>NC_047089.1:25981160-26601160 GCF_902459505.1 Geotrypetes seraphini | reverse complement strand
CCCTCTTCTCTGCCCCCCCCTCCACGTGCACCCCTCCCTTCCTCTTTAACTTTCCTGATACGAGCAGCTTCACCAACTTGCTGCCCACGTCAGCTCTCCTTTTAACATCCTTTCCTAGGCGCGGGACCCGGAAGTGACATCAGACAGAGAGCCGACACTGGCGCGAGCAGCAATTTGTTGTTGCTGCTTGTGCCGGTGAAGAGCTAGAGCAGACATGGGCAAACTATGACCCACAGGCTATATCCGGCCCGTTTAGTTTTTTAATCCATCCGAATCCCGCCGGCCTCAATCCCTATATACTTCCCACCAGAGCAGCATCGGGCTGGCAGTACTCTAAGCAGGCTGTTTCGCAGCATTCTCTCATAGGGGAATTCCCTCTGCCACATCACTGATGATGTCATCAGTAACATGGCAGGCCCTGATGAGAGAAGGCCGTTTAGAGTGCTGTTTAGAGTGCTGCCGGCCCGACACTGCTCTGGAGGGAGGAATGTAGGGCTCGTGGTCAGCGGGGTTTGGATGGAAGGGAAGGATGGAGAATCAGTGGGGGTTCGGCTGTTCGGCAGGAGCGGATGTTCAAGGGTTCTGCTGCACGAGGGATGGAAGGGAAGGATAGAGCTGGGCAAGGGTTCTGCTGTACAAGGGATGGGAGGGAGGGAAGGATGGAAGCTGGGCAAGGGTTCTGCTGCATGAGGGATGGGAGGGAGGGAAGGATGGAAGCTGGGCAAGGGTTCTGCTGTACAAGGGATGGGAAGGAGGGAGGGAAGGATGGAAGCTGGGCAAGGGTTCTGCTGCACAAGGGATGGGAGGGAGGGAAGGATGGAAGCTGGGCAAGGTTTCTGCTGCACAGGAGGATGGGAGGGTGGTGCTCTTGGTCCGGCCCCTCTGTCAAATTTAAGAACCCATGGTGTTCTACAAGTCACAAAGTTTGCCCACCCCTGAGCTAGAGGTATGGTAGGGGGAAGTGGAGGAGCGGTGCAGGGGTGCCAGCACTCCCACCAAGACGGTGCCCGGGGCAGACTGCCCCCTCTCCCTTACTATGCCACTGCCTAGGAAGGCCCACTTTGGATTCAAGCCTGTAAGAATTTTATAATTCTAAAAGGTCCCTTCCCTGAACCACTAACCTATACATTCCACTATCCCTGGATGGATTAGTTTAAATTGCCATCAACCTTTATTAAGGAGACCACACATGGATTGATTAACATGTTCCATTCCGATAATGGAAGCATTTCTGGGTGGAACCTGTGATTTGGTGCCCTAAGGCAAATTTATACTGTATAAAAACTTGAGGCACCTCAGTACAGCCATTCTATATATTTTTTTGCATTTGATTGCATAGTGCGGTAAAATCTTTCTGCTGAGAATAACATATGAGAAATTCCAAAGATAAAGGCAAAGTAATTGGATAACAGTAATTCAGGTGCTATCAGAGAAAAGTATATCTAAAAGTCAGGTATTACATTTTGTCCTGTTGCAGGCATTTGTGAAAATGTAATTTAATTTGTTTCAGAGAACCAGCTTTTCTTTTCCTTTCCATTTTTCTTTTTTAAATGCAGGTTTGGATGGATGTATTTTAGAAATTTTAGAAAAAATGTGTTTGCACTGAGGGTACCTTCTGTTGAACAGTTCTGCCCGCAAGCTGTCTGTAGAATATAGAACATCTCTCGAGCATGCTTGCCGCCTTGCAGAAGCGCAGTCAGGAGCAGAAAAAGAACAGAGTGCAGCAAAAGGTGAAGAAAAGAGATAAACGAGGGAGAGCAAGTTAGAAGTACAAAATATATTAGGAATGATATTAGCAAAGTATGACAAAAGAATTTTAAAACACATAGGGAGCATTAACATAGCGTCAACTGGTACAGTGGGGGAAGAGATGGAGACGTCTTAAGTGTGTTACATTAACATGCAAATGCGCATTGGTTTGCTGTACAATATACACTGCAAGGCTCAACTCACCCAAATTTAGAAACTAAAAACTTTCTTGAGGAAAAATATTTGCTACAGTCACGGGGTGGCCAGTTTACAAAGGCATCTATGGGGCTAAAACTGAAATGCAACCTTTCTTTTAGTCTAGCAATGTCTAGCAGGTTAGGGTGCCTCAGAATGCCATCCCGGTAAACAATACTACTCAGGATGGTAACAGTCCTCATAGACCCTATACCACCTCTTCTCCTATTCTTATTATGTTTGCTTATTATTATTTGTGCTTTCACTGTTAACACGTTTTTAAAAACTTTTTTTTCTTTTTTTTTTGTGCACAAATATATTTAAATATTGTGCTTTTCTGTGATTACTGGTCAAAAGTTACTTATCTTAAAGCACCTCATACTCCGACGAGCCCCGTTTCAAAATTGATTTCATCGGCTGACCTAATTAAAGGGTTCCACACTCGTCCAGAGATTAGAGAGCACTGCTAAACATTGATATAGTAAAAGAAAGGTTGCATTACGCAAATTATATTAGTTGAATTCTAAAACTGAAATGGGCACAGGACTTTAGGCAGACAGAATGAATGAATTATTCTTGGCACCCGACCAACCGTATTGGCATGCTGTCTGTTTGCACAGCCATCTGATCTTCAAATGCAAATTACCCAGGTAATTTTCATCTGAAGAGCAAGTAAGTTTGTGTGGAGAGAAACTTATTTGCACACAATGTCGGGTAGGTGGCTTATTTAAACTTTGGCCAACTGCATGTTTAAAATAGCACAATTCAGTGACCTACGTCCAAAGTATGGTCTGAAACACCTTCACATGTCTTTTAGACTAATATTACCACTACTGTTTAAAATTTCTATAATACTACTAGAAATATGCATGCTATACCAGTGGCAGAGCGAGGGTGGGAGGCGCCCGGGCCGGTGGCGTCCCCCCCTGCTCCCTCAGCGCCTCGCTTGCGCCCTCCCTTCCCTGTTAACTCTTTAAATCTTCAACAGTGTGAGCAGCTTCTCCATGCTGCTGCTCATTCTGGCACTGGCTTTCCCTCTGACATCACTTCCTGGCCCTGCAAACTAGAAATGATTTCCGAGGGGAGCCAGGCTGGAGAAGTTGCATGAGCTGGCAAAGATTTAAAGAGGTACAGGGGATGCAAGCATGGCATGAGGGGGGGGGGGGGGCGGAGATATGCCAGTGCCCCCACCAAGATGGTGCCCGGGGCAGTCCGTCTCCCCCCTTGCCCCCTCTTACTACACCACTGTGCTATATACATACATTCAATCAAGTACTTAAAAAAGATGTTCTCTGCTCACTGGACTTTGTAGTCTAGTTAAAGACAAACAAGAAACCTCAAAAAATGTGTTTACTGTAGAAAAATGCTTCAATTGAAGTTTAACAGCAGGAGAGCCAGAGTTTAAGTTGTTAGTTGGGGGTTTTAGGCTGGATTTGAGAATGGCCAGAGATGGGAGCATGAAACATGACTAATCCCTTCTCCGAAATGTGCATTATTAACTTCTCTTGGCAAAAGGAGAAGGATCAGTATGCTCCCACCATGATGTAAGTTTGAATTAAAGACAGAGGGCCATACTTTGATCGCCACACTGGTGCAATTCGTGCCCTCTACACCATTCACACAGCCTTTCTCTGAGGAAACAGAATAAAGAAAAAAAAAATAATACACAGCTGTTGTTTCTGGTCATTAAAACTAATTCTATCATTATATGGAAAGAACAAAAACGATTTTATTGGCGACAGGGCTAGGACACATCCAAGGTGAAATCCTAAAAAGAATTAAAAATAAGGCCTACATCAGCTGCTCCAAAGAAACTTTTCCTTCTCAAAAAGTCATTTCTCAAACTGCTACTAAAGAAGCATCAATCTTCATCAGAACCTTCAAACCACATCACTATTTACTGTGCTTCGGAAAATTAATTATTCCATCGAGTCATTTACATCACATTACATTAGTGATTTTTATTCCACCATTACCTTGTGGATCAAGGCGGATTACAGAAGAGGATTTCTGGACATGTCCAGAGGTGTTACAGAGTAGAGTGGGTTGCTTCAGAAGATTGAAATGTTTCATATGGTGTGAGTTAGTCTTCATGGATTTCTTGAAAAGTAGGGTTTTTATTTCAATTCTGAAAGTTTTGTAGTCTAGGGTCGGGATTAGTAGATTGGAGAGTTGATGGTCTAGTTTTGCTGCCTGTGTGGCTAGAAGGCCATTGTACAGTTTCTTCCGTTTGATGTCTCTTATTGGAGGGTATGTGAATGGTGTCTGGGTTCTCCTGTGTCTGGTTGTGGTAGTTTGGATTAGGCGGTTGTTCAAGTAGGCTGGGCTGTCGCCATTTATGGATTTAAATAGTAGACAGTAGAATTTAAATAGTATTCTTGCTTGAATGATTCATCGTAGTCATATTTTAAATGACTCATGGTAGTCATATTTGGGGTTCACAACTCTTTCAGTAAGAGACCTGTCTGGGACGGAGGAGGACACTAATAAACCAAAGCATACGTAAGTAAGGGCAAATATAACTGGTGTCCCCGTTTCCCATGAGCCATCATTTAGCACGGCTTTAACACTTGTACTACATCATCAAATACTGTAATCTACTTAATAACAGACAACATAAATTAACATGAAGCAGGATTATCCACAACAGAGATTGACATGGGGACACATTTTTTCCCATCCCCGTTACCTTTGTCACTGTCCCTGTCCTATTCCTATAAGCTCTGGCGTAACTGAACAAGCATTGAACACTTATGATTTTCAAGTGTTTGACGCTTGTGCAGATGAGGACAGAGCTTAGGCATTGGTGGAATGAGGCATTATGACATCACAATCTGAGCTCTAGAATGTTGCTACTTATGATTTTAAAGTGTTTGAGGCCTGTGCAGATGAGGATGGAGCTTAGGCATTGGTGGAATGAGGCATTATGACATCACAGTCTGAGCTCTAGAATGTTGCTACTTATGACTTTAAAGTGTTTGAGGCTTGTGCAGATGAGGACAGAGCTTGAAGGAATGGGACAGGGACAGGAAAAGAACTCACCGGGATGGGATGGGATGGGAAAATAAGTTCCTGCAGGGTCGTGGAAAAATTTGTCCCCGTGTCATTCTCTAACCCACAACACATTTCAGTATCATGGTAGCTTTTGTGTTTTTTTCTTTTGGGCATTAATCGCTTTCCTTTCCATCTTCATAATGTCTGGATATGAGTATTTGCAACATACAGAATTGTCTACATTCCTTTGTGTATTGTTGCTGTGTTTGGTTTTCAGTAGCTCCCTTCACGACTCTGTTCTTTCCTTCGCAAGAGACAAGGGCCCAGATGCACTAAAGCCAGCGATTGTCGCTAAACCGGTTTTGACAGCTTTAGCGACGATTGCATTTGTTGACTTGATGCACAAAAAGGCTCACCGCAAATTTTTCCCCTCGATCGGCCATTTTCCGATCTGGCCATGCAAATTAGCTAAAACCCCATGCAAACTAGCCAAGCGATTGATGCACTAACATTAAGTGGCTATGCACAAAAAAAAAAGCAAGGGTTTTAGCGATCAAAAAAAAAAAAAATAAAAATCGACAGGTGTCATCGCAGTAACTGTGTTACAGACAGGTATGGCTGTTCTTTTTTTTTTTAATGGCACAGATATTTTTAGTATGTTACACATGCAAAATATGTGTCCCATAAAAAAGAAGAAGAAAAAAGCACCCACCTTCACCGATGATGGCCCTCACTGTCGACCCTGGACGAATGCACCGGGAATCCCTTCATCCCGCACTAGCAAAAATCGTCAGGAGGGATACCCATTCCCTCCTGCCTTGACACCCCCCTCTCCACGCAAGAAAAAAATGGCAGGAGAGATGCCCACTCCCTCCTGCCACCAAAGGCCCATCCCCTTGCCAGGCGCCCCCCCAAAATCCCCTCCCCTCCCAATCCCTCCCCCCTCAAAGGCCAATCAGGGCACAATCAAATTCATGGGGAAAACATCTATTCGCACAGTCTTCCCAACTTTAGATTTTTATGGACAACCCTTGTGTGCATTAACATACTGATTGGTTAGGCAGTATATAAAAAGTAAAATTATTATTATTATTATAGAAAAGAACTGCAATCCCTTACAGAAAAACCATAACAATCCCTTGTAGAAGGCAACTTTATATGGGAAAGTTTAATAAGAGTTCAAAAAATCACGGACAGGATGTTCTATGCTTTATCTCTACAAAAAAGACTCACAATTCCTTCATAGGACAAAACCTGTGACAAAGCTGGAAATCGGAGCAGAATCAAATCTATTTGTGTGAGAGGACTCTAAGGACATATCCAAAAAAGACGTGTGTACAGTCTTCTGAATGGATGACTGTGGGCATGTCTGGGGTAGGAGGAGAGGGTAACAATGGACAATCTATAGTGCTCCTCTTCCTGCATATTCCACATTTCTTTTGTCCCCTGTGATTAGTACTTTCTTTTAATGCCAATACCTTTCAAACATCTTCACTTACTGAATAATAAAGACTGTTTAGGTTTCTACTTTATATAGCTCACACAAGGAAAAGTAATTTGGGTGAGTCAAGCTCTATAAGTTAATTTTGTTGTTTCTTTCTTCAAAAAAACCCCCCAAGAATCAGCTCTTTAGGGTTCTACGTGCAATTGCAGGAGCTTACCAACCACATCGAACCACAGGGGGATATTAGACGGCTGCACGGTGACTACACCCACTATTTCTGTCACTCTGTCACTTTCCATGACCGTAAAGTTGTAATATAGCTCATCAAAAGTTAGTGGAACAGGAGAGGGTGGGGGTTTCTTAATCCATTCAATGTGGAGGCGTGCAGCAGAAAACTTTTGTGGACGCCCATTGTCCACTGCCTTTATCTGTCAAAAATAGAGAGAGAAAGAGATCGGTGAAAACGGATACGCATTTCCAACCGCTATGACTTGAATCCAATATTGTTAATAATTACGCCACACTTTTGTATGCATGACATACAGGTACAAAAATACCAGCAATCTTCAGTCACACACAGAATTGTAACTAAATTTTAAATGCAATTAATCTTTTTTAAAGATACATATAAACCAGCCAGTATATTTTTTTCTATTATTATAGGACCTGAGAGTAAAAATGATTTAACAGGGTAGGAGAGAACCCTGCCCAATTCAATCATACTGGACGTGTCCAAATGCTAATATTCAGTGGAATGTATTCATACAGTCCCTGATTCTATAAAAGGTGCTTAATGTGAGGCACATAAATTGGCGCACACAGACGATCTAAGCGCCTAAATTAATTCTCCAATTAGACTTAATTGGCACCGCTAAGTGAAAAAAAACAACAATTAAATTAGATTGTAGGTGTCTAGTCCAAGGGACTTACCAGAAAGAAGGCATGGTTGGGGTGAATTGTGGGCATCTCTTGGACGTGTCTAGGTGCCAAAATTGGACTTAGTTACTGGTATTTAGGTTCTTAAGTTGGTCTATTAAAAGGATATGATATGATTGAATTATTCCTTGGGGTTATGATAATTCTGACAGTGCCCACTCTATGAAACTCATTGTCGTCAATCCTCCGGGAAGAATCTTCTTTAGACAAATTCAAATCTAATCTAAAAAATTTTTTGTTTAAAGATGCCTACAACTTATAACACCTAGAATCATAGTCTTATTCTTCAATTTACAATTTCACATGAAGAGCGCATCCACTTCCTATTGTACTTATCCTATTAAATTATTGTATTTCACCCCTATACCACACGTATATGAATGTCTCGTCTCTATTTGTGATTTAGTATATGATGTCCCAGATTTTAAAAATTTTTTATTTTTTTGTACACTGCTTAGACTTTTATTAACCTTTTCCTATCGTAATAAATTTTACGTTAAGCTGGTTCCACTTGTAATTATTTTAGCAAAGTTTTGTATTATTCACCGTTATCATTTACGGCTATTGTAAACATAATGTAAATAAGTCATAAGTCTGTAAATTCAAATATTTTGTGTTCCTGTCATGTACTGTATGTCCCATGCCATGGGACATACGATGGCAACGACATTTTTGGAATGTCCTGTCATCCGGGACACACGATAGGAAAAGGTTAAGCGGTATATTAGTTCTCTGTAAGAGGTGCCGACTCCCTTGGACCTCCATGTCAGCTCCCTCCATACAGAAATTTTTTAAGTGTACTCAAGAGTTTACAGAGAAACCAGCTGGGGTATTCGATTTCAAAAAGCAGTGCTCCACTATCAGGTCCAATCGTTGCACACTATGCTGCCCACATACGAATGTGAATGCACAAACTTTTTATTGCTGAAATATTCCCCCAAACTTTTATGCTGCTGAAAGTAAGGAATCTTTATTTAACTTTGAAGAGAAATCCTGGGTTCTAACATGAACCATATTTCATCTTGAGCTTCTTCAGAGAACCCAAACAAAAACTGTTTTCATTCATAGTAACAAAGTAAATGACGGCAGATAACGACCTGAATGGTCCATCCAGTCTGCCCATTAATTAGACTCATTAAAATACATGATTAAATTAACTTGTCTCTTCTTTGATATTTCTGGGTCACAGACTGTAAAGTCTGGTATTGTCCTAAGTTCCAAATCTAATCAAGCCGTTGTGACATCATTGCTGAGGTTGGCTCTTAGGCATTGGTGGAATGAGGCATTATGACACCACAATCTCAGCTCTGGAATGTTGCTACTCTTTGGGTTTCTACCAGGTAACAATAGTAAATGATGGCAGATAAAGACCTGAACGGTCCATCCAGTCTGCCCATAAGTTATACCCATTAAAAAATACATGATTATATTAACTTATCTCTTCTTTGATATTTCTGGGTCATAAACTGTAAAGTCCACCTGGTATTGTCCTAGGTTCCAAATGCTGAAGTTGCCGTCCAAGCTCACTCCAGCCTATCCAACCATTCTGTTTGCAAGATATCTACCATAAAGTCAGTTAGTGGAGCTCCCATCGATGCCCTCCCTAGCCCAATCCTACACCAAATCATCACATATTGGACACAGACCGTTCAAGTCTGTCCAGTATCGGCCTTAGCTCTTTAATTCACATTTTTCATTTTCTAATTAGAGATCCTCTATGTTTATCCCACGCTTTTCTGAATTCCATCACCGTTTTCCTCTCTACCACTTTCCTCGGGAGGGGAAGGCATTCCAGGCATCTACCACCCTCTCTGTGAAAAATAATTTCCTAACATTGCTCCTGAATCTTCCTCCTTGCAACCTCAAATTATGCCCTCTAGTTTTACCATTTTCTCTTCTCTGGAAAAGATTTGGTTCTATATTAATACCTTTCAAGTATTTAAACGTCTGTATCATATCTCCCCTGTCCCTCCTCGCCTCAAACAGTGAAAAGTGCTCTCTCTCTCTCTCTTGTGTCATCCACACCACCCTCTTACTGGATGTGGTGAGGAATCGGTGTGCACTCCTGCACACCCTTACACATGACTTCTAAGAGGCTCTGTGTTTGGCATAGCCTTTGTAAAATACAATGGGAATTTTCCAGTGCTTGACCTGGACATCTTAACTCCCCTCTCCATGTTCTATCTGAAATTAGCCTTTATGGGAGCAATTCCGTAACTAGGCATCTAATACAAGCCTATTCTATAAAGCAGGGGTTCCAGTTCAGTGAGGACCACACTCTTAAGGATTGAGGGAAGAAGCCAAATAGGATGCAGAGAAGGATCTTGAAATCTGAGCTAATAATTTTGACGGTTATTGGCAGCATAACTATGTACTACTCTAATTATCAGCACAGTTAGGGCCAGATTCTATAAATGGTGCCCACTGTAGGCGCCACTTGGCACAGTTCTCAATCAACCGTTAAGTATCATTTATAGATACTGGCGCCTAGGCAAACTTAGGCGTCGCTAGGCGTTGGCGCCACTCCATTAGGCCAGCTTTTCACTCACCTAATTTGGTAGCATCTATGTCGGAAACCTAACTCAACCACGCCTAGTCTCCGCCCATAACCACTCCTACTGTCTGAGATAGGCATCGTTAGGCGGCCTTAAGTGTGGGAGGGTGCCTAATCACACCCACTTTTAGGTAAGCACTTTGGACAAGGGCCTGCTTTTTATAGAATCACATTTTTTGTTAGGCATCTAACTTTCAATTAAGTCCAATTAACAATTATGAGGTGTTAAGTGTGAATTATCGGTGCAGATTAAACCTATTACCCAATTAAGTTAGGTACATACATCTGCTAGGTGTGCTGATGCAAGCGCCTAACTTTAGATGGATTATAGAGAATTTGCAAGTAAATACTGGAGATAAGCACAAAGATTATGTTTATGTTTCGCCTGTGCTCTCCTTGCAAATTTGCAAGGTAGTATTTACAGGGAATCCTGGCATTTATGCACATCTGTGTGTACACTGGCATGCATATGCCATTATTCTAAACATTTATGCATAAGCATCGGAATACATTGTTAATTTAATTTTTATGCCAGGTTTGTACATATCGTATTCAGTAATACAGTATGAACTGATGACCTTTTTTAAAGAATACAAAACTATTGGTGAAACATTGTGTACATAATACTTCCTTACCGTTAAGATGTCATAACTTCCTGCTGAGAATTGCTTTCTGGAAGACACCATGCCAGTTTTAGGGTCAATAAAAAACTTTCCATCATCATTGCCATCTACAATGCTGTAGGAGATCTCTGCGTTTGGTCCTTCATCCCTGTCAAAGGCGAAAGCTCGGTATATTGGTTCACCTCTTTTCTTGCGATCCCTCTCTGGAAGCTTGATCTGATACACTTTTTCTGGAAATTGAGGTTTGTTATCATTTTCATCCAACACTTGAGCCACCACCCATACTGTTGACTGCTTAGGATTGAGACCGCCATCCGTGACTGTCACCTGAAATAATACATAAAATAGTTATGTAGTTAAAAAGAGCATAAATATAAAATCATTTTAGTAGCCACACCATTTTAGTAGCCTTCCTCTGGACCGACTCCATCCTTTTTATATCTTTTTGAAGGTGCGGCCTCCAGAATTGTACACAATATTCTAAATGAGGTCTCACCAAAATATTTTACAGTGGCTGAACAGGTAGAAAACACGACAACATAAGCTAGAAGAATACTTGGGTGAATAGGGAGAATGGCCGGCAGGAAAAAGTTGATAATATCTCTGAAGAAATTTCTAGTGAGACTTCACTTAGAATATTGTGTACAATTCTGGAGGCCCACAACTTCAAAAGATATAAACAGGATAGTCAGTCCAAAGGACAGCTACTAAAATGGCCAGTGGTCTTCGTCATAAAATGTATGAGGACAGACAAAGATCTCAATATGTATACATTGGAGGAAAGGAGGGAGAGAAGAGATATGATAGAGATTTTTAAATGCCTAAGTGGAATAAGTGCACAGGAAGCAAGTCTCTTTCAACTGAAAGGAAAGTCTGGAACGAGGGGGCATAGGATGAAGGTGAAAGGGGACAGACTCAGAGGTAACCTGATGAACTATTTCTTCACAGATAGGGTGGCGAATTCATGGAGTGGCCTCCTGACGGAGGTGGTAGTTTGGGACAAGTAAACAGGATCTCTAAGGGAGAAGAATGGAGAGTAGATGGCATGGATGAGCAGACTGGATAGGTCATATGGTCATCAACTGCCTTAATTTTTCTATTTAATCTCATAATTGACTAAATCAAATATTCCTTATGATTGTGGAGAACATGAAGATGCTATACATACGTTATCCAAAATCAGAGAGGCATATACGTGTGTAAGTACAGATTCCCTTTCTGTCAAGTCAATACTAATTTAAAGAAGGGCTGCACTGGTTTGAAAAGTCAATTTTTATCTGGATTAACAAATCTAAATCTGCTGAGTATGAGGTATTGGAAAAATGGACTCATTTAATATACAGCAAGCAAGCCCCAAAGACTCAGACATTCAGCTGAAATCCAGTATGCTTTCATCATTAAATCAATATTGGTTTCAAGATTTTTCATCTACAATTTAAAAAGGAATAGAAAGATGCACCAAGAGCTTTCTCCTCCCCCCACCCCCATAGGATCCAAACATTTTGCTTTGAATTATTCCAACTAACTCAGAAGAAACTCTTTATGACAGCATAGCAGAATACACTGTTTATCTATGTGCAGTTATAGCTAGCAGTCCCAGGGGTTACAGGCAAATTTGTGGTTTTCATCTCTTCACTGTTTCATCGCTATATAAATGGCCTTCCACTTAGCACAATTCTCAGCTTACCATTCCAGCTAAAGTATTAATATCCAGAAATTCATTGCAATTATAATTATATAGCAGTGGTTTGTAACACACAACAAAATCCACCAAAAGCTATTTATTAGATCTTTTTATTGTTCTACCTGAACTTTTTTGATGTACAGTAAGTATAACCTGGACATAGATAAACAAGAGAGAGATAATGGTTACTGTGGATGGGCAGACTAGATGGGCCATTTGGCCTTTATCTGCTGTCATATTTCTATGTTTCTAATTGCAGCAGTCAAAAATATTCAAATAACAGTATATATTATGGCAGTGTTTTTCAATCCAAGACCTGCAGGTTGGGTTTTTTCATTGCCACTGGCAAGTCATGCTTCTAATGTTGGGCTTTGCTCTTTTCCTTCCCTTTCCTCAAGAATCTCTTCCTGTTACCTTCTTCCTTTACCTGGCTCATAAGAACATAAGAATTGCCGCTGCTGGGTCAGACCAGTGGTCCATCGTGCCCAGCAATCCGCTCCTGCGGTGGTCCCCAGGTCAAAGACCAGTGCCCTAATTGAGACCAGCCCTACCTCCATAAGTTCTGGTTCAGCAGGAACTTGTCTAACTCTGGAGGGTGTTTTCCCCTATAACAGCCTCCGGAAGAGCGTTCCAGATTTCTACCACTCTCTGGGTGAAGAAGAACTTTTTTATGTTTGTACGGAATCTATCCCCTTTTAACTTTAGAGAGTGCCCTCTCGTTCTCTCTACCTTGGAGAGGGTGAACAATCTGTCTTTATCTACTAAGTCTATTCCCTTCATTATGTTGAATGTTTCAATCATGTCCCATCTCAATCTCCTCTTTTCAAGGGAGAAGAGGCCCAGTTTCTCTAATCTCTCACTGTACGGCAACTCCTCCAGCCCCTTAACCATTTTAGTCGCTCTTCTCTGGACCCTTTCGAGTAGTACTGTGTCCTTCTTCATGTACGGCGACCAGTGCTGGACATAGTATTCCAGATGAGGGCGTACTATGGCCCGGTACAGCGGCATGATAACCTTCTCCGATCTATTCGTGATCCCCTTCTTAATCATTCCCAGCATTCTGTTCACCCTTTTCGCCGCCGCTGCGCATTGCTCCCTACCACTATCATCCAACCATCTGAGTGTCTTCATTGGCAGTGATTAAGTTAGGCTGTTTGGCCAGCCCTAGGGGCATTTCCTTCTGCTGGAACTTCTGGGAGGAGAACACTGCACAAGAATGGAGGTGAAGAGAAGAGGACAGAAATGCTGCACATGGATGATGGGAGAGTGTGGCGCAGTGGTTAAAGCTACAGCCTCAGCATCCTGAGGTTGTGGGTTCAAACCCCCGCTGCTCCTTGTGACCCTGGGCAAGTCATTTAATCCCACCATTGCCCCAGGTACGTTAGATAGATTGTGAGCCTGCCGGGACAGACAGGGAAAAATGCTTGAGTACCTGAATAAATGCATGTAAACCGTTTTGAGCTCCCCTGGGAGAACGGTATATATAAAAAAAAATTGAATTGAATTGAAAAAGTAGGGGAGGGGAAGGGAAAGAAAAAGGGAGGAGGTGCACATGAATGGAAATGTGAAGAGATGAGGGACTTCAAATGATTGAGAGAAGGGGGAGGGAAAAGAAGAGAGATACTGCACACAGATGGAGGGGAAGAGAAGAGGGAAAAATGCTACACATGAATTTAAGAGAGAGGACATTAAGGGGAGAGAAAAGAAGGAAATGCTGTACATGGATGGAACGGACGGGAAGAGAGAGAGAGAGAAGATGCTGTAAATCAGGAGTGTTCAACCGGCGGCCCCGTGAAGTATTTTGTGCAGCCCGGTTGAGGGCGATGCAGTGTTTTCCTCTGCTGCCCCCGGGTGTTTACCGGCTCCCTCCTCTGTCTTGCTGCAGCGTTTGCATGTTTGTGCAGACCCAGAAACATTTTTTTCGGCCAATGCGACCCAGGGAAGCCAAAAGGTTGGACACCTCTGCTGTACATGGAAGGAAGGGAAGATCGGGAGGAAATGCTGCACATTGATGGAGGAGAGGGGAAGGGAAGGTGAGAGATAGGGAGGAAATGCTGCACATGGAAGGATGGGAGCATTGGGAGGGGAAGAGAAAAGAAGGAGATGCCGCACATAGATGAGAAAAGTTGCAGGAAAATAATCTCAATTAGAGTATGTGTGGTAAGCGAGTTCTGCTGCAGTATGAGTGACTAAATAGGAGAGTACTGTTTTGCATTGCACTTAAAGTTAGCCTGCATGGTTCACAAAGCGATCTATGGAGAAAACTCGGTGGGACTAACATCTGATATCAAAGTCCCATATTCCTTCTTCAATCCACGTGTAACACAACGCTTCAAACTACCTGTCCTGTCACTTCAAAAACTACGGCGGAAGAAGATGTTTGAGGCTACCTTCGAATACCAAGCTCACCACATTTGGAACAAACTACCAATACAACTAAAACAACCCACCACATACCTTGACTTCAGGAAGAAACTTAAGACATACCTCTTCTCCCTATACCCACTCTCTTATCTTCACCCCTTCCTTCCAACAACCACCTCCCACTCTAATGATGCATCTTCCAAAACTTGATCTAATTTTTATTATAACCCGTAGAGATTTCTTGCACTGAACTGTGGTATATAAGACACTGTATTGTATTAAAAGTATTTAGAGCTGTCATAATATGCATAGTAAGATAGTAGATGTTGGCAGATAAAGACCAGAATGGTCCATCCAGTCTGCCCAACCTGATTCAATTCTTGGTTTCCCTACTAGCCTCTCACTTAGGCTATTCCTTCATCATTCAGAAATATGTATTTTATCTTTGTGGTCAGCTCCCTAAGTTCCTGGATACTCATTATTAATATATGTGGAATAGATTTGCAAGCACTGCCTCCATTGTATGCAGATTTATATCATGCATATTCATTAAGGATATCCTGAAAACCTGACTGGTTTAGAACCATTGGGTATGTTGTGAAAAAGCTTTCAAAACAAAAGAAGCCAGCACAACAGCCAAAATTTAAAAAAAAATTATTTGTTCTTTGTTAAAATCAAACTTAGGAACAAAAAATGCCGTATGACAAACCAATCTCCAATGTATTATCTTCATACCACCATGGCGGGTCTCGCGAGAACTGACGGCAGCCATTCAAGGAGTGGTGCGGGACCAGGCAGGAGCGCGAAAAGCTTGCGCCTGCCTTGGGCGCCGCTCTGTCGCAAGAGATGAGGACTCGGAGGCAGCAGTCCAGCGAGGGAGCGCGGAAAGCTCCTGCCGATACAGCTGTGGACCGCTGGAATTTAAAAAAAGGTATGTGGGGGGGGGGGGGGGATGCCTGCCCTACCACTACCACCAGAGGGGGGACAGGGTACAGGGCAGGGCAGTGGGACAGGGTACCCAAGTTTATTTTCAACTTTCAAGTTTATTTTAATTTGATGAATCGCTTATTTAGGTTTACACCATTTGGTTCAGAATTTTTTTTTACTTGGTTTTTCCTCCTCTACAGGTAGGTGTGTCTTATGGTCAGGTGCATCTTATAGAGCAAAAAATATGTTATATGCCACATCTATACCATTATATACTCCACTCCTATATCTCCTGCACTAAGGAAAGGGAAAAAGAAAAAAATAGTACTGTAAGTCAATATCCCACTTCTTAATCCATAAAAGGACATTAACTCCTATCCCGTGACTTTCTAATTTCCTCAGAAGTCTTTCATGTGGTACTTTTGTCAAATGCCTTTTGAAAATCCAAATACACAATATCAACAGGCTCACCTTTATCCACATGCTCACAGAAGAGCTAAGAACAGGAGATAAAGGGGGAAGGGAGTACAAGGAGTCTTTTGGTTGAAAGGCAAAATTTTAGATATCTGCCTCTCATTGCTCACTGACCATCTGCTTGCTACATACTTCTTTTTACATATAAAAAAGTTTATGTTTCTTTTATGTTTGCACGTACCAACAAATGCTCCCTGCACACTCTCCAGGCTTAGAAAGGTTTGCTGTTCCCTGCTCACTCTCTTGCTCACTCAGCAAGTAGAGAATGACGTAGAAGGCCTATAAACCCAACCTCCATCCCAGAAAATTGAAAGTCTTGATAGGAGGACTAGGCTCACAAATCACACTGCTCAGTGGAGAATCATCTCGGAGTCCTAACACTTGTACCACTCGGCGGATACGCAGTAAAATTACTCATGCTGTCAACTGGGTTGCTTTGACGTTCAAGGGCGAGTCAGGGCAACAGCGATCTTCTCAAGCTTCTGCCTGCGCAGTCTCGCTGAAAAATGGCTGCTGCAAGTTCCCATGGCAATTCGTGAGACAGCTTCAAGTCTATTATTATTATTATACTATATTATAATTATTATACTAATAATTTATGTATGTTTGATTCTGTAACCTATCTAGGTAAATACATTTTAAAAATCAATAAGATTCTAGACGAATTCAAGTTTCAAGTTTAATAATAATTTGATTAATCGCTTAATCTAAATTCTAAGCGATGTACATAATAATAAAATTACAAAATAAGGGGAATAATACAGTAAATAACAAAACTAAGACTAACGAGACTATTGACAAATTTAACGAAACTAGGAACATAAGGGAGGAGATGGATAAGAGTTACAATTTGTTTAAAAGTTATAGAAACAAATAAGGGAGATACATAAGGAGAGGGAAGATAAAAATTACTTTAATAAAATTATAGAGAAAAAATAAAATTAGTTAGAAGACTAAATGACTAAATAATAAATTTACAAAGGCATCTTTAAAGAGAAAGCTCTTTAGTTTACTCTTGAATTTTTCTATATTGGGTTCTTCCCTTAAGTGGCTAGGGAGAGAATTCCAAGTTTGGGGGGCCGTGACTGAAAAGATCAATTGTCGTCTAGTATTAATGATTCTAAGGGAAGGAATCGTCAGCAAATGCTGTTCAGCGGATCTTAATGTTCTATTGGAAGTGTATGGAATTAGTAACTTGTAGATGAAAGCTGGAGTTTTAAAAAAGAAGGGATTTAAATGAGGAGATGTGTCAAATAATTCCCCCTTCTGCTTTTAGCTTAAAAGGAAAATTTCAGTGTTTTGTTATGGTCTGGTCTAGTGTCAATGGTCACACACACAAAAAAAAAAGAAAATAGTTTGCAACCTCAAATCACATCTAGAAAGGAATTTCTGACAAATTAAGAATGTAAAGCTGTTGCCTCCCACACCCTTTTATATAAGAAATGAGAGAATAGGCATAGCTTCTAAATTACAGTCCATGAATTCTTGTAAATATGGAACCTAGCAACGACACTGCGCAAACCATGGAAAGAATAACACAAGAATATCAATGCATCATCTTCTCTACTATTGTAAATCAAATTATTACATTTTGAAGCAGCATGAGTACCATCCCAGAAGTCAAATATCTATTCTGAAAATGTGATCTGCACACAATCCTATATTAAATCTCACAGTAGTAAATTTAAATAAACCCTAAAAGACTAGAAGTAATAAGTTTGATGCTTCAGATAGAGCACTATATTAAAAGTGTCAGTTTTTTAATGGGAACCCAGAATATGTTTCACTTCTAGAATCATATTTCTCTATCACTGGGAATTACTGCAGTGTCTATGTTCTGATTTCTTGCTCTGATTTTGTTTGTTCCACCATGCAATCATTTTGAAGCCCAGGTCAATGCCTACTCTCTTGCCTACACCATGATACAGGATTTTTAAACAAAGGTGGTGAGGTGGAGTAGGGCTAGGGAGCATAAGATGAAGCTACTAAGTAATAGATTTAAAACAGACTGGAGAAAATATTTATTCACGCCACGTTTAATTAAACTCTGGAATCAGTTAGCTTAGTAGGGTTTAAAAAGAGCTTGGCTAATTTCCTAAAAGAGAAGCGCATAGGCCATTATTCAGATGGCTTGGGGAAATCCACTGCATATTCTTAGGATAAGCAGCATAAATCTGTTTTACTTGGGATCTAGCTAGGTACTTGGACGTGGGTTGGCCACTGTTGGAAACAGGATGCTGGGCTTGATGGACCTTCGGTCTGTCCCAGTATGGCAGCGCTTATGTTCTTATGTGAGCCAAGTATAGAACAATCAAGCCATTGTGACATCACTCCTGAATTTTGCTCTTAGGCATCGGTGGAATGAGGCTTTATGACATCACAATCTGAGCTCTGGAATGTTGCTACTCTTTGAGTTTCAGCTAGGTACTTGGGACCTGGGTTGGCCACTGTTGGAAACAGGATGCTGGGCTTGATGGACCTTCGGTCTGTCCCAGTATGGCAGCGCTTATGTTCTTATGAGATACACTTAGTAAGATTTTAGCTATGCATAATAATAATAATAATAATAAAATAATGATATCCACAGCAATCAGATTCTTAATGAACACCTCCAATGATATTCTGTCTCAGGATTTTGGATTTAGGTCACATCTTTTTGGCAATGGTTCAAGACCAGTTACATTCAACTACAGTTCCCTGCTCCTGGCACATCTAAGTTTATACCCATTGGAGGGTTAAGCAACCTGTTTATGATCATATACTGTGTCAGGAAAGTGGGGGCTTTAGGGATCCAATTTTGCACTGCAAACTTAACATCACTATCACTGCCTAATGCAATTGGGAATTTGGGGATGGGATAATTAATCCATTCTATAAAGACCAGAAAAAAAAAATAAATTAAAATTGGTTTTGATGGGTGGGGGAGGGAAGGGCCAGACCAAGGGTATCAGATTCCATTGGCAAACCTTCAGCTGTGTGCCCCCACCCAAAGGTGTCTAAAGGTCCCAGCACCCTCTTCCCCTTCCTATGCCCAAGTTGCCAGCACCTCCCCTTCCCCTCTTCAACTCCCTTCCCTCCCCCAGGTTGCCAGCATCTCACCTTCCCTTCTAACATTTCCTCTTCCGTATTCCATCTGTTTCTGGGCCACTGCCAATGCTTCCTCCTCCTACACTAGCCCAGAGAAAATAAGAGTATTGTGTGGGCCCTGTAAGCTGAGGCTCATATTGAAATGTGCAGAGCCCACCCCTTCCAAATGGATATCTCTCTCAGGGGGAAGGGGATGAAGGAAAAGGCAGCAGGCCTATACTTACTGAGCCTATGCAACGCTCAATATTTTCTTGGTCAGCATGGTAGTTGACTCTGTTGGCTCACAAACAGCGTTATTCCTGCAAGATGGGATTCAGCAACCTGTAGTGTTGGGATACCGCAGGCTGCTGAATCCCATGGGGCATCAAGGTGCAATAAAGGGCGAAACTTTACCACAACTTAAAGAATCCCCCCCCCTTAACCAGCTATGCTTTAGCCAGCTCTGGAAACCTTGAAATTCATGATCGGTGTCCAGATAAGACCTGGCTTTGAATTTCCAGGTTTAACGTTGGCAATCAACAAAATACTGATCGCTGCTGGCTGAATATTGCTCCCTTTGAATATAAATTTCTGCATGCAGCCCTAGTAAATTTTCATAGAGCAATTTATGACTATAACTATCAAGGAGCACAGATGTTTTATTTAATTTTTAAGCCCGTCCTCCCAAAAGAGCTCAGAATGGGTTACAAATCAGGTATGCAAGCATTTTCCCTATCTGTCCCGGCAGGCTCACAGTGCCTGGGGCAGTGGAGGATTCATTTAATGCCCATCATGCCCTTCCAACACGCCTAACGTATCTGGGGCAATGGAGGGTCATTTGAAAGTACTATCTCTGGTGCATCAAACTTTAAATCGGAAGGTACCTTGTTGGTTTCAAGGTCTATGGAAGATATACGGCATAAACCTGGTAAAGATTTACGATCTGCTGGTAGCATGAAATTAGCATGTCAGTCCCCTTAAGTGTAACTTATATATCAACAGAGAAAAGCATGTTTATGATTGCAGGGATGTCTCTGTGGAATAAGTTATCTGGCCAAATACAGGTTTGTGTTGAGTATTTGCTTTTAAGAAATTAGTTAAGACAAAGTTATTTGTTGATGCTTATTTCTAACATAGCTTAATAGTTATTAATCTTAAACTGCTTTATTGGCTACTGCCATAGTTTTACTGATAGTATCGCCATGGGCGACATTTGATGTTACAGCTATATGTATGTTGATATTGAGTTTTGTTCATTGTGTTTGTGTTTTATATTTTATGTATGTTAATTTTGTAAACCACTGAGTTTCTGGTGGTGTAAAATTTTTTTAAAATAAATAAGTGACTTGCCAAGGTTCACAAGGAGCAGTGCAGGGTTTGAACCCACTTCCTCAAGGTGCTGAGGCTATAGCTCTAACCACTGTGCTACACTCTGCACTAATGTCTACTGCCGGGCTTCTGGTCCTCGCAGGCCAGGTTTTCAGGATACTCACAATGAACATGCATGAGAGAGATTTGCATACCAAGAAAATTTCAAATTTATTAGATGTTTATATACCACTTATCAAGGTTTATCTAAGCGGTTTTTACAATCAGGTACTCAAGTATTTTCCCTATCTGTCCCGGTGGGCTCGCAATCTATCTAACGGACCTGGGGCTATGGAGGACTGAGTGACTTGCCCAGGGTCACAAGGAGCAGCGTGTGGTTTGAACTCGCATCCCCAGGGTGCTGAGGCTATAGATCCAACCACAGCGCCATACACTCCTCATTGTGGATATCCCGAAAACCTGGCCTGCCTGTAGGTCTCGAGGACTGGATATGAGCAGCCCTGGTCTACTGTGTGGTATAGCCTGTGTTAGCTGCTTAACACAACTTAGGGCTCATTTTTACGAAGGTGCGCTAGGGGCTTAACGCACGGAATAGCGCGCGCTAAATTGCCCCGCGTGCTAGCTGCTACATGCGCTAATCCGGTTAGTGCACCTTCATAAAAGGAGCCCTTAGTAAGGCCCCATAGTTTCTTAGTTTTCTAGACCAGTTTCATTTCTATTAAAGGCATCTTCCAGAAGTGCCATGCTCACAGTTCAAAGGAATAAGCAGTTTCCAGTATGTTTCACTGTGAAGTAAACCTCAAATTCTAAATTACACATCCTATGCCTCACGGATTTACCTTCCCTTCATTTTCTATTCATAATTCTCTCATGATTCCAGTCTTTCCCATTAGTGGAAATTAAATACCTTCTTAGAATCTCTTTGAAATTGATGATAATCACTATTAAGTTTTATTTCGCCATTAGAAACAGATGACACGAATGTATCCATTCACAACAGGACACTTTAAAGATTTGTTCAACACAATGGCATCTGATTGCTGCCCCAAACTAAACTGAAATGTGCTAATTTCTCACATTTAGTTTCACCTTCATCATTACAGTGCCGCTAAAACGATTGAGAAATTTATTTTTCTTTTTTTTTCCCACACATCTCTAGATAATTCTAATATTAGCAAATTGAAGGGAAATTACCAATCCTCTGACCAGTCCTTCAAAGTCATAGATACATCAGGTGTTCAAACTCACCAAGGTATCCAATTAGCGAGTTCATGAATATTTACTGAAGATTTATATTTATGTTGACAAAAAACGATGGAATCAATCGTTGCTAGTCAACTCACTAACTATCTTGAGAAATTTTCGATACTTTTACCTTTTCAACATGGATTTCGTTCAAATTTCAGCACTGAAACACTGTTGGTTTCCTTACTCTCAAAAATTCAACAATTACAATTACAAAATAAATATGCCATTTTGCTTCAGTTTGATCTATCCACAGCATTTGACATAGTGCATCACGATATTCTGCTTTACTTACTCTCAGACATTGGTCTCAACCAGGTTGTTCTGGACTGGTTTTCCAAATTTTTATTGTCTTGCTCTTATTCAGCCAACATTAAAGGCGACATCTCAAAGTCTTGGTGGCCCCCTTGCGGGGTTCCTCAGGGCTCTCCGCTTTCCCTAATCCTGTTCAATCTCTATATGACTACATTGAGCCTTTACAAGTTGACAGCTTAGGAAACGTTCACCTATGCAGATGATATCTTTATCCTGATTGAGATTGATTCTGATCTCACCAGTCTCACCTTTAAAATAAATCACTGTATTTCCAATCTCCAAGCTTGGGCTATGTCTGTTCAGATGAAGCTAAATTCTGCAAACATAAAACTTTTATGGCTAGGCCCAAAATTGGACTGTCTTCCTCCATCAGTAACTTTGGTTTCCGGGGTTTCCTTGCAGATTTAATTTTCTTCCAAGATACTGGGAGTTCTCATAGACTCTTCTCTTACTTTTAAGGACCAAATAAACTCTCTTGTTAAGAAGTGCTTTTTTAGCCTTCGAATGCTGAGGAAGGTCAGAGCTCTTTTCCATCAACAGCACTTTTCTGTTCTGGTCCAATCCATCATATTATCCTGGTTAGATTACTGCAATGCAGTCTATCATGGCGCAACAAAGACCAACCTTCAAAGACTACAACTGATACAGAAATTAATCTTTGGAAAAAGTAAATTTGATCATGTGTCTCCTTTGCTTCTAAACCTTCACTGGCTCCCGGTCCATCTCAGGATCCACTTTAAATGTGCACGTATAACTTTTAAAATTCTATATGGTATTTTTACCCCTCTTGTCCCTTTATTATGGAATGTTTATAGATTCTCTCATGCAAGAGGTGCCCAACAATTCAAACTCTCCTTTCCTTCAGTAAAGGGAATCAAAGGAATCAAGAAACTCGGTCAATCTTTTGTTTTCAAATTAACTCAACTATGGAATGAAATTCCTCTTATCCTACGAGCCCAGGGGTCCTTTTCCATTTTATCGCAAATCTTTAAAACTATTCTATTTGCTAAACACTTTAGAAATCATTCGCATTAATATTCTTTGATTTTGTTATTTCTCTTTTATTTTTTTATATTTCTTTTAGTTACTGTTAACCGAATCGAGCTCCATTTTGGTTGAAGACCCGGTATACAAAGCTAAGGGCTCCTTTTACTAAGGTGTGCTAGCGTTTTTTAGCGTGCGCTAAAGATTTGCGCGCGCTAGCCATGCACTAAACAAAAAATACTAACGCAAGCTCTATGGAGGTGTTAGCGTTTAGTGCGTGCGGTAAGCGCATGCTAAAACCGCTAGCGCACCTTAGTAAAAGGAGTCCTAAGTTTTTGTTTAGTTATCCATACACTACTTTTTATAATTGAGGATAATTCAAAATGGTGTACTACTAACTACTATCCATTCAGTCGTGTCCGACCCTTGGATACTCTGTGGGCCAGATCTCACCATGCTTCCCTGTTTTCCACAGCTTCTTTCAATTGCTTGATGTTCATTCCCATGTCATTCTTGATGGGTCACTTCCTAACAGTAACCTCACATGTCAGAGCCCTCACTTTCTTCTGGAAATGGTGGTGGGATTATTCACGAGTCAACGTCCAGTATTTTAGTACAGCCACCAGGGGTCTCTGTTAAACATACAAAGCAGAACACCTTAGAGGTCTCTCTACATTCATCTTTAGCTTCATACGGTTCTAAGCTTGTCTTCACAGGCATTTTAATTTAAAAGACAAGAAACTAGTACTTCACATTGATACCAAATACTTAGATATTTTCCCAAATGAAACCTGTGTGGACCTCGTTTTTTTCCTGCACATGGTTGGAAGAATCCTTCACTTGACAACTGCCTATTAGCCAAAATAAATTCAGATCAGTATGAAAGCGGTTTCGTTCGATTCTTAAAGAGAGAAATTGTAAAAGCACTTGTCAAGATGGGACTTTTAATCCAACAAACTAAAGTACTTCGATGCTCTGTTTGACTTTTAGCTGCAATTTAATGTCTCTCTGAGTAAAGCTTCCAAAGAGATCTGAAGCAAGTGGTTGCATTCTACGGTTTCTTTTCCCAGGCAGGTGAGACTGCATGCTGTAATTTTAAGACTAATTTACAGAAGAATTTGGAGTAAAAAGCACTTCAAAGAAATCACATTATAAGACAGGTCTAAGTGAGGCTGAATTTATTGAAAGGAAAATGAAAAGGCTATGTAACAAAAAAGAAACAATATACTTGCTGCTCAGATGCATATGACTGTCCTAAGTAAAGTAAGGTGTCAGATCAAAAGCGCGCCGGGACAAAGGCGCGCCCAGACAATTGAGCGCAGCGCGGAGGCACGTGCCGCTCAAAATTACTGTTTTTAGGGCTCTGACGGGGGTGTGTGGGGGGGAACCCCCCCCACTTTACTTAATAGACATCGCGACGCATTGTGGGGGCGTTGTAACCCTCCACATTTTACTGAAAACTTCACTTTTTCCCTGTTTTTAGGGAAAATGTTAAGTTTACAGTAAAATGTGGAGGGTTACAACCCCCCAAACCCCCCATAACGCCGGCGCGATGTCTATTAAGTAAAGTGGGGTGGTTCCCCAACAAAACCCCCCATCGGAGCCCCTAAAAACAGTAATTTTGAGCGGCGCGCACCTCCGCGCTAATTGTCCGGGCGCGCCTTTGTCTTTCGCGCCGTTGTCTATGAACCGAAAAGTAACAAGGAGCTATTTCTCTGTATTACTCAATGGGCATCCCCTTGAATGAGATCATGCAAAACCCTCCAATAATTGCAATCCCATTATCACGATGAATCGCAAAACTATGTGCCATGTCAGGGATTGAAGGACACATGACGTATACCGAGTGTCACTTCCAGTGTTGGTGCCTCTCCTCCTCCACACAAACCTCGTCTCGGGGCTGTGTTTGGAAGGCCTCCGAGCATGTGCGGGTGTCGACGTGATGTCATCGTGTACATGTGGGCATGCGTGTGCTGTCATCTCGTTGATGTCCGTGCATGCTCAGAGGTCTTCCAGACACGACCCCCAAGCAAGTATAGGACAATCAAGCAAGTTTCAAGTTTAATAAGTTTTTGATTAATCGCTTAATCATATTTCTAAGCGATGAACATAATAATAAAATTACAATATTTAGGGAACAATACAATACTTAAGAATTAAGTCTATCAGGATTATTAACAGATTTGACAAACCCATAAACACAAGGAAGGGAAGGGAAATGAACTACAAGTTATTTAAGAGAAAGCAAGACACAATCAAGGAAAATACATAAGGAAAGGGAAGCAGAAAATTTCCGTAACATTATACAACAGAAATAAAATCAGCCAGGGAACTGGCTAATTAGTTATCAAAGGCATCTTTAAAAAGAAAGGTTTTTAAATTACTCTTAAATTTCTCCAGATTGCACTCTTCCCTCAAATAAATAGGAAGAGAATTCCAAGTTTGAGGGGCTGTAACAGAGAAAATAAATTACCGTCTCGTATTAATAACCTTAAGAGAAGGAATCGTCAGCAAATGCTGTTCATTAGATCTCAACGTTCTATTAGAAGTATAAGGGATTAATAATTTAAAAAATAAATGCCGGAATTTTATAAAGTAGGGATTTGAAAGTAAGTAGACATAACTTATAAGTTATCCGGTAAACTACGGGAAGCCAGTGTGCTTTCCTAAGAAGGGGTGTTACATGATCAAATTTCCTTGCTTTTGATATGAGTTTAATAGAAACGTTTTGAATAATTTGTAGACGTTTGATTTCGCTCTGATGAGGTTGGCTCTGAGGCACTGTGGAAAGAGGCATTATGATATCACAATCTCAGCTCTGGAATGTGGCTCTCAATGGGGTTCTGGAATCTTGCTATTCCTTGAGATGCTGGAATGTTGCTACTCTTTGGGTTTTGGCCAGATACTAGGGACCTGGAATGGCCACTGTGAGAAAGGACTACTGGGCTTGATGGACCTTTGGTCTGACCCAGTAAGGCTATTCTTCAGTCTCTTCTAACCAAAGAGCGGCACTGAAGTTCTGATCCAGATCTTTTGCTGTTGACGGTGACTTCAGCTGGCTTGGAATGCTGTTTGGGAAACTAGGGTATTGATGTAGTAGCAGAACTCATCTTTTACAGAAAATTTAGGGGGGGGGGAGGTGGATTTATTCAGGTGCTTCTGGATTAATATTCAAAATGATTTGTTTGGTCAGAGGGGATGCTGGCTGCACAAACACTTAAAAAAACTGCTAGGAGTTAAAAGAGATAATCTTCTCCATTAAAATATTTCTAAAATTATCTGTCCAAAAAAGTAATGGAGTGGTCTGGGGGAGAGGGGACTTGGAGACATCTAAATTATATATTCAGCTGCTAAATACCGTATATACTTGAATATAAACCGAGATTTTGGGGCCCAAAAAAGGCCTAAAAATAGGGGTCTTGGTTTTTATTTGAGGCTACCACCTGTAGTGTCCCTTCTCTACCCAGAAATGGCAGTTCCCCTACTGTCAGCCCCCCCTCTCTGATCCGGCAACTGACCCTACCTCCCTCTTCACCCCTCTTCCAGCAGTAGTCTCGCGAGGCTCAGTCTCACGAGGCTGCCACTGAGAGTCTCTGCAGCCATTTTTCAGTGCCGAGAGCACAGGCAGAAATGATTGAGAATCGCTCCTACCCCAACACCCCACTAGACTACCATGGAAGCAAGGTAGGCCTGGGAGTCCTACCGCTGGGTCCCAGAGGAGGGTAGGCCATGTCTCTTCATTGTGGGGTGAAAAGGGAGGGAGGGAGAGGCGCACTGATGGCAGGTAAATTGCCAGGTCAAAGGGGGGAGGGCTGAAGGCAGGAGAACTGTTGGTGAGGTATGGGTGAAGGGACACCATCAGGAGGGAGGGTAGGTGGGTAAGAGTGCCTGTGGGATGTAGGGGAGGAATGGTAGAATATAAATCCTCGGTTTATATTCAAGTTATCATTTTTTCCCTACAAAGGGGGGTAAAAATGGTATCTCAGTTTATACTCGAATGGGTTTATATTCGAGTATATACACTAAATAAAATAGACAAGCCACACAAACAGAAGGTGAAGTAGAGTGGTCCAGTGGTTAGAACCACTGCCTCCACGCTCTGAGGTTCAACCCCAGTGCTACTCCTTTTGACCCTGAGAAAGTCACCTAACCCTCATTTGCACCAGGTAGTTAGATTGTGAGCCCACCATGACAGATCAGGTGAAACTCTCAGAGTACCTGATCAACGTAAACCACTTAGGATATAAATAGCAAAATATAAAAAAATAAATCTGAAATGTCAACTTATATGTGGATAGAATCAGCAGTGCTCTGTAAACATCAGTGCCAAATACTGCATGCATGTGATCTGCATAGTATACATTCTCTTTGCAACTGGATATTGATGTCTACATGTCCAGTAAAGTAGAGGAAAGTCATTTTGATTACTCTTCCCCCTTAACTGTACCTTGCAAATAATCATTATTGGAGCAAAACTTCATGCCCCTCTTGCAAAATTTATCATTCCTTACTCTTCTCCTTGGACCCTCAGATCAGCTGACCAGAACCTATTGACTGTCCCCCCCCCCAATCAAGGAACTTTATTACACAAGAAACACTAATTTCTCTGTTACAGCCCCAACCCTCTGGAATGCCATGCCATCTCACCTTCGCCAAGAAAATTATCTTGATAAATTCAAAAGTAAACTAAAAACCTTCTTATTCCAAGACGCATTTGATAATACCCCTTTCCAATAGCACTGCAGTATACAAAAAGAACCGCTTTTAAGAAGCGACCTTCTCTCCTGGTGTCTTTTCCTGCCCCCCTCTTCCCCTCATTTATTTAATGATGTAATTACAAACTTTCCTTCCCCCCTTTCCCTCAAACTTGCGCACGTCAAGGTATTCGTCAATTTTAGGCTCCTTTTACAAAGGTGCGCAAGTGTTTTTAGCGCGCGCTATAGTGCGCTCTAGCCAGAAAAACTACCGCCTGCTCAAGAGAAGGTGGTAGTAGCTAGCACGCGCGGCATTTTAGCATGCATTAAGGCCCTAACGTGCCTTCGTAAAAGGAGCCCTTTATGTTGAACTTTTTCTTTTTACCCCTACTCTTAAATTTATTTTAACGTTTTTAGCTTTGTAAGCCGGACAGATTCATGATGATGGCCGGTATATTAAAATGTAAATAAACCTGGAAACTTTATCTCTGAAAAGAAACCCATAGATATCCAACATATACCACAAATTTGTACAGTTTCAGCCCAACATGACATGTTTATACAGGAAAACTGAAGATACTGAGAGACGCAAACATATGCCCCTAGAGGAGCATTCGCAGTAAGTTTTCATGATGTATAACAGAACAGCCTTCAAATAACGGAATTAAACGCCCTTAAAACATGGAAATGATTCCCCGATGTTACTGCCAGGAGACTATAACAACTGTATATCTTTATAAGGCAAGTGGAAGGATTCAATACAGTGCTATTTCTCATAATGGCTGTGCTTGTTAAGTAAAGCGTACTGTAGTGTACTCTTTTGGAGAAACTGCACAGGGATCCACAAAACCAATTTGAGCCTGGTGGGTGGACTCCAATCAATAAATCCAAGACAGAGTTATTAAAAAGCATGCAATAACTGAAATAAAAGCCTTAGAAATCTGATTCTACCTTTGAATCAAGTAACTCAGATGAGGAGGCCCAAAAACAACAACAAAAAACACCAACATAGATTATTACAGAAAGAAAAAACAATGGGGGGGGGGGAAGGAAGAGACATTTCTAACAGCTAGATTTTACTCCAGTGTTTACCGGCAACAGAATATGGCATACTTCAGGTGATCAAATTAACAATGCAATCAGTTTCTGCAGTAGAAATTATTATTATGTAAAGTGGTGCAATTTCCAACTTAACATATAAGAGGTTTATACCCTATTGAGAGCTATAGGCATCCAACCAGGCTGGTTATGATTGTTTTTGTTAATCTGAAGCAGAGTTGTTAAAGCTGTATTCATATTTTTAATATTATACATTTGTTCAGCTTTAAACTGGACTTGTAAGTCTTGACAAGGATGAAGCTTTCTGTGCTAAGTACTTGAACTGGACATTTTGATGCAGATGGTTTTCCTGAAGCAGTTGTTGACAGTGTTTTGTTTTGGGGTTTTTCAGTTTTGCAATTTAAAAAACAATTTAAAAATAGCTTTGAATGAATGGTTTAGTTTTAGTGCAATAATTAAAACTCCCGAAAAGGTTTTTCCGACACTGTTAGTGCTGGTTTTCATCTCACTAATTATGAGCACTTAAAAACCTTTTTAATATTATATTTGATTGCTTTAACACTAGTTGGGGGATTTTCTTTGAGGGCAACTTAACATTTTAGCATGGTTACCTCATAAAGGACTCCTTTTTACTAAGGTGTGTCCACAGAATATAATGGACGAGTTAGCGTTTAAAGTGCACTAAAAAGGTTAGTAAACGGACCCAAGCATTGGTTGTACGAGTGCCTAGATTGTCTATGCCTTAATCCTGCCTGGTTTAGGAGGTCAATTTTCATTGTCGTCCATAATTAGTCTGTAGCTTTGCAGGGCATCACTGAAATCATGCTTGAAGTGGCAACGTGCTTCTTCCAACCTGTGGCCTACTCCAGCTCTGAAAGACTGAAGATGATTCAATCTCAGCTCTTTTGTTGAAGTCCCCGCAAAACAGAGGGATTTAATGTGTCATCTGAAGAGGAAAATAACAGCATTCTCATCACTTCTTACCTAGGGTTTTAGAAAAACTCAAAACAAAAAAAAAACAACAACAACAACTTTACAAGCTCCCTGCAGGATTAGATAACTGCATCTCATAGTGTTTTGCCTGTGTGTCTAGTCCTTGTGAATTATAGAATACTTTGCTCTGACAGGTCTATTTGCTGTTGTCACTCTTATCTACTCCCATGATTTAACTGGATTTTTCTTTTCCTTCCTTCTGAATTGATCACTGTTGTGAGTCTACATGTTCCCTTCAGCGTTGGAGGTATCCATCTTTCTCCCAGTTTCAAGCTTTTAACCACTCTTCTAGCCGCCCCTTTTCCGTCTGTGAACAGCCCATTGCTTCGTGAATTGCTTGAACCAGATCTTTTCTAAACTGGGTTGGAGATCATCCTTTTACTGAACCTTATCAACTGCTGCACAATTAGGATTTCATAAATTCATTCCCCTCTGCTGAAAGTCTAACAAGCAAGACAGCAGTCAGAAGTTCACGCTGAGAATTTTTCCCACCTGTGCTTATTTTAAGAGATTACGTAGTGTTTTGTATTATATGCTACTCCTGGCGTTTTATAATCTCCTTTATGATCTTTCTCTTCTGATCAGTAGACAACTTAGTCTTCCCATTCATTGCATTTTTAGACAAGAGGGACATGTTTTCAGATGTTTCTTTATGCATGGTATAAAAAGAACCGTTGTATAGTCCTTCCGATTAAGTAGTACAGTAGACTCTCAGTTAACCAGCACTCTGAACCAACCAGAAAAACAATTGTCAGAAAAAAAAATTATCTCCCACACTCCTCAGACAATGCCCAAAGTCATGCTTCTGACCCAATACACCCCTCCCTCCCTCCAGCTCCAGAAGCTGCCTGTTTATCGGCACTTCTTCTGCTCACGGCTGCCACTACTGCTTCAGGTGATGGGGGGCAGGTTGTCAGGACTGGCTCTGCTGCATTGGGAATTGAGGGAGGTAGGGAGTTGTCAGGAGTGGCTCTACTGTTTTGGGAATGGAGGGAGGGAAGGGGTTGTCAAGATTGGCTCCACTGCATTAGGAATTGAGGGAGGTAGGGAGTTGTCAGGAGTGGCTCTACTGCTTTGGGAATGGAGGGAAGGAGGGGGTTGTCAAGACCGGCTCTGCTGCTTCAGGTAAGGGAGGGAGTGAGGAAGGGAAGGGGGAAGACAAAGTGGGGGGGAGAAGAGGAAGACAGAAAGTGGGAGAGAGGGAGAGAGAGAAGTGACCCAAAAAGAAGGGAAGAACAGATGCTGGACCTACAAGTGGGGGTTGATAGAGTAAAGTGGAAAGGGAGACAAAACTATTTTTATAGTAACTCTCAAGCAACCAAAAACTACAGTTAACCGGCATCCATCAATCTCCACGGGTGCCAGATAGATGAGAGTCTACTGTATGTGTAATGACCTCATTAGAATCCAATATCTACTGCTTCACTTCTTAATCCAAACTTCAAACTAAGATGTGCAAATCTCCTTATTTTTATAACATTATTCAAGTTTGTTACTGTATATACTTGACTATGAAAAAAAAAAAGTAAAAAGCCTAAAGACTGGAGTCTCAGCTTATAGTGAAGTAAGAAAAAATTCTTGTGCTTCCCCTTTCCACCCGCAGTGCCTAGCATTTCTATCTTGCTTCCTGCCCCCTCCCCCTCCATGAAGACAGACATTTCTTATCACTTCATCCTGGCTGCTGCCGCCAACACTGACACAGAAATGAAAGCAAGCCGGGTTGGTGTGGCTTCTTGAGCATTTGCGGATCCTCCCAACACGTGGCCCATCATGGGAGGATCCCCAGGCGAGTCTGTAATTCGCTCTAGAAACCTCACAAACTGTGCTTCAAAAAGAAACGTAGAAACATGACGGCAGATAAAGGCCAAATGGCCCATCTAGTATGCCCATCCACAATAAACATGATCTCATTCTCTCTCTGAAAGATCCCACATGCCTATCGGGTTGTGCATGTACATATTCTGTCCATGTAAACTGGTTTATGCGGGAAGAAGTTTATGTATGATTCGAATCAAATATAAATAGTCCAGTAAAATAAAAATAAATCTGTACAGTTCCACAGGAGCTTTTGTTCTTTATAACAGTTGCCAAACTTTCCAAAGTCACCATAGGTTAAAATCATCACTCAGAGGCAGATTTACATGTGACACTGCAATCTGCTTCTGAGTTGTATTCAGGAACGCAGTCTTACACAACAGAATAGGAAGATGTTCTGTAATGAATGTGATTATGGCTGTCTGAAGAGATGTGGCCTTGTGGACTAAAGGAGAAGATTAATGATTGACTGACTTAAGAAATAAGTCCACTGCAGTAACTTTAAATCAGAATAAAGTTATGGTTTATTGTTCTCGATATACCACCTTTCCTATGTACACAAGGCAGTTTATATCATAAAATACAATTAAAAAGAGAGAAAATGGAAAGGAAATTTAAAAAACAGCAAAGTGAGCTATAACTGTATTTCTGCAGTTTTCCTTTGTTTTGCCTATAACCATACCATACATAGTTATAATAAAGAACATAAGAACATAAGCAGTGCCTCCGCCGGGTCAGACCATAGGTCCATCCTGCCCAGCAGTCCGCTCCCGCGGCGGCCCAAACAGGTCACGACCTGTCTGAATCCCAGAAGGGGCCCCCTTGCCACCTTGATTTCCCATTTAGTCCTATCTTCCCATCGAAGTCCTAACCCTCCAGTCTTGCACATGCACGACCTGGTTGGGTTTCTATACTTATTACCTGGTTAGCTTTCTATACCTGTGTTACATCCCAGCACCTCTCTCAGTATCCCACGATCCCTTTATCCCTCAGGAATCCGTCCAATCCCTGTTTGAATCCTTGTACCGTACTCTGCCTGATCACTTCCTCCGGTAGCACATTCCAAGTATCCACGACCCTTTGTGTGAAAAACAATTTCCTTGCATTTGTTTTGAACCTATCTCCCTTCAGTTTCTCCGAATGCCCCCTCGTACCTGTTGTCCCCTTCAGCCTGAAGAATCTGTCCCTATCCACCCTCTCTATGCCCCTCATGATCTTGAAGGTCTCTATCATATCTCCCCTGAGCCTCCTTTTTTCCAGAGAGAAGAGCCCCAGCCTATCCAACCTCTCGGCGTATGGGCAGTGTTCCAGCCCTCTTACCAGTTTCGTTGCTCTCCTTTGGACTCTCTCAAGTACCGCCATGTCCTTCTTGAGGTACGGCGACCAATATTGAACGCAGTATTCCAGATGCGGACGCACCATCGCTCGATACAATGGCATGATGACTTCCCGCGTCCTGATTGTTATGCCCCTCTTTATGATGCCCAGCATCTTGTTGGCTTTTTTCGAGGCTGCTGCGCACTGTGCAGATGGCTTCAGTGATGCATCCACCAGCACACCCAAGTCATTTAAATTCAAGAGAGAAAAAAGTACACTTCACCTTCCAGATTCACGGGTTTAGTAGTTGCGAATTCGGTTATTTGCAACTTTTTCCTCTGCCTGATGTTTTAAGTTTTAAAGGCTGCCCGGACCTTCCTGGTGGTCTAGTGGTGATGTGGGGCAGGAGCGATCTTCCTACGCTCATGCTCTGTGCAGAGCAGTCATCAAAAATGGCTGCCGTGAGTTCCCGTGGTCTCACGAGACTACAACAGGAACTCACCGCTAGACCACCAGTTAAAGTCTAGGGAGTTCCGGGATGCAGGAAGGAGGCAGGGGTGGGTCAGAGTTGGCCCAAATGTTATTCGCAAATTTTCCATATTCGCTCTGCCCCTAACCCCAGCGAATATGTAGGGAGGAGTGTATTACACTCATCCCTAGTGCTGACCATTTTTCATGAATTCATTGTATGCACCTTCCAGAGGGTTCCAGGAGACAAGATAGCATCAGTCAGTTTCTTTCTCTAGCAGTGAGCAACAATTTCACTATTATGATACTGCTGTGAAACACAGAAACATGTCCCCATACGCCTTATCACGAAGACCACACACCATTTTAGTAGCCTTCCTCTGGACCAACTCCATCTTTTTATATCTTTTTGAAGGTGCGGCCTCCAGAATTATACACAATATTCTAAATGAGGTCTCACCAAAGTCTTATACAGGGGCATTAATACCTCCTTTTTCCTTCTGGCCATACCTCTCCCTATGCACCCTAGCATCCTTCTAGCTTTTGCCGTCAGCTTTTCAACCTGTTTGGCTACCTTAAGACCATCACACACAAGTCCCACTCTTCTGTCGTGCACATAAGTTCTTCACCCCCTAAACTGTACCGTTCCCTTGGGTTTTTGCAGCCCAAATGCATGACCTTGCATTTCTTAGCATTAAATTTTCGCTGCCAAATCTCAGACCACTCTTCAAGCTTCACCAGGTCTTTCTTCATGTTATTCAAACCATCCTGGGTGTCTACTCTATTGCAGATTTTGGTATCATCTGCACAGAGGCAAATTTTACCCAACAGCCCTGCAGCAATATTGTTTATAAAAATGTTAAAAATGAACAGGCCTAAGAACAGAACCTTGAGGCACACCTTTCCTCAGAGCAATCTTCATTGATCACTACCCTTTGTTGCCTTCCACTAAACCCGTTCTTGATCCAGACCATCACTTTGGGACCCATCCCCAGGGCACTCAGTTTATTTATTGGATGTCTGTGTGGAACACTGTCAAAGGCTTTGCTAAAATCTAAATACACCACATCTAGCACACTCCCTCTATCCAATTCTATGGTCACCCAATCAAAGAAATTGATCAGATTTGTCTGACAAGACCTACCTCTAGTGAATCCATGTTGCCTCCAGTCTTGTAATCCACAGCATTCCAGAAACTTCATCATTCTCTGTTTTAAAAGCATTTCCATTAATTTGCTTACCATAGAAGTCAGACTTATTGGCCTGTTATTCCCTACTTTTTCCTTACTTCCACTTTTGTGGAGAGGGAGCACATCCGCCCTTCTCCAGTCCTCCGGTACCAGTCCCGACTCTAGAGACTCATTGAAAAGGTCAGTCAGCGGAGCCACCAGAACTTCCCTAAGTCCCTTCAGCACCCTCGGATGTATACCGTCCAGCTCCATCGCTTTGTCTACCTTTATTTTAGCTAGCTCGTCATGACCACAATCCCCTGAGAATCGATCAGAGTCTACCACTCTTCCATCCGTATTCATGTTTGTCTTCTGCAGTCCTGCTCCCAGCAAACATAGCCCCGGCACTGAGGTTGGAACATGAGATTCAGGACTTAACAATGTATCCATCTCAAGCAGTAGAGTTTCCTCCAAAATTCCTCCTGCAAAAAATGCTGTCCCTGAGAGAACACTGATAAAGCTCTGAACCAACTGAGAAATTGTTGGTTGAGCAGAAGAGGTAACAGTTTTTCTCTTGCATTTACTCATCACAAGCACAGGTAAAGCAGGGGAAGAGAAAAAAAATTCTGATTCTTAGTTAAGGTTCAGAGAAATATTTCAAGCTCCAACACAATACTGCATGCAGGCGGCCATCTTGGCTTCCCTGCAACCTGTCATCTTTTCCAGGCAGAATACTAAAGATGTTTGCAGTTGCCTTGTATGCCTCCAGCAACCAGTCTTCTTTCAAGTTGCCTCCCTTAAGATTCTAGCCAGACTTGACACCGCTTAATTGCTTAGTGGTTCCAGAAGTTTGTGTGCATATAAAACACAAATGGATTGACCAGGATATCCCTAATGAAAATGCATAAGGTACATTTGCATGCATTGCCTTGTTATTTGCAAATATCTCTTGAATACTCATTGGGGATATCCTAAAAACTTGACTGGTTGCAGCCCTGATGGATTGCAGTTTAACACTGATACTCTAATAAATTGTTTCTTGTGATTAAGGAGCTCATTTTACAACCCCAATGGGCAAAACAAGAAGCTAATGTTCCAAACAGTGAGGATTTTGCTTCGTGCTTCTCTGAGAAAGTAGATGGACTCAGTGATGCAGTAAGGGAGCGTGTGGACCACCCCAGGTGACGTATCGGTGGGGGGCACAGGCACCTCTCCGCACACCCCCAAGCTACACTCACACCCTTCCTTCCCCCCCCCCGTACCTCTTTAAAATATTTTCCAGCGCAAGCAAATACTATAGCTTGCTGCGCACACAGGTCTGGCTTCCTCTGGAATCACTTCCGGGTTATGGGGCCAGGAAGTGATGTCAGAGGGGAAAGCCAATGCCAGCACGAGCAGCAGGCCGAAGAATCTGCGCATGCTAGCGAAGATTTAAAGAAGTATGGGGTGGGAAAAGAGGGCATGAGTGTGGTGTGATGGCATAGAAGGAGCTGCGGACGGGGGGCAGAGAGGAGGGGGAGGGTTGGTGTGGAAGGAGTGGGAGGGTGCAGAGGAGGGCACGGGACAGGGACACCACCGCCCTGGGCACCTCCTACTCCCGCTATGCTGCTGGATGGACTTGTATATTTCAAGCCTTGGGAAGATTAAAAGATTAACATTTTAACAACACATAACCCCTCTTTTACAAAGGTGCGCTAAGCTTTTTAGCGCGCGCTACACATGCTCTAAACACTAACGCGTGCATGTTATCCTATGGACGCGTTAGCACACGCGTTGATTTAGCGTGTGCTAAATCCATGCTAAAACACTTAGCACGCCTTTGTAAAAGAGGGCCTTAGAGATATGCATTCATTAGCATGCTTTCAATTTATTGGTATACCATTAAAAATTGATTTACCTAATAAATGTTCACCTACAGATCAATGTATGATAAAAAGTTCTAATACCCGTTAAAATATTTATTAAAAGAACACACAACTCAGACTGGAAAAGTATCTTAAATTGGCTAAATTGTCTGATCCCAAAACAAGACCCTATACCAGGTTTCAAAATTGAACAACAGTGTACTATAATTTTAACCTTGTATGTGTCCCTTTTCTTCCTTCCCTCTGTAGGTCATCTATTATTATGAGGGAGAATAAAAAATTAAAGGCAACTGTTAAATTATGCGATAACCAGAACACAGCTAGCAAAATGCAACTTATAAGAACATAGGAATTGCCGCTGCTGGGTCAGACCCGTGGTCCATCGTGCCCAGCAGTCTGCTCATGCGGCAGCCCTTAGGTCAAAGACCAGTGCCCTAACTGAGACTAGCCTTACCTGAGTACATTCCAGTTCAGCAGGAACTTGTCTAACTTTGTCTTGAATCCCTGGAGGGTGTTTTCCCGTATAACAGCCTCCGGAAGAGCGTTCCAGTTTTCTACCACTCTTCCTTACGTTTGTACAGAATCTATCCCCTTTTACCTTTAGAGAGTGCCCTCTTGTTTAGGACTCAACACATAAAACCATTTGCTCTGTAGTCCCTCGTACGTTGCCTGTTGGCTAGTTCATCCACGCACAGTGCAGTGCTCAGGCTTTAGTCGTGTGGCAGCCACAAGGTCAGAAACATGGATGCTCCATTGTAAGATTGCACCAAAGAACAGTGATGCAGTGGTGGGCTTTCTTCGGACAGAGGGAGTAAATGCCTTCATTAGAGAAGAACGACAGATAACAGTGTCTCAATTGGCTGAAAATTTGGATATCTGTCCCGTCTGGACTTTTGCCGTTGGGATTATTTAAAATATGCTGTTTATGAATTATTTTAAATTTATTCCATTGTTTTTACCCTTATTCTTTTTATTTTATTAACTGAATTCTATTGTTTAATGGTTCCTCCCTTCTATTCCTTTTTATATATTACTTTAATTCATTTACATATCATTTACATAGATGGTGCTCCTAATGTAAAGTTAGGAAGTTCTATGAAATATTCTACATACTTCTCTCCTTTCCTCCCTACCCTCTTCTACCCCCTTCCTCTATAATGTCGCCTAAAGCTTGTATAGGTATGTGCGACGCACAAATGGAATAAATAAATAAATATTAGCCATGGATCTACATTTGCCTTAAAGCATGATGACCTGTGATACAGGAAAGTCTGTGTGCGATGGTTTCCCAAACAGCTGACTGATCGTCACATGCAACAGCATGTGGAGGTTGCAACCCAGTTCCTGAGATGGTTTGAAGAAGGTCTGAGGACTCTGGAGAGGATGGTCACCGGCAGTGAGATGCGGGTGCATCACGGCGACCCGGAGAGCAAAAGACAAAGCATGAGGAAGTAAAGGAAGAGGTGCTCACCTGGCTTCGGGAGCAGTCAAAAAACTTCTCTGCAGGAATGCAAGTTGAATGAGACAACAAATGTGTCGTCCTGCATGAGGACTATGCGGAAAAGTGATATGTTTAATTGTTCACAAGTTACTTCTATTAAAGCCTTTAATGTATTTTGCCTTTACTTTATGATTTACCCTCATATTTTGTCTCTGAAATTCCTGCAACCTTTGGCTTTTGATCATTTTCATTTTACAGTACAAATTACGATTAAATCACTTTCTGTTGAGATGTTTTACCTACTGACTTTATCATGCCAAAAACTGGAGAATTAGAATTGTCAAGATATTAAGGTATATAAATCTTGGAGATTGGAAGAGAGATAAGGGTAAGGGGTCATGGATTTAATATTCTGCCTTTCTGTGATACAACCAAAGTGTTTTAGCTGTTATATGCTGGTACTTTCTCTGTCTCTAGTGGGTTTACAATCAACCAGAGATTAAACCAATGAATAAATATTTATTAAGAACCAATAAAACAGAAATTCTGTCCGCAAACAGATAAACAAAAAAACTGGATATACACAAACAGACTAATATTAGTCTAAACTAGACTGTGGTGTAAAAAATGCAAGGAAAAGGACCTCAAATACCTGCACTGTGGGTTAACGATATTATCATTGACCCCAAAACCTTGCAAAATAATTTTATTTTAAATCAACAACTTATTTATTTGGTAAATTAAGTTTTAAAAGGAAGAAACACTTGAGGAGAGGCTAAGATAGTTTAGATGAGCTGGAGTGAGCTTCAACGTGACTAACCCCCTCTTCTACGAAACTGCGATAACAGTTTCTAGCGCAGAGAGCTGCGCTGAATGGCCCGCTCTGCTCCTGATGATCATAGGAACTCTATGAGCATCGGAAGCAGCGTGGCTCCCCGCGCTAGAAACTGCTATCGCAGTTTAGCAGAAGAGGGGGGTAAGTTTTTGTACCTGGGGCAATGGAGGGTTAAGCAGGGAGCCACAGTTCCCCAGGTTCTCAGCTCACTGGAAAAAGGTCATATTTTCTCTGTTACAGCTCCCCCAAAATGGAACTCTCTTCCAACTTATTTAAGAGAAGAATGTTCTCGCGATAAGTTTAAGAGCAACTTCAAATGCTTCCTATTTAAGGATGTTTTCAACCTTTGACTCTTTGAACCAGGATATTGATTTGGATGGACCGTTGAGGTCTTTATCTGCCGTCATTTACTATGTTACCTGGCAGAAACCCAAAGAGTAGCAACATTCCAGAGCTGAGATTGTGATGTCATAATGCCTCAGTCCACCAATGCCTAAGAGCCAACCTCAGCAGTGACGTCACAATGGCTTGATTAGATGACAACTTCAGCATTTGGAACTTAGGACAATACCAGACTTTACAGTCTACGGCCCAGAAATATCAAAGAAAAGACAAGTTAATCTAATCATGTATTTTTTAATGGGTATAACTAATAGGCAGACTGGATGGACCGTTCAGGTTTTTATCTGCTGTCATTTACTATGTTACCTCTTTTCCCCTATTGGTTCTGTAAGTATTTATTATGCTAAGTTTGTGTTTTTTTATGTTGTATTACCCTAACTGTTTTAAATTTTTTTTTACTTTGTACATCGCTTAAAAGCAAGATTAAACAATCAAATTTTTAATGAAACTTGAAACTTGTGTGTGCACCATGGGCAGGGGGTAGAGGGCTACAGGTAGGTGCAAGAGGTTGTGCTTGGGACGGCTGGAGCGAGTTGGAAAAGGTGGTATGTGCCATGGGGGGGAGGGAAGGGGCTAAAGAAATATGGATGGATGTGAGTGTGTGGGGGTCTGGCGAAAGACAGGTGGAAGGGCATTTTCAATAGGAGTCTGTCTACTACTTCTACTACTACTATTTATTAATTCTATAGCGCTGAAAGGAGTACGCAGCACTGTATATTTTAACATACAATAGACAGTCCCTGCTCAGAAGAGCTTACAATCTAATTTAGACAGGACATTTCAGGGTTGGGGAGGTTATAGTGGGTATAGGTATCTAACAGCCGTGAGGGGGAGTTATCTCCCTTTCATTAGGCTGGCAGATATGGATTACCCCATAAGAGATAAAAAATTATGTGTGACAGGAAGGAGCAGTAGGCTTATACTATCATCCAGCTGGTCAGGATGAGAAGACGGGGATATACTAACAGAACTGGAAACAGACTCTATTATCATGATCTTTGCTCTCCCTATGATTAGTTCTATTTTTTTTTCTTACCTTTTGGATGTTTGGACATCTTGGGAAAGGTGTCCAGAAATCCAGTTGAGAAAACATCCATTCTTACAACAGCAAAATGTCTTTCCTTTCCTTTTTTTTTTTTTTGGGGGGGGGAGGGAATGACCTATCGAGATGTTTTGATCCTTAGTATGCCTATCTTTTATGGCCATTCTCAAATATAAAGACGTCCGCATGAAAACTGCACAAAAACCAGTTTTTCGGATGTACTACCAGCAAGCATTCTTAGCAAACTGTTCACACAGAGCCGAGCACAACAGACGGGCCCTGCAGTGAATGTCACATTTCAAAGTCCCAGGTATATCACTATAAACTGCTTACATTGTACGGTGAACCCTCCAAAACCCACCCAAAACTTACTGTACCCATCTGTACACTACAACAATAGTCATTACGCCTGCAGGTATCATCTTCATGCAGGTACAGTATAGTGATGTGTGTACCTGAGACATTTAAATGTGACATTCAATGCAGTACACCCTAACAGTGCCCCTCTGCTTTCTCTCCTGGGCTCAGTTGTATGTCTGAAGCTGTAAGAAGGTGTGCTGAAAAGTTCTCAGCCCAACCAACAAGAGAATGACGTGGATTTGGTTCAATCAATAATATGAAACAATATCAAAACACAGAAGTTTGTTTCTGCAAATTGGCACGCAAGGAAATAAGATAGCATTCTTTTCAGCTACAGTGGCAAAATAACGCTCAGAATTTAGGAAGTTGGTTGCTTGGGCTGAGAACTCAGCACCCCCTTGTAATACAGGCTAGATTAGAATGTACTGGGGTTCATTTTCACATCTTTGGTTGGTGGGAGAGGATCGGTGACCACTGGGGGATTAAGGGGGTGTCATGCCTTAATCCCTCTAGTGGTCATCTGGTCAGTTTCGGCACCTATTTAGCATTTAGACACTTTTAAAATAGGCCTAGCTCCAAACGTCTAAAAAAAAGCCCTGGATGTTTTGTTAAAGGTTTATTTACACCTGCAGAACATCCAAGTCCTAAGCCTGCCCAAAACACGCCCCCTTGAGATTTAGACGCACTGGAGACAAAGCAACCAGAAATATGTCTAGAAAGTCTGCTTTGAGAATGCCCACTTGGGCATTTTGACTAGTAAGATGCCCAAGTGCTGTCTTTTTTGAAAATGAGCCCCACAGTCATGGACGGGGGATGTGTATAAGCAAAGCAACAAGCCGTCAAGCACAGCGTGATTTTCTCTGCTCAAGCAGTTTTTTGTTGTTTTTTTTTAACCTGCATCGTTTCAGCAAAGTGTCCCCTGAAGAAGGCGTCTTCTATACGCCGAAACTGGGATCCTTGTTGGGACCTACTGTTTCTAATAAAGACTTGTTTTGGTTGTAAAGACATCCCCCTTGTCTTTCCTTGTTGTTTTGCTTGTATGCCAAGGCGAGGGGCTCTTCTGTTTGCCTCTTTGGGGGATGTGTATACCATGGGATGGGGGAGGGCTGGAAGAAGATGGATGACGGGCAAGTGCCGTGGGGGTTTGCATGGGAGAGGAGGAAGACCTCAGAGGATTTATTTGCTTTTGCTTATTTAAACAGTCTTACAGCAGGAATATTTAACGTGAAATACATTAAAACCCTTCATCCAGGCATATTTTATTTCATATTTCTGTGCTGTGGGTTTTTAATCAAAATTCATTATTGCACTATGAGTTAAAAAAACATGTTTCCTGTACTTTTCACTAGATTATGATATTGGTGTTTTATTGCAAATTTCCTGTTGCACTCTACTGTATTATGTAAGGCTAATAATATTTTGTTGTTCTTACATTTTCACATTAAAAATTATCCCATTAAATTTAAAGCAATGCAAATGTCTGTCCTAATATATAGTATGGAAGATTCCCTTGTATTTAACTAAAGCTTGTCTTGGTTTTATTGTTGTGCATACATATTTTATCACTTTGTAAATAAAAGAAAGCAATAAAAAGAATTTCCTCATGTGCTTATCTGTTTTTGTTCTTTATTTTAATGAAACTACCCACCAAACACGGCAGTTTCCATAAAAGACCTGTGATAAAGAAAACCGTAATATTTTTAATAATGAATAACATCCCTCTTCGATAGTAATTTAAGATATGAATGTCTTCCATGTGGACAGATAATGCATGCCTTTGAGAATGAAAGCAGAAAGTGAAACAGCATCGGAATCTCTATCAGCTTACTTGGCTAAAATTTAAGTAAAAGCAAACTGTGTTTGAAGCTGGTGTTTTGTGTGAACACATTTTACTGGGTGTGTAGATCATAGCTTGATGACATTAATTCTTGGTAGAGCTGAGAACTGAACAAGAGTTAAAACTGAGAGCAGGACAGGGAATGGATCAAAGTGCTAGAAACAAACTAATAGAAACATAGAAATATGATGGTAGATAAAGGCCAAATGGCCCATCCAGTCTGCCCATCCACAAACTCCTTCTCTCCCTAAGAGATCCCACATGCATGTCCCACACTTTCTTGAATTCAGACAGACTTGGACTTTAACTGCCTTCATCTACTGTAACCTTCTTAGTAATGAGAAGGAAAATATTATTACCACTACTAAACTTATCCCTCGGTATTCGCGGGGGATAGAGGCAGAGCCGGACCGCGAATGGAGAAAAACCGCAAATATCTTCTCGTCCGGCTCTGACCCTTCCCTGCCTCCCTCCCGCCTTTCCCCCAGCATCCCGGCCTTTCCTGGTGGTGTAGCAGGCTTTCGGGGCAGGAGCGATCTTCCTACGCTCCTGCCCCATGCAGATCACCAATAGGAAATGACTGCCATGAGTACGACAGCAGCCATTTCCTACTGGCGGTCTACACGGGGCAGGAGCGTAGGAAGATCGCTCCTGCCCCAAAAGCCTGCTAGACCACCAGGTAAGGCCGGGATGCCGGGGGGGGGGAAGGCGTGAGAGAGGCGGAAACGTGATAAAATATGGGTTCCCCCCCCAAAAAAAAAAAAATCACAAATTTGTGAAACTGTGAGTGTGGAAACCGCAAATAGGGAGGGGGAAGTGTAATCATTTCTATACAGCTAAGAGACTTATGCAGTGTTGTACACATTGACACTAGATGTTGTCACAAACACCCCCTAGAGAGGTGTTGGATAGTGACAATTCCTTATGACTTGGCGTGTCCCCTTCTACCAGGGGAATCTTCAGGGCTTGCATCCGACTCTAGGCGGTTGCCTGGGTCTGGAAAGGTAAGCAATTAATCTCTTTTCCCTTTCACAAAACCAGGCTGTCATGTAGTCAAAATCAATGGTTTTAATTTACACCAGCGGTCAAATGAGTGAACATAATATTTCTTAATCCAGCTTTGCAGTATCACCAACCACAGAGAATGCACTATGTCATCCAGCATTCAGAATAGCATTTCAAAGAGAAAAAATATATACAGTATTTGGAAAACAGCACAAACAAAAACATGGGCTTTTAAAGTAACTTCAACCAAACACTGCAGCAAATGATAGAGAGTTTTCAGTTCTTTGTATAAGGGCAAAGCCCTGAGTCCTAATTGCAGTATATCACAGAAAAAGAAAACTTGGAAAAGCAAAACTTATCTTCACTGAACAATACAGCTCTTGTTCAGCACTACAATTAAAGTTACTTTCTGGAAGCCAGAACTTCTTCTGTTTTGTCAGTTATTCTCAAACCTCTATTTTCACAAAATAGAGCAAACCAGCAAAAGACATTGCATACAAGAAATATGTTTCAAGAAAGGAGAACTTCTGTTATTCTCTGGGACCTCAAAGGTATCCTGCAACAACCAGGCTCTGTATAATTCTCTCAGGTTGCTGAAACAACTATCAGCAGAAAGCTCAGCTGAACGGAGTTCTGCAATTAACAGCAGCAACGGCAAACACAGCGCATAATGTCAGGAATTCATAACGCTGATTTTAAACAGTTTCCTTCAGCCTAAGCATAAGCAGTGCATGAAAATTGCAGTCTTTATAAATGGCAACAGTTTTACATTCAGGATGACTTTTAAATTCAGGTAAGGAAAACTCTCTGGCAAAAAGGCAAAACTCAAAACTAATGAAAAACATATAGCACACTGTGCCTTAAGGAGAAACAGCAAACTTCACTACAAACACTCACTCATTCAGTTAGTCTCCTTTTGCTCTGGCATTGTTTCTGTGCTGGCACAATCCTCTAGGAATTCCATGCTTTCACAACTTTCTGGAGCATAAAGGTGTGAGATGGGCAAACTCCCTTTCACCTCTTCCATGGGCCAGTCTGGGACACCAGAATCTGACCAGTTTGGGAAATGCTCCTGCCTTTCCTGAGCCTGCTTGAGCACGTCTGCCATGTCACTCTCCACTCCCCTCTCTGCTTCTTTCAGCCTGCCTTTAATCAGACCAAAGCCACTCCCCTTCAGCCTGTAGAGGGGGATGGGCTTTGGCTCAGCAGCAGGCGGTGTAAGCTCCAGCCTTCCTTGTCTGCTCTGCCTTAGTTTTAAAGGAACAGGCACCTTAGCTTTAACTGCCTTAGCTGGTTTATTGACAGAATTAGAATACTGCCTGCCTGCCTACTCAGAGTCACCCTGGCCACCTCCACTTCTGCTCTTATAGCAGGGGAAAGGGAGGTCAGCCTCAAGCTGCTCAATAGAGCTTACTTGGTTAGCCTTTCTGCACAGGATCTTACTGCTAGATCTCAGGACAAAGCTTGTGTGGGTGCTGGGTTTGTCACAATGTCCAAAGTCGGCAATAAAAAAATGCCTATTTGCAAAAGGCAAACCACCATATGGCTAGAAATAATTTTTTTAAAAAATCCTCTATCTGGACGTCCAGGCCATTGGGATGCCCAGACCGCCAGGACGTCTATATTTATACCACATTTTCAACTAAAATTTCATCCAAGTCCCAAATGCCCAGAATAAGACCATTTGGATATGGGAGGAGTCAGTCTTGTAATGGACTGGCCTCCCAGACATGGCAACAGAGCAGTGGGCTACCTTAGAGGGCACTGCTGTGAATGTCACATAAAGGGCGCCAGATAAACATCTCATCAGAACTCCCATATAGGTTATGGTGAGCCCCCCAAACCTACTATACTCACCAGTCTACAACCTGAATAGCCCTTATGGCTGCAGATGGCACCTATATGGCAGTAGAGTAGGGCTTGGGGTTTTTTGGTAGTCTCACATTTTCCACCATGAATGTAGTGGTTAGAGTGGTGTCAGGTCAAAAGCGCGCCGGGACAAAGGCGCGCAGACAATTGAGCGCAGCGCGAAGGCGTGCGCCGCAGAAAATTTCAGTTTTTACGGCTCCGACGGGGGGGGGGGGGCGTGGGGGGGAACCCCCCCACTTTACTTAATAGAGATCGCACCACGTTGTGGGGGTGTTGTGGGGGGTGTGGGGGGTTGTAACCCCTCACATTTTACTGAAAACTTAACTTTTTCCCTGTTTTTAGGGAAAAAGTTAAGTTTACAGTAAAATGTGGAGGGTTACAACCCCCCACAACGCCAGCGCGATCTCTATTAAGTAAACTGGGGGGCTCCCCAACAAAACCCCCCTAAAAACTGTAATTTTCTTCGGCGCGCGCCTCCGTCTTGCGCTCAGTTGTCGGCACGCGCCTTTGTCTTTCGCCGAGTTGTTTATGAACCAGTTAGAGTGGTTTATGGGACTTACTACTCCTTTCTATGGTTCACAAGGATACTTAAAATACCTGTGTGCAGCTCTACTAGGCTTTCCTACACCAGGTGCTGATGTTCTGGAGACAGGTATGTACGTTTGTATTCTTTTTATTTTTTCAAATTTTCAAATTTACAATTTTTACAGAATAAAGAAAAAGGAGATAATAATCCAAATATTCCAGAAAAAGAAAAGGTCTAAAAACATTAAATCAAAGAACTCCAACAAACCCACATTACGGGGGAAATTCACCTATTTTTTTAAAGATATGTCTCAAGTAAACAAAAATCTGTAAATTTGTACATAAAGAAAATAATATAAAAGAAATAAGTAAGTAAATCTACCATTAATCACATTAGTCAAATTCTCAGACAAGTTCTTCTAGTGGTGTACAATTGCTTTGAACTCCAAACTAAAATCTGAAACCACTTCTTTTAAGATATTAGTTTCATGTAATTTCAAAAACTGTTCAAGTTGCAAAGGGTCCCAAAAAATATAGGCTTTTAAAAAATATTTCACGGGAACTTTAAAAAAATGTGGCCTCTATTGCCACTACTCGTGGTTTTAACAAATTAAATGCCTCCTAAGCTGGGTGGTACGAGCCACATCTGGGGAAATTAAAACACTATCACTACATAATTTTGTACTTTTGTTTTGAAAGTAAGTCTTCATTTTAAGCATTTTATCTGCCTCACTATTACATTCAATCAATAGAGTAGATCTTTCTCTAATTAAATCTTGAGAGTCCTCAAGGAACCCAGTCAAATCAAAATCTACAGATTCTAATTGATTTACTCCTAATTCAGTTGAAACTTTCTTTTTCTGAGGTATGTAGTATTGATTAAGTACGGGAATAGAATCTGCATTGGCCAGTCCCAAGATTTCTTTAAAATATTTTCGTAATAAAATCTCAGATGTTATCAAATGAGTACTGGCCTGTAACTTATTTTCCATCATTTCAATCCTTGAGTACATAATATGGGAATCGTTTAAACCTGATACTGAAACCACATGCATAGTAGAAACCTGAGATTCAGCTATTGAGAGACATTTATCCAATATTTTAAAATTGGAATCAACGTCTTCCAACTTCTGACCTACACTTTGAGAAAACACAACGTTCTGAGTGGCTACAATCCCTCAACACTTAAATTTATGTTCCAAAGATCCTTTAAGAATATATAATCTGATGCGGTATACAAACCTAAGGATTAGATTAGATTAGATTAGATAATCTGGGATCTCCTGTGACTCCTGGGTAGATAAGGCAGTCTCCTGGAAGGATAATGCCTTAGGCATCTCCCTAAAAACCATCAGGGAAGATGTCTGTGTACTCCCAAAGGATCCACAGGAGACCTATCGGGACCCGATTCTGGTCCCAAATCCCTTGATATTTCTGGAGAGGGAGGAGTTGTTCTATTCAAGGGACTGAGTGATGCCCCTAATAAGGAATCAGCGTTGCTTAATTCACTTGTAGTTATTAAATGGTGATCCATGGGTCCGGCTAATACCAGAGTCGATGTTGAACTTTTAGTTTTCACCTTCCTTTTCACTATTTATATGAACAAAATTTAAAGCCTCAAATCAATACTTAAAAGGAAAAGAAAGAGAAAAAGGAAAAATTCCTCATACTTACTAATGACTAGTGACTCCAAGGCACTCTCAAAGCATATCTTTCTCTTTGAGCAAAGGCCAATATTAACTTTGAGCCATGAGATATCGGCAGTTCTTACTGCAGCTTAAAAAGAACCCTTAAATAAAGAATGGTTAACCACTTTTCTTTTTCACAGGATTGGATTTCAAAGAACAGAATTGGTTAGCATGGCTCGAATTCTACTACTATGCTAACATATAAATTATTTTTAATTTGAATGAGGTGCAGATTTAAGTGATATGGATATCAAAACTGGGAAGCACACGATGTTTCACTGAATTTGGAGATGCAGAACTGTTGCATTTTTGCTTTGTGCATTTGAGGTTTTAGTTGGAATCCGTTTGCAATAATCACCGGCCCGTTTTGTGGGAATTCAATTTTGCAGCTCCCTCAAAACCGTCACACTGTAATCCGGGCAAAGCATTGTTGTATTATTTCTGCTAAGCCACCGAACAGATGAATAATTAAAAATTAGAGATGTGAACAGAAAATTACTCTGCATTCTGGAGAAAACAATTGGTGCAGTACCGAAAGCAATTCCATATAACTGTGCTAATTCATCCACTGGCATGAGAGCATATTGTGCTTTGGTGCAATCCCAGTATGCTTTTCACTTTTACAGCTTAAAATGAAGATCATGTTACCCTCTCAATTAGTAGATCATATTCTCAGTCAACAAAATTAATGCTAGATTGCACTGCTGACATGTGCTTGGCCTCTTCACGATTGCTAGCACTCCTAACGAATTGCTCGGCACAGCTAGACGTGCGGTTCATGCTCTGTACTTCTCCAATACTCCCCAATGGCACAAATTGTCGATTCAGCAAAACTAGATGCATGATGGCAGCTTGTGACTTAACACTATGCAGACATGGTTGGCTAAGAACGCTGAATTGAAGCCAGGAAATAATTCCAGATTAGCCAGACGTCCGGATTTCCTTTTGAGAACATGTCCGGAGGTCTGGATGGCTTTTCAAAATCCAGCACTTTGTCCGGGTATTGAAACGCTGTGTCGGGCAGGGAGGAAGACCGCACATGCGCGGTCATCATGTGCACGTGATGTCATCACCTTGCGTCTGCACGGACTTCCTCCCTGCCCAAAAGCAGGCAGCAGGGGGGCGTGGCTAGGGTGGGCTTGGGGGTGGGATTAGGGCGGGGATGGGCAGAACGAGGCGGGCCTGGGGCATGGTTAGGGTTCGCAACTCTATCTCAACTTTGGCCCTCCTTTACAAAGCCGGCGCTAAAAACGCTAGCGTGGCTTTGTAAAGGAGGGGGAGGTTTATGTTGGCTACCAATAGGTCATAGGTCAAATCTAAGATCCTGTCTTTTGGCATTTCATGGCTTATGGGGGCGTGGACACCTCTATTTGAAGAACAAGCTGGATTGGAATGACTCACAACAGCCATTACATTCTCGTCAAGAACTCTGCTAGCAGTGCCCAGCAGCAGGGAGATAAGAGGGTGAACTGAAGCACGAGAACGTGTTTTTGCAGTGGAACCAACTGCCAGAAAATATCAGGTGGATAATTTCCTAAAACAAAAGTCCAGACTTGAGAAATCCACTGCTTATTTCTAGGATAAGCAGCATAAAATCTGTTTTATTCCTTGGGATCTTGCCACTTGGCTCTACTGAGCAGGATTAAGAACATAAGAATGGCCTTACTGGGTTAGACCAATGGTCCATCTAGTCCAGAAGCCCATCCTCATGGTGGCCAATCCAGGTCGCTAGTACCTGGAGAAACTCCAAAGAGTAGCCACATTCCATACAAATCTCAAAGAATAGCAAGATTCCGGAATCCCAGAGAGTAACACGATTCTACAATCCCAAAAGAGTAGAAACATTCCATGCTACAGATCCAGCGCAAGCAGTGGCTTCCCCCATGTCTGTCTTAATAACAGACTATGGACTTTTCCTCCAGGAAATTGTTCAAACCTTTCTTAAAACCAGCTACACTATCTGCCCTTACCACAACCTCTGGCAACGCGTTCCAGGGCTTAACCGAGTGAAAAAAATATTTCCTCCTATTGGTTTAAAAGTATCTCCCTGTAACTTCATCGAATGTCCACTAGTCTTTGTAATTTTTGATGGAGTGAAAAATCAATCCACTTGTACCCGTTCTGCTCCACTCAGGATTTTGTAGACTTCAATTATATCTCCCCCTCAGCTGTCTCTTACATGTTTAATGTACAGTGCTGTGTACATCTAGCCACTGTTTATGTATTTGAACTTTTGTATGAAGGCAAAGACACGGCCTTTTCCTTAAAGCCTTGTTGATAGATCTGGTAGGGTAAGAACCAATCATTTCTGGTGAAGTATCTATTATATGAGTGCTATACAGAATCTGGGGGATTGATCATGTTTCCGAATGAATATTAAGCTCTTTGGGTTTTATCCGAATGAATAACAAAGTCATTTTTATGAAGGGAGGACAGAGAGTAAGGGTACCGCACACTTAGGAAGACCCCCCTCACTCCGGCCCCGCTTACTACGCCACTGGATACAGAAGCACTTGGTTACCACCAAAAATGTACTGGCATCTGCCCACTGTAGTGTCTTGTTCGCTATTTTTCAGCTGAAGGCAGCTTACTGCTAGGGAGTACTATGCTATCCTGCTTGTTCTCTGAGATACCAAGTTGCTTACTTATAGCATATGTTCTCCATAGGCAAGTTTTTACATACCAACCGACATACCAAGGAGTTGTGTTCTACTCAAGCTAAACAAATAGACGAAGCTAGTCATACATGATAACAGCAGGTAAGAAGTGATTCACTTTCGCAGTGGAGTGACAAAATCGGAGTAAATGCTAAACTCGAGTAGCTTTTCCGCATTGGCCCAGTCAGTGAGGACTTGGGGTGAAGGGACAATACTCAGGCTGGCGGAGTGTCCCGAGCGGTGTTCCACAGGGGTCAGTGCTCGGACCGCTGCTGTTCAATGTGTTTATAAACGACCTGTAAACGGGGACGAAGTGTGAGGTTATAAAATTTGCAGATGACACCAAACTCTGCAACAGGGTTAGGACCGCGGAGGAATGCGAAGACCTACAAAGGGACCTAAACAAACTGGAAGAGTGGGCAAACAAATGGCAAATGCGATTTAATACAGAGAAATGCAAGGTCATGCATATAGGGAAAAAGAACCCGATGTTCAGCTACAAAATGGGGGGATCGGTGCTAGGGGAAAGCAACCTTGAAAAGGACTTGGATGTGCTAGTGGATACAACAATGAAATCAACGGCACAATGTGCAGCAGCCTCAAAGAAAGCAAATAGAATGTTGGGTATTATTAAGAAGGGTATCACAACCAGGACGAAGGAAGTCATCATGCCGCTGTATCGAGCGATGGTGTGCCCGCACCTGGAGTACTGTGTCCAGTATTGGTCGCCGTACCTCAAGAAGGACATGGCGATACTTGAGAGGGTCCAGAGAAGAGCGACGAAAATGATAAAAGGCATGGAAAACCTTTCATATGCAGATAGGTTAGAAAGGCTGGGGCTCTTCTCCCTGGAAAAGCGGAGACTCAGAGGAGACATGATAGTGACTTTCAAGATCATGAGAGGTATCGAGAAGGTAGACAGAGATAGATTCTTCAGACTAATGGGGCCCACAAGTACAAGGGGGCACTCGGAGAAACTGAAAGGGGACAGGTTTAGAACCAATGCTAGGAAGTTCTTTTTCACTCAGAGGGTAGTGGACACATGGAACACACTGCCGGAGGCTGTGATAGGACAGAGTACACTCCAGGGTTTTAAAGAAGGATTAGATAAATTCCTGAAAGATAGGGGGATTGAGGGATACAGATAGAGGTAGAGATGGGATATAGAGAGAGTTTAGATAGAGACCAAGGGGATTTAAGGGTTCAGACAATGATCACCGTACAGGTCATGGGCCTGATGGGCCACCGCGGGTGCGGACTGCTGGGCGCGATGGACCTCTGGTCTGACTCAGCAGAGGCAACTTCTTATGTTCTTATGTTCTTATATCCTACTGTCCAGAGAGAAGGTCTGCTACGGTTCATAGTCAAAAGCACGCGCCGACAACTGAGCGCAAGGTGGAAGCGCGCCGAAGAAAAACAGTATTTTAAGGGGCTCTGACAGGGGGTGTTGGTGGGGAACCCCCCCCACTTTACTTAATAGAGAACGCGCTGGCATTGTGGGTGGTTTGGGGTGTTGTAACCCCCCTCATTTACTGGAAACTTAACCTTTTCCCTCTTTTTTAGGGAAAAAGTGAAGTTTTCAATATAATGTGGGGGGGGGGTTACAACCCCCCCAAACCCCCCCCCAATGCCGGCGCGATCTCTGTTAAGTAAAGTGGGGTTCCCCCCCACACCCCCGTTGGAGCCCCTTAAAATACTGTTTTTCTTCGGCGCTCTTCCGCCTTGCGCTCAGTTGTCTGCGCTGGGTTGTCGTTGTGCCTTTGTCGTCGCGCACTTTTGACCCGTCACCGTCTGCTACAGATAAGTAACTTGGCTCACTGTGTTAACTGAATGGTAGACTCAGAAGTGCTGTGAATGATCCAAACAGTTAAAGCTCTGCACCTAAAACACCTTAATTTTTGCAGTTAATCTATGTTTAGGTACTCTTAAGACAGGTGCAAACTCTTAGGTATCTTTACTAATTAGGGGCTTATATCTCAGAGATCATGACTGAATCTGAGCTATGCGCATATGTAAATTATTTAAATTTTTGGAATCATAATGCAGTTGGTGTTTTTTTGATATTAAAATGCATGGAACAATATTCTACAAGTATATAGCAAAAGATACATGCTGAGTTTTGGGCTGTCTATTTGCTTGCTTGTCATGTTTATCAGATACTGCATTTTAATATGTTGCACATTGCTTTAGGATACCTAAAGAGGGATTAAGAAATGTAATAAGATGAAATGAAATTGAAGTAAAAATGAAATTGACTTCCTCGCTGTCACAGCTCTACCTGCACAGTATTAAATTACATGTTTTTAAGTTGCAAGTGTATTAGTAATTATTCTAAAAAAAGAAAAAAAATAATTATTTTCCCATTTGTTTGAAAGTATCATAAGAATATACTTACTGGGTCAGAGCAATGGTCCATCTAGCCCAGTTTTTCACGGTAGCCTTACAAATTTTTATGAAAGGTCTGCGCTGTCGTAGCCTTACTTTCTTGTCAGTGTCTAATTTTTTCACATGACTGTATATTAAAGAACTAAGGGCCAATACAGGGCAGACCTGCGCTGTCTGTGTCCCGTATATGGCCATTCAGTTGAGGATGGGCTGGGGAGGACTTTGACGGCTGGGATGGTTTAGATGGGCTGGAGTGAGCTTTGACGGAGACTCAAGTAGATGGAACCTAAGCATAGTACCGGGCAGAGCTCTGGGGTTCTGAATCAGAAATATCTAAGAAAAAGGACAATTTAAATTTACAGAGTGTGTTCAGTTGGGCAGACTGGATGGACCATTCGGGTCTTTATCAGTTGTCATGTACTATGTTACTATGTTAATGTGGAACTCATTCACTCCATGCACTGCAGTTACAACCACTAAAAACAGGACCTTCCAGGTCAGAGTTCACAGGTTGAAGAGAGCTTTCATCAGCTGAGGCCCAAGGTTTGATGATGAGATTGTGAACTGCTGGTGACTAAAATCTTGCAATATTTATGCAAAGGGACTGGCTCCTCTGCTTGTTCTCCGCTGCTCTTCCTTTGTGAAACCTGATTCACTGTTCATTGTGGGCAAACCTAAACAAATTCGACACTTCAGGAAGCTTGAAGAGAGGCCCAGCATGAATTGAACCACTGCAGGTCGTACAGAGATTAGTTTTCATTTTACACGTTGGTGATAAGTGCAAATTGCAGAAAGCTGTACACTAACACAGTTGTTTTTCACACCTAATCTAGACAAATGTAGACAGTATTGAAACATTTTTTTTATGTAGGACAGAAAAAGGGGTCTAGGGTCTCTTCCATTTAAATCTGTAAGACCTTATCTAGTGGCATCTTTCCTGGAAGCCACTAATATTTATGAAATACTGTCAGGCAATTTCAAAAGAAGCTATTATTAGCATCTCAGCATCTAAGTTGGGAAGGTGAGGGACTCAGTGTTGGGATGCAACAGAATTTGTTGAGTTTGCATGATCAGTGATGAGATATTCACCAGTTTTGTGGGACTTTCTTACAGAAAGAGAGCCACACCTGTCTCAACCAATGCAGGGCAATGAGAATCATGGTTCCCTGGTCTTGCCTGAGTTTCAGAAGAATCTTCTTTATCAAGGGTATTGATGGATACATGTACGGAAGACCCCCCTCCTCCCACACATACAGACCCACACCTTAATCTAGAAGGAAGGCTTCAGAGGCTAATTTACCATGTTCTTCTATCATGGAACAAAATTGAGATGCCTTCTTGTTCCAAATAGTAGCAAAAAAGACCTACTGAAGGATTGTCCCACTATCAAAATATTTTTGAACCACTTCTGCCATTAAGGGACCAATGTGCCAGTGTGTATAGTTTAGATTTGTCTGCCAGAGAGTTGTCCTTGTCTGCCAGATAAGTGTCCCTGAGGGCCATTCCATGAGAAATGGCCCACATCCTGACAATCTCCCAATGATTCTGTTCTTTCCTACTTGCTAAGTAATATATTGTAACTTGTAAATAACAATACAATTTTGTTGGGCAATCGATCTTTGAAAGCCTTTAGCATTCAAAACTGTTGTTAATTCCAGGAAATTCATCTGGTAAAGTCTTTCATGGAGGTAGGGAACTCATGGCAGCTATTTTGATGACGGCTCTGCAAGGGGGCAGGAGCGTAGGACGATCGATCTTGCCCCAGGTTGCCGCTAGACCACCAGGTAAGGTCTGCGGAAGGTCCGGGACACAGGAGGGAGGTGGGGGTGAGTCAGGGCCAGCCCTAAAAATGATCCGTGATTTTTCAATATTCACGGGCCAGCTCTGCTTCTAACCCCCGCGAATACGGAGGGAGGAGGGTACTTAGATTTATGGGACTTACATCATTGCATGAAGGAAATATTAAAATTAGTTATTACCCAGAACAAGAGGTCCTCCTCAGGAAGTTGTGGAGAAACTAACAAATGTTTGACTCTAATATATTATCTTTGGACAAACATTTGTCAGCAGTTGAAACTCAAGTTTCTTCTTTTCAGGCAGATGCGTCTTTTTGTGGGGCAAAAGTGATGCTATTTCTTGAGGGCCACACAGTTAAGGAGAAAGTCTTTTATAGCTGTGAAGCCTAAAGTGTTAGCCTTGGGAACAACTTTCATTTTAAAAATTCCATGTAAATGTTTAGCTAGTTATCAAAGTAAAGATTACATTTTCGTTCATACTTTGCAATTAGAGCAAATTCTTAAGGCTCATGGGAAATCACTAGATAAAGGAGTAAAAAGCGTATACTGCACCTTAGATAATTGGAATTAATTTTCCACTATTACCAGTTATTGTGTAAAGATGAGATAGGTATGTTTTGCTCCCTTGATGAGGGCTAGATGGAATTTTTATGATATCTATGTATATCTTTATTGTTTCCTATCGCTACTGTTATTTGAATTCCATATTTTGTAATTTCTTTTTGTAAGAAATATTATTTTGAATTAAAAAAAAAACAACTTGATCAATTTCAATAAAATTTGGGATGCAACATCCTGAATACATTTGCAATAAGTCTATACTCGCACTGGTCACCTGACGTCAATTCACTACCTGGGTTCTTCAACTGTGACAATATTTTCTTCAGTGTGAACTAATCAGGACCTGCTACTTCCTGTCTAGCAATCAGATGAGTCCATTTCTTGCAACTTCTTCAAAAAATATTCTATGCTGACCTTCTTCCACCACTTTTCTGGATACACTTGCACTAGTCTATGAGATTTCAACTTCTTAATAAATCTTGGAGCAGAACTGATAAACTTTCCTGTGATAACACTTAAGTGTTAAACCAACACAGGATACACTCATTCGAAAGCCGCCTTCCTCACATAAACAATTAAAAATACATAAATTATAGTGATAAGTACTCAGACCCAAAACCTAAGTGCTCAAATAGTGATATTAAGCAGAGGTTGTACAAGGGATCATCACAGCTTCTTATCGGTCCCTGACCGCTCCTACTGTTCTAAATAATGGCAATAGAGTTGAAAACAATTTCACTTAGCTGCACACTGGAGCAGATGTTCCTTCATGTGCACCTCTCTAATTCACCAGTTCCAACAAATATTATATTACCATTTGTGCATCTCTATAACCACTGCATTCCCTCTACTCGAGTTTCACAAAAAAGATGCTTCCTCAGGAGGGATTTAACAGTTGCATGGCTACAGGACCACTCAAGCACAGAGAAGCCAGGGAATGAGTGTATCCTGTCTTGGTTGAACACTAGTCTATGAGAACCATAACCTTTCTCCAGATACAAATTTTTAATTCTCCTGTTTGACAACCATGGTAGCTATGTTTAAAGCAAAATGGCGCCTGCGTGTGTCATGATATTTGCTAGATGGTGGCAAAATCGTTTAGGTGAGGTGGCCAATGTAAATGTAGGCTTACTGCAAATTTATTCAGGAATGATATACCTCAAATGTTATTGAAATTGGTCAAGTTTGACAGTTATGCAGAAAACAAGCTCTGCATAGGTATTTTTTTCTTCTGAAATGCAGTATACAGTATAGGTCTACATAAAGTTATACGACTGAATTCTATATATGGTGCCTAAAGATATCAGTGCAACCCCTCTTCCCCCCCCTGCTGAATGCTATTCTGTAAACAGCAATTAGAGTTAGGCGTGGTTAATAGAACAGTGCTTACGCCTGGGAATTTTAGGCAGGCTCATTTGTATCAATTGAAACGTGTTGCAAATCCTCACGCCTAAATTAGACACAGATCCCCTTGCTCTATAATTACATGCGTAAATTCTAGGAATGCCCCAATCTGCCCATGACCCTCCCATTCCAGTGTCCCCTTTATGTACTCGCAAATAAAATTTAGGTGTGGACCTATGCACCTCAATTTATGAAACTTTTTATTAAATCCAATTAGCTAATTGGTTCAATATTCAATCAAATTGTGCATGCAAATTGGGTTTACGTCCAAATTTGTGCCCATATCCCAACGTGCCAGGGGATAGAGCCCAAGGGAAAGGCAATTGGATAAAAGAAATGGTCCAACTGGTTATATTATCTGCCATCACAGCTGCTCCTGTTAAATTTCATTCTCTCCAAATTATGTAGTTATATCATTCTGGTCACTCTCTTTTTTAATCAAGAGTGTGGGACTCCCTCCCCCAGTCTTATTGGAAACAGTTATGCACACATGTATTGAAAATTATAGAGCAGTATATTTCTGTCTCTCGATGGCCACGTATTTGGACTTGGAGGATGAGATGCACAACGTCAGCATCTATGAGACAAACCTGTTTTTTCTTGTTACACAGATCTTTTTGGACTCCTGTTAGGTTACAAAAATTGGACAGTTCTAAATCTAATAGATGCTGGCACTGTCATCTAGACTTTGGGACATTGGACCATCTGTTGTTTTATTGTCCTTTGATACTCAACTTTTGGAAGTCAATATGGGGACAGATTAACCTCAGATTGGAATCGACAATCCCATTGACTTATGAGGTAATTATATGTGGAACACTACTTTATGTTAAGCCCCCCATGGATCGTTATAAATGCCGGCTTTTTCTGATTATGACTGGGGTAGCCATACAGATGATAACTTGAAATTGGAAAAACTGTGATTGTCTTAATTTTTCCTTTTGGTGGGCGAGCTTATGTTTAAGTTACAAGGACGGATGAACATCTGTACATGAAGATGACCGTTCCGGACGACTGTCAACAAGCACAACAATGGATATAGTATGCTTTGTAAATCAGTGTGCCAACAGGCGTGCAGCTGAGTGGTCGCGTTGTGTTGTTCTGTGCGATTTAGTAAGGTTGTGTTTTAGTGACTCGGTGGATTTCAGTATGACAGATTTTACTGAGCAAAGAATCTGAATCAAATTTTGTTTCAAACTTTAAAAAAAACTGCTGCAGAAACCCATTGTATGCTCCAGGAAGTCTTTGGAGATAATCAGGGCAGGATTAATTCGTTGAGGGCCCCTAGGCACACAAGTACACTGGGCCCCCTGCCCCGCCCCACCCCACCATGTGCCCAGGAGGAAACAGGAAGCTGCGTCAGAGGGAAGCTTTGGGCAAGCAGCACCGCTTGCACAATTACAGTTCCCGTTGCCTTTCTTACTTGCGTTGCTTGCTTGTCTTACTTTCTGTTGATGGGGGGGGGGGGAGAGCCGTGTTGCCGAACGGGGTGGGACCCGCGTTGCTGATCGGGGGGGCCCGCGTTGCCGATCGATGCTGGAAGGGCCCACCGCCATTTGTTATAAACAATGTTGATGCCTTCCTTCATCGGGCCCCCCTGACCATTTCGGGCCCTAGGCACATGCCTACTTGGCCTATTGGTTAATCCTGCCCTGGAGATTATGCTATGTGCCAAAGCAAAACCTTTCTTTAGTACAAATGCTTCAAGGACGGACGAACATCTGTACACGAAGAAGACCGTTCCGGATGACCGTCAACAAGCACAACACCGGAAACCATAGCAAAAGTTCATGAGACTATCCTTGAAGATCGTAGGCATATTATCCACAATGTTTGTGAGATAGTAGGACAGTCATAAGGGACAGTTCAATGAATTTTGTCAAACAAATTGAACATGAGATGAATTTCTGCGAAATTTGTGCCAAGACTGCTAACCGGTGAACAGAAGGCCCATCGCGTTTCTGTCTGTTCGGAATTTCTAGAAACATTACAGTGATTACGCACTCTCTCTATTCGCCTGACCTTGCCCCCTGTGATTTTTTTTTTCCTATTCCCCAAAATGAAATTACGACTGAAAGGACACCGTTTTAACACGATCAAAGAGATCTAGGCAGAATCACAAGAGGTCCACATCAAGGGGTTCACCCCAAATGACTTCCATAGATGCATGGACTCATGGGAAAAAACGCTGGGATCGCTCAAAGGGGACTACGTCAAAGGAGATGGTGGAAACTAGGTATTTCGGTAAGCAATTTTTTTTTACAACTGAATTCCCAAAACTTTTGGGTAGCACCTCGTAAGTACCTGTCTAAAATACGTAAACTGCTTTGACTGTAACCACAAAGAAAAGGTAGTCTATCAATTTCCATCCCCTTTACCATGATATGAGCTGCAAAGAGCTTTCCCACAAGCAGCATGTTTGACATCTGTAAACCGCTTTGGTTGAATCACAGCGAGGTGGTATATCAAATCCATGATCTTTTACCTACAATATAAAGCTTTGGGCTCCTTTTACAAAGCTGCGATGGCGTTTTTAGCGCACGCAGAATTTTAGCGTGTGCTAAACCCGCGCTACGTGGCTAGAACTAAAGCCAGCTCAATGCTGGCATTAGCGTCTAGCACGCGGAGTAATTTAGCGCGTGCTAAGACCGCTAGCACAGCTTTGTAAAAGGAGCCCTTTGTTTCTTTATTTTCTGAAATGGGATCATTTTAGAAAAAAATTTTAAGATTCACCATACTACTCCCCTTCTAACTATGCACATTGACTGCAGTAGGAGGCACTCCTGCCTTAAAATTCTTTATCACCTCTCTTCAAATTAAAAAAAAAAAAATCTGAATTCCATCTTAAATCGCTCATCTTTCCTTCATCCATCTGCTCTTCTAACAACTAAAACAGTTTTCCAAGGCTCATCTTCATCCTTGTAGTGTAATGTATTCTGTAATTCATCAACAGTTGTCTTCCCTGCCGATGTGCCTGTTTCCAGGGGAAACCCCTGCAGAGACACTTCTTCCTGAACTCCTGGCTCTCGAATTGCAGGCACGCCTATGTCATGGTAAGAGAACCCCCACATTTCCTGCTAAAATAGACTTTTCACTGCAGCCCTCCCTAGAAGGATATGGTTGTTTGTAAGAATTACCGTTCTGGGCTAGGCTCTTCATTTCATCAGGCATTTTTGTTCTGCTGCCAGAAATATCTTGCGGCAGATGTGCAATCAATCTTTTACCAGCCCGGCTTCTTAGATTTCACAGCACTGCGTTTGGTGCAGATCCAGAAGGATTACCTGTCATAAATTTAAGACTTCTCAAGAAACCTTCTTATATGTCTATAAAGTTTTAAGGAGATAAATGAAACCAACAAACCTGCTGCAACAAAAATACAGACAAAAAGAGCACTCAAAAAACGCTCTGCTAGGTTACAATAATTATTTGAATGTTCCTTGAAGAAATTCAAGTACTATTAAAAACACACTTCTTTACTATAGCTTTTAGTTCCCAATCCGGGTAAGCAGATTTAGGCCGTTTGATTTGACTTGCTTACTTTTGTTTAAAGTACTTTTTTGAGTGATTGTTTTTGGTTTGTGAGTAGTCCCTCCAATCAATAATTTTTTATGGTTTATTGAAAGCTTCTATACCGCTACTAATGATTGGGTAGTCAATTCAGAGTGGTTTACATAAGCTTCTATAATGGTGTTACGGTACATGATAATAACAGAGCTCTGTTTTCTTATATCCTTATTATTATTTTTTTTTTTTTTAAAGAAAATAAGAATAGCCTTACTGGGTCAGACCAATAGAAACATAGAAAGTGACGGCAGATAAGGGCCAAGGCCCATCAAGTCTGCCCACACCAATGACCCTCCCTTACCTCCCTCTGTGAAGAGATCCCACCTGTCGATTCCATTTAGTTTTAAAATCAGGCACACTGCTGGCCTCAATTACCTGTATCGGAAGACCATTCCATCGATCCACCACCCTCTCGGTGAAGAAGTATTTCCTGGTGTCGCTATGCAATGACCCTCCCCTGATTTTCCACGGATGCCCTCGTGTTGACGTGGGTTCCTTGAAGAAGAAGATATCCTCCCCCACCTCGATACGGTGCGTGAGGTATTTGAATGTTTCGATCATGTCTCCCCTCTCCCTGCGTTCCTCTAGTGAGTAGAGCTGCAATTTATTCAGCCGTTCCTCATATGGGAGATCCCTGAGCCCTGTGACCATCCGTGTGGCCATTCGCTGGACCGATTCAAGTCTCAGCACATCTTTGCGGTAATGTGGTCTCCAGAATTGTACACAGTATTCCAGATGGGGGTCTCACCATGGACCTATATAATGGCATTATGACTTCGGGCTTACGGCTAACGAAACTCCTACGTATGCAACCTATGATTTGTCTGGCCTTAGATGAAGCTTTCTCCACTTGAGTAGCAGTCTTCATGTCCTCACTGATGATTACCCCTAAGTCTCGTTCCGCTAGTAGTCCATTTTCATGATGGCCAAACCAGGTGACTAGTACCTGGCCAAAACCCAAGGAGTAGCAGGAGGCACTGACAGTGACTCAGAGCACCAAATCTGAGCTGAACAGGCTTTCCCTCTGCTTCGACTTGCTGTCCCTGCAGAGGCAGGACGTTGCAGCAGAGGGAAAGCTTCTGGACCGCTAAAGGCAGCTTGTCGAGCTGTGTTACACTGCTGGAAGCCTGAAGCTTGCAGGCTGCAGTATGGAGGGACCAGATACTGGAGCACCGCTCCCCCCTCCCCAATGAGCTGCCCCTGGGGAGGACTGCTCCCCCTGCCCCCCCCTTGATATGCCACTGATTGTATGTGAAAAAAAGAGTTTAAAATCTTACCAGCATTAAGTCACATACATAGTTGACTTGATCCTTGTTTAGTATACACTTCTCCCTCCGTACTCGCGGGGGATGCGGGCAGAACATAGCCGTGAATACTGAAAAACCGCAAATAACTTTTTGCATGCTATTCGCGTTTTTTGGGGTAAAATAGACCTGAAAAAGATAATAAACCGTGAATAACCTGACCTGCGATTTGCTCCATACAATGCCAGGAGCAGCAATTTCCTTCAGGAACCACCAGGAGCAGCGATTTCCAATGTGAAACTCCGGGTTCAGTGATGAAAATTAGGGGGCGGAGTCAGCAGCCGAAATATCGCAAATTAGCAAATCCGCAGATGCGGATACGGAGGAAGAAGTGTAGTTAGATTTTCTAAGAACAGTTCCAGATTGCATGGAACTCACTCCCTGGACATATTAGAGAAGAATCTGTACTAGACAGATTTAAAAATTCACTGAAAACTTTCTTTACAAAGATGCTTTTGAAAATTAAATTCTTTTTTGCCTATATAATTACTGCAGACTCCCTTTTTACTTATTTATTTAAGCATTCTGCTCTCTCCTCTCTTCCCATCCTATTATGTTACCCTTCAATTTTGTTTTTCTCCATAATTTTGAAGTTCTACCCTCTCTCCTCTTGTTTTCTGTAAGTCTGTCTATAAATTTGTCCTGTTCGTATAATTAAATGTTTTTTGTTATCCAGATTTTAACATATATGTAATTCACTTTGAAATTATTTTTATAACCATTTGCATCAAACGTTAATAAACATGAAACATTGCCGACACAGGCTCCTCCTGACAAAAACACTGTCCCATGTTGGGTCACTGCAATCTCTAAAATTTGGATAAACTGTTGCTTGGCCCTTCTCTGGCTCCTGTTGCAAGTCCATTGTCCTACCGCACTATTTGTTGCTGTGATTGTCTCCATGGTGGTTTTCAGGAATTGCTCTTCTTCCCTGAAAATATCCATGTAATTTATAGTATTCTAAGTGTGAGGAGACATGACAAGATACTGCAAAACAAATACAGTAAGACCTTGGTTTGCGAGCATAATTCATTCCAGAAGCATGCTTGTAATCCAAAGCACTCGTATATCAAAGCGAATTTCCCCATAAGAAATAATGGAAACTCAGACAATTCATTCTACAACCCAAAAGCTTTAATACAAAATACTATATGTACTTGTATTGCAAGACTTCGCTTGTTTACAACAGTCACTACACTCTTGCAGCATCAGGGAGAGAAGAACCATCGGCTCAGTTGTGATGATGTGACGCATGTATAATGTATGTACTCGTATTGCAAGACCTCACTCATTTAGAACACTCCTGCAGCGTCTGAGAGAGAAGAACCATCGGCTCAGTTGTGATGATGTGACGCTTGTATACTGTATGTACTCGTATTGAAATACTTTGCTTGTTTAGAACAATCACTACACTCTTTCAGCATCAGAGAGAGAACTATCGGCTCAGTTATGATGTGTGTATACTGTATGTACTTGTATTGCAAGACTTTGCTTGTTTAGAACAGTCACTACACTCTTGCAGCTTCAGAGAAAGAAGAACCATCGGCTCAGTTGTGATGATGTGACGCGTGTATACTGTATGTACTCGTATTGCAAGACTTTGCTTGTTTAGAACAGTCATTACACTCCCACAGCTTCAGAGGGAGAAGAACCATCGGCTTAGTTGTGATGATGTGACGCGTGTATACTGTATGTACTCGTATTGCAAGACTTTGCTTGTTTAGAACAGTCACTACATTCTTGCAGCTTCAGAGAGAGAAGAACCATCAGCTCAGTTGTGATGATGTGACGCGTGTATACTGTATGTACTCGGATTGCAAGACTTTGCTTGTTTAGAACAGTCATTACACTCCCACAGCTTCAGAGGGAGAAGAACCATCGGCTCAGTTGTGATGATGTGACGCGTGTATACTGTATGTAAGACTTTGCTTGTTTAGAACAGTCATTACAGTCCCACAGCTTCAGAGGGAGAAGAACCATCGGCTCAGTTGTGATGATGTGACGCGTGTATACTGTATGTACTCGTATTGCAAGACTTTGCTTGTTTAGAACAGTCATTACACTCCCACAGCTTCAGAGGGAGAAGAACCATCGGCTCAGTTGTGATGATGTGACTGCGTGTATTCTGTATGTACTCGTATTGCAAGACATTGCTTGCATATCAAGTGAAAATGCAATAAAATGTTTTGTTTGTCTTGCAAAACACTTGCTAACCAAGTTACTTACAATCCAAGGTTTTACTGTACATTTAAAGGCTAGAACAAGCAGTCTGAATTATATGCAGAGTCAGACAGAGAGATAATGAAGGAACTCAGGAAGGAAAATTAGAAGATCCTATTGGGGTTGGAAAAAGATAAGTCATAGATAGGATTACTAGATGTCCAGATTTACCTGAACATGTCCTGTTTTTAGAGGACATGTTCTCATTTGAGAAGACATATCTGGGCGTCCGGACAAATTTTCAAAACCCGGCACTTTGGGTTTTGAAAAGCCTCCAGCTAGGGACCGTGTCGGGAGGGCATCTGAGCATGCACAGATGCAACTCGATGACATCACACGCATGCGTGTGACATCATCATGATAACACTGTGCACAGTGCAGATGCCCTCCCGACACGGCTCTAAGTACGAGAACAGGTTGAGAGGGTGGGGCTGGGGGCGTGACTTTGGCAGAATGGGGCGGTGCTGGGTGTAACTGGGCAGGGATGTGAGCAGGGCCATGAATCCATATTTTACAATAGTAAAATCTAGTAACCCTAGTCATAGATATAGACTAAAACCAATCACGGAATCTCTTTTTTTTTTCATTTTTAAATCTTTTTTATTGAAAATTTTGCAAAGAGAAATTACACGAGTAAATCATACTGTATAAATGATAATATTGTTGGTGCACCTTACAGTCAAAAGGGGAGTCTGATTATTTAAACAATGTCTACGGTATAACAATATGCTCAACTCTTTCATGATAAGAAATGCAACATTTTTTTTACTGTCAATGTCAAAAAGTGTAATGGGTATCCTCCCTTTGGCCAGCGTTTAATCATCACTGAAAAAGATCAATATCTGCAAGCACACAATCTCAGCATTTCCCAGTGCAAATACGGTCGGGTATGCCAACTCATTTGTGGGTCCTGCAATGGGTGGGCATGAACAATGTGGTCTCTAATTTTAACTAAAGGTGGGCAAATGTTCTCGAGGGCCTCTACCAAACACTTTAGGAAAGCAGACAGTTTATGTTGCTAAATATCCTTACAAGCTCCAATTAATCTGTACCCTTAAAAGACCTACTTAACGGAACACTAAAATGCATTAGCAACTGCAGTTTTCAGTGAAACAGCGCATAATGATACCAGATGGCATGCAGGAAGACATATTCACTGAGTCTTGTGACAAAGACAGCATTCATGGATCTTTAAGCTGGAAACTATGGAACCCTGTAAGCTGAATGTTAGGCTAAATATGTTTTTTTTAATTTCTCGTTAATGCTTCCTCCAAAACGCTGAAATCTATTTATTGATAATAATAATAAGTTTATTTTTCTATACCGCCATAGTCAAAATGACTTCTAGGCGGTTCACATAGAAAGAAGGCTGGACAGTCAGCGAATTACAGAATGCATGAAGAAAGAAGTTACATAATAAATTGGAGAACCTGGAGTAAGAATACATGAGAGGAGAAAGATGTTACATAATACGTTGGGTTAAATGGGGAAAGAATACCTGGAAGAGGTCATTTGATTAGGCAAGGAATTTGTTAAATAGAGCGGTTTTAATTGATTTTCGAAATGTGTTGTAGGTCTGTCTGTCCATGATCTCTTGCAAAGTAATCCACGCTACATATGAGAGAAAAGACTAATAATAATAATAAATTTATTCTTTTATACCGCCATCACCAAAAGTTCTAGGCGGTTTACACCACAAGAAACTGGACAGTCAGCGAAATACATTCATATCATTGAAATAAAATCAGACGATAAAAGTTAAAAATATGATTACAATCTTAAAAATACCCAACTAAGTGATAAATTTATCAAACAGAGAAGACTTGACTAATTTTCGAAAAGAACAATAGGACATGTCTTGATCAATACATTCACCAAGCTGAAAGGTGTACACAGCGCTGTACATTTTTCCATCCCAAACCACATTGTTCATTCCTTCCCTCTCCCCAACCTTTTGCTTTTATTGTAACCTACCGATTCCTTCCTCTCCTCATGTTTCTATGGTTCTTTCTTTCTTTGAACTTCATGTTTTGTCTAATTTTTGTCTCCTACTCTATTTTAATTTTTAATTTCTTTTCATTCATTTTACATTTTATTGTAAACTGCTTAGATTTACCTTGGTTTTATATTTGTGGCATATTAAATAAATTGAACTTGAACTTGACATTTAATAGATGGTCTCTGCTCGGAAGAGCTTACAATCTAACTTGGACAGACAGACTTAACATACAGGGTTGGGGATGCAGAACCCAAGGTGAGAGGAGTTAGGAGTCGAAAGCACTCTCGAAGAGGTGGGCTTTTAAATGGGCCTTGAACACTGCCAGAGACGGAGCCCGCCGTAGGGATTCGGGCAGCTTGTTCCAAGTATACGGTACAGCAAGGTAGAAGGGACGGAGTTGGCAGAGGAAGAGAAGGGCACAGATAGGAAGGACTTACCAGCTGAACGAAGCTCGCGGGAGAGGGGGGGGACTTAGGGGGAAATAAGTGAAGAGAGATAGTGAGGGGCAGCTGAGAGAGTACATTTGTAGGTCAGTAAGAGAAGTTTGAATTGTATTTGGAAATGAATGGGAAGCTGATGAAGTGACTTTAGGAGAGGGGTAACGTGAGTATAGCGGTTTTCCTGGCTGAATTCTGGACAGATTGGAGGAGAGCAAGATGGCTAAGCGGAAGGCCTGAAAGTAGCGAGTTGCAGTAGTCTAAGTGCAAGGTGATGAGAGTTTTGGTAGTGTGCTCAGAGAGGAAGGGTTGGATTTTGGTAATATTACAGAGGAAGAAGCTGCAGGTTTTAGTGCTATGTTGTATCTGGGCGGTGAAGGAGAGAGAGAGGAGTCAAAGATGACCCCGAGATTACGAGCAGACAAAACAGGAAGGATGAGAGTGTTGTCCACAGAGAACGAGGGAAGCGAGGAGGTGGGTCTAGGCGGGAAGATGAGCAGCTCCGTTATGGCCATATTCAGATTTAGTATTTATATTCAGTCCTCCAACAAGTCTGCAAAGGCAATGCCAAAGAAGTGGGTTTTCAGGGCCACTTGAACCTACTACAGGAAGACTCAGAGCCTAGCGCTAAAAGAAGATTGATCCACAAAGTAGGGGCAATACAGAAAAATGCACTATCCCAGGTGGACTCCCATTGTGTAATCCAGTGTCTCGCAAACTTTTTTTTTTTTTAGCTCCAGCACACTAAACGGAGCAAATGTTTTTCGCGGCACATTATAATTAAATGTTCGCCAGCACGAGACACATCTTCCACCTGCTGCTCGTGCCGACCTTGGCTCCCATCTAATATCATGTCCTGGCCCCTGACAGGAAGTGATGTCAGAAGGGAGCCGAGGCTGGCGCAAGGAGCAGGTGGAAGATGCTGCTCGAGCTGGTGAACATTTACAGAGGTACGCCGGGGGCAGAGGAGCCGGTGGAGACAGACTCTTGCATACACATCATCTATTCCAGTGCATATTTATTTTATGAATTAAAATTCAATTCTGGAATCTCTCGTGGCACACCATTGTGCTGCAGCACATAGTTTGCGAGATACTGGTGTAATTAATGGGCCTGGAAGTACCAATCTATGATCATTTAGGGAAAGAAAAAACCAGGAGGAAACATAAGGGATGCTGTGAGATAAGAGGTAACTTGGAACACCATTATGCGATGCTTTGAATGTCAGAGTTAATATTTAAAAACTGATCCTATACTTGATGGAAAACCAGTGTAAATGAATTAATAAAGGAATGACATGATTTCATCTAGGAGCAATGGGCGACTGTGTTCTGTAGTAACCGCAGTCTTAAGATTTGTTTGAGAAATGACAGCATAAGTAGGTTTGAAGAAGATGATTGAAAAGTCAGGTTGTATAATGGACCAGAAGAATGTCATTTGCATAATAATAGGCACTGACAGTTTTATAACAGCTGCCTAAGGACTGAGGAGAACATTAAATAGCAAAGGTGACAATATGGAACAAGGGTACAAGGAAGAAACTAAGGAAGACATGGGACACTGAAAAATCAATTTTACTTCAACTTTTTTTTTAAAAAATTCATATCTCAATTTATCCATGCCCAAAGTGAAACAATAAAAAAACACTAATAAGCAGAAAAATAAACCAACCAAATGCATGGTAGAATGCACACTAATATATAATTGAATATCCTAGAATAATAAAATAATACAATATTAAATGCAATACAAATTCATATACCCTAATAACAGAAAAAAATTCATCATAACAAACTAACGACATGAATAATGTATAAACATAAAAAATGGCTGTGAGATCCAAAATGCAATAATATTAACTGTTGCAATATAAAGGAGCTTTGCAGGGATAGCATTTATCCATAAAGCTCTTAGGGCTCCTTTTGCAAAGCCACGGTAGAGGTTTCTACTGCGGGCTGGAAAGGAAAATGCTCCAATGCTCTTAGGAATTCTACGAGTAACATAGTAGATGATGGCAGATAAAGACCCAAATGGTCCATCTAGTCTGCCCAACCTGATTCAATCTAAAAATTTGTTGGTTTTTTTTTCTTCTTCTTCTTCTTATCTATTTCTGGGCAAGAATCCAAAGCTTTGCCCAGTACTGTTCTTAGGTACCAACTTGTTGGCCCATGATAGTTAGAAACCTCAACTGCAGCTTTGTAAAACATAACATAAAACTTTATAAATTGCAGATACCTCGCGGTACTATACGATTTTACAAAAGACAAAACAAGCACAAGTCATTCACTTCGGCAGACTTGAGGGCTGCTATCATTTAAAATGTGTGACCCCCAATGCAGATTCAGGAAACGTTTCTATTCTTTTACCAATGCAACTACAAACTAATCAATACATTTTATACCTAGTCTCATTGGGTTTAAGTCTAAGGTGATATCATTTCCCTTTAGATCTAGGGATCACTATTTAGATTCTCTAAGGAGCAAATTCTATAAATGGCGTCCTACTGCTGTCCAACCAGCCAATTGGGATGCACGTTTTCCCAAAAAAGAAAAAAAAAAAACACCCCGAGGCATCTGCACGGTTAAGGAAGACATGTCGGGACACTTAAGCTTGCCCAAGGCTAGGCGTGGTTTCGCTTAAGAGGTCTTGGACAAGCTAAGAGGCCCTAAGCGTCTCCCTAGGGCCACAATAGATCCCTAAAATGTAGGCTAGCAAAATGCTGACTTACATTTCAAATAGATGCAGCTTCTGAGTTGATTGCGGCAAGGAAATCTCCCTGATGCAATCAGCTGAGCGGCCGAGGCAGGGAACCCTCATCCCACTAAGTTTCCCAGCAGGAGGGTTGCCACTCCCTCCTGTCCCAGAACCACCGCCCCCCATTGAAGACCAGCAAAAGGAATGCCTACTCCTTCCTGCCACCACCCCCAAACCCCCGATACCTCATGAAGTCAAAACACCCTTCCCAATGCTACAGGCCCCCCACGTTGTATCCCTAACTCTACCCCACCCCTGTACCTTTTAGTTGAAAGTCTGGTCGGAGGGATGCTCACATCCGCCGGTCGGCAGGCCTGTCACTCTGAAATGAAGGGGTCTCCCCTTCCCGGTTGCTCAATCGGGTTTGAAGAGAGGAGTATAGGTGAAGCATGGGATGGGGCAGGACATAATTATATCAGATGGCAGGTTTTTCTCTTTCAAAAAGTTGGCAATCCTAGTGCCCACCCATCCAACCTGCTAGCTTACCCAAAAATTTACTTCTGGATATGCCACCAGTATTTGATCTTGTGAGGCATGACAAAACAAGAAAAAGACATACGAGTATATGATTTTGAACAGAAGGGAAAAATTGCTTAATTAGAGTGAAATAGATGACATGAATACTGTCTAGGCTAATAACAGATATTCCATCATTAATCTTTTCCACTTAAAATTCCCAGCATGCAACAATATAAAATCTACCAGACAAATCACCTTATCCATCCAATATCAATTAGCAAAATGCTGAAACCAACTTTCACCTACACTACGATCTTGTGACCATTATCCCAGGTTCAGAAAACTTCTAAAAGCATTTCTGTACCAAGACAGGGAGCCAACCCTGAAGTAACTGAAATGTTAATTGTAAAAAACATTTCTAAATTGCCTAATGCAACTCCTGGGACAAAACAAAGAGCCAACAATAACCTATTTGTTCTTGTAACTATGAGTTTGTAACTGAATTAACTGTATTAATAGCTGTAATGATCTACCTGTACTAACAACTCTATTGAATGTCCATGTCAAACTGTCCATTGTAACTTCCTGAAAAATTGACCCAACCTCTTGTAATGTAATCCAACCTTGAACTGAATAGGAGTGTGTAGCGCAGTAGTTGCATCTACAGCCTCAGCACCCTGGGGTTGTGGGTTCAAACCCCGCGCTGCTCCTTGTGACCCTGGGGAAGTCACTTAATCCTCCATAGCCCCAGGTACATTAGATAGATTGTGAGCCCACCGGGACAGAGAGGGAAAATGCTTGAGTACCTGATTGTAAAAAACCGCTTAGATAACCTTGATAGGCGGTATATAAAATCCTAATAAACTTGAAACTTAAACTTGAAACTTGGAATAGAAAACCTGATTAACATAACATATAGGACTTAGGGAAAACAAAGCCCCCAGATGTAGTCTTCCATCATGTTCTCATTATATTGTTCTTGATAGCGGTGTTCAAATTCCAGTATATCCTGGTGGAAATGGTCACCTTTCTCCTATGATCTTCTTGAATGTCTCAAGATGAGCATCAAGGACATGGACTTTGAGATACATCTTATAGCCCATTTTACTGTAATTCTTCACCAGATTCTCAACCAACTCCACATAATTTTCAACCTTATGTTTGCCTAAGAAGCCCCAAATACTGTGACAAACTGTTCCAAGCCAATTTCTCCTTCCTAATTAGCTTATTGAGAAATTCATTGCACTCCAAGATGATCTTTTTCTGTGGTTCAACAAAGACAACAGCTTTGACCTTTGCTTCAGACAGATTAGGGAAGATGCCTTGAAGGTACCTGATGATTGCCGATTCCTTATCTAGAGCTCTGATAAATTGTTTCATTAAGCCCAATTTGAAGTGCAGTGGTGACATCGGCACCTTCTGAGGGTTCCCATTTGATGTTGTTTCTTCCCACAGAGAACTTGGTCTGCTGTGGCCAGTCTTGCCTTTGGTAGGTCACCTTTGTGTCCCTGCTGTCCCAAAGGCAGAGATAGCAGGGAAACTTGGTCAAACTGCCTTGGCGACCCATTAGGAATGCCACCATTTTGAAATCTCTGATGACCTCCCAGGCTTCCTCATCACACTTTAAATGCCTAGTAAGGTCTTGATGCTATTGCAATCCTCTCTGAGGTTCTCTAAGTGAGCCAGTGGAAGAGACAGGTATTTGTTCCCATTATGATGCTCCTGGATGAGCTGTCAATGAAGCGAAGCCGCTCTTTTGGGTTAGAATTCCATAAAACAGACTGGTCACACTGTGGCAAAGGAGAGTCCATCTTTATGGGTGAATAAGGTGGAAAATGCTTGGTGACACTTCCTCTGATCTGTGACTTGCACATCCAGCAAGTTCCACTGCTTGAGTCTAGATGTCAAAAGTTCAGCATTGGGCTTGGTGAGAACAAGATCTCTGATCAAGTTGTTCCGGTCTTTTTGGTTTGGATCGTATGAGTTTCTCTCATCAGCTGCACCACATATATTGTAAGCTAGATCTACAATGTCTTCCTCATTCACTGACTCTTCTGAAGACAGCTGCCCTCTCTCTCTCTCTCTCTGGGGAAGTGGGTTTTGGGAGCTCAGGGCAATATGGAACCAGGGCAATAGAAGAAGTAATGTCCGGATATGTGATTGCAGATGCATGCTTACCAGTTTGATATGTGATTGGGTTTAGCACTTAACTGGCTAAATGCCGATTCTGCCCCGGCATGCTCCCAAAATAGCTGGTTTTCAGTTTGACACTAACTGATTATATTTCCAATGGCAGTAACTGGTTAGGTGCTGTTGAAAATTAGTGGTCAGCCCTGAACTTGCAATTTAACCAGCCAGAAGCCATCTCTACTATTATTTATCTGCCCGGTTAAATTGCTTTAAATATCACCCAATCATTTGTATGAGCAGCCAATGAAAGTTCTAAAGTATCGTGAGGCTACTGCTAGATATCATGGTAGTCATTTTCAGGAGGCAGCTACTAAGGGAAGGAGCAAATGGAGTTTGCTCCTGCTCCCATTATCCCCACTAGACCACCAAGGACATTAGGTAGGCCCAGGGTAGGGGGTGATTATGAAGGGCTTCATCTTATTTAGGGAGGGTGGACGGGTGGAACAGAGGATCATAGAGAGGCTGCTCCTTGTCATGGTTGGGCGGCAGAAGGGAGGAACAGAGGGAGGCTTCTTCTTGTTCTGGGACGGTAGAAGGGATGGAGAAAAGATTGAAGGGGAGCTGTTTGTTCTGTGGGGATTGATAGAGGGTGGACTGGAGGAGGAGTTCACATTGGGGAGGAGGGATGGAGGAAGGATCGGAGGCAGTGCTGCAGATTGATCGGGGGGGGGGGGGGGGATGAAGGAAGGATTGGAGATGGGGCTGTAGACTGATCTGGGAGGGAGGGGTTCTGTGACTTCAGGACAGGATCTGGAAGTTAACCAGGCACCAGTGCTTAGTTAACACTCCCTATAAAGATAAGACAGCCTTTTTTCTGTCCTAACTTTATGTTAGTAGTCTGAAAATTATTGTTTAGTGCCTAAGCTTCTGCTCCACCCTAACTCTGCTCTCAGACCGTCCACTAACTAACCAGTTTCAACATGGGTTGTTAAAGGAGACATTCCACAGCACTCTCTGATTAAGTGTTGCTGAATTTCTCCAGATAGCTCTGCACAAGCGATTTAAGCAGCCAAGAGCTTCTCCTAGCCCAGGGGTATGCAATTCTGGTCCTCAAGAGCCGGAGCCAGGTCAGGTTTTCAGGATATCCACAATAAATATGCATGAGATAGATTTGCATCTCAAGGAGGCAGTTAATGCAGATCCATCTCATACATATTCATTGTAGATATCCTGAAAACCCGACCTGGCTCCGGCTCTCGAGGACTGGAATTGCCTACCCCTGTCTTAGCCGTTTAAATCACTTCTGGATGTCAACCACTTGGATTATCACTAACGCAGTTGAAAATGTTTGAGTAGGACAACTCTTAAGAAAGGAATAAAAATCACATTATTGTTTAGTCATTGAAAATACTTTAGAGCTAAGGCTGCACAGTGCCCTTATAGGGCGGAGTGCAAAGCTCAAAAGCTCCTGTTCTCTGTCTCTATTTGTTGGTTGTCCTGAACTTGGGGGGGGAAGGGGGGTTGGGAAATGGGGAGAGTCTTACATTCTCGTGGGGGGCTCCAATGAAGAGAAAGTCAGCAGGGGGATCAAATTGGGTGATAGGGAAACTATATATCCCCCTTATATGGGTCCTGGGGCAACATTCAGCTGGGACCTGCATAAGTGTCTTATGAGAGCTGTGGCTGCACATAGGCAGGGGCCCACATAACTCCTCCAGCCAACGAGAGTCAGATATTCAATGCTGATGTCCAGACACAGCCCGGCACCAAACATCTAGAACCAATTTAGCAGAAAGCGGGTTCTTTAGGCTATCAATATCTGGGTAGCGACGAGACATTAATAAAAGTCTTAACTCTCCCCTCTTCATTTAGAAAAACAAATTGAAAAGATTGGATTCCAGTGTAACAGGCTGCACACAACATTTGATTCCGTGAACTGCGTGGCTGTTCTCCAGTCATTACTCAGTCAAGACCCTCATGAGTTCGTGTAAGAATCTGTGCTAAAAGATTATCAGCAATTTTGCTGCAGGCTCCCAAGTAACAAAGCAGTGTAATAATCAAAACACGTGTTTCCATTAAACAGCCGTCCCTATATCTCTAAATAGCAGGAAGGAAAATACACTTATGTTTGCCATTGTATGTTTACCATTCCTAGATGTGAAAATTCAGTAACAGTTATTGAAGATGAGGTTACCTCAAATGTACATTATTCGTAAGGCACAAGGGGTTGGTGGCTAAAGCATTATAAAGCCAAGTAAGAAAAAATTCATTGGGCATAAGATCAAATTCCCTTTTCCTGAATCAAATCTTAGTAGCCTAGATACAAAATACCCAGCGATTATATTTGCTTTTTTTTTCATGCAGCTAAAAGTGTGAAAGTATACATATACTTTTATCAGTTACATAGGGTACCGTTTTCATCCTGTGGAATCTATAATTACCCAGCTACTTGCTTATGCCTCGATTTATTCAAATACAATCAACAACACTGTTCACCCTCCTCTCATCCATTTAGAAATGAATAATTTGGGTGTCAGAAATGTAGCCCAGTCATTAACCCATGTTACTACTGAGGTTTGTGTTCTGCCTGAAAGAACAGCATTAGAAATCCAAAATTATTATTATTATTATTGTTGTAGGTATGAGTCTACAGAGGCACCATCTATACGCAATAAAGATTGGATTTCAGGTTTCATGTATACAAGGGAAAATTCCTCTGAGCTTACCTCAAGAAAATGTTCTGTTTGCTGTTCGCGATCCAGCTTCCGTGTTGTTGTCGTAATTAGACCTGCGAGATGGAAAGAAATGAGAAATGGCTTCATTTTCAATATTGCTCACCACTATCTACGCAGTATATTATGCATAATGAGAAAAGTTAAGCTATCTATACTCAAAAATGGTTATGAACAGTGATATTATGCTCACATTATTGTTTAGGCCTATTGGGGTTTGCTGATAATAAAAAAAAAAGGAAAAAGAAATTATAAGCAGGCAACTCTCAAACTTCTTCAATTTTACTTTCAAACAATTCTATTGACATCCAGAAAACAGCAGCAACAGGGCTTCCAAAACTGACAAACTTCTTAAATAGACAGCTCTTAATGGTTATCAAAATGACTGTAAAGAGTCATGACAGAACCATTGTTTGTTTTCTCCAAATGTTATTATAGAATGATTGATTTGCAAATCACCGAGTGCCATTCAATAATCTAAAAGTTAATGGGAAAAAAAGGTTATATGTTTTTTAAAACAAAACAAAGCTAAGAGGTTCTTGCATTCTGAAACAGCATCAATAAAATACTGGTTAGATTCTTCAGGTTATTATTTGATTTGCTTCATGACTCTCCTTCCTGTTCAGTCTGTTTCCTTTACTTAGGGGTCATTCTATTAAACCTCGTTAAGCACTTATCCCTGAATGTTATAAAAAGCGTAAAAAATTGTGCATGCAAACTTGCATGCTTGCCCAATTTAGCTGAATCCCGAACCAATTAGCGCCAATAATTGAGATCTTAAAATTTACACACCTAAATATTTATGTACGAGCCAAAAAACAAGTTAGTTGCGGTTCCCAGTGCTAAGCATTATTGTATAAACGATGTGTAACTTAGGGCCTCTTCTACTAAATCTCGCTAGCGGTTTTAGCGCAGGGAGCTGCGCTGGATGGTCCGCGCTGCTCCAGACACTCATAGGAACTCAATGAGCGTTGGGAGCAGCGTGGGCTATTCAGCGCGGCTCCCCGCGCTAAAACCGCTAGCACGGTTTAGTAGACGAGGGGGTTAGGGTGTTTTTTTGGCGCTGATTTTTATAGGCTCCTATAGAATGTAGTCTTTAATGTGTGGTAACTGGCAGCACAAAGCTGCATTAAAGGACTTTGCAGTAATTTAGCAGTTACCATGGGCACATTAAGTGCTTTTATGTCAGGGATCATGGCATGGGCAAAGAGAGGACGTGAAAGGCATTTGGCAGTTAAAACACTGCACTTACTACATGTTAACTAGCTAACATGGAGTTAACATGGGACTACTTACCACTTCCTAAATATGAGGTGCCAAAGCCCTGATTCTACAAAAAAATACCTCCCATTAGTCACCTAAATTGGCATGCCTAGCTGATCTAGGCGCCTAACTTGATTTTTTAATTGGTTCAATTGGTACTGTTAATTGAACAACGCCATTAAAAACCAATTTAAAATGATTTTTTAAAAACCAATTTGCCAGTAGGCGCCTACCCGGAAAGTAGGTGTGATTAGGGGGTGGAGTTTGGGGCTGGATTGAGTTAGGTGTTGGTAGGCGTCTACCTTAGGCACCGGTATTTTAGGCCAGGAAAACCCTGGCCTAATAGACTGGCGCCTAAGTTGTAGACACCCACCAATGCTTAATTTGATTTAGGCGCCAATAGGCGCAATTCTACAAATGGCACCTAGCTGAACGATATGCAGAAGGTGCCGTTTTCCTAGGCGATTACTGAGTTTACAGATGGGGTCCACTATGTTAGATGAAAAATGGCTATTTTTTTCTATAGTTGGGAAATTTTTTTTAAATTCCCTACCTGGAGTATCATAAGTCGTTTAAGAAACTTTTAAAAATACAACTATTTGTACATTTTTTTTTGTAAATTTAGTAGGATTTGACTCTCCAGGTTTGGGTGGTCTTCAGTTTTAAGGGATGATTAAGATTAAGGAGGAATGATTTGAATTTATCATATTATCTTAAAATGCTCTAGCAATTACTAATTTTTAAAATTATTTTTGTACTATTTGTTATTATATTGTTTGTTTTTATGATTGTGTATATTTGATATGTACATGGCTTAGATTTAAGCGGTCTATAAATCTTAAAAATAGATAATCAGGCCCTAAGGGCCTGATTTTGTGTATGGCACCTACATTAGGAACAACTAGGTGCTCTAATCAAGGATGCTGAGCAACGACTAACTTTGAAATCCAAGCTCAACTTTAAAAAAAAAAAACCTGGCACGGTAATAGACTGTGCAAGTTTTCTCCCAAAATAAACTTTAAATTAACAATTAAGATTTTTGCGCTGAACTCTTGGGATACCTAGCGGTGCCTCATGATGCCTATCTGAAAAGTAGGTATGATTAGGGGCGGAGAATAGGCACGGTTGACTTGGGTATCGCTAGGCCTCTGGGTTAGGCACTGGTAAATTAGTCCAAGTAAATCCTGGCCTAATACAGCAGCGCATACCTCTAGGTTGCCTAGCAATGCCTAAGCACTGCCAGGTGGGATTCTATAAGTGGCGCCTAGCTGTCGATTGACAACCACGACGAGCGGTGCCTTTAATAGAATCCAGGCCTAAGTGCCTCTACATTAACCATTAGCAGATATAGGGGTCCTTTTACTAAGGCGCGCTAGCCGTTTTAGTGCGCGTTAAACGCTAACGCGCCCATAGACTATAATGGATGCGTTAGTGTTTAGGGGTGCCTTAGTTAAAAGGACCCCATAATGTTTGAATGGGATTGCTAACAAATAACTTGAAATAAAAAAAATACATGTACAGTGGTACCTCGGTTTGCGAGTAACCCGGTTTGCAAGTGTTTTGCAAGACGAGCAAAACACTCAGCAAACTTTTGACTCGCAAACCGAGCACTGCCCCGATCAACGAGCACTTACAGTCCAGGAAGCGCCGCTTCAAGGGATTCCTCTTCCGTCTTCCGGCCAGCCTTCTACATCGGGTGCCTTCCGCAGGTTGGAGGACCTCTGTCTGGGCCTGCGTCAATCATCGGCGTTGTGCGTGTCGTGCACGGCGTGCAGGTGGGGCGGCGCTCGGCTGCGTGGGCATCCAATGTGGAGGGCTGGCCGGCGGATGGAGGAGGCATCCCTCTGAAGCGGCACTGCGGGGTTCTCCGGCGGCTGGCATCCCCCCCCGAAGCGGCTGTGGGGTTCTTCTTCAGATGACCGATGGAGGAGACGGCGCTGCAGCACCCGGCACCCGACAGGTATAGACCCTGGGTTCTAGAACGAATCGTTGCTGTTGCCACTATTTTCTATGGGGAACTTTGTTTTGATAAACGAGCATCTTGGATTACGAGCATGCTCCTGGAACGGATTATGCTCGTAATCCAAGGTACCACTGTACTAGGAAAACCATCTTATATTTACAGCTACCGTGTGGATAAGTCCCATATTAAAATATGGTAACTGCAAATTTTACCATGGTTTAGTAAGAAAGTCCCTTAATGTCCTACCACTGTGTCCATGTTCCAAATGTGCATTTTTCATTGTATTAAAAAAAAAAAAACAACAAACAACAATGGGGAAACTGGAGTATGCATACACTATCAACAACAATTAACCTCCAGTATTATATACCGAGAGTATCGCCTTTAATTTCTTTGACTTATGAAACGTTTCTAAAAGGAGGAAAAAGGCCTCAGGAGCTACGGAGAGCAAATGCTACATTGCAGCTATGAAGGGAAGAGCCGTACACATTTTACCAGTGCCCCTCCAACACTCTTATCATAGGACATAAGAAAACTTCCTTGTATACACGCAAATTGAAAAAGTGAATTAGAAATGCACATTGCATACGTAATATCTGAGCGTAGATTTTAGATATTTCTACTTCGAACAGGTAGGCAAAACAGCAAGTAAGCTTATCTCAAAGGTTCCTGCCATTGTAACCACATCCCCTGTTAAGAAAAAAAAGAAGAAACCAAGGGGTGTGTCATCATTTGGAGCAAAGGAAGTTAAGAGGTTGGAAGTTTAGACTCTACAGCAGTGTCGACCACACTATGGCCCCCAGGCATCTTTCAGCTGTGAGAGTGTTCCAGATGTTTTGTCCTGGTTGCTGAAGTGAGAGCATGATCCATGAGTCACAGGGCAATGAAAGAAGAGGCAGCAGAGTTGGTACAGCAGCCGCATGGCTGAAGAGAAAGGGAAAGGGATTGGGACTTATATAATGCATTTTTGTAGTTAGACAACCACACTCAAAGCGGTTTACATACAGGTGCTTCACGCATTTTCCCTATCTGTCCTGGTGGGCTTACAATCTATCTAATGTACCTTGGGCAGTTGAGGACTAAGCGACTTGCCCAGGGTCACAGGGAGCAGCATGGGGTTTAAACCCACAACCTCAGGGTGCTGAGGCTGTAGCTCCAACCACTACGCCACACTCTCCTCTGACAAAGTATATGGTCATGGGATCAAAGAAGAGGAAGTACTGAGCATTGACACCACTGGCCATGTGAATCAAATGCCAATGTGGAAAAGGAAGAACCAGTTTTACCGTCTGTGGCCACAGGCTGAAAAGGAGAGAACTATTTTTGTTAAGACTGGGGAAGGGAAGGAAGCAGACATAGTCCCGAGATAGGAACTGCTTGGGTCAGGGTATTGGGTTGAGAGGGAGACCATTAACTATATCGCAGGGACTTGTAAGAGGGAGGGAGACCATGTTTTACAGTCTGCAGACTCTCCCTATTTCCCCTCTTTTCGGATTTCATGTCTTACTCCTCATACCTTTTTCACCTTTGGAAACCTACTGGCCTCCTGCAGTTACAATCTCCAAGTCAAAAAATTTTGCCCACCTCTGGTCTACAGTAACTCAAAAATGACTTTTCATGGAAGATGGAGAAGACAATCTCCTAGTAGGTGCTGTGTACTGTAGCATCAAAGACAGTAGTGACAATTTTAAACAAAAGACTTAATACATTTTCAAATAAATTCAGTAGAACTACTACTACTATCCATTCAGTCATGTCTGACCCTTGTATACTCTGTAGGCCAGTCCTTCCCTGTTTTCCACAGCTTCTTTCAAATTGCTTGATGTTCATTCCCGATGGTATCCAGCCAACAGGCTTTTGGTCTTCCCTGCTTCCTTTTACCACTGACCATTCCGAGTAGCACCTCCTTTTCTATTGAATTCACCCTCATCACATGTCCAAAATAGGTCAGTTTCTGTCTGGTAATCTTGCCTTCCAAGGACAACTCTGGGTTTATATGATCAAGAACATCTTTGTTGGTGATCCTAGTTGTCCATGGAACAATATTACAATAGAAAGGCCATATCATAACCTGCCATCATCCTCTAGGTTTCTCTCTTTGCCTAACAAATTACTCTTTTGTTTGCTATGCTATTATATTTGCCATATACTAATCACCATGACCTGATGTTCTTCTGAGGATCAAGATCCCAAAACATCCTCCCTCCACCCCCCCCCCCCAAGTTCACTTAGATATACAGCAGTGGGAGTGACCAAGCAACAAGATAAGAACATAAGAATAGCTTTACTGGGTCAGACCAATGGTCCATTTAGCCCAGCATCCCATCTTCATGGAGGCCAATTCAAGTCACACAAGTACCTGGTAAAAATCCAAATAGTAGCAGCATTCCATGCCATCGATCCAGGGCAAGCAGTGTCTATTTCAACAACAGACTATGGACTTTTCCTCCAGAAACTTGTCCAAACCTTTTTTTAAAACCAGCTACATTAACCACTCTTACCACATCCTCTGGCAATGCATTCCAGAGCTTAACTATTCTCTGAGTGAAAAAATATGTCCTCCTATTCGTTTTAAAAGTATTACTCTGTAACTTCATTGAGTGTCCCCTAGTCTTGGTAAATCTTAATGCAGTAAAAAAAATTGATCCACTTGTACCTGCTCTACACCACTCAGGATTTTGTAGACTTCAATCCGATCTCCCCTCTGCCGTCTCTTTTCCAAATTGAAGAGCCCTAACCTCTTTAGTCTTTCCTCATCCCTTTATCATCTTGGTTGTTCTTCTTTGAACCTTTTCTACTGCTGCTATATCTTTTTTGAGATAAGGAAACCAGAAATTAATGCAATACTCAAGGTGAGGTCACACCATTGAGCGATACAGAGGCATTATAACATTCTTAGTCTTGTTTACTATCCCTTTTTTAATAATTCCTAGCATCTTGTTTGCTTTCTTGGCCACCGCCACACATTGAGTGGAAGGATTAAGCATATTTTCCATGACACCTAGATCTTTTTCGTGAGCGCTGACCCCCAAGGTAACCCCCCCTAGCATCTGGTAACTATGATTTGGATTATTTTTCCCAATGTGCATCACTTTGCATTTGTCCACATTAAATTTCATCTGGCATTTGGATGCCCAGTCTTCCAATTTCCTAAGGTTTTCCTGCAGTTTTTCACAATCCGCATGCGTTTTAACAATTTTGAACAGTTTAGTGTCATCTGCAAATTTAATCACTTGTAGTTCCAACTTCCAAATCATTTATAAATAACTTAAATAGCACTGGTCCCAGTACAGATCCCTGCAGCACTCCACTATTTACCCTCCTCCATTGAGAAAAATAGCCATTTAACTGTACCCTTTGTTTTCTGTCCGATAACCAATTCTTAATCAACAATTGAACATTCCCTCTTATCCCATGACTTTCTAATTTTCTCTCATGAGGAACTTTGTCAAAAGTTTTTCTGGAAATCTAGATACACTACATCAACTGGCTCGCCTTTATCCACATGTTTATTTATACCTTCAAAGAAGTCAAGCAAATTGGTGAGGCAAGATTTCTCTCAACTGAACCCATGCTGACTCTCTCTTTTCCTCTATTTTGCCCAGCACAGAGGTCAGGCTAACCGGTCTGTAATTCTCCAGATCTCCCCTAGAACCCCTTTTAAAAATTGGTGTAACATCGGCCATCCTCCAATCTTCAGGTACTACAGACAATTTTAGCGACAGGTTACAGATCACTAACAATTGATCAGCAATGTCATGTTTGAGTTCTTTAAGTACCCTGGGATGTATACTATCTGGTCCAGGTGATATATCACTCAACTTGTTGATTTGGCTTAGTACATCTTCCAAATTCACAGAGATTTCTTTCAATTCCTCCGCCTCATCACCCTTGAAAACCATTTCCAGTTCAGGAAGATTTCTTACAACTTCTTCCATAAAGACCGTAACACAGACTTTAAATTAAGGAGCAACTGTATAAGGGATTTGAATATGTAGAACAGTGTTAAATGAACTCAGGTATGTTTTATAAAACAGCCATAGGATCTGGGGGGAACTTTTACTAATCTGTAGGTGTGTGCCTCCTCCCTCATGTTTGAATTGGTGAAAAGCACTGTATAGCATTGTGAAATTAGAAACAACGGAGTATCCTGAGCAGAAGCATAAGAGCAAATTTTTGAAAATTGCTGGAATGCAGACCTCACAAAGTCAGTACAAATTACACCTTCAAAAAAAAAAAAAGGACCCCCCCCCCCCATTAACAAAGCTTTGCGGGTTATGACTGTGATTTACCAACCAGCCCATATGTAGATATTAAAAGTGGGCTAGATAAAGTAAAAATGAAGAAGACTTGCATGGACAAACCAAAAGCTAAGGAAGTGCTCAAAGTTCCATCAGTCATCCTTTTCCCCAACTTGAGTTCATACCCACCAGTCTCTCACTCCCTCCTCTCATTCCCTGCAGCCTGAATATATATCCCACTCGCCCAAATGGACAATCTCTTCTGCTCAACTCACACTCTCTCTCTCTCTCTCTACAGCCTCTTCCAACACTTTCTCTTCTTTAACATTCCCATGTCTCTGCATGTTCTCCTTATCCTATTCTTCACCCCCTCACACACTTTTAGTTCTTTCACTCCCCCCTGCATAAGCATAATTTGACTTTTTATATTTGGTGGCAAGAGTTTGTAATAGCTTTCTGCCTGCTCCATTCCCTACACCCCCTCAGCTTGCTCTGCTCCTTAATTTACCGTGATCCAGCTTTCGGTTTCATTCCATTCCCGGCACATTCCAACAAACCTTTCCCTAGCCAGCTTCGTTACTCTGCAGGCTTGGCTTAGGCATCCGTTCAGCACTCATCACTTCTCACCTTTCTTAGCAGGTGAAACTTCCTTTCATTGGCAGGCTCAACTCATCTCTCAATGTGTGACTTCACAGACCGCACGGGCTAAGCTCATTTCTGCGCTCTGCTCTCTGATCTCAGACATATCCTTTGTTTTCTGGGTCTAGCCCTGGTTCCCACTCCCCTGCAGCACTTCTGGCACTCGATCTCTAGGTCAGGGGCAATCCCAAATCTGTAGACTTAAATGAAATAAATGTTCTGCCATTTATCTTCCTCGAAGCTTGGAATAATAGTGAGGGTTACGGTTGGGCGGGAGAGTTACGGTTGGGTTACTGTCGCAGACTGGGTGGGAGAACAGGATGCTTTCCAACAAGAACACTGATTTGAAACTAGGGCCCATTCTCTTTATTTGGGCCTTGCATAAAAGTAAACTACAACCTTACAAGAATATAGACATAATCAAAAGAAATATGCTTATATATTAGGAAGCTGTTCATTAAAACTACATATGCCAAGAGAAAAATATTTATGCTTGCCTTCATCTAAAGATGGATTAACCTGTGACAATTAGTAAACACTGGATGGATTAAGCACTGAATTTAAAAAGACTAATACACAAATACATTTTCTAATCTTTTTTTCTTGTGCTAACGATAAGGGGCAATGTAGCTTAGAAACTACAGGCTCCCTTGGGCAAAAAAAAAAAAAAAGAAGTTTCTACTTTCCAACGTGGAGAAGAATGAACAGTGCATAAGGCTACAACAAACAAAACAGGGAAGGATAAAATCCTCCATTATAGAGAAGCACTGTCTGGATGCAAGAAGGGAGTGATGAAATTATGGAATATTTTATCAACGGAAACAAATGGTGATATAGCACAATATAACTTATGAGGATGCCTCAAAAAGGGAAGAAGAGATGACTGTGTATAATACAGTGTTTCCCCGAAAATAAGACAGTGTCATATTAATTTGGGGTAAAAAAAACACATTAGGGCTTATTTTCGGGGGATGTCATTTTTTTTTTCATGTACAACAATCATCTTTCCCTTCCTCTCCTCCATCCCAATTCTCTCTCTTTCCTTTCTCTCCCCACCAACCCATGTGTAGCATCTTTCCTCCCCTCTCACCCATCCCCTTGTGCGGCATCTTTCTATCCCTCCCTCCCATTCCCCTGTGCAGCAGAACCCCACCGACCCTCCCACCGTGAAACTGACATACCTCCGCTCCGAGGCCTGCAGCAGCAGTGGCAGTGGTGCTCTGAAGGGGCTTTTTCGCGGCATTCCCCGCCGGGGCCTTCCCTCTGCCACATCACTGATGATGGATTGGCCACCGCGAGAATGGGCTACTGGGCTTGATGAACCATTACTCTGACCCAGTAAGGCTATTCTTGTGTTCTTAAGCTCTGGATATGCAGTACCATGACGGACAAGAGCACCCCAGCTGCACAGACAGATGGGCAAAGGGACTCTGCTATTATATACAGATAATCTAATCCTAAAGCTACATGGATGAATGCCCAGATTCTACTTCTTGCTGTTTTAAAGTCCTGCAGTTGACCTGTAAAGGACGTAGGAAAAAAAAAACCAAAACCCAGCACAATCTTCCCACGCTTTAGCAAATTTAGGGCTCCTTTTACGAAACCGCTTTAGCGGTTTAAGGCGCGTAATAGCGTGCGCTAAACTGCCGGCCGCGCTAGACGCTAACGCCAGCATTGAGCTGGCGTTAGTTCTAGCTGCGTAGCGCGGGTTTAGCGCGCGCTAAAAAGCTGCGTGCGCTAAAACCAGTGCTGAAAATGTAGTTGAAAGACTTCAACATCTGACAGAAGCCACCCAATCTTTTACTATTACTGCACTAATGATAGAAACCTTCAAGATCCTGAAGGGTATAGAAAAAGTAGACAGGACAGATTTTTCAGATTACGGGGAACCACAAGTACAAGGGGGCACTCAGAAAAATTAAAAGGAGACAGGTTTAAAACAAATGCCAGAAAGTTCTTTTTCACCCAGAGGGTTGTGGACACATGGAACGCGCTTCCGGAGGCTGTGATAGGCCGGAGCACGTTACAAGGCTTCAAAGAAGGTTTGGATAGGTTCCTAGAGGATAAAGGAATTGAGGGGTACAGATAAGAGTAGCGGTAGGTTATAGGGATAGTCTGGGACCATTGCTCAGGCAATGGGCCTGATGGGCCGCCGCGGGAGCGGACCGCTGGGCGAGATGGACCTCTGGTCTGCCTCAGCGGAGGCAACTTCTTATGTTCTTATGCACTATATAAATGAGAAAACTACATATTCCATATAAAATTACAAGACACATCAGACATGTCAACCATTTTGTTGTAAGTAACTTTTCTCCTGGTATTCTCTAGAATGTGAAGAAAAAAAAAAAAGATGCTTTCATATTGCTATTTCAAATTCCAACAGAAATGGAGATCAGACATGAATAAATGGCAAGATGATCTACAGCTAGCAGACAGCGTGGAAACGATAAGTAAAAAAGTGTCATGCCTTAATTCATTTGTCAGATGATGAAAAGCACATAAAATAAGGGTAGTTGTACCGAAGCGCTTGAATATTAATATTTCACAAAACATTATCTTAAGTGAATCAAAGAAGAAAACTCAGCCAAGGAATAAAGAGGCGTTACTCTGTTCTGGGCAAATAACCTGTCCAGGCAAACACTACTTTGCAAAGACAATTTTCAAAGGAATGTAACTGAGCAAATTATCTTATCAAACTGTCCTGGCTGAAAACTGTATCCCTCGTACGAGTTAAGACAAGCTTGTGCTTTCATAATACGTACACGTCTACCGAGGTGCTCCTGAGTCTGGTCAAATCGGCTAATATGCACTTCCCTAAACGCTATACAGGTCATCCAAATTTCTGTGAGGATCCCAGATGGGCACGGAATAATTGCTGTCAATTGACGCTCATTTGGATTTATGCACGGATCTGTCTTATGCCCCGTTCTATAAAACGCGTGCCTAAATTTTATAGTGCACTCTTCGGAAGGGGGCATGGCCTTGGGAGGGGGATGGGTGTGTCGGGGCATTACCAAAAATTAGGCACAAATATTATAGGATAGGATTATTTATGCACCCGACTGCCATTAGTTATGTGCTTTCCTTTGCAGATTATTATTGTAGCCTGGAACTTCCCTGCCCCTAACTTTGGGCGCCTTTTTTTAAGTAATCCCCCCCCCATGTATGCAATTGCATTTTCAAGTGTAAGAAAGTGTAGAATCAGAAAATAATATTAAATATTGAACTAAGGCCAGTACTGGGCTGACTTGCACGGTCTGTGTCTGTGTATGGCTGTTTGGTAGGGGACGGGCTGGGGAGGGCTTCAGGGGCTGGGAGGGTGTGGATGGGCTGGAGTAGGTTTTAACAGAGATTTCGGCAGTTGGAACCCAAGCACAGTTCCGGGTAGAGCTTTGGATTCTTGCCTAGAAATAGCTAAGAAGAGAAAAATTAAAAAATTTAAATTGAATCAGGTTGGGCAGACTGGATGGACCATTCGGGTCTTTATCTGCCGTCATCTACTATGTTACGTACCTTGCCCCATACCATCACTCACAGACAAAAGCAAGTGCACAGTGTGCAGTCACGTTCAGATCAACATCTCATATGGGTCATAACAGCCAGCATGGGGGAATGACCAAAAAAAGAATTGAGGGGGGCTGCAGGCAAAGAATGGAGGCTACCAGAGAGAGGATGATGACATGAGTGTGCACAAGAATGTCATTTAGAGAATTACATAAAAAAGATGAGGAAAATCTCCCAATAATAATTAATACTTAAAAAGATCAAGGGCTGTTTAGGCGGGGTTAGGCTTCTGCCCATTAGGGCGGACGCAATTATGTATGTTTCTGAAGAGATATATACAGAAGCCCCTCTTTCATAGTCCCCCCTCTTTTACTAAGGCGTGCTAGCCAATTTAGCACGCGCTAAATATTTGCACGCGAGTCCACAGAATATAATGGGCGCGTTAGCGCGTACTAACTTGGCCAGCACGCCTTAGTAAAAGGACCCCAGTATTAAACGGCACTCCAATATCCTACTCTGTTCAACTGGGTTGATGGGACGGCAGTTTCATATGACATCACATCAAATAGCCTGGCAACGTTTTTCTACAACATACTGTAATCCAGCGGTCTGAAACTCGCAGCCAGCGGTCCACATGTGGTCCCCCCTCTGAGTGCTATTTTGCGGCCTGCGGTCTAGCACCCCATCCCGCACTCTGGGCAGGAAGAGAGGTGCCGGCGTCAGCTGACTTGCAACTGCCTGCTGCCTTCGCGTATTACGTCAAACAAATAGAGCAATTGTATATACCCTGGTATTTTGATTGGAGAAGTTTCAAGACATTCTGTGACCTCCATTGTTATAAAAAAAATTGATAGATATCATTCTTATTAATTCCAGTTGCCACCCATGGAAATTCAATCTAACTTATCTATCAATCAACTTTGGTGCTTAAGAAATTAAAGCCTAATGGACTGCATCTGGGCAATAACAAAAAATAATTTTATCATTTGGTGAGGAAGGGGGAGATTTTGTCTACATTATTTTTTAAAATAATTGTTAGAAATCCTGTATGTTTTTAAATTCAGGGTAGGTCAATAGTTCTTTTTCTCTTTTTTTATTTTATAATGAGTTATTTAAAAAGGTACTGCATACAGTATACTAAACTAAACAAAACCTTAGGTTTTTATACCGCACCATCTCCATGGTCGTGGAGCTCGGCACGGTTTACAGGGACTGTAATAAGAAAGGAACTCCAGGGAAAGGGTTAGATGAAGATCGGAGGGGAGAAGAGTGTTAGAGAGTTAGGATGTGAGAGGGGGGGAGAGATTAGATTTTAGAGAAAAGCCAGGTTTTCAGGTGTTTGCGGAAGGGTTGGAGAGCACTCAGGTCCCGAAGGGGGGAGGTGAGGTTGTTCCAGAGCTCGGTGAGTCTGAAGAGGAGGGAAGTCCCCAGTTTTCCTGGGTGGGAGATGCCTTTTAATGAGGGGAAGGAAAGTTTCGATTTTTGGGTAGGTCTGGAGGTACTAAGATTCGAGGCATTCCAGGATAGAGGAATTAATGGAGGAAGGATGCCGTGGAGGATCTTGAAGGTTAGGCTGATGCATTTGAAGCGGACTCTGGAAGTTATTGGAAGCCAGTGGAGCTTGGAAAGGAGAGGTGAGACGTGATCGAATTTACTTTTAGAAAAGATAAGTTTGGCTGCGGCGTTTTGGATCCGCTGGAGTCTGTGGAGGTTTTTCTTCGTTAGGCATATGAAGATGGAATTGCAATAGTCCAGTCTGGAGAGGATGATGGATTGGACGAGAACGGCAAAGTGATTTTGATGGAAGCAGGATCTTACTGATCTCAGCATGTGAAGGCTGAAATAGCATTTTTTTACCAGGGAGTTGAGGTGGTCGTTGAAGGACAGTGTAGAATCAATGATGACGCCTAGGACCTTATTGGAGAATTCGAGCTGCAGAGAGGAGCCGGAAGGTAGTGGGATTGAGGGGGGTAGCTGGGCTAATTTTGGGCCAAGCCAAAGTAGTTTTGTCTTGGATTTGTTCAATTTCATTTGGACAGAGTGGGCCCAAGATTGGAGGTTTAAGATACAGGAGGATATATTCAGTGGGAGATCGGTGAGGTTCGAGTCGGTCTTGAGAAGGACGAGGATGTCATCAGCATAGGTGTAAATTGTTTCAAGGGGGGATAGATGGAGGAGTTTTAGGGAGGACATATAGATGTTGAAGAGGATAGGAGAAAGAGGTGAACCTTGCGGGACTCCACAGATTGGTGTCCAGGGGGAGGAGGAGGTACCATTCATGTTGACAATGTAGGAGCGGGAGCGAAGGAATTTTGAGAACCATTCAAGGACGGTGGAGGTGATGCCAATCTCGGAAAGTTGGTAGAGTAGAATGTCGTGATGGACAACGTCGAAAGCGGCGGAGAGGTCAAATTGCAAGAGGACAGCAAATTTGTTGCGGGAGTGAAGTTGTTGGACCTTAGAGATTAGAGAGGTTAGTAGGGATTCGGTGCTGAAATTGGGACGAAAGCCGTATTGGTAGGGTAAGAGGATGGAGAATTTCTCTAGGTAGGATGAGAGTTGAGTCGATATGAGGGACTCGAGCATCTTGGTTAGGAGAGGGATATTTGCTATTGGGCGATAGCTGGATGGAGTGGAAAGGTCGAGGTCGGGTTTTTTCAAAAGAGGGGTTAAGGCAATATGGCCCATTTCTGGGGAGAAAAGGCCCGAATGTAGAGCTGAGTTTAGGAGTTTGGTAATGGAAGAGATGGCTTGAGTGGGTATTTCCTCTTAGAGGTAGGAGGGGAAAGGGTCTAAAGAACAGTTGCAGGATTTCATTTTGAGACAGAGTTTGAGGATGGTGGAATCGGATACTTGGTCAAAGGCAGCCCAGAATCTGTCGGCTGGGATAGCGCTGGAGGCCGATAGAGTAGGGTTGGGGTTAGTGAGCACCAGGGAGTTGTAGGAGACTGCAGGTGGGAAGGAGCTGCGTAGGGAAGTGACCTTATCATTGAAGAAATTTGCTAGAACGTCGACTGAGGGAGAGGAGGGGAAAGAGGTGGAGTCTTTTTTGGAGGTTAGAGAGCGCCAGATTTTGAAAAGTGTGCTACTCTGGTTATTGGATCTGGAGATTTTCTCACCATAGAAGTTCTTTCTTGCTTTTTTTAATGTAGAATTATAGTGCTTAATGTTGGCTCTCCAGGATTGTTTGTCTGTAGGGGAATTAGATTTTTTCCATTTGCGCTCCAGGGCTCAACACTTCTGCTTTAGTTCTCTATGATAAGGGAGGTACCAGGGGCTTTGCGAGGGTAAGAGATGGATTTGGTGGAAAGGGGGGCGAGGGAGTGGTAGGTGGATTCGGAGAGAGCGGTCCAGTTATGCCAGTTGGATTCGGGGTCTGCAGGTTTAGGAGCGGAGGAGAGTTGATTAAGGAATTTTGTCCAGAACAGGTCGCTTGAAATTTTTTTGTGAAAGGTGATGGAATTAGAGGAGAGGAGAGGAGCCCCGAGATGTGACATGAAAATGGGGATGGAGAAGGTCCCAAGGAAGTGGTCAGACCAGGGGACCTGTTCCCAGCAGGTGTCAGCGACTGAGGTTTTGTGAGCGGTGAGATCAAGGAAAGTAATAAGGTCTAGAGTGTGACCCTTTTCATGGGATGGGGATGGTGAGGGGGGTGAGAAACCGAGAGAGGCGAGGAAGCTCTTCAGTTCAATCGTATCCTTGTTGGTATTGTCGTCGAGGTGGAGATTGATGTCCCCGATGATCAAGAGCCTTTGAAATTTGAGGAAGGCGTTTGATATGGTTTCGAGAACGAGGTCGGAGGATTTGTTCCAAGGGGCAAGTGGATGATAAAGAAGTAGGATACCCAGTGGGTGAGGTTGGAGTTCGTCGTTGACCGAGGCCAACATGAATTCTAGGGAGGTGTGGCAGCTCTTTTCGATGAGCTGGACATCGAAGAAGGATTTGTAAATTAGTGCCAGACCGCCTCCTATTCGGTTAGTTCTGGGAGAGAACAGACCTTGGTAGCCGTGGGGGCAAAGTTCATTTTGAGTAAATATGTCTTCTTTCGTGATCCAGGATTCTGTGATGCATAGGAATCCTGGGTCAGAGTCCTCAAGAAGGTCCTTCAGGATTTGGGTCTTATTGCAAGCGGATCTGGCATTGTAATAGAGTGTTGGGACTGGGGTAAGCGAGTCAGAGGCAAGGTTGGGGAGGTTGGCGGGGGGAACAGGCTTTAAGGATGTGTGGTTGACTCTTCGAGGATTTTTTTTGGAGGGATGGTTTCTGGAGCGAAGTAGCGTGGGGATTCTGAGGCCAGGACAAGAGTTGAAATCAATTGAGGGGTCGGGAAGGTTAGGGGAAGGAGGTTTCAGGCAGGGGGTGGTGTAGGGAGAAGAGCAGAGCAAGAGGAGAAGGAGCCAGAAAGGCGGCTTCATGGTTTTTTTTTTTTTTTTGGAAGGCTTTGTCGAGGGGAGTGCTAGGCAATATGTATCAGGAGAGCCTGATCCTTGGCAGAGGGTGGGCTGTACTATCTAAACTGACTGAGCGTTAGGAGAAAGAGCTAGGTGAATTGCTAGGCAAAGGGCTGGATGGACAGTGGTAGGAGGGGTGAGAATCAGAGCGGTTGGAAAGATATACTTGGTAGCAGGATAATGACAGGCAGGAATAACAGGTGGTATTTAAACAACAGTAAAAGAAGGCTTCTCTGTGTCAGGAGGGGGGCGGAGCAGGGCTCCCACGCTCCTCTCTCGATGCAGGGTGGGCCGGAGAAGAAGGCAGGCTCCTCCGGTGATGGAAGTTTTCAAAAGTCGGCTCCTCTGTGTCGGGAGGGGGGCGGAGCAGGGCTCCCACGCTCCTCTCTCGATGCAGGGTGGGCCGGAGAAGAAGGCAGGCTCCTCCGGTGATGGAAGTTTTCAAAAGTCGGCTCCTCTGTGTCGGGAGGGGGGGCGGAGCAGGGCTCCCACGCTCCTCTCTCGATGCAGGGTGGGCCGGAGAAGAAGGCAGGCTCCTCCGGTGATGGAAGTTTACCTCCACAAATTCGGGTTTCCAATTTTGCGGGTTTTTCCGTGCGCAATTTAAAACTACGACTCCAGAGAAAGTCCTGGGGCTTAAAGGAGACACAGACTAACAGCCAATTACAGGCCGAAAAGTGTGCCAAAATTGTTCCCGGCTTGGTTTTTCAGAGGTCGGCGGTTGCTAGCGTTATCAACCCGGACGCGAATGCACTGTTCTGCAGCCGTCTCCAGCCTCTGATCCCTGCATCTAATACAGTTCAGTATTCACGGCTTTTCAAAATTCGCGGGTGCTTCAGGAACGTAACCCCCGTGAATTTTGGGGGAATATTGTATACCCTCTCATTAATTTGGCACCTAACAAAGCGCGTATATTATAGAATGCGAGCACTTACATCAAGGATCTCAAAGTCCCTCCTTAAGGGCCTCAATCCAGTCGGGTTTTCAGGATTTCCCCAATGAATATGCATTGAAAGCAGTGCATGCATATAAATCTCATGCATATTCATTGGGGAAATCCTGAAAACCCGAATGGATTGCGGCCCTCAAGGAGGGACTTTGAGACCCCTGACTTACATGCATCAGAGGTGTAAATAACTGAGAGTTAAGCATATAAGTGCTAGCCACTATTTTAGAATGTAGGCGTGAAAGTTCCTTAGCACTAACTGTAAGAGAGGCATACCTGTGGGCGGAACGTGGGCTTGTCACCAAGCAACAAGTGCAACTTATAAGAATAAGCTGCACTTGTTGCTTGGCGACATACTTGATAGGCACACCAGTCTACAGTACACCAGCCATTAACCTGTTGTAAGTGGGCATGCCTACATTTCATTGTATCAATGTGGCTTTGCACTAGTATTCAGCGTACCTTGAAGCCATTATAGAAACAGTGCTAAATGCACCCTTTTGGATCACCTAGACTAGAGCTTTATGTCAAGTTATAGAATTGCCCCATTAGTTGTTAAGGAAGCAAAACATTTTGGGTCTGTAGGTCAGGGAAGAAAACCAAGCACAACAAGAACCGGGGCATAGGAGGGCTTATGCTCAATTATGTCGCTCCTTTCAGCCGTTGGCTTGCAGAAGGATCTGGATTTGTCCAGCAGAACCACCATAAGTAGCAAGAAGGTGAGATAAGGAATCTAATTAAAAACAGATTTAAGCAATTTATTATAGGCATAAAACTAACAGAAGGATTCTGTCAGATTTCACAACTTTATGGATTCCCAGTTTGATGGACAAGGCCATATGTGAGCAATTAAATAGAGAAGCTAAAAATGAGTGAGCCAGTCCTGAAGCTAAGAATATTTTTTAATGAATCTATTTATATATAGTATATTTTAGCATTAGGTTGTGTCAATTTTGGAGATGTCATCATTTTAAAAAGCACTAGTGAAAAAATGGTATAATTTCATGGGAAAAATCAATAACTAGCTCTAAATTTTGTGTAATATATTATTTATCTATCTGGAATTTCTAGGAAATTATGCAAAAATACACACTAAGCTAAACTAAGGGCTCCTTTTATCAAGGTGCGGTAGGGGGGTTTAACGTGCGGAATACTGCGCGTTAAACCGCCTGCCGCGCTAGCTGCTAATGCCTCCATTGACGAGGTGTTAGTATTTTGGCTTGCCGCAGGGGTTAGCGCATGGTGAAATGTCCAATGCGCTAACCCCCGTAGCGCACCTTGATAAAATGAGCCCTAAAACTTGGGACTCTTTCTACTAAGGTGCGCTAAGCATATTACCACGCGCTAAACATGAGCTGAACGTTAAAGCATCCATTTTAGTCTATGGACGCGTTATCGGTTAGCGCACGCTAAAATGCTTAGCGCACCTTGGTAAAACAGGGGGTTAGCTTTGTATACCGGGTTTTCAACCAAAATGGAGCTCGACTCGGTTAACAGAAAGTAAAAGAAATACAAGGAAAGAAAGAAAATAACAGTCAAAAATATTAATGTGAATGATTTCTGAAGTGTTTAGCAAATAAAATAGTTTTAAAGATTTGCGAAAAAGTTGAAAAGGACCAGGACCCCTTAAGATAAGAGGAAGTTTGTTCCATAGTTGAGATAATTTGAGGATTAAGGATTGACTGAAATTCTTGATTCCTTTCATTGAAGGAAGGGAGAGTTTGAATTGTTGGGTGCCTCTTGCATAGGAGAATCTATAAGCATTCCATAATAAAGGGACAAGAGGGATGAAGATACCATATAGAATTTTAAAAGTAATACAAGCACATTTAAAGTGAATCCTGAGATGGACCGGAAGCCAAAGAAGGTTTAGAAGCAAAGGAGACACATGGTTAAATTTATTTTTCCAAATATTAATTTTGCAGCGGTATTTTGTATCATTTGAAATCTTTGAAGGCAGGTCTTTGTTATGCCAAGATAGATAGAATTACAGTAATCTAACCGGGATAATATGATAGATTGGACCAGGACAGAAAAGTGTTGTTGATGAAAAAGTGATCTGACCTTCCTCAGCATTTGAAGACCAAAAAAGCACTTCTTGAGAAGAGAGTTTATTTGATCCTTAAAAGAAAGAGAAGACTATGAGAACTCCCAATATCTTGGAAGAAAAGTCAATCTGCAGGAGTCACAAGTTTTCAACATAGTATTGTCATAGAGATAATCTAATATTGAAAATGCCCAAAAGAAAAACAATACTGCAAGTTTGGACTCATTTACGTCATTTGGTGGGATCAGGCAGAGAGTTATATAATTACCAACTGTCAAAAATCTCATTCGATATGGGTTGTATTTGAGAGAAACCAGTGATCAAGACAGATGAACTGGTCAATGATCTAATGACAAGATTACTTGTTCAGTCGTACAAAGGAAATCCAAAACTCAGTGGTTCTGTTATAAACAGCAATGTTGGGAGTTGAAATCCATGTGGGAATAAGCCAGCAAAGTTTCTGTGGGCAAAGCAAAACCAGAGGAAAAAGAGAGATTTATGGAGAAGCCCGACACACTGATAGACATACTTACAATTGCATTGGCTGCCCTTTCAGCAGAGTGCATTTTAAGATTATTGCAATTATTCATCAGATATTGTATCATATCTCTCCAAGGGTGTTACAAGAGTTGTTTGAAATTTACCAACCTAGAAGAAACCTAAGATCTGAAAATACAATTAAATTGAGTTTAGAGGGTAGGATGTCTATTGTGCATGTTCGGATTGGAGACATCAGAGGTGACATCAATGGTGACATCAATTGGTGACATCAATGATGTCAGTGGCTGGTGCTAAACTTTGGAATGCCCTGCCTGGTATTTTGTGCTGGGAAGATCAATTTCAAGACAATGTTGAAAATGCAGCTTTTTGTTAATGCTCTCCTATGATAATACTTCTACAGCTGCTTCAGTTTTAAGACACAGTGTTAACAAATATTTGGTCTTGAACTTAATATTCAATGTTTTTCTGCAGTTTTCTTGTTGAATTTCTGATTTGATAATGTCTGTATTGGTATTGTCTTCAAAAATCAATGGCATATGCTTTTCAATACTTCTTTAACCTGAGTCAATTCACATATGCATCATCAAATACAATTAGACTTAGGCTATATAGAAAGATCCCGTTATCTATTTTGTATGTATTAAAGGAAGCCTCAGCCCCACCACTCCACCTCTGTGTTAATTTCTCATTGTGGGAAGAATTACGTGGCAACTCATCATTGGCTGCCTATATGCATTTTTTATTATCAAAAATCATTAGCGTTTGTTTTATCTCAATAGTTCTAATATCATCCAATAAATATTTATGCCACGTAATTCTTCCCGCAATGAGAAATTAACACAGTGGTGGAGTGGTGGGGCTGAGGCTTCCTTTAATACATACAAAATAGATAACGGGATCTTTCTATATAGCCTAAGTCTAATTGTATTTGATGGTGTATTGGTATTGTGTCATCTATCTTGGGGTGATGGGAAATTTGCATCTGTCTACTGTTTGTACCATATGTGTGCGACTAAAGGGCGAGCAGGATAATATGTAACCAATGTGTTAACCGCATAGTTTTATACGGTACATATTCTAAATTGTTAAATAAATAAATAAATAAATACTTGCAAGTGTGAAATAACGAGTTGTACTGATGTGGGATGCAATTCTGCCTGTATCAATGGAATACACATACTTTGTGGCTATAAAAGAGAGAAGATGATTCCTGTGAATGAGTTAGCCTTTATAAAAGATCAAAGAAAGAAAGTTAGGAGTGTTGGACTTCATCAGATTGGACCAGTCAACCTTCCTGAGACCAGAAGACAATAACCACAGAAGGAAAGGCAGGCAAAAAGGAAGGAGGATGAAGCAAATCAGAGCAGGAAGAGTGATAAAAACAGAAGAGCAAGACATGAGGGAAGTTGCTTGAAGTTGAACAGGGAGATTTGGATGACATAGTGGAAGGACCAATGGAGGAAGCACCTGTTACTCTATAACAGGGGTGTCAAACTCAATCACATTAAGGGGCCTAAATCCAAAGCACAGGCTAAGTTGCGGGCCAGACCCCGCCCATCTCCACCCCAGACCCCGCCCCCATAATAGTACTAATTGTAACACCATTTTTTCCCTTCATTTTTCATATTGTGACAGGGAAGCCCCTGTCCCAGCCAAAAGAACTACGAAACCCAGCATGCACCCTGCCCTGGGCCCAAGAAAACCTGGCATGGAGCCGGCACAGCCAGGAAGAGAAGAGAAAAACCCGGTCATAACCTAGCCTAAGAGCCAGAGGGGGAGGGCACTTGAACCGAATTCTTCCCCCTATTACTCCTTTCCTCCTTCTCTGAAACCTAAACCCAACTCAGGAGGGGGTGGGGTTAACACTCAAGGTGTGCACATCAGAAAGCCTCAAATACAAACCAGGGGAAGTTTCAAGTTTCAAGTTTATTTAAGATTTGTTGAATCGCTTATTTAAATTTACTAAGCGATTTACAAAAACAAGAAAAATAATACAAATAAAAGGTTAGTTAAACTTTAATACAATGTTAAAAATAAAATTAAAATTATACAGACTAACGGACACATAAGGAAAGAAGGGTAAAATTACATATGTATAAAAAAACAAAAAGATATGAGGTAAAAAAAACATGAGGTAAGGGAAAGAAAAGAGGAAAAAAGATAAGTTGAGGAAGGATTAGGAAAATTGGTTTCATACGTTATATGCGTCCTTAAAAAGGAAACTTTTTAAGCTACTTTTAAACTGCTTTAAATCTTTTTCTGTTCTAAGATACAGGGGCAAGTTATTCCATAATTGTGGGGCTATGACAGAAAAAATATCAGTACGACGAGTTCCAATAATTTTTAGTGAAGGAACTGTTAAGAGATTTTGGTTGGTTGATCTTAATGTGCGAGGAGTACAATATGGGATAAGTAGTCTGTTGATAAATTGAGGTTCGTTTGAGCTCAATGCTTTAAAAACTAAAAGTAGTATTTTAAAGGTAAAACGATGAGAGATAGGGAGCCAATGAGATTCAATAAAAAGTGGTGTGAAGTGGTCAAATTTTTTACAGTTATGTATTAATTTGATTAGTTTGGGAGCTCAGCTGGTGCTAATCACAATCAGCCAGCCACCAGCAGGGAGTGCAGCTTCCAAGGAGTTCCTGTTCCTCAGCCCAGTTTGCTATCCAGGAGACAACCCAGTAGGTGGGAGATTGAAGGCCCTGAACGTGACCTTGCCTGGCTGTACAAACCCCGGGAGGGTACACCAAGAGAGGGGCGGTGGAAAGGACCGGTTGGCAAGGAGCTACCACCCAGGCAAGACGGGGGTTGGGAGAAGCAGCCCGAGGACACAGTGTGGAGAACCAGCCAGGGTTATGGATCCATGGACTGGGAAATGAACAGCCTTCCTGGGGAGAGTGAGCCCGGGGAAGACATGGACTTAGGGGAGTATGAGATATGAGAGGTCTTGCCCCTTTCCTCAATAAGCCAGCCTAGGCTAATGGAAGCCCTGGACACTAGCCGTATTTGAAGCAGGCTCAGGGCACTTCTGCCCAATTGAAAAGTTGCCTTACCTCTGGAGGACTTGGAGGGGTAAGAAGTTCCTGAGAGTTAGCCCAGGTTGGGCTTGGCTACGGTCATTAACTTTGGACACATTTTTTTGTGTGGGAGAATTTGAAAGCCAAACCTTTTGCTTTGTTTCTGTTGGGAGGTTTGGGATGTTAACCTGCTTTATGTTATGGACCGGGAAGCTCCAGGCAGGGCACAAGGACTGAAGCCCTGTTATGCTTGATGGAGGAAAATGTGAAGAATGTGCTATATGTTCCAACATGTTTTTTTTGAAAACTTTAATAAACCTGGTTCCAGTTCCTAAGAAATCCGTCCTCCGGGTTTTTGTTCATCCAGCCATATAAAAGACGCATTAATAAATCTACCTGTGGTCCGAGCCCGGTTTCCCACCCACTCAGGGACAGGCCCGGTCACAATATATACACATAATATAATCTTATTAACAACAAATAATGGTTAACCACAAAATTAAACTACACAAAACAGACTGTATGCGTCTCAACATTCATTCCTACCAGAACACAGATAACCCCTATGCAAAAAAACTAAAAGTACTAATACATACAAACGAAACCCTAAGATTCAAGACTCTGCATACAGTACAACCCCCAGAGAAATAGAAACAAATGCATTTCTTCCTGAACAGTGCAAAACATAAGACAGCAGATGTAAATTCTCAAAATTGACACAATTCAATCACTAAATTAAAAATAAAATAATTCCCCTACCTTTGTTGTCTCCCTCCCTCCATGCTGTGCCTCAACTAGGTGGCTCCCTCTGGCAGATGTTTTACCTTCTGGCCGACTCCTGCCTGGCCATTTTATGCGGCCTGTGGTGCGATCGATGCAACATTTCCATTGCCTCCCCCGGTGTTATCTTCTGGCCGGCTCCCTCCTCCTTATTGCCACAGTGTGCACAAAGACGCGTGCAGTGGCTCCTCATGCCTCAACCGGAAGCCTTCTCTCTGACATCACAACATCAGAGGGAAGGCTTCCGGTTCAGGTGCAGAAGCCGCCACCTGCGATTGTGTGCATTGCGGCAATGAGGAGGAGGGAGCTGCAATGAAAATGCCGCATCGATCGCACTGTGGGCCACATAAAACAGCCAGGCGGGCCGGATTTGGCCCGCGGGTCTTGAGTTGGACACCTGTGCTCTAGAGAAAGCTAGGAAGAGGCCAAAAATTAATAGTGAGGTTATAACTAGCCTTTGCCAGTTTAAGTCACCATACTGGACTGAGAGAGACAGCAGAGATTGCTACTACTGCCTGAATTTATGCAGGACTCATCACTCAGTTGGACACTGCTTTGGTGATTGATCATAACAAGATGAAGAGGGCTCAGGCAAGATTCATGAAAAAATTAGATGTATAGTTTGAGGAGGAACTGCAACAGAATGGCATCAGTTGCATTTTCTTTGATGGTCGTCATGATGATACCAGGGTCATGTTCAAGGCATAAGAGAATGGCAAAATATATCCAGGTATGGTGAAAGAGGAACATTACTTAGGGCGCCTTTTACAAAGGTGCGTTAGTGTTTTTAACGCACTCACCAGATTAGTGCGTGCTAGCCAAAAATCTACCGCCTGCTCAAAAGGAGGCGGTAGCGGCTAGCGCACGTGGCAATTTAGTGCGCGTTATCCCACGTATTAAGGCCCTACCGCGCCTTAGTAAAAGGAGCCCATAGTTTATATGATTAGCAAAACCTCAATGAGAAATAAACAAATGAGGTATTCCCAATTATAATATCAAAACAAAAAACTTTGTTTGTAAAAGTCTTCTTGAATGAGATGCGACAGTCACCAATAAATTAAATTATGTTTGCTATTTTTTCATTTTTCTGTTCACTTTTTTATAAATATATATACTGTATATATGTATTTATGAAGTTTGTTATGGAGAAATTCAGTAGAGGGAAACGACCAGGAGTAACAGTAATGTGCGTTCAAGTAACACGGGTCCACCGCTACATCATCGTTCTCCGTAACGTGTTTTTTTTTTTTAAAAACAAAAATGTGATATGCACTTTTATGGTGAACAATCACATTAATCCAGAGAGACTATTTTTGCTGAAAAGTCAGCGAAGCTGAAATTGAATAAACTTAACTTTTCAAAGTTCATTCACAGGGAAAATCCTACATGTTTCACTGCACATTCCCAGTCAGCATCTAAAGAAAAATCCAGACCAACAGGTATAAATCTTTAATTGCTACAAGTGTATTACAATGCATATTATATGAAGCAATCATGGTATTAAACAGGGGGACTAGATGCTGGACAGGACAATTGGGGACAAAATGTAAAATGAACAGGTAATTCGGGGAAGACAGTAACGAAAAAACCCCAAAGAGACAACAAAAGATAGAAAAATGTTTTTTGTTCTGAATTTATTGAAATACAGTATGTCAGATTTCAAAAATGTGTGTAACCCTTTATTTGGCATTGTTGCTCAGAAGCAACATGTGTCTTCTATGGATCTTATGGGAGATCTGCATCAAGTTACATAAAGCAGCCGTTTCACCATCTGCCCAATTAAAGGGTTAAAGAACATAAAGGCAAAGATGTGCTACTTAAAGAAAGTCACCAAGCGAGAAGAACTTAAAGGCTCTTTGTTTTCTCTAGTATAATTTAATGAAAATACTGGATTGTACTGAAATTCTAGATAATAAATTAGCAAAACTATTTTTCAAATGTTGTCACATAAACTTGCAGAATTTTAATTTTTTTTGTGCAGAATTCTGCCAGGAGTAATATTCTGTGTATGTGACTGAGATATTCTATTAGCATGAATGTTCTATGTAGCCCTATTGTAGTTCATTTTGGCCCCCTTTTATCAAGCCACGTTAGAGTTTTTTATTGCCAGCTGCTGCAGTAAAAGTTGCAACGCTCATAGAATTCCTATGTCAGAGCTTTTATCGCAGTGGCCGGTGATTTTTTTTTTTTTTTTTTAACCCTAATGCAGCTTGATGAAGGGGGGCCTTGATTTGTTCAGTTTTCCTGTAATATTTAGGGCCCTAAAATATCATAGCTAGGATTTAGTCTAGGTTCTGAGTGACTTTGTTTTAAAGATTTTTTTTAGAAAAATGTACTATACAGCTGTTGAGATTATACTAGAAACCAAAATGTATGGTGAGTTTTATGGGGAAATATCCTACCTCTACACCCATTGTTGGGGGAGGGCCGTGGGGAGGGGGGGGTGGAGGTTCTGTGGATGCAGAATTTATTTGGCTATAACATTATATGGGCAAAGTATGTGTGTCGGAGAAATGAGGCTCAATGGGGTTTAAAGAGAGGGGTGGAGGTGAAGCTTGGGATGAGATAGGGGCAGGAGGACATAGTTACATTAGATGGTGGGCTTTTCTCTTTCAAAAAGTTGGCAATCCTACTGTCCACCCATCCAACCTGCTAGCCCACCCAAAATTTTACTTCTGGCTATGCCACCAGTATTTGATCTTGTGAGGCATGACAAAACCAGACAAAGAAGTACGAGTATATGATTTTGAACAGAAGGGAAAAATTACTTAGAGTGAAATAGATGACATGAATACTAGGCTAATAACAGATATTCCACCAGAAATCTTTTCCACTTAAAATTCCCAGCATGCAACAATATAAAGTCTACAAGACAAATCACCTTATCCATCCAATATCAATTAGCAAAATGCTAGAACCAACTTTCACCTACACTACGATCTTGTGACCACTATTTCAGGTTCAGAAAACTTCTAAAAGCATTTCTGTACCAAGACAGGGAGCCAACCCTGAAGTAACTGAAATGGTAATTGTAAAAGCCCATTTCTAAATTGCCTAATTCCACTCCTGAGCCAACAATTACCTACTTGTTCTTGTAATTATGAATTAACTGTATTGACAGTTGTAAAGATCTACAAGTACAAGCAACTCTATTGAATGTCCATTGTAACTTCCTGGGCAACTGACCCAACCTCTTGTAATGTAATCCGATCTTGAACTGAATAGGTAAAGGCGAAATAGAAAACCTAATTAACATAACTTAGAATATTTAGGGAAAACAAAGCAATTTGAAAAAGGCAAACAATAAGGTCCTGAGTGGCACAACCAGCAGTAACCCTTTCAATGTACCTTTTGTATAAATCATTATCGTAGGCAATCTTTAACCTTATGATGAGACTATTTATTTAGTGGTATCTTCTGATATGAGAAAGCTAAGATAAGTACCGTAGCTTTCCTGATTTTCTACAGATGTAAAAGCTTTTACGTGTCAAAATCATTAATAAATACTGCTCCTACTATTTATTATTTCTATAGCGCTGAAAAGCATATGCGGCACTGTACATTTAACATACAATAGACAATCTCTGTTCAGAAGAGTTAACAATCTAATTAGACCGACAGGACATCTCAGGGTTGGGGAGATTATGGTAGAGGAAATTATACAGTGGGTATAGGTATCTGACAGCAGTGAGTGGGAGTTAAGAGTTGAAAGCAGTTTCAAAAAAGTGGGCTTTTAGCTTGGATTTGAATACTGCTAGGGATGGAGCATGATGTATTGATTCAGGCAGCTTCCAATGAACATATAATTGAAACGAAAAGTGTCAAGAGAAGTGTGGAATAACTTGTAAAGTTTCATGGTTCCACATCCTTATTTTCTTGGTTGGGCTGAGAACTTTTCAGGGGCTCCTCGTATTGTGATGTCATAATGCCTCATTCTACCAATGCCTAAGAGCCAACCTCATTGATGATGTCATAATGGCTTGATTTCCCTATTCTTGTGCCCATTTGCTAGATGCATTGAAGCAAAAAGTGTCAAGAGAAGCGTGGAATCACTTGTAAGTTTCATGGTTCCACATCCTTCTCTTCTTGGTTGGGCTGAGAACTTTTCAGGGGCTCCTCGTATTGTGATGTCATAATGCCTCATTCTACCAATGCCTAAGAGCCAACCTCATTGATGATGTCATAATGGCTTGATTTCCCTATTCTTGTGCCCATTTGCTAGATGCATTGAAGCAAAAAGTGTCAAGAGAAGCATGGAATCACTTGTAAGTTTCATAGCTCCACATCATTCTCTTCGTGGTTGGGCTGAGAACTTTTCAGGAGCTCCTCGTATTGTGATGTCATAATGCCTCATTCTACCAATGCCTAAGAGCCAGCCTCATTGGTGATGTCACAATGGCTTGGTTTCCTTATACTTGTGCTCATGTGCTAGATGCATTGAAATGAAACGTGTCAAGAAAAGTGTAGAATAACTTGTAAGTTTCATGGCTCCACCTCATTCTTTTCTTGGTTGAGCTGAGAACTTTTCAGCGGCCCCTTGTAGATGTCTGTTAGGGGAGTACAGAATTTCAGCACATTTCTGGCAGCTTCTGATTTTGCATGTCCCATAGAACTTTCTTTCAACTGTGATGAATATTTGCCTTCTTTATACAAATATCTCCTAAATATCAAATTTTACAGCAGCGATTGTGCAAGTGTGTGCATGGTGTGAAACTATATGTAAAAAACAAAAAGAATTGACCCCAAAATATCCACAGAGAAGAAAATCCAGAGAAAACCAAAAAAACTCTATGGAGTGACGATGTTCCAAAATGGACTTTATTTGAAAGTGTCAAAGTTCCAAAGGTACACTGAAATCATCCACATAAAATTAATTCAACCACATAAAAATAGGTTATCCACATAAAAGCCTTAAAGGACCTAGTCCGCTAGGGATACAGGACCCAACACGATCCGCGTTTCAACCAAAAGTCTTCTTCAGGGGCCTTTCTATTGCAAACGCAAGCAGTGTCTCACTTCCGGCTCACCACACAATTGTTTCCCACGTATTCACTTTTATAGGACCCCCAGGGACCCCTGAAAAAGACTTTTTGTTGAAACGCGGATCATGTTGGGTCCTGTATCCCTAGTGAAGCTATATGTACATTTAAGTACTAAGTGTAGCTTTGCATGGAATTTAAGATATTTGTTGCTGCTTATAATACATATAACTTTAAATAAATTTAATTTTACAGTCCTATAGATTAACCATTCATTATGACAATCCTATAAAAAGCCTTCAAGGTAAATTTTCAGTAGCAGGGCCACAGCATAATATTTTACATCAGTTTCTTAATTTCTAAGATTATTTTATACCTGTTTAAGCTACATCCAAAAAATGCTTCAAACCAGATTCAGAGCATGATTCTGATGAATTGCATAGCAACACCTGGATTTACTTACAGCTGGAATGGCTGCAATGGTTATGTATGAGAAGCTTTCCAAAACATTTTGCTTCCAGAATAAAAAAATGAAACCGTAAATAACTGGCAGTGATAGACTTATGTGATAACTTGTGCACGTCTGGAAAATGGATTGCAGACTGCATGCCGAATGAAAATAATTAAACTATTCAGGATAAGGAAAAATATCCCAACAAGAGATGAGGAGATGCAGATGCATTTTTTCTGCTAAATATTTTCTTTTCCAAAAGACCAAATATGCTAATGGCAAATTTAGAACCCAAATTTTGGGTGGTCCTACCATAATCCCCTCCTCCCATTTCTCCACACCTTTGAACTGGCAGGGAACCCCAAGCTCTGCCAGCCAAAGATGCCTGTGAAGGCATGCTGAATTGCCTCCAGTGCACCTCAGTCAGTGGTAGGAACAGGTCTTAATTTGTGGGAGTGGCCTAAGGGATCTGGCTAATTGGAATCTTGGGTCACTCCCAGTGCATCCCAGAATGGAACTGGGCATCCCTCTTGCCAATGATTTTAGGGGGGAGAATTCCGGTAGGAAGGACTGAGCAACCCTCTTGCTTGTGATCTTAGGGGGGGTTCCGGTAGGAAAACTGGGCATCCCTCCTGGCAGTGATCTTCAGGGGGTGGGCAGGAGGGACTGAGCATCCCTCTTGCCGGGGGATGTCTTGGGGGTTGGGGAGAGTTTCTGGCAGGAAGGATTGGGCATCTCTCCTGCCAGGGGATGCATATTTTTTGCCCTGAAGAAGCCGTATGTGAAACAGAGGTGCTCCATAGGGATCTTTAAGATAAGTGCTGTCATAAATTACTTTTTGCATTAAGTACAAGTGCAGACATTTATTGTTTTTGACCTATGATTAGATTGAGCTTGGGTTATGCAGCACTGCAGAATGTTATTCATCGGCGCAGTCTGTCTCGCTTACTGAGGTCTTTTTTTTCCTCCTTGTTGTTAGAATTGATTGTGAGGCAATGAAGACATGATCAAGTCTGGTGTTGGTCCATACTGTGTGTGTGTGTGTGTGTGTGTATATATATATTGGACTATATTTTTGGTGAGGAACTTATTCCCTGTTGTGAAATATATAGCTTCGTAAACAACCAGGAGTTGTTTCTGGCCGGTTAAATCACTTTGAATATTGACTCGTGAGTGTCTGTACCAGTAAAATCTTGGTATAGGAGATTTATCAGGTATTGATTGGGGACTCTATAATTCTCTCACCCTGAAATTACGCATACAGACTAAAATACTGTACACTCTCAGTTAACTGGCACCCATGGGGATTGATAGATGCTGGATAAATGTAGTTTCTGGTTGCTTGAGAGTTACTATTAAAAATAGGCCAAACTATGCTATACCTAGTGTGACCACATGGCTCCAGAAAAAAGGTGGACGGATTGAGACATCCGGGTTTTACTTCCATTAAAAGCAACCAACATGTCTCAATCTGTTCTCCTTACTTCCATTGCTTTCAATGGAAGTAAAACCCGGATGTCTCAATCCGTCCCCTTTTTTCTGGAGCCATATGGTCACACTACCCCATACCATAAACTGTTCTAGACAAACTACCGGACATGTGGTAGGCAAAGCATGGGCACACTCAGGTGTGGTGTGCCAAGTTTACACTTAGGGCCTCTTCTATCAAACTGCGCTAGCAATTTTTAGCACAGAGAGCCGCGCTGAATGGCCTGCGCTGCTCCCGAAGCTCACAGGAACTCTATGAGCGTTGGGAGCAGCACGGGCCATTCAACGCGGTTCACCGCGCTACAAACTGATAGAAGAGGCCCTTAACTTCCACCAGAAATTGATTTTATTTTCATTTTTATTTAACGTATTACAGTATTTCTTTTTTTTTTTCTGGTTAATTGAGTTCAGGTTAACAGAGAGCCTGCTGTATAGTAAAAATTGGCCTTAGCACATCCTTACTAGAGAGTCGCGTTGGGACAGAAATCCCACCCATCCCCACCAGAATCCTCTCCGTCCCCACCTGTCCCTGCAAGGAATTACCTCCATCCCCGCCCGTCCCCATAAAAAGCAGCAATTACTTCTGACAGGATCATCAATTCCACAGTTTCTTTTGTGTTTGCGTTGCTGTTTTCCTTGTGGAATCTCTTTGGTGGAATCCTTTTTTTGTTTTCTGTTCAGGAAATTAACTTATAAACCCCCCTCTTTTACTAAGGCTGACGTGTCCATTATATTACCGTATATGGACGAACCCTGCTTCCAAAGCCTTCCATCCCCTTGGGAGTCCCGTGGGCCAGAGGGGGGTCCCCATGGGAGTCCCGTGGGTTAGGGGGAGATTCCCACGGGACCCCCGCGGGATTCCCGCGATCCCAGTTCCCGTGCAGACCTCTAATCCTTACACGGGCCTGTCTACCTGCTAAAGCCAGTTTTCCACCAGGATAAAATGGTTGACTTTTTTTTCTATTTTCCTCATTAATAGCCACTCACTAATTTTTCCATTACCATGTGAGCCCCTACCAGGTCCCACGGCATTGTAGCTGCGCTAACCAATTAGTGCAGAACGCACCAACTCTCTGCTCCCAGTGCTAAAAAATAAATTGTATTTTTTTTAGTATGTGGGTAACGCACATATGGAAAACTTACTGTGGGACACTTGAGCGCACTCTGCGGAAACCCTTTTTTGCAGCAGCAGTAAGCAAACATTAGCGATTAATGCGGCTCAGTGAATGCTTCAAAATTATTTTAAAGAATATTGTAATGATTCAGTATTATAAACTGTGATTATTATAGGTAATAGTGATCTGTCTTGGGTCAATTTTTTTTGTTAAGTGTAATACAAATGTGCTATGGCATTAAATGTGTCCAACATAAATAAAAATGAAAAAATGAGATGCCACTCTCATGCCTCTTGTGTTGGGAAGTATAAAGTGATTTGGTTATACCTGTCAGATATTTATCATATTTTTAAATATATTTTGTTCAGAGCTGGCACTATGATATATTTTTTTTTTTTAATTATTCCTTGGGATTTGATAAATGTCTTACTAGACTTGGAAATGGCCACAACCTGCCCACCTAATCTTCCTGTTAGTATTTTCTTTTCCTGCTGGGAACAATATCACTTGCAATAAGGAGACCTTGATACAACTGGTTAAGAGTTAATAATGGAACAAATTTCTGACTAACATAAGCCCCAGCAAAGATAGTTCTTGCTTGTATTGCTTCACATGTGGTCTAGGTCTATAAGCTCAGGAATGCAAGATAATTTACTATAAATTGATTTTTTTTTTTTTTTTTGCTAGTAGGAGACTCCAGACGTGTCCACAAAACAGCAGCCAGCAGTAAATGCCACTCACATCCACTAAAATTTATTGACTTAAAAGAACGACTGGTGAGAAATAGAACAGCCCAATATTTCTGAAATCCCCGAACTTCAACCCTTACTTATCTTTATTTAATAGATTTGTTTGCTCTTTTGTTGGTGAGCTGCACAGGGAAACACAGATATAAAAAATGCAAGATCTTCAAACAGACAAGACATTCTCAATGTGATAGGTGTGCGTCCCCTTTAGAGTACATCAATCCTTTATTTTCAATTTCATTGCCACTCAACACAAGAGTGGCTATAAGCTAAAGCAATTCTAAACATTAAGATAGCTGATACTAATTAAAGTAACACAAACCATTACAATATTGAATTAGTGCGATAACAATAACATTTTTTAAGTTCTTAAACTCTATAGAAACTTGAACGAACATTACATGCAGCTTTTATCATCTCAATCATACTCGAAGGAAATGGAACGCTCAGTCTAGTTTGGAAACTTCTTCATTCCCCGCTCTCTGCCTTATGATATAATTACTCAGCAGAATGACTAAAGCTTCAGTTAAATAGACTATTTGCACTGAAAATATTAGAAATACCTTTTTTTGGTCTCTTCAACAGAAAGCAAGGCAGATGTAATGAAGACACATGGCCTGATTCTCAATAACGCACGTCCCAATGGCAGGTGATGGTAGACATCCTACCACTGTTTGGCAGCCAATCGTGATGCAAGTCCCAGAGGCAGGACACCCACACTGTGGGCCTCCAGAGCTCATCTACGGAGATGCGTAGTGCTGCTTAAGCAAGCCCAAGGCATAAGCATGCCTCGAGTGGGCTTAAACATCGGTACGCGTCTCCATAGATGGGAAACAGACGCCTGAAATGTAGGTCTGCAAAATGCTGGCCTACATTTCAGGTGTCTGTCTGTGAGTGTAGGCACGATTCTGCGTTGGACACCGGTGCGTGACTGACATGCGATCAGTGGCCGCTGATACTGTCATCCTATACAGAATCAGGTCTTCAAGCTGAGCTCCTAAATTTGTGCTCCGTTTTCAGTCAAACTCATTTAAGCATGTTTTCACCTCACAAATTTGCTTGACTTCTTTGAAGGTGTGAATAAACACGTGGATAAAGGTGAGCCAGTTGATATAGTTACAGGAAAATACTTTTAGAACCAATAGAAGGAAAAAAAAAATTTCACTCAGAGAATAGTTAAGCTCTGGAACGCATTGCCAGAGGTTGTGGTAAGAGCGGATAGCGTAGCTGGTTTTAAGAAAGGTTTGGACAATTTCCTGGAGATAAAGTCCATAGTCTGTTATTGAGAAAGGCATGGGGGAAGCCACTGCTTGCCCTGGATTGGTAGCATGGAATATTGCTACTCCTTGGGTTTTGGCCAGGTACTAGTGACCTGGATTGGCCACCATGAGAACGGGCTACTGGGCATTGGTCTGACCCAGTAAGGCTATTTCTATGTTCTTAGGAGTTTAAAAATTAGGCTACTATATTTTAGGCCTGTCTTTCAATTGTCTAGATCGGGGGTCGGCAACCTGCGGCTCCAGAGCCGCATGCGGCTCTTTTCCACCTTTGCTGCGGCTCCGGTAGTGTGTCATGCAGGCATGCAGCTTAAGTCCGGCGTCGCGGCGGGAAATAGCCATGCTGAGCAGTGAGCTCAGCACATACACAGATGAAAGCCTTGCTTGCTGATTGGTCCGGCGGCCCCGCCCCGCCGGACCAATCAGCAAGCAAGGCTTTCATCTGTGTAGTGCTGAGCTCACTGCTCAGCATGGCTATTTCCCCCGCGACGCTGGACTTGTAAGGTACACGCCTGAAAAAGAAATCATCCTGGCCGGGGTCGGTGTCATGCTCCGGAGATCTACAGCCTTCCTATCTCCCTCTCCCTTCTACCTGCTTCCGGCCACATCCCCTGCTCCGCGGCTCTCTTCGGCAACTCAGCAGCAGCGATCGACACAAGCTTCTGACGTCGGGGCCTACCCTCTGCGAGTCCCGCTTGTTTCAACTTCCTTTTTCCACAAAGGCGGGACTCGTAGAGGGAAGGCCTCGATGTCGGCAGCTTGTCTTGATCACCGCTGCTGACAAGTTGCTGAAGAGAGCCGCGGAGCAGGGGGGTGTTGCCAGGTGCAGGTAGAAGGGAGAGGGCCAGATGCAGGACTCGTGGGTGAGGGAGGAGAAGAGAGAGAGAAAGAGAGAGGGGAGGGAAACAAAAGGAAATATTTCATACTGGGCTGGGCCGGAGTGGAGGGAGGGTGGAAAGATTCTAGCTACAGGGTGCAGTAACAAAGGAAAAGGGGGGAAAACTGAAAATGGAGATAGTGACACAAAGAAGAGAAAGAGTAAGCAGGACCTACTGAATAAGGATAGAGATACAGAGGGGACATGAAGAGGAGGTGAAATAGAGACATAGAAGTAATGCTGAAAAAGTGTGTGGGGGGAGATAAAGACATTGAAAGGGCAAATGGTGAACATGGCGTAAAGATAAGGACAGAGACAAATGAAGATTCTGAAAAAGTGGTGAGATAGGGATATAGGTGAGATGGACACAAAGAAGGGTGATGCTGGAAAATAGGTGGAATGGTAATTCTGACAGACACAGAAGGGAAATGCTGGATCAAGGAGAGATGGGGCTCAGGCTGGATGGAATGAGGAGAAATGCCTTGTTGGCCCGGAACTTCCTCTCCTACGTCAGAATTGACGTCAGGGAGCGGAATGCTGGTCAGCGCAACACTTCTGCAGGGAAAGCTTGGGACGGCGGTGGCTTGGGGGCTGTTCCCCGATTGCGGTGGCAGCAAACCGAGTGGCTTGGGGGACGGCACGGAGACAGAAAGAAGGGGGAACAGGGAGACAAAAAGAAAAAGTTGGGGGAGAGAATGAGGTCTGGAGGAGAGGAAACATACAGGAGGCTGAAAGAAAGGAAGAAAGATTGGATGCACAGTCAGAAGAAGAAAGTGCAACCAGAGACTCATGAAATCACCAAATAGCAAAGGTAGGAAAAATGATTTTATTTTCAATTTAGTGATCCTGTATATAGCATTAAGATAAGAAACAATATATGCAGTGTTAGATTTGTTTTATAATGGTTTTGCGGCTCCAAGTTTTTTTTTCTTTTCGAAAACGGGTCCAAGTGGCTCTTTATGTCTTAAAGGTTGCAGACCCCTGGTCTAGATGCATGAGCCTAATGCTGAAAATCAGTACTAAACTCGTAACTTGTTCCTCTGCCCTAAATCTGCCCCTGTTGCCAACCACTTTTTCTGCTCCTAAATTTAGAAGTTAAGTGAAACTTTGAGCATGAAGTTATACACCCTGAGCTAGTACATTTTTGAGAGTCCAATTTATGAGCATAACTGTCTAAGGGGCTTATTTTATTAAGCTGTGTTAAGTGCTAGTATACAAAATACAGTCAAAGCTCGGTTTGCGAGTAGCGCGGTTTGTGAGTGTTTTGCAAGACGAGCAAAACATTCTCACAAATCGTGACACGCAAACCAAGCGTTGACTCGATTTGCGAGCACCCCCCCCCCCCGCTCGAACCGGCATCGCTCCCCCCCGAGAACCGGCATCGCACCTCCGTGCTGGAAGTGGCATCCCCCGCCCGCCCAAACAAGCCCCTTATCCCAACTGGCACGCAGCACCAACCCACAGGATGTGCCAGTGCCAGTGAACGAAGATCCTGCCCCTTGCCTGGGCTGGGCCTTGAGCATCTGCGCATGCTCAAGGCCTCTTTTCGTTCCAATGATATGAAATGACAAGTGTCAAGAAAAGTGTGGAGTAACTTGTAAGTTTCACGGATCTACGTCATTTTGTTCTTGGCTGGGCTGAGAACTTTTCAGCGGCCCCTCATAGAAATGATGGGCTCAATATTCAGTTGGCTGTGACCAGCTGGTGTAAAACCTGGAATTTCAATAGCAAGTCATGTCTAGACTCTGGAATTGAATACCTGGGTAAGGGGAGCACTTAACTGGCTCTGAAGAACCAAGCATAAAACTGCATTTTATGCAGGCCTATTTATGTGGTTAGGTGCCGAATAAAGCACTTAACCAGTTATGTGCTGACTCTGCTCACAGAACGCCCCTAACATAGTTTGAGCTTCAGCTTGAGCGTTAACCGGGCATTTTCAGTGGCGCTATCTGAAAATGCCCGATAAGCCCCAGACAGGTGATTTAAATGTCCAGGAACCTCTCCTTTTGAATTCGATAATTTTTCTTCACGAGTATGCAAATTCACATTCACTTCCATTATACAATGGAACCTATAAATGAGATGTACTCCACTTAAATTATGCAACACCCAAGCTGCCTTCTAGGTGAGAATGAACAGCAGTGTGGTCTTGGATGCATTCGTCTGCAATGTTTAAATATATTTAATGAAATGGATTGGTTTGTTGACCTTTATTTTTTGTGAATTTAAGTAAAATAACATGGTAACCGCATTACTTCATGCGAGCAGGACTGGAATGGCCAGTGAACAAGATGAGGGAATTACCATGACAACACAGTCACAATCACTCTGAATCTTAAGAATTGTGTCATACTGCATCTCGAAAACTGTCATCATTTACTCCGACAGCAGGAGTTATCTTTTCCAAGGAGTTATCTTTTATCTTCATTTAATTGAAGGCAAAGCAAAAATAAAAAATAAAAAAAAATTACTGAGTCACCACAGGGTGATTTGTCTATTGTCTATTTATTTTCTGGAGGGGCATGTAAGGGACGGAGAAAGGACACAGACATGCTATCTAATCTATTCTTTGATTTTTTTATACCGATTCATCCCAACAGGAAGTGCTCGACTCGGTTAACAAAATATTAATAAAACTAGTTTTTAAGCTTGTTACATTAACGAGTGCTAGAATAGATGTGTCTGTGTTTCTTTATCTCTTTCTCCTTGGCTGCAGTCTGTGTCCTTCTGTCTTTCCCACCCAAGCAAAGCTGTCTGCCCCCAGCACACACCTCCCCCAAAGCAGCCCCCTTTCCCTCTCCCTAACTGTCTCTCCATGGCCCCTTCTGTCTTCCCCCCCAGAGCAAAGGTGTTTGCCCCAAGCACACCTCTCCCCCCAAAGCAGCCCCCTTTCCCCTTCTGTCTTCCCCCAGAGCAAAGCTGTCTGTCCCCAGCACCCCTCCCCCCAAAGCAGCCCCCTTTCCCTCTCCCCCTGTATTAATCCCCTTCTTACCCTCCCTCCATCCCGGCGTCTTCTGCCCTGCTCCTCTTCAAAGCAGCCTGCGATCATGGTGGCTGGCTTTAGCGAACCTCGCAGGCCACTCTCCAACTCGGTAGCACATTCCCTCTGACGCGATCCCATGCGTCAGAGGGAATGTGCTACTGAGGTTGGAGAGCGGCCTGCGAGGTTCTTTAAAGCCAGCCACGATCGCAGGTTGCTTTGAAGAGGAGGATCAGCGGTGGTGGCAGTGGTGGCAGCGGTAGCGGTGAGCGAGGGCAGGTATGTTCCCTGCCGAGGACGCGGGCAGGGAGAGAGCTTGCCTGCGCTTCCTCGCAGCAGCAGTTGGTGAGTGAGGGCGGGAGGAGGGGAGTGGCCAGAATGTTCCCTGCCACCGGGTTCTAAAATGGACCACGGCCACGGATCACACACCACAGTGGCAGGGATCATGCCATTTTAACAGCGCATGTGCCGGTAAGCTTTTATTATATAGGATTACACAGGAGATTAGAACAGAAACCGCGTTAGCGGTTTAACGCGCGTAATAGCGCGTTCTGATTACTGCAAGTGTAACACAGGAGCCCTTAGGGGGAAATTCTGTAAATGGCACCTAAAAAGATAGGCACTTATCTCTTGTCAATCACACTTAGGCACGCCTATTACAGAATCAGGCCTAATTTGAAACTTAGGCGCCTTTAATGTACGTCAGGGTTTTAAAGGCCTATGTTATAGGCGCCCAAGTCCTTTACAGAATTGCTCCTAGCGACACTTAATCATTCTCCTCCTCTAAACACGCCTACTTTGGAGTTGATAGGCGCCTATCTTTTGTAGAATCGCACCTAAAGCCCAATTAATTTTTATTTTTTATACGATTGAAGCCAATTTGCTAATTAAGTTAAGCAGCTATCTTTAGGCACCTCTTATAGAATTTTCCCCTTAGTGCCTCCTAAATAGAAGGCAGTCAGTGCTCGTCATTTCTTTTTCTTTTTTTTTTCCAAGTTACACACGCTAATATAAATATTATTGCACAACCTGAAAAAGAAATATTGGAAATTGTCTTACTTCCTGGACATGCTAGAAATGGTCTTAGTGTGTGGGAAAGTCCTGCATTGGCATGCACTAAACCCATTTCTTAGTGCACTTCAGTAGATATACTTCTTGGTATCTCTGTTATTGAGAAAAAGCAATGCAAAGAGAGGATGCAAGACTACTACGGCAGTCAGTAGAAACCAAAAATAAGCACAAAGGAATCCTGTACAGAAGGCATGGAACCAAACAAGCTTACCAGCGATTAGGTAACCACACAGTGGCATAGCAAGGGTGAGAGGCGCCCGGGGTGGTGGCGACCCTCCCTGCCCTCTTCTCAGTCCCTCCCCCCCCACACACACGCTCCTTTCCTGCCCCTCCTGCCACGTGCATGCCCCTTCCTTTACCCCTGTGCCTCTTTACTGCATGAGCAGTAACCCCCAAGCTGCTGTCACACCAATGTCAGCTCTTTCTCTGATGTCACTTCCTAGGTCCAGGAAGTGATGTCAGAGAAAGAGTTGACACTAGCATGACAGCAGTTTGGGGGTTGCTGCTTGCGCCACAAATGCTACAGAGATATAAGGGAAGGGAAGTGGCACATATGTGTGTGACAGTGGAAGAGTGGGGATGGATTGGGGGGTGGGGCAGAGAGAAAGACAGGTGCCTGCACCCTCACAAAGATGGTGCCTTGGGTGGCGGCCCTCCCCCTCCTCTTTTACTTTGTCACTAGGCAGACCTCTACAGTCTGTGTTTTAATCATGGCTGGACAGATTCAGCTTCAGTAGTTGGAGAACAAGACCAGTGCTGGGTAGAATTCTACGCTCTGTGCCCTGTTCGTGGCTGGACAGATAGGCCGGTGCCAGGCAGACTTCTAAGGTCTGTGATCTGATCATAGCTGGAGAGATTCTGAAGGGCCAGAGTGAAGCTTCGATGACAGCTTCAGTAGTTGGAGAATACGGCTGGAGCCAGGAAGATTTCAATGGTCTGTGCCCTGCAAATGGCAAGGACGAATCAAGACCAAATATGCATATGTGGCATTACATTGCATCTTGTTGGGCAGACTGGATGAACCGTACAGGTCTTTATCTGCTATCATCTACTGTTACTATGTACTACTACTATTCAGCACTTTCTATAGCACTGAAGGGCGTACGCAGCGCTATACATTTTGATATTACACAATCCCTGCTTGGAAAAGCTTACAATCTAACTTGGACAGACAGACATGACCTAGAGGGCTGGGGATGCAGAACCCAAGGTGAGAAGAGTTAGGCGTTGAAAGCGCTCTCAAAGAGGTAAGGCAATAAACATTACAAAATAGCTGTGGCAGGGGCCCACAGCACTAAGGGTTATGGACCCCCTAACTACCTATCAAAAGCGATTAAACTAGATGGAGACTAGAGGAGAGTGGGCCCCCTGCTGGTGTGGGCCCTTGGATGCCGTTCTACAGTTCCAATGATCAATCCGACCCAGAGTTGTGGACATGTGGTCAAGTTTGGTCTGGTCACAGCTGAAGTGTCTTCCATAATCACTTTAGTCGCTCATCATTTTCCGTGCTGCTACTTCTGCCTCCCCCTTACCCTCTTTCCCCTTGATTTGCGGCAGTGTCAAGGCAGACCGGTCTTAGGTTTCCCACGGCTCACGCAACAGTGCCACCTCCCTGGCCTCAACTCGAGGCCTCCCTACCTTGGTCTACCTTCTGCTGCCAATGCCTCTTCTGCTGAAACCCCTCCCCCCACCCTAAAGAAGCAAAAGACAAGGCTTAAATGCAGTGTTAAGCAAGCACACTGTGCAGCGCTCAGCCTGGCTGTTTGCACCTGATCAGTGCTGGCAAAGAAACATTGGATCTGTATAATCTAAGCAGCCAAAACCAAAAAAACTCTATGGAGTGACGATGTTCCCAAATGGACTTTATTTGAAAGTGTCAAAGTTCCAAAGGTACACTGAAATCATCCACATAAAAATAAATCATCCACATAAGAGCCTTAAAGGACCTAGTCCGCTAGGGATACAGGACCCAACACGGTCCGCGTTTCGACAAAAAATCTTCTTCAGGGGCCCCTGGGGGTCCTATAAAGGTGAGTACGTGGGAAACAATTGTGTGGTGAGCCGGAAGTGAGACACTGCTTGCATTTGCAATGGAAAGACTTTTTGTCGAAACGCGGACCGTGTTGGGTCCTGTATCCCTAGCGGACTAGGTCCTTTAAGGCTTTTATGTGGATGGAATTATTTTATGTGGATGATTTTAGTGTACCTTTGGAACTTTGATACTTTCAAATAAAGTCCATTTGGGAACATCGTCACTCTACCGTTTTTTTTGTTTTCTCTGGATTTTCTTCTTTGTGGATATTTTGGGGTCAATTCCTTTTGTTTTTTAATCTAAGCAGCCAGCATTTTGTTCTGTTGTGGAACCTGGAGGCTCAGCTCGCACATTCATTTAATTAAAACTTTTCTCTGTTTTACTTGGGTGGGGGAAATGGGGAATATATTGCATTGTTCTATTAGAGTAAAATTGGGCCTGATATTTGCAAATGCTCAAATGTGAGAAATGATTGGACCTGGTATTGCTTTGTTGCTTATAGGCATAAATAAATAAAAGCAGCTTGTTGGTATTTGGCTTCTCCTTCTCTTTGGTTTAGACAGTGTACTCTTTTCTATAAATGAAACGACCAATAAAAAGTTTCTAGCAACAACATAAGTCATCCAATTTTATCTATTTATTCAATTTTCTATACCGTTCTCCCAGGGGAGCTCAGAACAGTCTGTCCCAGTGAGCTCACAATCCATCTAATGTACCTGGGGCAATGGGAGGATTAAGTGACTTGCCCTTGGTCACAATTTTGAACTCACAACCTCAGAGTACTGAGGCTGTAGCTACACCGCAGTCTCCTCTAGGAGGGCCTCACCTGTACATGGAATGTTTGCTGCAGAGCTCAGATTAGGACAGGGGTTCTAAGCTACCGGCGGCAGCAGCTCTGTGTTTCTATCTCTGGCAAGTAGAGGGACGTTAAGGCCGCAGAAGCCCTTCCTCCCCCCCCCTTGGGTTCCAAGTCTTGCAAAGTAATTACAAACAAAAGTAGACCCATTCCCGCAAAGTGTATAACAGTCCCCTTCCAAAAAGTCTAAAAAAAAAAATCAGCTGATAAAGTACATAGGGGTCCTTTTACTAAGATGCACTAATGAACTAGTGTATGTTAAATGCCATGCAGCCCGTAGCGATACAATGGGCTGCGCAGCGTTTAATGCATGCTAAAAATGAGCGCACCTTAGTAAAAGGACTCTGTAGTGTAAAAACCTTCATTTTCCACATGCCATTAGGGATTATTCTGGAAATCAGCACTTGCCAAACAAGATTCAAAATGTAATCTTTCAAACCTTCCAAATTAACACGCGTTTTCCTCATTTCTAAATTAATCAGTGTTCGCTTGCTAAGCTAGCACCACCTAGACGAGCAGTTTGACACCAGATGGCGTTCCGTTACGTGCCAGGGAATAATAATTATAGACATACATACGACTGTGAATTTGGAACAGTTTTTCCTACATGCTGATTGAAGCAGAAGTGAAGTATGCCATTGCATGTTCGTTCTAAGCGATCGTACCTCAAGAGAATGCATCCATGTGATTACTTTCTATATTGAAAATTAGGGATGGGGGGGAAGAAAACGAAATGCATATTTTGGGGGCGAGGAGAAACAAGTTCAGCCAGCATTTCATGTGCAATGCCTGGAACAGCACAAAAGGCGCTTTTCAAGGGGCAGTTAACCCCGCGGTAGCCTCATTGTTCTTTATTCACAACACTGACCACTTAAGGAACACAAGCGGAGAAAGAGCTCTGCCACCTGTTGCTAGGATGACATCACCCCTTTGGCTGAAAACATTCCTTTCAGGATTCTGTTTGTGTCATTAATCAGCGCTGCCCCTACGCAAGACTATTCAACAAGGTTGCAACTGTCAGCAGGCACTAGACTCCCAAGGGGCCTGCCAGAGGACTTGGCTTCACTCCCGCAGCACTTGGAACGATGCCAAGATGACCCTGGATTGGAGGTGCCTTGGATTTCATGAACTCTTTCTGGTACATGCCTGAAGTGCTGCCGTGTGCTTTTCTGTACCATGACCAGCAAAATGTACCAAATTTTAAAAAGCGCACAGTAAGAAAGAAAATTGCATATCAACATCTTAATACAGCGTGAAGAGCAATTTCGAAGGGGAGGGGTGCAATCAGTCAACCAATCAATTAACATTAACTGAATACTTCAGGGAAACTGTTAAATTCCATCAGCCAGCCGAACGGTAAGGCCATTCAGAAGTGTTTTGTGAGAAATCGTGTACTATTTGAACATATTTTTCTGTTTGTTTCTGATTTGTTTTCTGTGATACGTGGAGGGCCATTTTTAAACAAGAGCATCTACGTCCAGTTTGGACATTTCCAGCAAAACGTCCAAAGTCGAGGGCCAAAAAAACTGGGCATCCAACTATATACTTTTTTGAAAATTGTCTACTTGGGATGTCTTGGTCGACAGAACGTCTAGATTGCCAGGATATCTAACTTTATACCCCATTTTTAACACAAATCCGTCCAAGTCAGAAACGTCCAAATATGCACCATTTAGATATGGGAAGGGCCAGCATTGTAATGGACTGGTCACATAGACATGCCAACAGAGCAGTGGGGCACCTCAGAGGGCACTGCTGCAAACTTTATTGAAAGGGCGCCAGATATACTGTACATTTCACCATACCCACCTGTCTACCACCCCAATACCCTTATTGCTACATAGTAGGGTTTTAGTGGGTTTTGGAGGGCTCAGTTTCCATCATAAATGTAGTGGTTAGAGTGGCTTATGGGCCTGGCTCCTCCTCTCTATGGTTCACTAGCCTGCCCACCTGGCTACTTAAGACACCTGTGTGATGCTACTTGGCTTCACTATACCAGATGCTACTATACTAGAACCCCTTTTAAAAATTGGCATTATATTGGACACTCTCCAGGCTTCTAGTACAGTCTTTCTCAACCTGTGGTATGTGTACCCCAGGGGGTACGTGGGCTGCCTGTTGGGGGTATGCGGGCTGGCCGCCTCCCGGGATCTCTCCTTGCCTGCCCCCCGCTGTAGCTGCTGCTGATTCTTCCCTGCCACCAGATACGCTACATCCATGCCCCGATCCGCTGCCGCACCTGCCGCTGCCACAACCTGATATGCTCCATCCAATCATCCCCCACCACCACTGCAACTCTGGGCAAGGAAGGGCCAGGCGTGTGCAGCAATTGCACGGTGCTGGCTCACAAGTCTTCCCCCCAATGTCAATTCGGATGTTGGAGACAAGATTCCGGGAAAGCTAAGCAGCCAAGAGACTACTGTTTCTTCAGGACTATTTTCAGAGTTTGTTTTTCTGATTTACTTTAATTTTATTCTTTTTATTTCTTTTATCAATGGACCACTGATCTGACCCAGCAGCGGCAATTCTTATGTTCTTATATTCTTATGTTATGTTCCCGTCCCTACACCATTCCTGCAAGCTCTGTCTTCATCTGCACAAGTCTTAAACACTTTTAAAATCATAAGGGTTCGAGGCTTGTGCGATTAAGGCAGAGCTTACAGGACAGGAACAGGGAGAAAACTGGCGTGAAAATTGAGTTTCTGTGGGGACGGGAAAAATTTGTCCCCGTGTCATTCTCTAGTTTATACTCATCTTGTTAAGATGGAGTACTAATGAGAATACCGGCCCGGACATAGACAGAAGCATTTTACAAGCAATTACTGTGGGATGGTGGCATTTTTATAGGCTGCTCATGGCACTGTTACAGAATCCATTTCCCATCTCAGATCCTCCCTATGAGGAAAGGCTGCAATATTTAATGGACATTTCTCAACAACTGTTAGTTGATTTGTGTGTAATTTTTATGTTCTCAGAATCTTTCAGTAAAGATGATATGATACTGAGATTAAAATAATGAATGAAAAATCCATACACCATTAAGGCAGACTGGGGAGGGAGCCACTCCTTATCCAGAAAAAGGGGGGGGGGGGGGAGAGCAGCATGGTACATAAGAACATAAGTATATAAGAATAGCCTTAATGGGTCAGACCAATGGTCCATCAAGCCCAGAAGCCCGTTCTCACGGTGGCCAATCCAGGTCACTAGTACCTAGCCAAAACTCAAAGAGTAGCAATATTCCATACTATTGATCCAGGGCAAGCAGAGGTTTCCCCCATGTCTTAATAACAAACTATGGACTTTTCCTCCAGGAATTTGTCCAAACCTTTCTTAAAACCAGCTACGCTATCTGCTTTTACCACAACCTCTGGCAACACGTTCCAGATCTTAACTATTCTCTGAATGAAAAAATATTTCCTCCTATTGGTTTTAAAAGTATTTCCCTGCAAGTTTCATCGAGTGTCTCCTAATCTTTGTAATTTTCGACGGAGAGAAAAATTGATCCACTTGTACCCGTTGTACTCCACTCAGGATTTTGTAGACTTCAATCATATCTTCCCTCAGCCGTCTCTTTTCCAAGCTGAAGAGCCCTAACCTCTTTAGTCTTTCCTTATACGAGAGGAGTTCCATCCCTTTAATCATCTTGGTCGCTCTTCTTTGAACCTTTTGTAGTGCCGCTATAACTTTCTTGAAATAAGGACACCAGAATGGAACGCAATACTCCAAGTGAGTTCGCACCATGGAGTGATATAGAGGCATTATAATATCTTTAGTCTAGTTAACTATCCCTTTTTTAATAATTCCTGGCATCTTGTTTGCTTTTTTGGCCACCGCCACACATTGGGTGGAAGGTTTCATTGTATTGTCTACAATGACACCCAGATCCATTTCTTGGGCGCTAACCCCCCCAAGGTGGACCCTAGCATCTGGTAACTGTGATTTGGGTTATTCTTCCCAATGTGCATCACTTTGTATTTGTCCACATTAAATTTCATCTGCCACTTGGACGCCCAATCTTCCAATTTGCTAAGGTCTGCCTGCAATGTTTCACAGTCCGCATGCGTTTTAACAACTTTGAACAGTTTAGTGTCATCTGCAAATTTTCCCACCTAAATCGTCGTTCCAGTTTCCAGCACTACTCTTTGGGCTCCTGCCTTGACTGGACACTGCAGGAAAGAGGATACTGGGTTTAATGGTCCTTTGGTCTGACCCAGCATGGCCGTATTGTTTTTATACAGTAGTATCGCATTTATTTATGCATTTTTTTTTTTTTTTTTTTACAGTAAGGGGCACGAGGGCAAAGTACCATATAAAAGCTAAAATAATTCAGTGGTAGTACTCTTTTTGGTTCTAGGTTCCTGCATCCAGAGATATGGTTCTGATGTTGGATAAATTCACCGTGTGACCTTAGCTGTCAACCATTTCTTATCTGTAAATTAAAATCACTGCCTTTAATTACAGGGGATAAAAATATTTAAAGTGTGCTCTGATAATGTGCAGTGGACCTTTTAGATTACATGTCATCATTTTCTTTCCCTTACACTTCCCCTGTGGCCAAAGCTAAGGATACAGAAATATCTGGGAAATTCCCATCTATGTCACCTCTCAGACTGGGTGTATTTGAAGCTTTTCATCACACTCATGCTTGCATTCGGTATCAGCTTCTGGCACGGAGTGCTCTTATATTATACCACATTAATATCAAGCTGTCAAACACTAGAAACTTGGAAGTCTAAGTGCCAATGTGGACAGCTGGAAGGGCATCTCATCTTAGCAATATTATTAGCTGAAATCAGCAACCTTCCAACTTTTATTATTTGAAAAGGGGAGGTGGGGTAAGCATGCCGGAATCTATTTCGAAGGACTTGTATTTCAAAGATCCACAGTGCATCTGAAATGGGAAAATAGCTTTATTCATTTGAGTTATTTAAAAATAAAACATGTAAAATGTACATCATGCATGAAAAACAAGCCATCGGAGAAAATCAAACAGCCCTGGGCAAGCATCCAAAGTGAAATACCGACCCATATGGACAGAATGTTTGCACCCAGCTCCTGTGCTACCTTTCTTTGCTGCAGGTAGTAGATGAAATATGTACTTGGCTGAACTAAGACAAGAGCTACTGAATTGCCTTTTAGAGATCCATATATGCCTAATCCATCAGAAAAATGACAAAAACAATTTCTTAGTGAACAGAGAGATTTAATATCGCCTCTTAGCTCCAACGCTGAACCTGAATGCCTATGAATCACCCTTCACCAGTATTTTGGTGCAACATAGCCTTAGTCAATGGATCAAACATGTAATTAAAATCTGGAATTCTTTGCTGGAAATTTGTGGTGAAAGCAGTTAGCTTAGCAGGGTTTAAAAAATGTTTAGATAATTTCCTAAAATAACAGTCCACATAAGCCATTATTGAGATGGCTTAGGGAAATCCATTGCTTATTCCTATGATAAGCAGCATAAAATCTGTTTTACTTCTTGGGATCTTACCAGGCATTCATGGCCTAGGTTGCCCACTATTGGAAACAGGACACTGGGTTTGATGGGCCTTTATTTTGACCCAATACAGCAACTCTTATGTTCTTATCTACATTAGGGGTTCTTAACCAAGTTCTCAAGACATACCTAGCCAGTCAGGTTTTCAAGATATCCCCAATGAATATGTATCAGTAAAAAATACCAACGGGGCTTATCATAAATTTTAAATAGCTTATCCTTCTTATATAGTATACACATAACGTAACTTCCCTTCAATATGTAGTTGGGTGAGGGATCCTGGTTTGGACCTTCCAACCGTTTGAGCTGCGTGATATGAATAAGTATAATGAAACAACAGGTATGTTGAATGGGAGCGGAGCCGTGATTAGTATAAGCTCCTGAAGACGCCTGGTGGTGAAACACGGAATCGTGTTGAGCTGGATGAGCATGCTGTTTGTATGTGAAGTGGATACCATTTACCATTGAGAGATCAACTGCACATATGCAAATGGAGTGATTCATGAACTTTTTTGTATGAGAACATTAAGTCCAAGCACATTTAGTGCTGACTTTTGCTATTTATAGTTATTTGATTGCTGCTACACCCGGATGTTGGGTGAAATTTTAAAGATGAACTATTTTAGCATTTACAGGAACTGGGGTGTCTCTGTGTGTATATGAGAAATTATTGTGTGAGGTATTTGAGAATTATATATGAATTGTTAAATAAAGTATCTAATTGGTATGATCATATTTATGATATAGTGGATGAATTAATAAGTATCTAGCTTTGTGTATATTATACAATGAATATATATGAGATAGATTTGCATACAAGAGAGACAGTGTATTAAATTTATCTCATGCATATTTATAGTGGGTGTCCTGAAAACTTGACTGGCTAGGTGTGTCCTGAGAGTCCTTGCTCTACACTAAGGGGTCAATTTTATTAACGGTGCCCCAAAAAGTACTATTCTAAAAATTGTGCTTAAGGCTAAGTGTAGTTTATAGCATAGCGCTTACACCCAGGAACTGCGACTAGATTTAGGCATGGAGGCCCCATGCAAGAGATCAAAATTATGAATCTTGTAAAGTATTCATTCGGTCTATAAAGGGTCATTAATGAGTTTATGTTGCCACATCAGCACATAATTGAAAGCTTATACATAAGTTGCATCTCCAACCCTCTAAGTCATTTCTGTCTGTCCAAGTTAGATTGTAAGCTCTTCCGAACAGGGGCCGACTATAAATGTCACAATATACAGCGCCGCGTATGCCTTTCAGTGCTATAAGTGATAAGTGGTAGTAGTACTTTGGGAACAGTGCTTTGAATGTATGATATTTGGCAGAGATTAACATTATATCATTTGTGCTTTGTTTATGTATATTTGTTTACCAGTTAGAATAGATTTATAGAAGGCTGTGATATCAGAATTTTTAAATCAATCAATCAATCAATAACCCCCCAAAGTGAGCATGCACCCCCTTTGCTTTAATGAATTCCTCCGCGATGGGAATATTCATATATCAAAAGTATAAATAACAGAGCGAGAATCATTCCTTGACTGATGTCACAGAAGGGATTATGGATAGGAGACTAGAGCAGAGACTTGGATGCATTTCACAGAAATGTTTGCCAGATGTTAAGAACGGCCATCCCAGGGGATGCGACGGGCCAAAAATGGCAGAGAACAGGCACAGCTGTATGGCAGTAGCCAGGGAAAACAGTCAAATTATATACGGTAGTCTTATTTATCATGCATTGTTCTTTTCATTTGAGCACTTTGGCCAGCTTATGGGTTATACTAATTCCTCTCAAGCCCACCGCCAACAACAGATGCAAATGTCAAATTACTTACTACAACAGAGTATTATAGTTGCCTTGTTAGTACATTTGTGTAAGTAGTAACAAGACTGAAACAAATAAATTGTAGGTGATAGTCTGTTTAATTCCACACATCTGTGACCAGCTTTTTTTTTTTCCAAGTCAGCGAAGAAACGGATCAGTTACGCTGGCTATAAATAGAACAAAGCCAGCTAGCATGGAGCTGTCTGCTTATGCTGTTGTACCATGGTAGAGGAATTACTGTACTTGGGGGAGGGTTGACAGAGGTGACACAAATAGTAAAAGTTTACAGTTCCATGATTATGGGTGAACAAGCCAGCTTCCTTAATAAGCCCTTCGGCATATGTTTCAAAGCATTTGGCCATCTTAATTTCAAGTTTTCCATTTCTTTGTACTCTATAAATTTCCTTTTAAGCCTAGATTAAAAAGTCATTAAGGGGAGCAATTCTTCCTTGAGAAATAAACTCTCTAGGAATTCTTCCCCACCCCCATTTTTACTGTGCTGTAATAGTATAGGCAGGATGGCTTCATGCCTAGCTGATGTTTTATTTAAACCTAGTGAAACTGACTTTTGGACACTGACCTACACTGACAGTGACATGACATAGAAACATGATGGCAGATAAAGGCCAAATGGCCCATCCAGTCTGCCCATCCGCAGTAACCATTATCTCTTTCCACGTGTCTATCCCACGCTTTCTTGAATTCAGACACAGTCTTTGTCTCCACCACCTCTTCCGGGAGACTGTTCCATGCATGTACCACCCTTTCCATAAAAAAGTATTTCCTCAGATTACTCCGGAGCCTATAACCTCTTAACTTCATTCTATGCTCTCTCATTGCAGAGTTTCCTTTCAAATGAAAGAGACTCGACTTATGCGCATTTACATTACGTAGGTATTTAAACATCTCTCAAGAAAAAACAAGAGTAACAAAATAACTCAAAAACCCCCCTAAAATATATATTACTCAGCAGGGATGGGCTCAACACCCCCGATAAACATTACGTGCAAAACAGTGGAGAAAAAGCCTCAAAACTCTCAAATGCTTCAGCAGTAAACACTCAAACTGATATAAACTTTCAATCTGCTTAATTTTCTATCATCAGCAAAAAAACTCCACCACCGCAGAAATGTAATTATCAAAGGGGTGATTGGCAAAAAACTCCACCACCACAGTAGTAGCCTTCCTCTGGACCGACTCCATCCTTTTTATATCTTTTTGAAGGTGCAGCCTCCAGAATTGTACACAATATTCTAAATGAGGTCTCACCAGGGGGCATCAATACCTCCTTTTTCCTACTGGCCATTCCTCTCCCTAAGCACCCTAGCATCCTTCTAGCTTTCACAGTCACCTTTTCAACCTGTTTGGCTACCTTAAGATCATCACATACAATCACACCTAAGTCCCACTCTTCTGTCGTACACATAAGTTCTTCACCCCCTTAACCCTTTCAGGACCATAAGGATCTTAGGCCAATTTTTGTGGTTTTGACGACATTTTTATGGTAAAAAGGGCTTGCAGATGCCAAAAAATTGATTTTTTTTGTGAAATGTCATTATTTTTATTTTAAAAAATCACACATCTGGCTTATGGACAGTGTGGCAAGTGAATCTTCTCGTCAATCTGGCAACGACGCTAATGAATGAATGTCGGAACCAGTTTGTTTACATAAAGGCAGTATCATATGGAATCCGTACATATCAAATTTAGAACTGTAGACTATCCCAATCAAAATTTATAGGATTTTAAAGTTATGGGACAAATATGTCCCTTGGTCCTGAAAGGGCTACACTGTACCTTTCCTTCATGTTTTTGCAGCCTAAATGCATGACCTTGCATTTCTTAGCATTAAATTTTAGCTACCAAATTTCAGACCATTCTTCAAGCTTCGCCAGGTCTTTCTTCATGTTATTCACACCATCCAAGGTGTCTACTATATTGCAGATTTTAGCATCATTTGCAAAAAGGCAACTCTTACCTGATAGCCCTTCAGCAATATTTCTTCAGAGCGATGTCCATTGACTACTACCCTCTGTCATCTTCCACTCAATGTCCACGTACAACACAAGATACGAAATAAGAACATAAGAATCGCCGCGGCTGGGTCAGACCAGTGGTCCATCGTGCCCAGCAGTCCGCTCACAAGGCGGCCCTCTGGTCAAAGACAAGCGCCCTAACTGAGAGTAGCCTTATCTGCGTTCTGGTTCAGCAGGAACTTCTCTTTGTCTTGAATCCCTGGAGGGTGTTTTCCCCTACAACAGACTCCAGAAGAGCGTTCCAGTTTCCTACCACTCTCTGAGTGAAGAAGAACTTCCTTACGTTTGTACGGAATCTATCCCCTTTCAATTTTAGAGAGTGCCCTCTCGTTCTCCCTACCTTGGAGAGGGTGAACAACCTGTCCTTATCTACTAAGTCTATTCCTTCAGTACCTTGAATTTTTCGATCATGTCCCCTCTCAATCTCCTCTGTTTGAGGGAGAAGAGGCCCAGTTTCTCTAAACTTTCGCTGTATGCCAACTCCTCCAGTCCCTTAACGCTCTTCTCTGGACCCCTCATGTATAGTGACCAGTGCTGGATGCAGTACTCCAGGTGAGGGCGCAGTATGTTATACGCTATTACGCTTCAAATGTTTTCTTTTTTTGTATTTTTGTAAACTTTAAATGAAATGAAATGAAATTTTTTAAAAAAACAAGACCATGATAAGACAGAAACTGTTTCGAGGATTTAAAAATAGCTTCAAAACAGCAGACTTCTATTAGTGAGAGAGGGTAAGCAGAATTTGAATTTGGATAGAGAGGTAAATAAGACAAATCCCTTATTTGGCAAGGGTGCAATTACAGTATATAAGGTAAATAGGCTTCCCCTTTCAGGTGCCTCAGTGTTCTGCAGTATGAGCCTATTGTAGTGATTCAATAACCTGGTCCTGGTGTATGCCAGCCATACTGAGGTGGCTTAAGTAGTCTGGGGGGTGGGCTAGTGAACCATAGAGAGGAGGACCCAGGCCCCTAAGCTGCTCTAATCACTGCGTTCATCATGGAAAATGTGAGTCCACCAACCCCCCAAACCCTACTTTACCGCCATATAGGTGGCGCCTGCAGCCCTTAGGGCTATTGGGGTTGTAGAGAGGTGGGTATAATAGGTTTTAAGGGTGTTTTGGGGGGCTCACCATGACCTGCAAGGGAGTTGTGGTGAACTGTTTATGTGGCACACTTTTCTTGAAGTTCACAGCAGTGCCCTGTAAGGTGCCCCACTACTTTGTTGCCATGTCTGGGTGGCCAGTCCATCACTTTGCTGGCCCCTCCCATGTCCAAAAAGTCTTGTTCTGGGCGTTTGGGACTTGGACGATTTTTGGAGGAGAATGTAGTATAAAGATAGATGCACTAGTGGTCTGGATAACCAAGCGGCTGGACGTAGAAGTAGACAATTTTCAGAAAAAAATTTTTGGGGGGATGTACTTTTCAAGAATGGAATTTGGACGCTACCGACTTAGGCCCAAAATGGACTTAGACGTTTGTTTTGATTATGCCCCTCCACTTGTTTACATATATATCTATACCAATACACTTCTCCCTCTGTATTCGTGATTTCCGTACCTGCGGTTTTGATTATCTGTGATTTTTCGGCCGCTGACTCCGCCCCCCCCAAAACGTCATCACTCAATTTTTTTTCCGTGTTCTGTACAGTACCCTGAAATCCAGTGGCAATGGGGGGAGCGAGGGGGCAGGCTGACGCATCGAAGCAAGGAAGGCGGGACTAGGCAGACTGCCACTGGTTTCCTGCGCTGACCATCAGGAAATGGACTGCCAGTCACGTAGCCGGGATAGTTGATTGGCTGAGCGACACGTCAGTGTCGCCTGGAGGGCCGGGAACAGGGTGAAAAAGCATGCTCGACTGAGCGGCTTGCCTGACTACATAAAGTTTGGAGCTGGCGTGAGGAGGTAAAAGTAGCCGTGCAGTAAGTCACACATCTGCCCCCCCCCCCAGGCTTGAATTCGGTGGTCCTGTTGGAAGAGCTTTCCTCTGGGAGTAGAAGAAAGTGTCTGTGGTGGAAGGTCCTGCCATGAAGTGCTGCCGGGGACCCTTTGCTTGTTATGTTTTGCTCTATCCTGGCATTGAACAGTAATAGTGGTGGTGGTAGTGAGAGTTCTTCTGACAAATTGCTTGCCTGCCCTGAAATCGGTGGTTATTCGCGGTTTCATTAGTAAAAATGATGGCGTTTGTTTAAAACTGCGAATAACATATAAAAAGTTATTCATGGTTTTTCCATATTCGCGCCTATTAGAAGCCTGCATCCACTGCGAATATGGAGGGAGAAGTGTATGTATATTTACACATACACATGTATATATAATCATCTATATAATAAAACCGTAGGCGGCGCATGCGCAGTCTTATCAGCGTGCTTCCATGATCCGTATGTCCGTGGCCGCCAAGACTGCAGCATGCCCCGCGCTTACTACGGCCCCATGCGCAGCTCAGTTCGGCACGGCGGTTTCCCCAGATAGGGGAAGTCGAAAAACTCACTCCCGACGCGCAGCTGAGTTCGGCACGGCGATTTCCCCGGTTTCCCCAGATAGGGGAAGCCGAACTGCTCACTCCCGTCTCAGCGGCCTGCACATCGACGATTCAACCCCCTCCCCCCCCCCCCGGGGCTGCCTAAAGAAACAACGTTTCACGGTGCTTGGCCCGCCAAACAATTCCTGCTGTTGCCGAAATTTGCCCCACCGTTCCTTCCCTTCCTCCATCAGGTCAGTTCAACTCCGCCTATGTTAAAAGGAGCTGCTTTGAAATTGGAGCCCTGCCGCCACCGTAACACGTTCCTCTCTGCCAAGGCAGAGGGGAAAGTGCTACGGCAGTGGCAGGCCTCCGATTTCGACGTGGCTCCTTTTAACATTGGTGGATTCACTGCACCTGATGGAGGGAGGGAAGGAAAGGTGGTTGTGCGGCGCGGGAAGGGGGCGGCAAGGGACTAAGTTGGCCGGTAGTGCTGTTTTTCCATGAAGGAGGAACACGTGAAAAGAAAACAAAATAAAGAAAACGTTGGCCCCCGCCGAAGAAGTGGAATGTGGAGGAGGGGTGCGAGGAGCCGGAGAGCTGTATGTAAGTGTGTGCGCGCGCGTGTGTATAGCCAAGGAGGAAGTGCAGCAGGAGCAAGGAGGTGGGGAGAGTGGATTTCCCCTACTTGGATGTCAGTAAAAGCTTTGGTCCTGTGATCCTCACTCTTTTCCTGGGGCTACTGCTGGACAGAGGGGGAGCAGGACATAAAGGAGAAGAGCTACTGCTGGACAGGGGGAGGAGGGAATGGGAGGGGTGCTGCTGGACAGGGGGAGATAAAAGGAGAAGGGCTACTGCTATATGGGGGGAGCAGGGAAAGGGGGAGAGGTGTTGCTGGACAGGGAGGAGGTAAAAATAAGGGAGAAGGGCTGCTAGCACCCGTTAATGTAACGGGCTAAACAACTAGTATATAATAAAACGCTAAGCGCGCATGCGCACTTGCACCGCGTGTTCCCTGATCTGTCGCGGCGGCACAAGTGCACATGCGCGCCAGACAAGCTTCCCTGCTCTCCACCTCACAATACGGTCCTACCGGCTGAAGTGTTCTTAGACGCTGCCACGGCAAGGAAGTGCGGAGCGGCGGCTGCCGGGAGGAGGCCGCGGCGGCTAGCACCCCCTGCCCTCTTCGTCGTGGCTCAAGAGAGACGTGGCAGTGCAAGGCCTGGACGTCACCGCCGCGCGATGCGACGCCTGCGCACTGGAGTAGGGACTCTAGAGGAAGTGGCTAGAAGTGCAGACACCAGCTCCCCGCGACACGGCAGAGGCCCCGCACCAGAGTGAACTCACGCTGCCACCCAGAACTCCCCCACCTCTGCTGACCCTTGCCCCTGCCTGTCCCACAGGGCACCCCTGGCAATCCTGGCCCACAATAGTCGTCCCAGACCCAAGGCAGAGGAGACACTGGAACACCAACAATGCAACAGGTATTCTAATGATGCTGGATGGGGTGGAAAAAGGTGGAAATAGGAAAGGTAAAAGGGGAAATGGGAATATTGGTAGGTAAAAAGAAGGGAGAAGGGTTACTGATGGACAGGGGGAGCAGGGAAGGGGTACTGCTGGACAGGGGGAGGTAAAAGGAAGAGAAAAGGGCTACTGCTGGACAGGGGGAGCAGGAAAGGGGTTCTGCTGGACAGAGGGAAGGCAAAAGCAAGGGAGAAGGGCTACTGCTGGACAGGGGGGAGAGACAGAAAGAAAAGACAGAAAGAGAGAAAGAAATGCATAAGTCTACACATCTATTCTAGCACCCGTTAATGTAACGGGCTAAAAAACTAGTCATTAGTATATTTTTGTACTGCTTGCTAGAAGACATTTGTTTATTTTTATAATAAATATGATTCATTCATACTGTGGCATTATTCTTTCAACAAGACTGCACTAGTGGAACTACCGGCGAAGTACGAGTATCAGGTGCTTCTTCCCTAGCAGTGAGTCCAAGCTAATTACAGCATGGTGATTTTCTGTGCAAACACTCATTTACTGTGCCTTCTACCACCACTCCACTATTCTGTGTGATACGTCGAGATGGCCAGTCCATTCGAATTCTTGCCACTCTCATGTTCAAATGGTCTGCATTTGGAAGTTCCTATTAAGTTGGACGTTTCTAGCAACCTAGATTTCCCGGCAGCCTAGACGTCCAAGTAGACGATTGGACATTTAGCTGTTCGGGTTTTGAAAATGGCCATGTTTGTGTGTTCCACTTTAGACGTTTTGCATGAAATGCCCAAATCGGACATAGACCTTTTTTTTCCCCCTGAAAAACCCCTCAATATATGCAAATAAATTTCATGCATATTCATTGTGAATACCCTGAAAACCTGATTGGCAAAGGGGGTACTCCAGGACTGAATTGGAAAACACTGTGCTAGACCACAAGGGAACCTATAGTAGGCCTGGGAGGAGGAATGTGTCTAAGATCAGGACTGCTTGGGGGGGGGGGGTGATAAGAAGAGGAGTGTTAGGGAGGGGAGATGCTTAGGGGTGCAACTCCTGTGGGAGGAGCTTTAGGAACAGGATCAACCATAATGTTCACTCCTCTGCCCAATTTTTTTGCTGTCCTGTCTTTATCCAGTTAGCTAAAAATCACTGCTGCATCATTAACCACTGGCTCTTTCAAACTCCTTCCCTGGATTTCCCAGGTACGGTACTTTCTACAGTAGATAGTGTTGAGATGGTCATGGGCAATATTCAGATGGGGTTTTAACCAAGCGGGTTAAACCCTTTTTCATATCGGTAATGTTGAGTATGTATATCAAAGTTATTATATGCAGATTTTTTTAACAGTAATATTTTAGAAATCAAAAATTCTTTCACAGAAGTCATCTATACACACTTAAAAAAAAATAGTAGATATTCTCAATCTATAAGTGAATGTATTGTACCATAAGATGTCAACATTAAAACAATATATATACAAAAAAATAATTACAGTTGGTTTTGAAGGCTGATAAGAAACAGATGGCCTTTTGTATTTATGGGTTTTCTTGTGCATGCAAATGCTTTTTTGGGATCTAATTAGCCTTCCACAAAACTCAAACTGGGTAATTACTATCATTATCCCCTTTTCAAATGAATTTGAGGCCTAAACTGCAATTAAGATTTTATCATACAGTTTTTAAACATACATTCTAAAATACATTTTTCTTTCTTACCTATTAGCAAAAAAAACTTACTTTGCCCAAATAAGGGTAGATTAGTTTAGAAAAATGACATTGGGCCCCTTTCACAAAACTGCGATAGCGATGCTGCTGTGGTAAATGTCGGAAGTCCACTCAAATCCCATGGGCTTCGGAGCAGTTACTGTGGCAGCTTTACAAAGGCAGTAGATAGTGGATCGATAACATAAAATCAAAGGGAAAGCAATCCTTTTAGGTGACCTAATGATATGCAGTGAAAGCCAATTGTATAAAAAGGTAAAGTATGTACATTTATCTCATGTATATTCATTGTGGATATCCTGAAAACCTGTTTGGCTGAGTGTATCACGCCCCATGAATCAAGGAAAGGTTTATGAGTGGGTAAAAAGGTTTAAAGCGGGAAGAACAGGTACAACAGATGAAGGTAGTTCTGGTTGCCCATCAACATCGCACACACAAGAGCACATTGGCAGGGCAGATGCTTTGATTAGAGAAGACCGACAGAAAACGGTGTTTCAATTGGCTGCAAATTTGGATATCAGCTATGGGTCTGCATTTGCCATATTGCATGATGACTTGGGATACAGGAAAGTATGCACACGATGGGTTCCCAAACAGCTTGCTGATCTGCACAAGCAACAGCGTGTGGAGTTTGCAGTTCCTGAGATGGTATGAAGAAGATCCAAGTATTCTGGAGAGAACTGTCACTGGCAACGAGACATGGGTGCGACCCCTCGTGTTGATGGGCGACCAGATTGACCTTCGTCTGTTCCACCTGTTCTTCCCGCTTTAAACCTTTTTACCCACTCAAAAACCTTTCCTTGATTCCTGGGGCTATGTCCATACTGAGTCAATATCCGATAGTGAATTTCCGCAGGTTTTACTCCCTAAAGAAAGTGCACTACTGCACGTTGTTCTTCAATGGTGCAATCTTGCAATGGACCGTCCATGTTTCTGACTTCATGGCTGCTACACGACTAAAGGCCTAGCACTGCACTATGCGTGGACAAACTATCCAACAGGCAACGTACAAGTATATATGTTGCATTTCGCTAGCTCTGCTCCTGTTATCACATAATTTAACAATTGCCTTTAATTTTTTATTCACCCTCGTATATAGATCCTGTGACGCTGTTGGAAAGCTGCAGAGATTTGCAGTACAAGGAGTTCACCTGGATAAGGGGCAGGAGATTAGTGGGGTGTTAGTCAGCATTTCCCTAAACAATACTATAGATCAGGGGTCTCAAAGTCCCTCCTTGAGGGCCGCAATCCAGTCAGGTTTTCAGGATTTCCCCAATGAATATGCATGAGATCTATGTGCATGCACTGCTTTCAATGCATATTCATTGGGGAAATCCTGAAAACCCGACTGGATTGCGGCCCTCAAGGAGAGACTTGGAGATCCCTGCTCTAGATGATTTAAAAATATAACATACCACACCTAGGGCTTCAACCATGTGGAAAACTGGGGAAGGTTCTAAAAATATTTAAAAAACTTTCAAGTGGATAAAGAGTCAAGAATTTGACAGACTCACTCAGAGGACAATTCTTGGATGTGCAAGAGATACTGATGATTCAACTCCGGTGTCTGTCAAACATGGTAAGGTAGAATTAAAGGACCAGTATGACCAACAAAAAAAGATTTTATTTACTAAACATAGGGAGTGAAATACAGACAGAGCTGGAATCCTAAAGGGATAGATAAGTGCAGTTTCACACATTATCAGTGCACTTTGCTGTGTTCTTCTATGGAATATTTTATATTTAAGCAATTTAAAAGAAATGTTTAGTAAATAAAATCCAGAAATGGGGAGGCTGGGGGGGGGGGAGGAACAAATGATTAAAGGATAGGGATTGGTGAATTGGGTTCTGAAATAGTTGTGTGCTATAAGAGGCCAGGGTGGGAGGGAGGGGGAGTGGTTTGCAGTGGAATTGATTCAGGGATTTTTTTAGGTAGTTTCTTGTGGGTATTTATTTTCTTGATTACTAGGTGGGGGGGGGAATAATTGCTTATTAATACCTGTAAGTTTATTGTGCTTTTCTTGTAATATTATATGTACATTAATTATTTGCATGCATAATTGTAGTTTGAAAATTTAATAAAGATTAAAAAAAAAACAGAGGCCCCTTGATCCCCTTCCCATGTTGAATTTCTGATGTTCCTCTCCTGGTTAGTTTTAGTTCTTAAAAGAAATTTAAGAGAGTACATGTGAAAGATCCACCTGGGATGTTAACAAGATATTTTGGATATTAATCTTCTGAAACCATTTTGGAGTAGAAGACAGAAGATGAAAAGGTTTTTGTTTCATATTTGGAGTGATTCTACTCATTTGAAGCAGTGAAGTATTTTTCACTACCCTGGCGTTTCTCCTCTTTGACTAATTGGCTTTTTGCCAGATACTTGGATTAGCCTCCGTGAAGACAGGATACTGGGCTTGATGGACCATTGGTCTGACCCAGGAAGGCTATCTTTACCACCTTTATGCCAAGTTCTGTGGCAGCTCTAGGACATTGGTCATTTCTACCTCTTTGCAAATCTATACTGCCAACCACCTTTGTAATTCCACTGCTAACCTCCTTGTCAAGTTATGTTGTAGCTCGCTGACTTTGGTCAGTTTTACCTCTTTTGTAAACCACATAGAACATAAATAAAAATTTATGTTATGTTTTTTAAACCTAGATACGCTAACCATTGTTACCACATCCTTTGGTAATGAGTTCCAGAGTTTATTCGTTGAGTGAAAAAAAATTCCTCCTATTTTTGTTTTAAAAGTTATTTCCATGTAACTTCATTGAATGTCCTTTAGTTTTAGTACATTTTTGAGAGAATAAATGATTCTACAATTCATAACTGTAAAGATTCTTGATGGAAAAAAAATTGCAGAAAAAAAGGAGCTAAAGGGTTAGGCCGAGGTGCTACACTGGAAGCATTTTTCAATTTTAAGGGCACTGGACGCATGGGAATCCCAGTGAAGGCCATGTGGGTAAACAATGGTAATAGAATTTTATGATGGCATGAAATAAGCACATATAGGGCCCCTTTTTTTTGTAAACCATGGGAGTGATTCTCCCATAGCAAACGCACCGAAGCCTGTAGGAACTGAAAGGGTTTTGGTACATTTACTGCAGGGAAATCATAAGAAAAGACATACTGGGTCAGACCAATGGCCCATCTAGCCCAGTATCCCGTCTTCATGATGGTCAATCGAGGTCCCAAGTACCTGGCAAAAACCCAAATAGTAGCAACATTCTATGCTACTGATCCAGGGCAAACAGTAGCTTCCCTCATGTCTGTCTCAATAGCAGTCTATGGATTTTTCCTCCAGGAATTTGTCCAAACCTTTTTTAAACCAGCTACATTAGCTGCATATCTTCTGGCAATGTATTTCAGAGCTTAACTATTCTTGTAGCTTTGTAAAAGGAGCCCATAATCTTCAATATTGAAAAAATGAGGATAAATACAGATTTGTAATTATAGAGTAAATATGTTCTATGTATACGATAAACCTAGTATGTAAATATACAGACACGTATTGACAGAATATGTGAATATACTGTAGAATTGTAAAACTATGTACACACAAACCAAAATTGTTAAAGGTAAAGATAAAACCAATAGCTCTAATAAAAGGTATTTCTATAAAAGAGTGATGGTGTAATGAAATAAAAAGACTACCCAACTTCTTACTACATCTAAGATTTTTTTTTCAGTCAATGTGATTAGTTGAAGTCATTCTACTCTTTCTGTATGTCACATCTTTACATATTATTTGTTGATTATAGAAGACAAAGATGAATTCTAATACCTCTCAAATGCATTAATGACTGCTATTATAAATGGTTTCAGAGCATCATGCATTGCTTTTCAGCATCTTGGAATAAATCCAGAAAGCATAACTACGGATTTATAGATAATGGAAACCCGATAATTCAAATAAAATTGCATTTGGACCTGTTCCCATAACTTCCTAATTACAGAACATCAGCGCATATCTTAAAAGAGATCCTTTCTCCAGGATTCTTTCAACAATACTGTACAATAGCTGGTTCACAAAACACAATTTTAGTAACATCAGGTATTGTAGAGCCCAGAGAACATCTTTATTGTATTTCCTGAAGAGTAGATGCAAGAGGGCACATATACATAGATTTCCAAAATAAAGTCTACTACTTCTTAGAATATGGGTACAGGTTGTTCCACTTTTGGTTATTTTTAAAGTTATAATTGAGATTATGTGGTACCATGGAGTGGAATGTTCTGCTCATTGCTTTAGTAATCCTAGTTTGCGAAACAGTGTGAATTTTATTTACCTAGCTTTGAATTCTGTAGTGTGAGGGTATCAAGCCTACATATTGTAGTTCATTGAGAGTTATAGATGGCAGCTGTGACAAACCTACTGCAGTACAAAGGTTTATCACATGAAAATATAGAATATCACACAAATCTCGGGCAGAGGGGCAGACCAGGTCAGAGCCCATGACAGTAATATAGCTGACTACACTATGAGTAGTGAAGATGAGTTTGACCCAGAATGGCAGGACAGAAAAGAACAATAAAGGTTTGCCTTACCTGAGGCAGTACCAAAGCAAAGCAAGAAATCTCTGCCCTGCTATTACCCAGTTCATACAAGGCAGAAATCAGAAAGAAAGTTTTCTTTCAGAGAAACGTCACATGCTGAGGAGGAAAAGCCCTACCCCCCCCCATACAAGCCAAGGAGGTGTGGTTTGCCTCAGCTTAAAACAGGTGGAGTAGAGAGCATAGAGGAGAGACCAGAGAGACAGGAAGCTCAGTGGGGGACTGAGCTTACCACAGACCAGCAAGCTGAGGTGCACAGCACGGATTGGGAAATGACAGAGGAGCAATCTTCAGCAGGCAGTAGTTTTTGGCCAGCGCGGGGGTTAGTGTGTGATGAACTTGCCTTCAGAGTTATTTCCCTCAGAGCCAGGGGAGGCTATGATTGTTGAAGACAACAGTGCTGCAGCTGAAGCTTGGCCAGAGCAAATGGAAGTGGCTTGAAACAAACGTGAGTTTGCTGGATGTTTTCCTTTGCTGTTTTTTTCTGGTATGCAGACTGTGGGTGCTGCAAGAGAAAATATTTTGGGGACTGTAAAGTTTCTGCATTTTTTCCTCTGTACCTTAAAACTAAGGGACTGTATCCTCCACTGTACAGACAGTGGTTAAACTAAGTCAAACGCTGGGCAGGAAACTCAGCTTGTTTTGTGTTTATGAATCATTGCTAACAAAGCTCTGTGCTCAGAGACCAGCTGCTAACTGTTGCCACAGCAGCTCATTGATTGCACAGTGCCTGCATGTCTCTCTTAAACGTGGTAAAAATCTTTATGAGTGAATGCTGATATATTTTCACTGCTAACCACCATCCTGGTTTGTGACTAAGACTGTCCTTAAGAACCATTATTGTTTCTCTGCTGCATGAATGCCATAAAGCTGTCTCTCTTAAAATAAGTTTGCTGTCTCTCTCTCATGGCTTCCTGTGCTTATAGACAAGCATTGTTAACCATGGAAGCATTGCAGCAAAACTCATCTTGAAGTTCAGGACAGAAGATTGCTTTCTTTTGACCACCGTAAATGGTAAAGCAATTAACTAAAGGAACTGTATTGAAAACTTTCAAATATTCCCAGAATGAGGCTCTGGTGATGAAGACTGTGCTTAATTCATTTACCAAGCCCAGAGCCAGTGACTGGTGTAAACCTGATTTTGAATTACAATACAAATCTTTTCTGTTGATTATATTTTGTTTTTTTCTTTCACAAAAACCTGTGACGAGCTTATGTTTGTGCTGCATTACCAAGCTCATGATATGGACTATGATTTTGAGGCCATTGGCCAAATAAAATTTATGTTTTTTTCTTACAGCCATTCGAAGTGTTATTCATTGCAAGACCAATTGCAATAGCAATTCTAGGCTGTTGCCTAGGGAGTAATGTCCTGAGAGGCTCCCCTAGTTTCAGGAGGATCATGCCAGATTTAAGCAGCGTGTCACTATCTGGCTGCCCATCACGCCTTTTGGGGGCACAGGTGTGACACAGCATAACCACCATGGAAAGAAGGCTGAGGGGAAAAATGATTGAAGTCTACAAAATCCTGAGTGGTGTAGAATGTGTACAAGTGGATCGAGTTTTTATTTTCTGCATCAAGATTTACAAAGACTAGGTGACACTCGATGAAACTAACAGGAGGAAATATTTTTTCACAAAGAATAGTTAAGCTCTGGAACGCGTTGCCAGAGGATGTGGTAAGAGCGGTTAATGTAGCTGGTTTTAAAAAAGGTTTGGACAAGTTCCTGGAGGAAAAGTTCTTAAATTGCTGTTGAGACAGTCATGGGAGAAGCCACTGCTTGCCCTGTATCGGTGGAATGGAATGCTGCTACTATTTGGAGTTTTAAACTATAAGCACGGATCAATTTATAAATTATCCAACCCTCACTCCGATGTATACAAATTAGCAAAAATGGGGGTCTAGGATAGCTTATACTACCTTTATTGTGATTTTCTTGCCTTTAAAATGCTTTAAATTATGGATGATTCAATTTATTAACTCACTTGTTTTAAACCTATAGACAATAACCTAATTTAAAGATAGAACTCATCCCCACTCTATAACGAGGTTGAAGAATCATAAATATGCATAATTCTCAATAAAGAGACCTCTTATAACCTAGATGTTATTTCAAGTCTTCATTCTGAAAGCATATGATATTATCATGTACTTCAAAACCTCCTTCCTACCTATAAATTTATTTGCAGTTCATGGTCCCCCAACGTTGGCTCTGGCTGGAAAGCCACTAAGGTAAGTGTTGTTGCTCTTGTATAAAATACATATTCAGAATAACATATATATTGATTAAGTCTAATAATTTTAAAATTGTATCCCCCCAGTTAGTTGGCTTTTTAACCATTTCATTAATAAATATTTCAATAAATATTTTAATTAATCATAAAGAAACAAATAAATTTATAGGTAGGAAGGAGGTTTTGAAGTAGATGATTACGTACATCATATGCTTTCAGAATGAAGACTTGAAATAACATCTAGGTTATAAGGTCTCTTTACTGAGAATTATGCATATTTATGATACTTCAACCTCGTTATAGAATGGGGATGAGTTCTATCTTTAAATTAGGTTATTGTCTATAGGTTTAAAACAAGTGGGTTAATAAATTGAATCATCCATAATTTAAAGCACTTTAAGGGCAAGAAAATCACAATAAAGGTAGTATAAGCTATCCTAGACCCTCATGTTTGTTAATTACTATTTGGAGTTTTGCCAGGTACTTGTGACTTTGATTGGCCTCTGTGAAGACGGGATACTAGGGCTAGATGGACCATTGGTCTGACCCAGTACGGCTATTCTTATGTTCTTATGTTGGTGGACCCTGTCTCTCCAACTGCATGCCTGGAATAGGCAGCCAAAATAATTGCACCCTTATGTGAGTTTTGAGATAACAGTTGATGTTTGGAAGGTTTTACACCTTTCTAAGTGAGATTTCACTCTTTTATCATAGGCCCACTTTGCACAATCTCGCATAGAGTATTGTCCAGAAGTTTGTTTTCTGATACACAGGAAATTGGTCCCTCTGAAATCTCTGATCATAGAATGTTATGGGTAAAGCTGAATATAGAACTGGGTGCTTTTCAGTGGGCATTTCCTAAGGAACTATAGCTATGATATTGAGAGAATTTCTTCCAAACTAGTTTTGACTGCATTAGCGATGATCACATTTGCCGACCCAATGCACAAAACGGCTTACTGCATGTTTTTCCCCTCAATTGCCCATTTTTTGATCTAGCCATGCAAATTACCTATTTCATATTAAAAACCCATGCAAACAGCAATTGATGCACTAACATTGCTTGGCAATGCACACACACAAAAAAGTTATGAATTTTAGCAATCCCAAAAATGTGACTGGTCAAGACCAGTCGCTTACCTGTCTTACCGATAGTTTAGCCCTTTTTTTTTAATGGGCATAGATGCTCTGTGTGTGTTACACACACACAATATCAGTCTCATTTAAAAAAAAAAAAAGAGCCCCCCTACAAAAGATGGTCCTTCCCAATGCCTCCCCAACAAATGTCACCAGGGACTGCCTCCCCTGCAAAAATCGGCAGGAGGGATGCCCACTCCCTCCTGCCAACAGAGGCCCCCCGCACTATGCGCCCCCCAAACAATGGCAAGAGGGATGTCCACCCCTGTACCTTTGTCAGAAGTCGGGAGCAGGAGGGAAGCTTGGTCCCTCCTTCCCCGAGGCCCACCAGTCCAAAATGGTAGGAATCATTACCGGAAGGGACATCACTTTCTCAACAGGTGGCAGATGGTTCAGGGGAACATTACTATGACTTTTTGGAGGATGTGACGTGATGTAGGGAGATGTTTTTGATGCTATCGGAGAGGATGATTTAGAGGATGGGGAAATGTTTCTGAGGCTATCGAAAGTGGGAATGTTCTTGATGCTGTCAGAGGGATTCAAAGAGGGAAATGTTCCTGATGCTTTGAGAGATTTGGGAGGGGGGAGGGGATAGGGGAAGCTTGATGCAATAGGGAGCATCAATGTTAAAAGGTTGTATACACAGAACTCTAAGAAGAGCTGGATGCTCTTTTCTTCTCCATGTACAACTGGATATGCCAGCAGAGCCTTTTGAAAAATACTAGGGGAATTGTGGGCATCTGACCGGACATCTCAGTTCCCATTTCAATGTTCTCTGTAAAATTAGTGTTAATATGTTGGAATGCATACTTGTTATTTCAGGACAGGATTAGAAAGCTCATGTAGTATCCAACAACAACAACAAAAAAGATCAATTGACCTGTGATGGGAATATTTTCACCAGTATAAGTAATTTCATTTCATTTTTTTAATGCTTGCTCTGATACAAAAATCAGGCTTAAGAAAATTGAACTCAACAGATGACTAAGTACATTTAGTGATTAGATTTAACGGCCACTTTCCTCTCTGTGCTATTGGCTTGAGTCTTGTTGAGAACTCAAATTGACAATGCAATTGTGTCAAGTACGTGCAATAGGCATTGACTTCTTACGCCATTTTTTGGTGTTGACAGCAGTTGTCTATGAGGAGGGTTAAAAAGGAATAATGTTGCCATATTAACGAAGAGATTCAATTTGGAAGGCAGTTTGGAAGGCAGTATTGGAGGACAATAGTTGTAGAAAAGCCCCATGTCCTTAGTTCCTTCTAGTAAATCTTTTCACGATAAACTCCCCGCATCACCACTCACAAAATGAAAACAAACAACAAGACTTATGACTTATGCAAGAGAATATACTGAGCATAAAAAAATGTGGTATGGTATTATGAGCAATATACATAGGGCTCCTTTTGTCAAGCCGTGCTAGCAATTTAACGCGCGTAATAGTGCGCGCTAAACCGCCAGATGTGCTAACTGCTACCGCCTCCTCTTCAGCAGGCGGTAGTTTTTGGCCAGTGCGGGGGTTAGCGTGTGATGAAAAGTTGCACAAGTTAACCCCGCTAGCGCGGCTTAGTAAAAGGAGCCCATAGTACCATATTATTAATTATGATTTGATTTCAGAAATGTTGTCACGGAGATAAGATAGTGAGTTATGATTGTCTTGCAAAATTCCTTTCATGGAGAGAGTCTCATCCATAAGAGATTGTAGTGAAATTTAATGAGTGCTCGGCGGCCATCTTAGTTGGAGAACGTGCCTCTTGTTTTTGGCAATTTGATGACGGCATGGAGCTCAGAAGTTGTTCAGATTTTAAAAATTTATTTGACATCAGGTTATCGGTGTAACCGAATATATGCAGAGAAAAACTGACAATGATTTATGATATAAATCACTATATTCTGTCAGGAAACTCAGGAGCTACAAGACCATGTGACCGTGCTGTTCAGAGCCCCATTATGAATTATGCCTTAGCAAGAAGTACCATATATAACAAAGCAATATTCTATGCAATTATGCTTAATTACCAAATAAAATAAAAACACTGGAAAATACTGCTGATAGCATTATATTATATAAGACTGGAACATACCCCCTCTTTTACTAAGGTGCGCTGATTAGCGCGTGCTAATTTGATTAGCGCATGCTAAATGCTAACACATCCATAGACTAACATGCATGTGCTAAATCAATTAGCATGCGCTAATCGGTTAGCACACCTTAGTAAAAGAGGGCCATAGTGTCAAAAATTTCTATTACACTGGGCCCGATATTTGGAGTGATTTAAATGAGCCAAAGAGGCTCTTGTCCACTTAAATTACAAAAATTATACATACAACTACTTTTAATTATATAGGTGATAGTAATAATTAACCCCTCCCACCCTTTATCAAGCTGCTTTAGGGTTTTTTTTATCACCAGTCACTGCAGTAAAAGCTCCAAAAATCGGAGCTTTTTATTGAAGCAGCAGGTGATAAAAAAAACCCTAAAAGGCTTGATAAAAGGGGTGGGGTGGTAAATTAGAAATACAAAATCTGTAAGAATAAAGATAAACAAAATACAATTGGATCAATACATACTAGTTGCATCACTAAAAAGTACATGATAAAATATTTAAACTATAATAAATTACAATAAATAACCAAAACCCAGAAGCTAATGTAATTAAAACCAGTAAATAAACAAGTCAGAATGTATTCTGAATCAGTGGTTCCCGACCCTGTCCTGGAGGACCACCGGGCTTTCAGGCAAGCCCTAATGAATATGCATGGAGCAATTTGCATGCCTGTCATGTCCATTATATGCAAATCTCTCTCATGCATATTCATGAGGGCTAGCCTGAAAACCCGATTGGCCTGGTGGTCCTCCAGGACAGGGTTGGGAACCACCGTTTTAAATATTTACAAAATAACCATTGTTTTTATCAGTCCTCTAAGGGCTCCTTTAACGACGGTGCGCTAGCGTTTTTAGCGCGTGCTACAATGCCGTGCGTGCTAACCCCGCGCTACATGGAAAATACTAACGCCAGCTCTATGGAGGCGTTAGTGTCTAGCGCGTGTGGCATTGTAGCGCGTGGTAATCGCGCGCGCTAAAACCACTAGCGCACTTTTGTAAAAGGAGCCCTAAGTAAAATGCAGTATGTCTAATATCATCTGGAACAATATTTCAATGGTGTGAGACTCTGGAACTGATGATTTTAGTAAACATGCTCTTTAGAAAAAAAAAAAAGTTATAGACGGAAAACTCAGTTTCATCAATCCTACCTGTCTAGTAAGTCTTAGGCAGAATTCAATTCAATCATGCTTGGCAAGAACTTAAATCTCTCACACAAATTTACACCTTAATGAAAACTATATGTAAATATGCAGCATTATTTTCTCAACTTTGTCACAGAAACTACCCTTCTACTATCACAGAAAACTGTGTATACTATTGATTCCTTATACAGTACATTAAGTTTAAAGCTAATTTACAATCAAAGCCTGTAAAATCACGTTCTTGATGATTTTAAAACTTGTTCCATCACCACTTCTTATTCCTAAGAGAATCATTTATGTGGTCTTATACAAATGAGATATAATATTTATATTAAATATTAAAATGTGTTCTTAAGACTGTTAATATGTTAATTAAAAAATGTAAAGTGCCTGTCTCTGCATCGGAATGCAATATGTAAAACATTTTTTTAAAATTTGGAATCAGACACTAGAGGCTTCTTTTACTAAGCTGCGATAGCATTTTTAGCGTGTGCAGAATTTTAGCGCAAGCTAAACCTGTGCTACGTGGCTAGAAATAACGCCAGCTCAATGCTGGCGTTAGCATCTAGCATGCAAGGCAGTTCTGCGTGCGCTAAGCGCGCGCTAAAACCGCTATTGCAGCTTAGTAAAAGGAGCCCTAGGACAGCCACTGCCATACTGTTAGTTCAAAAATTAGACATCTATTTTTACTGTGTAGAAACAATTTACATAATATTCAGCAGGCAATCTTTAAAAATGATAGGGTTAACTTTGAACTAGAGAATGACATGGGGAAAAGATTTGTCCTACTAAATCGCTATACCTAAGGATCAGGGCCAGTTTACACCAACTTATTCACTCAATATCAGAACCCTATATGAAAAATGATCTATACTCTGCAACACTACAAGGCCTTAATCATATACATATTGTCATCCATGCAGCACACCAACCACACAAGGGGGACACAAGAAAAAGAAAAAGAAGTGGAGAAAAAGGCCTCAGTTCGGCTTCATTTGGCCAAAAAACTCCACTCCTTCAATAACTTCTCCTGCATGTCCCCATCACTGCCCTGTTCCTGCAAGCTCCAGTCCCGTCACCGTACCTGTGAGCTCCATCCCCATCACCACCCCATCCCTGCCAGCTCTGGCTCATTCCATCCACACAAGCCTTGAATAGTTATGATTTTATATTGAAATTATTTTATTAAAGTATAAAAAGAAACAATATTCTGTACAACTGTCATTTTATAAATCACATATAATAAAGAACAAGGATCAACAAAACCCCTATCTCCCTTCCCCTCCCACAAATATCCCCTCCACTAATTAATAACTGACCCAAAATGATAAACATACAGTATTTGATATTTGTGGGTTGTGTCTAAGACAGGTCTAACGTAGAGATTGAATAATAGGGGGGATAGCAGAGCCCCCTGTGGAACACCATATTTAATTGGTTTTGATAGCACGTCATTGAACAGAACGCTTTGGGATCTGTTATTTAGGAAGGAGGCAAACATTGTTGCGCAATGTCTCGGACACCAATTTCAGAGAGCCGTTCAATGAGGAAAGGATGGTCAATATTGTCAAACACTGCAATGAGATCCAGCAGAACCAGAAGAACATCATTACCCTTGTCCATGAGTTTCCAGCAGCCGAGAAGGATGATTTCAGCACTGTGGAATTTATCCGCCATCCAATCGGGATTCAGAAAATTTGAACTAGAGAATGACATGGGGAAAAGATTTGTCCTACTAAATCGCTATACCTAAGGATCAGGGCCAGTTTACACCAACTTATTCACTCAATATCAGAACCCTATATGAAAAATGATCTATACTCTGCAACACTACAAGGCCTTAATCATATACATATTGTCATCCATGCAGCACACCAACCACACAAGGGGGACACAAGAAAAAGAAAAAGAAGTGGAGAAAAAGGCCTCAGTTCGGCTTCATTTGGCCAAAAAACTCCACTCCTTCAATAACTTCTCCTGCATGTCCCCATCACTGCCCTGTTCCTGCAAGCTCCAGTCCCGTCACCGTACCTGTGAGCTCCATCCCCATCACCACCCCATCCCTGCCAGCTCTGGCTCATTCCATCCGCACAAGCCTTGAATAGTTATGATTTTATATTGAAATTATTTTATTAAAGTATAAAAAGAAACAATATTCTGTACAACTGTCATTTTATAAATCACATATAATAAAGAACAAGGATCAACAAAACCCCTATCTCCCTTCCCCTCCCACAAATATCCCCTCCACTAATTAATAACTGACCCAAAATGATAAACATACAGTATTTGATATTTGTGGGTTGTGTCTAAGACAGGTCTAACGTAGAGATTGAATAATAGGGGGGATAGCAGAGCCCCCTGTGGAACACCATATTTAATTGGTTTTGATAGCACGTCATTGAACAGAACGCTTTGGGATCTGTTATTTAGGAAGGAGGCAAACATTGTTGCGCAATGTCTCGGACACCAATTTCAGAGAGCCGTTCAATGAGGAAAGGATGGTCAATATTGTCAAACACTGCAATGAGATCCAGCAGAACCAGAAGAACATCATTACACTTGTCCATGAGTTTCCAGCAGCCGAGAAGGATGATTTCAGCACTGTGGAATTTATCCGCCATCCAATCGGGATTCAGAAAATTCCACAATATTCAAACTGTCTTTCTCGACATCATCGACGACTGCTGGAAACTCATGGACAAGGATAATGGTGTCCTCCTGGTGCTGCTGGATCTCAGCGCGATGTTCAACACTACTGACCATCCTCCAATGGGCTCAAGGTGCAGAAAATTAATCTTAGTTCACTCCCCTTAACTTTCTACCTCAGAGCCTGTGAAGAATCATTGTACGCTACCGTTAAGATGTGTTCTTTTACTGTTAATCCCAGTTACTAGGTCTCATTGCATAAAATAGGACCTGTGTTAATAAGCACAAATCAGTGTTAAAATAACATGCCTCAACAGTAGCCCACATTGATAACTACACCCTTGAATCTCAGCCAATAGTCCCAGAAGGGATGATCTTCAACTCATGGCTCAAGACAGGCATTTGGATCTCAGCCCAAAGGCTGAAAAGTGATGGATTTAAAAACGCCACTCTACATTCAGAGCTCATTTCAAACATTAGGAAATCTCTGATTGGGCAGATACTGTGTATTCTATACATGCCACGTACTTTTCTGCAATGCCGAGCATCAAATGGCCCATGAAAATATGAATTACCTCAAATTAAACATCAGCAGCAGTCACATTTCACAAATTATACAAGAGGCTATTTTTTTATTTCAACAAAGAAAATTAGGTTGCAAAAAAAATGTACAGGATATAATGTTGACAACCATTCCCACTGGCTAGTTTTCATGCACTCTGCAAGACTGGCAATTCCTACCTGTTGGAATGCTTGGAACTGGACCCGCATAGAACTTACGCTGCCTATGAGGCCAAGTTTGTCCGACATGCCCCTTCCCTTGTTTAAAACCAGACTGAAAACCCACCTTTTTGATACAGCCTTCAATCCTTAACCCTACTCCTCTGCCCACCATCTCAGCCAGCTGATTAACCGTTCCCCTTAACTGTATCCATGACATCCTGTTTGTCTGTCTAGATTGTAAGCTCTTTCGAGCAGGGACTGTCTTCTGTACAGCGATGCGTACATCTGGTAGCGCTATAGAAATAATTAATAGAAGTAGTAATGTGAAGAGTTTCAGTCTTTGGGAAGCAGAGCTGAGATGGTGATGTCATAATGCCTCATTTCACCAATAAGAGCCAACCTCATCAGCAATGTCACAATGGCTTGATCGTCCTGTACTCCTCTCTGCCCTCCAACCCAGCCTGCAGATTAACCATTCACCTTAACTGTATCCATGGCATCCTGTTTGTCTGTCTTGGCTGTTTAGATTGTAAGCTCTTTTGAGCAGGGACTGTCTTCTTTGTGACTCTGTACAGCACTTCATACGTTTGATAGCACTATAGAAATAATTAATAGTAGTAGTAGTAGTAAGTAGAGGAACAGTACAACAGGAACATTCACAACCAAATACAATAGAAAGGTTAAAGTATATTGTTTATTTGTTTTATATAGATTCCTCCCCATTCCCCAAAAAGGCTCTACAACTAAAGGAAGGAGAAACATAGAAAAAGTACTTAACAGATGCATTCATTTCTAGGAATCCCAAGGGACAAAGAAATAATTGTGTGTGTGTGTTTTTTTAATTATCTCTATGCATAAGATTACATTCTACGAAGCAGGACGAGTAAATATTTAGAAAGTACTTAAAAGATAAATCTTAATTTAATGGGACTAAATATGATGCTGCAATTCTGCTTACTACCGAGTTACTCTATGCAATTCAAATTTAATTTGTATGTGTATGCACCATTTTAAAAGTAGGCCTTAACATAATATCTAGTTTGATAAACTTTGGCTGTAAGTATTAGCTCTCTGCAATGGAATGTAATTATATAATAATTACACTATCACCTATAATTGACAAACATTAGGGTCATTTTGCACAGTGAAGTCTGTTAATAGCACTTGAAAGGATGGCCCTTTTTTAAATTACTACAAAAGATAACAAGGTTTAATTAGAATCGAAATGTAGTATTAGCCTTAAAATAAAATCATAGCCTCTACGTGCCATGCTGCATTTCCAAAGTAAACAGAGAAAGTAATGTTATATACACTTAATTTTTAAAACCCTGTACAGTTACTAGTTTGTAATTTAGAAAATCACACAGTGACTAAATTCATCACCGTCCCCTTCCCCGCGGATAACCACAGGAAACAATCCGGTGTCATTCTTTAGTGTCTATCTCAACCTCAGTCCTTCTACACCAGCATTCTTCAATGCAAGGCTTGAGGGTCAGTGGCTGAGCCCATTCATACTCTCATTCTTATGTGAGCCAAGTATAGGATAATGAAGCCATTGTGACATCACTGATGAGGTTGGCTTTTAAGCATTGGTGGAATGAGGCATTATGACATCACAATCTCAGCTCTGGAATGTTGCTACTCGTTGGGTTTCTGCCAGGTACTTGTGACCTGAATTGGCCACTTTTGGAAACAGGATACTGGGCTTGATGGACCTTATGGCAGGGATCTCAAAGTCCCTCCTTGAAGGCCGCAATCCAGTCAGGTTTTGCCCAATGAATATGCATTGAAAGCAGTGCATGCACACAGATCTCATGCATAGTCATTGGGGAAATCCTGAAAACCCAGCTGGATTACAGCCCTCAAGGAGGGACTTTGAGACCCCTGGCTTATGTTCTAATCATCCAGTGTCATTCTTCAGTGTCTGTCTCAACCTCAGTCCTTCTACACCAGCATTCTTCAATGCAAAGACTTGAGGATCAATGATTGTGCCCATTCATACTCTGATTCTTCCCTCTCTCCTTAAAGAATGACATGGAGATGGTTATCTGCGGGGACGGGAATGGTGACCAGACTGGATTTAATTCCCATACTGGCTCTGATATTATATATGAGTATCACACAAGCCAATAGGACTTCATTTCATTTAAGATCATTTTTAGTGATGATCCAAATACAGCAGAATCAACTGCTATTACCACTTATTTCTGTAGTGCTGGTAGACATTCATAGCATTATACACTAACCCCCCTTTTCTACAAAACGAGAGCCACATTGAATGGCCCAAGCTGCTCCCGACGCTCATAGAGTTCCTATGAGCGTTGGGAGCAGCGCAGGCCATTCAGTGCAGCTCCCCGCGCTAGAAACTGTTAGTGCAGTTTCGTAGAAGAGGGGGGTAAGGCCCTGATTCAATATAGGTTGCCTAAAAAAATCGGCGCCAAGAGCCGCCGCAGCCGACAGCCTCCGCGCCACCTGAAGCCAACATCCGCCTTGGGAGAGAGAGAGAGATATATGCGTGGAAGTGCGCATGTGCACTCCTACCTGCGGGGATCTACAGCGCACGGAAAACAGGAACATGCTGGTAAGAGTGCGCATGCGCGCTTAGGCTTTTATTATATTAGATGGAATTTAATGATACTAGGCATATTGACTTAGTTGTAATTGGTTTACTTTAGGACTGCTTTTGTCTCTAAAAAAGGCAATGCCTATAAATACAATACTTAGCACTTTAGATTACTGTAATTCAGTTCATATTGTGGGACATTAGACTTAAAAGAGTTCAAAATGTTGCAGTACACTTGATCTTTATTTTACTACAAAGAACTTCATTGGCTTCCGTTTGAGGCTCGTGTGTTATTCAAACTGGGCACTCTCTGCTATAAAGTCTTACATGGCCAGGCGCCAGAGTATTTACTAGAATTATTGACTTTATTTACACCAAACCATTCTTCAGGCAACGCTACTCTATTTGTCTTCCCCCTCCAGCTCGAGGTTGTACTCAAAAGAGATTCCAGCAGCGTCTACTTGCTTATCAGGCAGCGAGTTGGGACAGGGATTGGCGCTCTTTATTCACAGTCTTGTTCCTATTTGCATTTTAGAAAACTACTAAAATCAATATTATTTACAAAATTTCTAAAGCATTAATACGATTTTATGACAAGTTTTATAGATCACTGGAAATGTCCAGTTTTTATCTTTTTGTGAACCGCATCAATCCGTATGGTTTTGCGGTCTAGAAATGTAAATAGAATACAAGCTATCCATGACCTTTCTTTTGCATCTCTCCTTTTACTGGACAATTCAACAAAGCAATTTTCTTTTTGAGTTTTTGTTGGGTTTTTTTGTTCCAGTTTCTCAATGCTATCTCTATTTCTAAAACCTGTTAAGCAAACAAAAATAATCAAAACCGAAGATAATAAAGCATAAGCATTTGTTAGCAATTAGTTCATAAAAAACTTAAACGTAGCTTTTAACAGCGACACGCTAGTCTAAGTGGAAGAGCTATGCTGACTACATAACACGCTTCCCTGTTACACCTAACCTTGAGAAATGTTTTGCTCTTAGATAAATTGTAAGATCTGAAATCCTTGCTAAAGTAAGACACGTTATTCATTGTGAAACTCTTAATACTTAAATGCCTTTCTTAATATCAGGCCAAACTTAATGACCTGGAAAATGAAGGAATGGCACCTTGGGGGTAGAGAACACTCCACCTTAAGGGGTTACGTCTGTAACAGGGCACTTGCATAACTCTCCAATGACGTACCTGTTTTTATACCTTATAAGGTAGCAATTCTAGGAAACTAATAATCCACACGATCTACAAAATCTCCTTCAACCTGCCATACACATAAATCAGATTTTGTTCCCCCTCAAGGATTTCGGGATGGTTTGATCAATGTCAACACAGTGAAAATGAGAAGTTTGCCCTTTTCGTAAACCTGCCTTGAGAGACATTTTCCTAAATTATATCTGGAGGCTGCCTTGCAAAACACTTATTGTTAGTGATTTGTACTGCTTGAGGGGACAGAAAGATGTTTCACTTGCCTACTATTTTGTGTGTGTGTGTGTGTTTCTGTAAGACTATCTATTAAGTTTTATTGTTCAGCTCTTACATTCCCATCCCGTTTTTAAATTGTGCATGTATTATGTTGTTTGCTATTTGTTCAGTTATTATATTTTAAAATGCACATCGCCATGATGGAATTTGAATGTTCATAAATAAAACAAACTACTGTTCTATTTGTGGGAGTAGCTAGTTATAAAAGGGGATAATCCTGCAGAGTGTGCTCTCGAAAGGAGGTCTCAAATAAATTGCGTGGCTGAATACAAGCATACAAGATTAGGTGTATGCTTGTATTCAGCATACGTACACAGATGGGTTAAACACTGGTTGGCAGGCAGGAAGCAAAGGGTTGGAGTGAAGGGCCACTACTCAGACTGGAGGAGGATCACAAGCGGAGTTCCGCAGGAGTCGGTACTCGGACCGCTGCTGTTCAATGTATTTAATAATAACCTAGAAACGGGGACGAAAAGTGAAGTTATAAAATTTGCGGATGACACTAAACTCTGTAGCAGGGTTAGAACCGTGGAGGAATGTGAAGACCTACAAAGAGACCTGAACAAACTGGAGGAGTGGGCGAAAAAATGGCAGATGAACTTCAATGTAGAGAAATGCAAGGTCATGCATATAGGGAAAAAGAACCCGATGTTCAGCTACCAAATGGGGGGATTAGTACTAGAGGGAAGTAACCTTGAAAAAGACTTGGGTGTGTTGGTGGACACAACAATGAAGTCAATGGCACAATGTGCAGCAGCCTCAAAGAAGGCAAACAGAATGTTGGGTATTATTAAGAAGGGTATTACAACCAGAACGAAGGAAGTCATCATGCTGCTGTATCGTGCGATGGTGTGACCGCATCTGGAATACTGTGTCCAATATTGGTCGCCGTACCTAAAGAAGGACTTGGAGATACTTGAGAGGGTTCAGAGAAGAGCGACAAGAATGATAACCTATGGAAAACCTTTCATACGCTGAGAGGCTAGAAAGGCTGGGGCTCTTCAGCCTGGAAAAGCAGAGACTCAGAGGAGACATGATAGAGACTTACAAGATCATGAAGGGCATAGAGAAGGTGGAAAGGGACAGATTCTTCAGCCTATTGGGAACTACAAGAACAAGGGAGCATTCGGAGAAATTGAAAGGGGACAGGCTTAGAACCAATGTTAGGAAATTTTTCTTCACTCAGAGGGTGGTGGACACCTGGAATGCGCTTATAGGACAGAGTACATTAAGGGGATTCAAAGAGGGATTGGACAAGTTCCTGAAGGATACGGGGATTGAGGGATATAGATAAAGGTAGAGATAGGTTCATAAAAGGGTATAGATAGAAGAATAATGAGGATTGAAAGGTTTTAGTCAAAGGATCACTTACAGGTCATGGACCTGATGGGCCGCCGCGGGAGCGGACTGCTGGGCGCGATGGACCACTGGTCTGACCCAGCGGAGGCAACTTCTTATGTTCTTATGTGTCCGCAAGGTCATGAATGCTTACACATGTGTAGTTTGAGTGGAGTTGCAACATATACACATTTTATAAAATGCATTTGGCCTAGGGTTGCCAACTTTTTGAAAGAGAATCGCCCACCATGCTCTGTTCCAAGAGTGGCAGTGGAGAGTTCAATACCTTCAGGCCACATGGAGGGCTGGGGGGGTAGGGGAGTACAAAAGGTTGCACTCCATCTCCCACTAAGCTACAGTTTCACATATGCTTCCTGGCCTAAATGGCAGCGCACCTAAGGATTCAGCGCCCACTATTACCTAAATCTGCTTAGGCGTCGCTAGGTGTGATCCTATAAATGGTGCCTAGCTGATGATTGACAACCAAGCTCAACGGCGTCTACAAGTTAAATGCTAGAATCAGGCTCTTAATGAACAAATTAGCAGGTGCTATCTGGTAAAGCACTATATTTTTTATTTTATTTGTTCAATTTTCTATACCGTTCTCCCAGGAGAGCTCAGAACGGTTTACATGGGTTTATTCAGGTACTAAAACATTTTTCCCTGTCTGTCCCGGTGGGCTCACAATCTATCTAATATACCTGGGGCAATGGGGCCTATATATGGGGAAATACGGTATTTTAAAATGTTGACAAACTTAAAAGTTACATTGTGCTCTGCACACAACCCTTATATGATAACCCAGGGTATCGCAAACTGTGTGCCCCAGAGGATTCCAGGTGTGCCCCGTGATGCCGATGAGGAGGAGAGGCGCCCGATGACTGCTTACAGGACGTGCCTCTTGTGGCCAGAGGCATGTCCTGTAGTCCAGTGTTCTTCAACCTTTTGACACCTAAGGACTGGCGGAAATAAAATAATTATTTTGTGGACTGACACCAGTCTGCGGACCGGCAGTTGAAGAACACTGGGCTAAGTTGTGGGCCAGACCCCGCCCATCTCCACCCAATCTCCGCCCCAGACCCCACCCCATAATAGTACTAATTGTAACACCATTTTTTCCATTCATTTTTCATATATACATATACACAATATAATACACACACAATATAACCATATTAACAACACATAATGGTTAACCACAAAATTAAACTATACAAAGCACACTGTATGCTTCTCAATATTCATTCTTACCAGAACACAGATAACCCCATGCAATTACGGGACCTAAAACTAAAAGTACTAATATATACAAACAAACCCTAAGATGCAAGACTCTGCATGCAGTACAACCACAGAGGAAAAGAAACAAATACATTTCTTCCTGAACAGACAGCAGATGTAAATCAATCACTGAATTAAAAAATAAAATCATTCCCCCCACCGTTGTTGTCTCCCTCCCTCCATGCTGTGCGCCTGCCCCCCCCCCCCCAGTGTTATCTTTGGGCCGGCTCTCTCTTCCTCAGCGCTGCAGTGCAGAAAGCCGGGGGCAGCGGCTTCTTGCGCGTCCCGCACCTCATCTGCAAGCCTCCCTCTGATGTTGCAATGTCAGAGAGAAAGCTTCCGGTTCAGGTGCAGGACGCGCGTAGTAGCCTCTGCCCATGGCTTTGTGCACTGCAGCACTGAGGGAAGAGGGAGATGGCCTGAAGACAATGTTGCATCGATCGCACCGTGGACCAGTGGCTGAAGAGCACTATCTGGGGTCCGATGCACCTGCCGGCCCTGTGGGCCGGCAGGAAATTTCTGCGGACCGGAGGTTGGAGAACACTGCTGTAGTCAGTCAGCTGGCACCTCTCCTCCTCGCTGGCACCTCTGCTCCTTCTCCTTATCCCCTCCTTGTGCAGCAACCCCCCCACTGGCGGTAATAGGAGGCTCAGGGCCACGGATAAAGGATATTCGCGCATGCACGTGATGTCATCACATCAACGTCCGCACATCTCCGGGTGCCATCCAGCAGCAGCCCCGAGATTAGTGTGCCAGCAGCTTAAAAGCTTTGCGACCCACTGGTATAAATCAGCTCCTGTGAGCTCCCCATGCTGCTACATAGGCTTCTTCTTTATTGCAAGTCACCTTGAACCTATGTAGGCATAGTGCGATTCACAAATTAAAGGTAAAATTAGATTAGAACAAGAGTGAAAGAGAGCAGACTACAGAGTAAGGAAATATTTCAAGCAGCCTTATGGGGCAAAGACCTGGAAAAACTAATTATACACGCAAATAACTATGGCGAATTTAGGAAACACCTAAAAACATACCTGTTCTTGAATTACATAGGTAACGAATCTGTACAATTGCTTCCATCACAATCTCTCCCCTAAATCTGATCCCGTAAACTGTTACACTAACAACTGGGGAGATACACAATGTTATTCTGTGATGATTATTGAATCACTTTTTAAATTTATCACAGCTGTGATAAATTTAAAAAGTGATCCCGTAAACTGTTAGCCACTAATCTCTAACTATGTATGTTCCATTCAATTTGTAGCATCTTTCTAATCATTGTAAACCTCATAGAACTTCATGGTCATGCGATATAAGAAACTGTTATTATTATTATTTCTTTATGGAAATGATATTGAATGTATAAAACAACCCCCCAGCAGGTGGTTGGAAGAGTGGATGAAGAAAATGACAATGTTTGAATTCACGATAGCATCCAACAAGAATAGAAATGAAAAAACTGGATTGTAGAATACAGTAACTGGTATGGATGGGGCCATAATAATAATAATAATAATAACTTTATTTTTCTATACCGCCATAGTCAGACGATTTCTAGGCTTTTTGTAGTTTTCATGTACTGTATATACTTAAATATATACCAAGATTTTGGGGCCAAAAAAATTGGCACATAAATGAGGGCCTTGGTTTATATTCAGGTCTGCGCCCCCCCCCCCCCCCCTCAGAACTGTTGCCATAAGACCTGCCATATGACCTGGTGGTCCAACAGTGAACCAGGGCAGGATCGATCTTCCTACGCTCCTACCCTGTGCAGAGCTGCTATCTGAATGGCTACTGCGAGTCCTCAAAGCAACCTCATGAGACTGTAGGAACTGAGTAGAGAGCCTGACAGGGTAGAGGAGGGAGGGGGACTGGGTATAGAGTCTGGCAGGACAGGGAGGGGGGCTGGGTAGGCTGGGCTAGAGCCCCGGTTTATATTCGAGTCAACCTTTTTTCCTACATTTTTTTGGGTTGGGGGGGAGGGATTCACCTTGGTTTATATCTAGGAGTTACGATAGACAGATGTTGCACAATACAGCCCCAGATCAACAAAACAACCCAGAAAGCTTTTCTAACCATGAGAAATCTCCGTAAAATCAGAAAATTCTTTGACCAAGCACAATTTAGACTAATCGTCCAATCCCTAGTCTTAGGTCTGCTGGATTATTGCAACTCCCTATATCTTCCTTGTCCAGCCACTATGATAAAACAACTCCAGACCATACAAAACACCGCCCTCAGATTGATCTACTCACTCAAAAAATATGATCACATAACAACTGCCTTCTTAGACTCTCACTGGCTACCCATACAAGCACGAATCCAATTCAAATTCCACTGCCTGATATTCAAAGCATTACACGGCTCTTCCCCCTCCTATCTAAACAACCGCTTAAACCAAATCTCCACCTCAAGACACAGAAGAACCTCGAACCCTTTCGCCTTCCCCCCACTCAAAGGCACACAACGCAAGAAAATGTTTGACAACCTTCTGGCAACACAAGCAGCAAAAATCAACCATTCCATCTCCAATCTTATGACAATATCAGACAACTTCAAAACATTCAGAAAAGAAATCCCTGCTTTTCAAAAAATTCATCCAAATATCTTAACCCCTCCTCTTTTACCTCCAGAAGATTCACCTACCTTCAGATAACCTTCCCCCAAATGACCCACCTTAACACCTTCCAATTAAACAAATACCATAAATAGATTGTAACCTACCCTCTCTAACTGCATTCCATATGTATTTTTCATACAGTTCTTCACTGTCAGTTTAATTTCCATCCTATAAGTTCACATAGAATTTTTCTTTTTTCAACCATCTTTATTTTCTCTTCTTTATTAATTTCCAGGTACTTTAGTTAGATTGTGAGCCTTCGGGACAGTAAGGGAATTTTTTAAGTACCTTCTTACTTCTCATTTATAATCTTAATGTATATTTTCTTCAAACCGCTTAGAACCTAACGGATGTAGCGGTATATAAGAAATAAATTACATTACATTACATATATCCAGATTGGTTTATATTTGAGTATATACGGTACATCCTCAATAATTCTACTTGTAGAAAGTCTTTACAAATAGCTTTTCACAAAGCTCTCATTTTTTTTTTTTTTTAAAAGATCTCTTTATTTCCAGATTCATTAAACATTACAACTCAATCTATCAGATAATTATCAGCCCAAGTGATGCATGCTGGACTCTCTCATTTATCACCCCAAGCACATAAATTGGTGCACTCATTAATAATGAATAGAAGAAATAATTTCATACTAGGATTTCAACTCTTTTTTTTTCTATGCCTCAATGCTTTTCATTTAAAAAAAAAAGGGCTTAAGGTAAATTCTACTTTATTTTCTGTTTCCCTCCTTCCTTCCCATGCTCCCCCACCCCTTCTCTCTCTACGTCTTCTCATGTGCCTCTTCTTCGAATGCCTATAATTTTATTGTCCTGTAACTTTACTGTGAATGTCAATTGTAACCCGTTTTGAGCTTGCGGGAGAACAAGATAGAAATCTAAACAAACAGATAAATAAATGTTGAAGCACTAATAATGAAAATATCCACTGCGCATGCTCAAGGCCTGTGAGTTCACGCTCTCTCCGAGATTCTGAAGGCCCAGCAAGAAGAGAATCTTTGAGAGAGCGTGAACTCGCAGGCCTTGAGCATGCGCAGAAGCTCAAGGCCCAGCAAGAAGAGGAGGCCGATCTTCAGGCACCGGCACCAACGCACAGGACATGCCGGTGCCGGTGCCCAGGCCCAGATGACAGTAAGAAGCGGCAGGGGGGTGCCCAATCGCGGGGGGGGGGGGGCCTTTGAGGGGAGCAATGCTGGTTCTCGTGGGGGGGGGGATAGAGCAGCGCCGCTGGCCTCAGGAGGTGGGAACGTATCAAAGCGAGTTTCCATTATTTCCTATGGGGAAACTCGCTTTGATAAACGAGCATTTTGGATTACGAGCATGCTCCTGGAACGGATTATGCTCGTAATCCAAGGTACCACTGTATTTGCAACAATGGAAGCAGGGCATGTAAACAGATCTGCAAATTCACCGGGAAAGTCCAGAAAAACCAACTGGATTGCGTCCCCTTGACGTCCGACGTTGGACAACCCTGCTTTAGAGCAATATTTTTTTTAAAAAGAAGCAGAACGCCTCTCTTTGTGATCAGTTTGACACTTGGGTAAGTCACTTAGAGGCTGATGCAGAAAGCAGAAAGTCAGAGCCACTAAATGGCGTCTAAAAAGATAGGCACCTATAATGTAGGCGCCTATCGCTTCTCAATCACACTTAGGCGCCGTTTACAGAATCGCACCTAACTTAAAATGTAGGCCCCCTGTGATGTAGGCCAGGGCTTTAAAGTAGTACATTATATGCGCTAAGTCCTTTAAAAGAATCGCACCTAAGCCCTTCTCCGCACCTAAACACGCCTACTTTGCTGTTACGCGCGATTAGGCATCTATCTTTTTGAAGAACGCTGGCTTTTACAAAACTGCGGTAGAGGTTTCTATTATGGACCGGCGAGGTAGATGCTCCGACGCTCATAGAATTCTTATGAGTGATGGAGCATTTACCTTGCCAGCCTGCTGAAGAAACCCTAAGCAAGGCACCTAACTTTAGGTGCTTTTTATAAAAATTTACCTCTAACTGCATGTGCAGTTCCTGCAAAAAAATAAAAAATAAATAAATAAAATTCCTGCAGCATGCAGTAATCAATAAGCATGCAAATTACTGCTACATTAAATTTGCAGTAGTAATCCACTGCTTATTGCCAAATGTCATGACTGTCTCACACATTGACAAGGGTGATTTTTTTTAAATTGAGGGTGAGCTGCACTAGCCCCAGATCAACCTTCCTCCCTCCCACCTCCTATTACCCACCAGTATAAAAAACAAACAAACAAATCCCTGGTGATTGGTAGCCAAAACAAGACTGGTTTCTAGTGGCTCCCCTCCCTCCCAGACTTTATTTTAAAAATGTGTCTAGTAGCACATTCCCACTTCCCACCCCTCACCTAGCCAACTCAAGTACCTAATTAGGAGAGGCAAGAGCAATGCCCACTCTTTCAACTTCCAGCACCACCATCTTGAAAATTGGCAGCGCCTTTCCTTGCACCAGGCAGGACCCATTTACAAGTTTGGGCGCTGGTTGCCGAATCACAAGTTTGAGGAGTCCTGCCGCTCAGCTGATGGGGGAGGGGGAAATTCCCCTGCTGCAATCGGCTGAGAATGGACACGGCGGGAACTCCCGAACCCCACCGCAAGCCAGCTGGCAGGAAATTCACACTCCCTCCTGCCGGCACACCTCCCCCCCACAATATCCCCAGCAGGAGAGATACCCATGGGAGTGGCCTTACGGATATGGTCAATTCAAGTTTTAGGCCACTCCAAGTGCATCCCAGAATGCAATGGGAAAGAGGCCTAAGACTCCAGTTGGCCCATGTGCCTAAAGACCCTCCCATGGAAGGGGCCTTTGGCATCTGGGCCAATGAAAGCCATAGGCCCCTCCCCAGTGCATCCCAGGATGCACTGGGAAGGGGAAGGCCCGCAATCCAGAAGAGGCGGGCCTGCCGGCCAGAGGGAGTGGGTATCTCTCCAGCCGGCCTTCTAAAAAAAGGTACGGGGTAGGGTGCAGGTGGGGATGTTTGGGGGAAGGATTGGGCATCCCTCCTGCCGAAGATGTTAGCGGGGGTTGGCGGCAGAAGGGCTTGGGTATCTCATCTGTCGGGGATGTTCAGGGGAGGTGCAGGCAGGAGGGATTGGGCATCCCTCTTGCCAGGGATGTTAGTGGGGAGAGGGAAGCCGGCAGAAGCGAGTGGTATCTCTACTGCTGGCTGATTTGTGATGGGGTTCGGGAGTTACCTGCCACAGCTGCTCTCAGACAATCGTAGCAGGGGAATTCCCCTTTCCCCTTCAGCTGAGCGGCAGGGACTCCCCAAAGCCACAATTCTGTAATAAGAGCCCAGAATTTGGGTGCCGGTTACAGAATCACGGCTTTGGAGAATCCCTGACACTCAGCTGATGGGGGAGGGGGGAATTTCCCTGCTGCGGTCTAGGCAAAGATAAGCGGTAGAAATGTGGGCCAGGGTTTCCCAGGCCTACATTTCAGCTGCCTATCATGACATGATTCGCGGTTGGGTAGCCACTTTAGACTGCCTAATGCAACTTTGGTGGTTGGCCACGCCTACTTTGGCACTCCGTGGCATAAAGCGGCTTCCTAGCCATGATTCCAGCAGCCATTTCAGTTGCCTTTTATTTAGGTATTGGTAGATGCTTCAACCCATTTCTGACCATTAGCTGGGCCCTACTGACGCCTAAATTTAGACACTGGTTATAGAATTTCCCCCTTATTGTATTAAGTTTAGTGGGATTTTAGGTATTTCTTGTAAACTTCTGTTGTCCCTACACTTGCACTACTGCTGGTCATTTACAGTCTTCAGTCAGCAGAGGATAGAGAAACTCCACTGCAGGGCTGCCCAAGTCCGGTCCTCGAGATCTACTGGCAGGCCTGGTTTTCAGGATATCCACAATGAATATGCACGAGAGAGATTTGCCTGCACTGCCTTCTTGGTATGCAAATCTCTCTCATGCATGTTCATTGTGGATATCCTGAAAACCTGGCCTGCCAGTAGATCTCGAGGACCGGACTTGGGCAGCCCTGCTCCACTGGATCCTTCAACATTCCTTAACTCTGTACAGCTCTGTTTGCACTTGCACTATTGTTTGAAATGCCCCTAATAATTATATACCAACTCATATTTATGGAAAAGGTATACTGTGTAGTGATAAAGATGTCTTTTACAAAGCAATTAAAAACTTATTTGTTTGTGAAAGTTTTTTGTTCGTTTGTTTTTTACTAAGTATTGGTGCTAAGCCTATTTCATAGTTTGCTTTGAGCAAACTTTTATTAATTGAATGCTGTTTTTTTAAGCAGATGTGCTATGGGTTGGGGGAACTGGAAGAGAAATGTTGTTGTTATAATATGTCTGAATATATTTGATTATGTATGTTTTCACTGTAATCCGCTTAGGCGTGAAGCGGAGAAGAACTTTTTAAAAATAAATAAATATTTGCTATCGCGTAGTTCATAATTTAGTTAAATCCATCTCCATTATTTCCTTTAAAAAACTGATGTGACAAGCAGTAATTTTGTATACCTTCCCACCTCAACAGATATACATATTCTCTTTATAATATTTTCATTAACCTACCAAAATAGCTGCCAAGGTTAAAGGTGTTTAATTGCTGGTATATGCTAATCAGTCACAGTAATATTCTCTAACACACAGCTGCTGCCAGAAACATTAGAAATGAAATCCTTGGTGGGAAAATAGAGGCATCCTCCCTCCCCCCGCAGCTCATTCTCCCTTATCTGCCAAAATAGAAATGCTATCTTTCATAAAAGTTATTAATTTCATGCCATGTGGCTAAATTGCACATCAACTGAAGGAATACACCTGTTATACCTAGATAAAAGATTAAGGGACTGGAGACGAAGCAATGGTCACAGATATTATTGCAACAGTACAATTAAACTCCCTGCACTGTAAAATATGTTAATGGATTACAAAAAGCTTGCATGGCAGGAAAATCTGCTCATTTTAACATGGCTTAAGAATTTTAATTCAAATTTAATAGTGGAGTAAGCTTTATTATCTTAGTTTTATTCATAAACACTGTCATTACTCTTAAAGAGTTTGTTTATCCATTGCTTAAACAATTCAAATTACTGCAACTTTATTTTTTTTATCTAAATTTACAAAGTCCATCGTGAAAGCTTGAATTTTGAAGCTAGACCACATTTGACAGAGAATAAAAGGAGAAAGCAATATCCCAAATTAGAAACACACACTCATGAAACAAAAAGACTCAAATATTACATTATCTTTTTTCCAATCATTGCCTTTTCACCCATTCAAAGTCTCATTTTTGCATTCAAGTTCCATTTCTTTCATGCTTTTAAACTTGTAAAATTATCATTACAAAATGGAAGAAAGAGATAATTCTACACATGTTGCACTTGAATTACTACTGTATAATACAAAAGCTTCCATTCTGTGGTGGCCATTTTTTTTTTTTTAAATTTATGAAACAACTTTATTAAAGATTCATGCAAAGACAAACAATGTTGAAGTTGAGTATCCAGAAAACTAAAGTGATGTGTGTTGGGAGGGCACTTGGGAATGATAGATACCGGTTCCCACTTAACCTGTTAGGTACAATCCTACCAGTTGTAACAGAGGCAAAGTATCTGGGAGTTCTGGTAGGCTCAGGCCTGACTTTTAGAGGTTATGTCTAAGCAATGATTTGGAACATATACTTTAAATTACGGATGATGAGTAATCTTAGACCATACTTATTTAGTAGTACTGAGCTGCTCCTCTTTCCTTCTAAACCCTCTGCTCCTCTTCCTCCTTTCTCCATCTCTGTAAATAATACTGTCATTGTTCCAGTCTCCTCTGCTCACAACCTTGGAGTGGTCTTCGATTCTGACCTCTCATTTTCTACGTATATCCAACAAGCTGCTAAGACCTGTCGCTCCTATCTCTTCAATATCACCAAAATTTGCCCCTTCCTCTCTGAGCACACTACCCGGACCCTTGTTCAAGCTCTCGTAACCTCACTCTTAGATTACTGCAATCTACTCCTAACTGGTATCCCTCAGTGTTGCCTCTCCCCCTTGCAATCTGTGCAAAACTCTGCTGCGCGACTCATCTTCTAATAACCTCGTTAAGCTCATGTCACCCCTCTCCTTAAATTACTTCACTGGCTCCCTATCTGCCATCGCATACAGTTCAAAATCTTATTGCTGACCTACAAGTGTGTTCATTCTGCTGCCCCTCAATATCTCTCCTCGCTTCTCTCTCCTTATTCACCTCCCAGAGAACTCCGTTCCTCAGATAAGTCACTCTTAGCGTTACCCTTCTCCTCCACTGCCAATTCCAAACTTCGTTCCTTTCATCTAGCTGCCCCCTATGCCTGGAATAAATAACTCGAGTTTGTCCGTCAAGCCCCTTCCCTTGTTTAAAAAACAGACTGACAACCCACCTTTTTGATATAGCTTTCAATCCTTAACCCTACTCCTCTCCCCTCCAACCCAGCCCGCTGATTAACCGTTCCCCTTAACTGTATCCATGACATCCTGTTTGTCTGTCTTGCCTGTTTAGATTGTAAGCTCTTTCAAGCAGAGACTGTTTTCTTACTCTTTGTGACTCTGTGCATCGCTGCGTGCATCTGGTAGCGCTATGGAAGTAATTAATAGTAGTACTTTCGGACTGTTTTGCAAACAGTTGTACTATCAAGCCTCGATTATTGTAACCTGGTACTTTTAGGTTTACCCGCTTCGGCCTTGTGTGTGCCCTGCAAGTTGCACAAAATTCAATAGTCAGGACACTATTCCGGCTGAGGATGCATGAACATGTGTCGGAATGCTATGCCAACTTATATTAGTCAAAATTGAATTATAGGGATTGCTATAAACTGTTGTTATTGGCTTATCTTTGTGTGCACAACTTAGCGCCCAAATATTTGAGGGAGAGGATTCTACCACATATTCCGCCCCGTCAGTTGCGTTCGGTAGATCTTTGGATTTATATATTCCAACTGAAACTGAGGTTGAAGGTGTCTAGGAACGGTACATTCTCATGTATAGGTCCCAGGGAATGGAACGAGCTTCCATTGTACATCCATCAGCAGAATAATTTGGTTTCAAATTACAGGCCTATTTCTTTGATTAATGTAGATGGTTATTACAGGTAAAGCCTGTGTTAGATAAATACAAAAGCCGTCTTTTATTTATCCTGACAGCAATAGCTATTCAAATGATCACGAGAAACTGGAAATGTCATGACAGACTTAATTACACATTTTGGTGGACAAGTGTGTGTAACACATACAAATATGAAAGAATGAACGCGGAACGCTTGGGTTTTAGTAATGCATTTAATCAAATATTGAGCCCGTTGACTGCATAGTAATGTATTTTTCTTTCTTAGATTTCCTTATACATCCAGGGTGGGGGAGAGGGGAGGGAAGGATATTTTGAGGAGTTAATTATTTGAGTATAATGCTATATAAATAATATGATTTAATGTATTCATAATTACATTACATAATTACATTACATTACATAATTACATAATCTCTATGTAAAGATCAATATCCAAGCGACCGAAATGCAAGGGACCTGGGGAGAGGAAGAAGCGATATGGATTGCTCTGAAAAGAGAAGATGGAACTTCTATCTACGTGGGTGTAGTCTACAGACCTCCGACTCAATCGCAGCAAATTGATAAGGATCTGATTGTGGATATCCAAAAGTTTGGAAGGAAAGAGGAGGTTCTGCTGTTGGGAGATTTCAACCTGCCGGATGCGGACTGGAATGTTCCGTCTGCGGAATCGGAAAGAAGTAGGGAGATTGTGGATGCCTTTCAAGAGGCTCTGCTCAGACAAATGGTGACGGAACCCACAAGGGAAAAAGCGATATTGGATCTGGTCCTCACAAATGGAGAGAGTATCTCTAATGTTCGAGTGGGTGCTCACCTGGGTAGTAGCGATCATCAAACGGTTTGGTTTGATATAACGGCTAAAGTGGAGAGCGGCCGCACGATACTTAAAGTCCTAGATTTCAAACGTACGGACTTTAATGCAATGGGAAAGTACCTGAAGAAAGAGCTGTTAGGATGGGAGGACATAAGAGAAGTGGAAAGACAGTGGTCTAAGCTGAAAGGAGCGATAAAAATGGCTACGGACCTTTATGTGAAGAAAATCAATAAAAACAAAAGAAAAAGGAAGCCGATATGGTTCTCCAACCTAGTGGCTGAGAAAATAAAGGCGAAAGAGTTGGCGTTCATGAAATATAAAAAAACCCAAGAAGAGGAGAGCAGAAAGGACTACAGGGAGAAACTGAAAGAAGCCAAGAGAGAGATACGTTTGGCGAAGGCACAGGCGGAAGAACAAATGGCTAAAAATGTAAAAAAGGGAGATAAAAATTTTTTCAGATATATTAGTGAAAGGAGGAAGATAAAAAATGGAATTGCTAGGCTAAAAGATGCTGGGAACAAATATGTGGAGAGTGATGAGGAGAAAGCAAATGTGCTAAACAAATACTTCTGTTCTGTGTTCACAGAAGAAAATCCTGGAGAAGGACAGAGATTGTCCGGCAAAGTTACACGAGAAAATGGAGTAGATTCTGCGCCGTTCACAGAGGAGGGTGTTTATGAGCAACTTGAAAAACTGAAGGTGGACAAAGCGATGGGACCAGACGGGATCCATCCCAGGATACTAAGGGAACTCAGAGAGGTTCTGGCGAGTCCTATTAAAGACTTGTTCAACAAATCTCTGGAGACGGGAGTGATTCCTGGGGATTGGAGGAGAGCGGATGTGGTCCCTATTCATAAAAGTGGTCACAGGGATGAAGCAGGAAACTACAGGCCGGTGAGCCTCACTTCAGTTGTTGGAAAAATAATGGAAGTGTTGCTGAAAGAAAGGATAGTGTATTTCCTTGAAACTAATGGGTTACAGGATCCGAGGCAACATGGCTTTACAAAAGGTAAATCGTGCCAAACGAACCTGATTGAATTTTTTGATTGGGTGACCAGAGAGCTGGATCGAGGACATATGCTAGATGTAATTTATTTGGATTTCAGCAAAGCCTTTGATACAGTTCCTCATAGGAGGCTGTTGAACAAACTTGAAGGGCTGAAGTTAGGACCCAAAGTGGTGAACTGGGTCAGAAACTGGCTGTCGGACAGACGCCAGAGGGTGGTGGTTAATGGAAGTCGCTCGAAGGAAGGAAAGGTGACTAGTGGAGTCCCTCAGGGTTCGGTGCTGGGGCCAATCCTGTTCAATATGTATGTAAGTGACATTGCTGAAGGGTTAGAAGGTAAAGTGTGCCTTTTTGCAGATGATACCAAGATTTGTAACAGAGTAGACACCGAAGAGGGAGTGGAAAATATGAAAAAGGATCTGCAAAAGTTAGAGGAATGGTCTAATGCCTGGCAACTAAAATTCAATGCAAAGAAATGCAGAGTAATGCATTTGGGGATTAATAATAGGAAGGAACCGTATATGCTGGGAGGAGAGAAGCTGATATGCACGGACGGGGAGAGGGACCTTGGGGTGATAGTGTCCGAAGATCTAAAGGCGAAAAAACAGTGTGACAAAGCAGTGGCTGCTGCCAGAAGGATTCTGGGCTGTATAAAGAGAGGCGTAGTCAGTAGAAGGAAGAAGGTGTTGATGCCCCTGTACAGGTCATTGGTGAGGCCCCACTTGGAGTATTGTGTTCAGTTTTGGAGACCGTATCTAGCGAAAGACGTAAGAAGACTTGAGGCGGTCCAGAGGAGGGCGACGAAAATGATAGGAGGCTTGCACCAGAAGACATATGAGGAGAGACTGGAAGCCCTGAATATGTATACCCTAGAGGAAAGGAGAGACAGGGGAGATATGATTCAGACGTTCAAATACTTAAAGGGTATTAACGTAGAACAAAATCTTTTCCAGAGAAAGGAAAATGGTAAAACCAGAGGACATAATTTGAGGTTGAGGGGTAGTAGATTCAGGGGCAATGTTAGGAAATTCTACTTTACGGAGAGGGTGGTGGATGCCTGGAATGCGCTCCCGAGTGAGGTGGTGGAGAGTAAAACTGTGACTGAGTTCAAAGAAGCGTGGGATGAACACAGAAGATTTAGAATCAGAAAATAACATTAAAGATTGAACTAGGCCAGTTACTGGGCAGACTTGTACGGTCTGTGTCTGTGTATGGCCGTTTGGAGGAGGATGGGCAGGGGAGGGCTTCAATGGCTGGGAGGGTGTAGATGGGCTGGAGTAAGTCTTAACAGAGATTTTGGCAGTTGGAACCCAAGCACAGTACCGGGTAAAGCTTTGGATTCTCGCCCAGAAATAGCTAAGAAGAAAAAAAAAAAAAAAAAAAATTTTAAATTGAATCAGGTTGGGCAGACTGGATGGACCATTCGGGTCTTTATCTGCCGTCATCTACTATGTTACTATGTTACTATAATTGAGAGGGGGCGGGGGAAATGGTTGTTTTTGCTATTCTATTTGTGTATTGTGGTGCATTTTATATAATCTTCTGTTATATTATTTGTAATGCACTGTTAAAGTTTGAAAAACAATAAAGAATTTATAAAAAAAATAAAAAAAAGAATAATTTGCAGAATTTAAAAAAAATTATTGAAAAGACACCTTTATTGCAAAATGAAGTGTGGAACTTGAATTTTGAACTTTGAATTGAGTGAGGTGGGATGGTCGCTTAAGGGGTTATTTCATTGTGATTGTTTTTGTATATGTGTTGCTATGATGGATTATGTATGTATTTTATTGTGACCCGCTGTGGGAAAGGCAGGATACAAATAAATAAACTATAATGTCAATATAAAACCACAAATGCAGGAGAAGTCAACAGTAGCCAGGACCTGAACATAATAATGAACATAATGGTCCCCATAACATATTGTTATGACTAGATACCTTTCTACACTGAAAGTATAATTATAATAATGGGAAGGGGGTGATATATAGTTATATTATAGGTTTAATCAATATTTATGAATATAACACTTGTATGATATTTTTGATTACAATATTTGTAGAAAGGGAAGGTGGGGGAGGGGGTTAATTTATGTATTTAAGATGATAATTGAAAGAATTTCAAGTGATGTGTATGATTCAATTGATGTAATATTGTACACTTGATGTAAAATGAAAAAATGAATAAAGAACTGAAAAAAAAAAGAACATAATAATAATAATAATAACTTTATTCTTCTATACCGCCACAATCTTGCGACTTCTAGGCGGTTTACAGTCAAGAGAGCTGGACATTCAGCGAGTTACAATATAAGACACAACGGGGTCCTTTTACTAAGGCGTGCTAACCGATTTACCGTGCCCTAAATCAATTAGTGCGCGCCTTAGCAAAAGGATCCCCACATTTGTAGGGGCTAATTTTATAACAAGATGTGAACAGTCCAAAAAGGCACCTATTTCATGCTGGCAACATCAGCCTGTATTTGCCTTTATAAAACAGACTCCTATAATAAACCCTAGCAGTGCAGGTGTCATCTGGCACACATTTACACCTGTTCCAAAGAGGGTGTAAATGTGTGCATATGCTCTATGCATCGACAAATGCATCTCACATAATATGTGCACACATCACAACTATGTTCCAAACAAGGCTCCTGGGAACACCAAAACATGCATTCAGCAACACAATTTTATGAGACTGTTTTGTGTATAAAACCATGGTTTCCATGTGGAAAAAGCTCTATAAAAGTACAACTCTGATGACCGTGATGCCGTAGCTGGGGGAATTGAGTGAAAACATGTGGGCGAGAGGGGTCAGGATGGGTTATTGGAGAAAAACTAATGGGGGACATTGAATTACATTGTCCTATTTTGTTTAATATTATTGCTATTACTGATGTTGCTCAGGTGTGTTTTACACTGCCACGTGATGTACGAATACTGATCTATTTAGGTATGGGAGAATCGTAGTTACATGAAAGGTAGCCGCCAGAAATGTAGGCCAGGATTTTAAAGGCCTACATTTCTGGTGCCTACCCTTCACAAGAATTGCGTCTACGGAAGCATTTAACAGCACCTAAGGCCACTTTTGACATTAGCCATGCCTACAGTGGCTGTAGGCACCACAAGGTGTTGGGACAATGGTGCCTCTGTTTTTTAACAGCATTTTAATTGGTTTTTAATTAGTGCAGTCAATTACTGCACCAATTGAACCAATTAGAACAATTAAGTTAGGCGCCTAACTTACGTTACCATTTAGAGAATTTGGGCCTCCAGGTCTATGTTTCACCTTGTGCTCATACCTGAGCTGAAAAAGGGTTTTCCTAAAAAGGATATGAGAAACTATATTGTGTTAAGTATAACACTTCAGAAATAGAATTTGGATCTGGGTTGTTATCTATTTAATATCAATCTCTTTATAATTTGCCCTTGTTCAAAAATGTACTTGAAAGGGCTTGGACAACCCCACCCCCCCAGGTGAACAAATGGGATACCTATGTGGGATCCCTACGAGGTCATGCCAAGGGTTAGGGTCACTAGGACTGAATGAGCGGGTCAGTAGAGTGACAGTATAATTACAATTATTCTTTAGGGGGTCAGTAGATTTAAGAGGGTGGGTAAATAGTGTGGGCAGACTTGATGGGCTATGGCCCTTATCTGCCGTCATTTTTCTATGTTTCTATGTTTCTAATCTTCAGGTTTCATCACCTCAAACTCTAATGGGGGAGGATGTGGTAAGAGCGGATTGCGTAGCTGGTTTTAAGAAAGGTTTGTACAATTTCCTGGAGGAAAAGTCCATAGTCTGTTATTGAGAAAGACATGGGGGAAGCCACTGCTTGCCCTGGAATGGTAGCATAGAATATTGCTACTCCTTGGGTTTTGTCCAGGTACTAGGGACCTGGAGTGGTCACTGTGAGAATGGGCTACTGGGCTTGATGGACCTTTGGTGTGACCCAGTAAGGCTATTCTTATGCCACCTTCCCCCCCATTCGCTATATCAGTGAATAACACAATCATCCTCCCCGTCTCATCAGCTCTCAACCTTGGGGTTATTTTTCACTCGTCTCTCTCCTTCTCCTCGCATATCCAACAGATTTCCAAAACTTGTCGCTTCTTTCTCTATAATATTGCTAAAAATCCGTCCTTTCCTTTCCGAGCATGCTGCCAAGACCTTCATCCAAGCTCTCGTCACCTCTTGTCCGAATTACTGCAATGTACTTCTCGTGGGTCTACAGCTAAGCCATATCTCTCCCCTTCAATCTGTTCAAAATGCTGCTTATGCCTCATATTCCACCAGTCGTTATACTCATATTACTCAGGTTGCTTCACTGGCTCCCTCTCCGTCTCCACATACAATTCAAACTCCTCTCACTGACATTCAAGTATACTTGCTCTGCAGCTCCTCAGTATCTCTCCTCTCTTATTACTCCCTATACTCCCCCCTCCCGAGAACTCCATTCATTAAACAAGTCCTTCCTGTTGGTCCCTTTCTCCTCTATTGCCAATTCCCGTCTCTGTCCCTTCTATCTTGCTGCGCTGCAGCAAGTGCATTAAGAAATTGTAGATGTACGAGTTCTCATTGGCTCTATCTATATGCATGTTAAAATTTCCTAGTACGGTATTACAGTTTTGCGGGGTGATAAGTTAGTGCTCAGTATTAGCTTTGCCATAAAGTCTGTCATGATTCAATGCAGATCACGCTTGAAGTTAAGACAATAACTGAGATGCTATAAAATAATAATGAAAGTCTACAATCTGCATCTTAAAAAAATTAGCAAAGATGTCTTCAGGTTTTTTTTTTTTAATGAAACCTTAAGTAAGTCCACATTTTGGCTGCTTGGTATGGAAATAAAATAAATTGTTTGATCATAAAAAGAATCAAGATAGTGCTTTAAATTCATAACAGATGGAAACCGAATGGCTTAAGAGATTCTTGTTTCATGCTCTAGGAGGGAAAAAAAGCTGCATAGTACACATATACTGTACAGTAGGATGTGCCTAGATAGAACATGTCCCTTCCTTCTAACCTCCAACCACAAGAGGAGCTCTACTGCTTCCACAGCTGTCTTGCAAACACAAAGATGACAGAAATACAATTAAGCAGTGGAATTTGGTGTGGGCAAGGTGTAGTCAAGCAATTAACACAGCTAGCTTTAAAAAGGGATTCAATGAGTTCTTGGGGGGGGGAGGACGAATCCAGAAACCATTATTATACCCATGGGCATAGGAAAAATTCATCTCTGAGTAACAGCAATGAGAAATGGATCCAATTCTTGAGGTCCAGCTATGTATTTTTGATTTACATTGGTCCCTGCCAAAGACAGGATGCTGGGTTTCACAAGCCTTTGGTCTGACTCAGTATGAATCGTATGTTTGTAAGAGGAAATGGTTAGTCTTTTTTCCTTTCCCTGAATCCACTGTCTACAAACACTGTACATATAAATATATTATTTCAGAGAGGTATATACTATAAAAAGACAATGACAATGGCGGGGGGGGGGGAGGGGAAAGAATGATTAAATCCATGAGCTCTTTTTGTGCATACAAAAGCAGTAAATCAATACAGTAAATTACTAGGGAGCTCCACTGTGAAATTAACAGCAGAACAATTGAAGAATTTATGAGCCCATTCAATCTATTTTTATTACTGCATTATATTTACCGGGGTTTACTGTCCTCCTAGTTTTCCCAGATTTGCCCTATTTACCAACCTTGGCGGGTGAACAAGGTCACAATGCTTCTTCCTATTTGCTCTCTCTCTCTGAACTGTGACACTTGGGGTATATAAATTAAAATGCATGCTTAAGCACTGTTACTGGTACTCGCATGCACAGAACCACTCCTGCTTCAGAGAAGATCAACTCTGAGCTTTAATAATAATCATCATTTTTTTATTATTACTACCATGTGATGGTGTATCTTCCCTGCATGGCATTCTGTTATATTATCATTCTCAATAAAAGCACAGTTATCTTAAAAAATTAAATGGCTTGTGTGGTTGAAAGCCTATTTTAATGCATTATCAGTCTGAAAGAATAATTAAAAGGTCTTTGTCTAACACTGCATGGACCACGTTCTAATTTTAACTCGCAGGAAAGCCAATAATTCCAGATAACAAATGACTGGCAACCGTACCTATATTACAGTACTGATAACAAAACTAGCAGGAGAATTCATTATCCACATTACTTTGCTACCAACCTCAATAGTTATGACCTATTTCTATAGTTTAGTATACGTGGATAAGGAAACATTTTCAGAATAAAGTCGCTTCTTTCCACTGTCTTCCTGTGCGAGACTCTTTGAGAGCTCTGTTCTGGGTTCCTTTCTTTCTATTTAAGGTAGCTTTTCAAATATAGTTTCTTACATTGTTTTAGTAGATGATAAACACATCCTCCTTTGGTGACTGCACATCTCTGCTCATATTTTTTAACTATCCGCTCCCTCCCTTCCTTACGAATAACTGGCTATTTCCAGAGGCTAAGGAGAAACTATGGGCCCCTTTTTATTAAGGTGCGCTAACGTTTTTAGTGCGCGCTAAAGATTAGCGCGTGCAAACCACGCGCTAAACAAAAAATACTAATGCAAGCTCTATGGAGGCGTTAGCATTTAGCGCGCACGGCATTGAAGCGCGCGCTAAGCGTGCGCTAAAACCGCTAGCGCACCTTAGTAAAAGGAGCCCTATGTCTTAACGGATAATTTTCTTTTCTTTAGTCAGTGATACTTTTATGAACCAATGGGTGTTATTCCTTCCTACCAGCAGGTGGGGGTAGAGAAAACTGAATTCTGCCAGAGACATCACCAATGTAAGCTATGATGCTCTCTGGAACAATCCAGTATGCATTTGTCCAAGCAGTAGAAGGTCCCTTTGTAATGCGCCCATGCCCATCAACCACTGCAGCGGCAATGTTAATTAATCACACAAAAGACCACACACCTCACTACTCTGCATATACTAGGATAAAGCCATATCATGGGAACCCGTATGGCTGCCAATCACAAAATGAATTTCTCTCTCTCTTTTTTTTTTTTTAACCGTGCTGAGGTTTTGTTTTGCTGTCACTGACTAAAGAAAAGAAAATTTATCAGGTAAGACACTGCGCAGGAAGCCATATAGGATGTCAGTCCAAAAAGGTTGAGCCGGACTCCAAGCGAGAAGTCTATGAAGATTCAGAAGCTGCTAGACAGACGCAGCATGGAGTACGTAACCACCACAAATAGCAGCCTGAATGCTGGGGCCCCCACTGAAAAAGGCCAGGCAGAGCTGCTGTTCCACATACTTTTCATGGAGTTCCTTAAGACCAAGCTCCCTTGGACAGGTACCCTTGTGACCACCATAAACAAGGCATTTACAAAGAACATACAGAATATCAAAACAATACACAAAAACAAAGCACAAAACTGCTCCTGCATGTCCCACCCAATTTGCTGACACTACAACACTATTCCTATAGCAGGCTATGTAGGTGTATGCCAGTGCCTCACAAACTTTGCCAAGCCGTGGCACAATAAACGTGTTGGCCGCAGTTCGGGGCATTCGGAAGGGCGCGGACACTGACGTGATGATGTCATTATGTCGATGTCCATGCATGGGCGAAGGCCCTCTAATGGGGCCCTGAGCTGCCAGTAAAGGGGGGGGGGGTGCTGGAAGGGAGGACGCACAGAGAGAAGGAGAAGTGCTGGCGCCAGCTGACTGCCTACAGGACATTCCTCTCGCCACGAGAGACACATCCTGTAGGCAGTCATCCAATGCTTCTCCTCCTCGGCGTCTCGTGGCACACCTGGAATCTCGGGTGGCACACAGTTTGCAATACACTGGTACAGTATAATGCCACCCAATATCCAAACAAAAAGGGAACATATAGAGTTTCAGTTTGGTGCTGGACATACTCCTATAAGTGCTTTCTCAGTACTGGGCCAATAAATTTAATGGGCCAATAAGTTTACTGGAGAACACAATGGAAGAAATTAAAGTTTTTAAGAAGGATCTGCTGAAACTTATTGTCACTGCAACAAAGAACAGCGACACAAGAGCAAAGAGCCCATTTCAGAGCAGTAGCAGTGTTCGCCTACCTGTTTTAGGATTTATTGAGAAAAAGTTCTGTGGGTTGCCACTTGTGATCCTATACGTCAGTTTCTCACTTGAACCGGAATCGGGGTCCTGAGCCTGAATCTGAAGCACCGACACATCCTTGGGGGAATTTTCCATGACAACGGGATAATAGATGGGTTCTGAAGTCAAGGGTGCATTGTCATTCACGTCTTCAATTTCAATGTAGATGTCAATGGTAGAATAAAGTGGGACGACGCCACGGTCTATTGCATAGACAGTCAGCCAATATGATGATGTTGTCTCTCTGTCGAGCACATCTGCAGTACAGATAACGCCTGCAAGAGGACAAAGAAAGGACCATGAGAAACTAGAATGAGCTCTTAGCACACAAGCAAGAAGTCAACATTTCAATTTAGTATGGACAATATTTTGCAGTAATAAAATGAACCAAAAAAAAAAAAAAAAAAAGCACAAGATGAGACAAATATCTGCAAAATCAGAAAAGTTATCAAGGTTCCCAGACTTTATCAGGGACATCATGGTGCATGTAGATCCCATATCCTTCTCTATATTTTTCATTAACATTATGATCAAGTAAATGAAGGAAGGAAGCAAATCAAAACAATTGATCAGAATACATCCACTAAGCAGTGGCATACCTTGGATATGTGAACAACCCCCGCCCCGCTCCCCCCCCCCCCTTGGTATGCCACTGCCCGAGGAAGGGGATTTTGGTCTCCAAAAGTTATCAAAAAATGTATTAAAATTAATCCAATAAAAAGATTACCTTATTTCATTTTCTATTTATAAATGTTTATCAATACAGCTACAATAGTACTTTGTTCTAAAGCAAAAAAAAAAAAAAAATCTTTTTTTCTACCTTTGGCATCTCTGGTTTCTGCTTTCCTCATCTTCTCTTCACTTTCCATTCCATCCAGTGTCTTCCCTCTTTGTGTGTACCTTCCATTTTTTCTCTTTATGTCTCCACTCCCTACCTCGTGCTCTGGCATCTCTCCCTTCTCCTTTCTTTCCCTCCTTCCCACCCCAACTCACCCCATAGTCTGGCATATGCTTCCTTTCCCCCATGAACTGGGATCTGTCTCCTCTCTTCTCCTTACATCTCTCAGTCTGCCTCCATGTTCTTGCATCTCCTTTCTTTCCCCCCTTCCTTCCCAGTGGTCTGGCATCTTCTTTCCTTCCCTACCCATGCCCTGGCATCTCTTTTCTCTCCTTTCCTTCCATCTCTCCCTCCTCCTCCATATTCTAGTATCGCCTCTCTTTTCTTTCCCTCCCTCTCTCCCTGGTATGACATCTCTGTCATCTTCCCTTTCCTCTTCCCCATGCCATGGCATCTCTTCCTCCCCCCCTCCATGGCCTGGCTTCTCCTTTCCTTCCTTCCTTTCCCTCCCTACTTTCCTTCCCCATGGTCTGGTATCTCTTTTTCATCTCCTCTCCCTTCCCTGGTCTTCTCTTCCCTCACTCCCTCTCCCCAAATGGGTGCAACATTTCTCTCCCCTTCCCTCCCTCTCAATTAGCTTTGTTAAACAATTAAGCTGTGCACACAAATTAGCTGTGTGCACTGATTTGCATGCACATCTTAAGATGCCATGTACAGAATTTGGGAATGTGAGTATACCATGTGTGCATCAGCAAACCAACTGTTATAGCATTAACTCACATAACAGATGGGGTAGAAAATGGACAGGTCATGTGCATGGACTGCACATTGCAGTTTTGTGCTACCAAAGCAAAAAAAAAGTACGTATTTCAGCTTTGAAAATGATCTCAGCGTACATTTATATTTGCTATTTAGCATGCATAATACATATTTAAGAGGAGAATATGGGCATATGTTTGAAAATCCACAAATAAATCTGTTAAGTGCATACCTCTCTAAAACTCTAGCCCCAGCAACACCTCTGATTGCTACAGGTAAAAGTATGCACATGTGAAGGACAATCCTATAGCCTAGGCTCCGCATCTGCAGGTACATTGCAAAGATTAGTTTTGAAGCATTATTTCCTTTTACAAGTTTATAAGCTGGCGTTTAGATGTTTATATTGCATGAAGTCTGAGGCATAGTTATCAACATGGGCTATCATTAAAATGTATTACGCCACTAACTTGTGCTATTTCAATGAAATGAGACCTAGTTAACAAGTCTTAATTGTAGCCCATGTTGATAATTTCCCCCACCTAAACTCCAATTTTACAAAGCTGGGATAAACAGAACTAAAACTGGCAAATATGCATGCGGCAAGGGGATACAGTCCGAGTATCCTTTGGGTGCGATAAGGGCAGAACAAAAAAAAAAAAAATTGCCCTCTGCATTTTGCCTACAGACTGGCTGCACTGGGGAGGCCTGTTCTTATATCGTAAGCTAAGCAGGGGGTCAGACCTGGCTAGTACCTGGATGGAAGACCACCTAGGAATACCAGGTGTTGTAGGCTAAGGGGCTCTATGATGGGCAGCAGCGACATAGTGGAGTCACACACTGTGTCGGAGAAGGCAACGGCAAACCATTCCTGTACTCTGCTGTGAAACATCACAGGGAGGATTCCCCATTGTGTGTCGGTGGCATAATCCATCCATCCATTCCGCATTTCAGAAAGGGAATACGGGACTACGTCCGAAGACAGGCATCGGAACGTACATCTACTACCTAGGATATCTAGGGATACAGAAAGGTCCTTATTTTGTGTGGCACTCCACTGGAGGGATTTGGAGAGGTCATCACCCAGTGGTTGCTGTTTCCCCCAAATGGGTAGCTGTGGGTCTTATAAATCAGCTAGATTAATGATACCCCTAAAGCACAAATACTGAACATACTTAACCCAATACTGAGCTTATTATTGTTGGGAAAAGATAGTGAAAAAAAAGGCGCAGTTCACTTTAGACCAAGCTACTTGACTATCCAACACGAGCACTGACCAGTCAAAGTTAAACCACCCCTCAGAAACACCCTCATCATCGCCTCTTTTTCACCAGCTAACTGCTACGCAGACAACAATTTGCCCAGGTAAAATGTAATAGAGTAGGCTAGAAACTTGAAAATTCAAGCGACGTTTGGCTAATTCAAAACCGTTTCTCTTAGGTTTCCACAGCTGGTGCCACGATTGTTGTAGCTGTCCGGGTCTTGCCACATCTGAGTAAGTGGAAACAGCATTTCAGCCGTCTTGATGGTTGGTTCCACTTTAGACGCGGCCAGACCTGGACACCTGCAACAATCAATAATTCAAAACATTAACAAGATTGATTTTTTTTTGTATACAGACTTTGTTGTACACGTGAGTCTATCAAGGGGAAAAATGCAATCAAGAAATATCAAGAAAAAGTTGCCTGTTGACATTTGTACCCAGTAATAGGGAATTTCTGAAGCTACAGACTGTTCAACATAGAGCTACGTTGTTTTCTGTCTGTATATCTTCTGTGTTTTATGCAGTCTATCAAGAGAAAGTCATTATGCTTATTCTGCCTCATTAAACATTTTACTGTGCTACAATTTTTTTTTTTTTATATCTCTAAGAGGAAATGTGCTTTACTTAATGTGCAATATTTGAAAACCACATGCGTAATAATACTTTCCACTTTCACTCTGATTTTTTTTAAATTATTATTATTTCTTAAACAATTCCCTGTACCATTAAGAGTATCTCTGATTGGAAGCAGATTACTAATTACTTCAGAATCTTGGGATTGTTCCACATTGTCTCTGTCGCTGATGAAATCTCACACGAATGCACAAATACAGCTTGAAATGGATCGAATTCCATCCTGTGAGAGATAATCAGTGCCACTGCTCTCAACATGTCTGATCCCAAGATTTCAGAAGAATTGCAAGCAATCAGGTAGAAGAATTTTCAGAAATGATAATATGGCAGTACATTCTTTTCTCAATAGGAAATTGTTATATTTTCGAATAAGTCTCATCCAGCACGCACCCATCCACTAGTTCCTCCACTGAGTTAATTTATTTATTTAAAAAATTTTCTATACCGTTTACAACTAAACGGTTAAGAAGGTATACATACATAATCTTAAAACATAAAATAGACATACAATAAAGTCTTAAAAATCATAGCTAAAAAATGCTAGCAAAGCTTTACATAAAAACAAACCTTAAAAGAGATAAACATTTATATTGTGTCATGGATACACATTAATATCATAACTGTGGATCTCAAACAGTTCAAGTTTACCTAAGAAGAAAGTCTGACTAAAAGAAAACATTAACAAACAACTGGGTTTTAAATCATTTTCTAAACATACCCCTCTCACAACAATTCCATATCAGTCCTACCAAAGAGTTCCAAATCTTAACTCCTGCACAGCAGAGAGTCTTTTTGCCAGTATCGACCAACCTTGGGTTCACGGTCGTCTTCAGCAAAGCTAAGTTCTCAGAGCGCAAAGATTGTTTTGGAATATAATTAGACATGTTATTTTTTTACCATTTCCGGAATATTTCCGTATAAAAGTTGATGACAAATCATTAAAACTTTATACTGTATTCTAAAGGCGACCAGAAGCCAATGGAGTTTCTGGAGATGAGGCGAAATATGATCATATTTGGACAAACCCAATATCAATCTAGCTGCCGCGTTCTGTGTAACCTGTAACGCTTTACATCTAACCTTTGTTATTCCTCCAAGATAAAGGGCATTACAGTAGTCAGGGCATTACAGTAGTCAGGGCATTACAGTAGTCAGGTCTCGACAGGACCACAGCCTGAACAACAGTGTGACAGAGGCTATGAAACTCTGCTCCTTCCTCAGGATAGTTCAGCTCCTCAGACAGAAGGTTTCCTAGAGCAGGGATGCCCAAATGGTCGATTGCAAAGGCAACACGAATCAATCGTGTTGCCTTTGCGATCTTTTTCTCCCTGCTGCTTCCCCAAGCCAGGCCTGGTGCGCACAAGCGCTGGACTCACAAGACTTCACCTCCAACGTCAATTCTGATGTCGGAGAGGAAGTTCTGGGCCAGCCAATCGCTGCCTGGCTGGCCTGGAACTTCCTCCCTGACATTAGAATTGACGTCGGAGGTGAAGTCTTGTGGGCCTGGCGCTTGTATGCGCTAGGCCTGACTCAGGGAAGCAGCAGGGAGAAATCGCGTTGGTGGCTTGGGGTGGGGGTAGGGAAAGAATTGGGGAAGTGGAGAAATCGACACGATGGCTTGGGGGGGCAGGGGGAGAGAGAAAGAAAGGCAGAAATAAAGAGGGGGGCCAGGGGGAGAGAGAAAGAGAGACAGAAAGAAAAGGGGAAGGGGAGAGAGAAAGAAAAGCAGAAAGAAAGAAATATTGGCTTTACAGAAGAAGAAAGTGCAACCAGAGACTCATGAAATCACCAGACAAAAAGGTAGGTAAAATGATTTTATTTTCAATTTAATGATCAAAATGTGTCCATTTTGAGAATTTATATCTGCTGTCTATATTTTACACTAAGGCCCCCTTTTTACTAAACCGCAATAGTGTTTTTTAGCGCAGGGAGTCTATGAGCGTCGGGCGCTACAAGGGGCATTCAGCGCAGCTCCCTGCGCTAAAAACCGCTATCGCGGTTTAATAAAAGGGAAGGGGGTATATTTGTCTATTTTTGTATAGTTGTTACTGAGGTGACATTGCATATTTTAAAGTCAACTGCCTTGACCTCTGATAAAACCCCCGAATACAAATGATAATTAACATTTTCTCTGCCTACAGTGTTTTTTGTGTTTTTTTAAATTTTATTGTTGGTAGATCATTTTGACTTGGTCATTTTAAAAGTAGCTCGCAAGCCAAAAAAGTGTGGGCACCCCTGTCCTAGAGGAACCTCCAGCACTCGCTCTCCTGGCCAGCTGGAAGAAAGGCAAGGACAGCTCAGAAAGGGAAACAGCTTCAGGAGAGGTGGAGGGGAGGAAAGTGTCAAACCAGGAAGTACAGGAGGAGGGCTTAAAAGGAAGAGCCAGGATCAGAACCTGGAGTCCCAAAGTGAAGGAAAGATGTGGAGGACCAGGAGAGAACTAAAACTTATTCCCAACTGAGGTAGGAACACGTTGAACTGAAGTTTTTGCTTACACAGGAATAAGTAAAAAGATTGCAACTTAAAACTCTCCCTTTCAGAGGCAGGGTTGCATGAATTGTGCTCCTGGCTGGATGCAAAGGACTGTCATCCAGAACTCTGAACTGACTAAACTAAACGGAGAAGGGAAAGCAGCAGGTTTCTGAGAGGGGAAGATCTGTGAACATAAGAATAACCTTACTGGATCAGACCATTGGTCCATCTAGCCCAGTATCCCGTCTTCACAGAGTCCAATCCAAGTCACAAGTACCTGGCTAAATCCTAAATAGCAGCATTCCATGCCACCGATCCACAGAAAGCAGTGGCTTCTCCCATGTCTGTCTCAAAAGCAGTTTATGGACTTTTCCTCCAGGAGCTTGTCCAAAACTTTTTTTAAACCAGCTACATTAACCGCATTCCAGACGCCTAATTCTGCATAAATAAAACATTTGCTTCATTCAGTGTGCATTTGCTAAAAAAAAAGTTTGAGAGAGACCGCTTTAAAATCATATTGAACACCTAGTACATTTTTATAAAAAGGCCCCTTTCTTTTAACTTGACAAATAGATACTTATTACGAAATGAAGAAGCTAGATAGCTGTAAAAATCTCATTCATAAATTTTATTGGTCCTGCATAATTACCAGGCATGATACCGTTCCTAGTGACATAGTAATGAGTTCTAAAAGACATTTTGTCTTTAGAGATTCCACAAATAACTAAGATGCCAAAGTTAAAGTGAAATTACATTGAAAATATCAAGTTTGTACTACAATACCCAATATGCCCAAATTAAATAAAATTTGTCCAAGTGTAATTTGTTGTACAATTTTAACCTGATTAAGGGAATGTAACACTCAAAAGCTAATTAAAGGACTGACTGACAGATTAGAAGATGAGTATCTGATAAGTTCTTGCTGCTCTTTCTCTTTTGAAATTTGCTTTCCTGTTATTCCTTTGGTTTAAGTTAATTAACAAAAGGTTCCCAAATCAAGTGGTACAATGTCCCGCTATTCAGGTAATCCTAAGACGAAGGAATTAACATTTACGGATCAAACAGACATGTAAATATGATTAAGAACCTAAAGTCATACAACCCAGTAGTATATATCACAATCGCAAAAAATAGTATAAAATACCACTTATATGAAACAATACACAACAGTATTGTTAAGTCCTTGTCATTTAGGACATACTATACGGCCTCAGAAATGGAGCCTACGCACAGCAATGTAATCACAAGTTGAGACAATCCGCGTAGTTAAAATGCTCCTGCTCCAATCATTGGCCACTATATACCTATTTAAAGTGCTACTTTTTAGCTTATTTTAATAAATTTAGTGTTTAACTTAAGACAAATTACTATAACTGTGATATTTTTTCAAAAAATCCTCTTCAAATACTGTGTGTATTATCCAGATTTGAAAAACTAGACCACAAAAACTTATCTGCTTTGTTTAGTAGTCTTCACTGGCGGAGTCTTTATAATAAAACCTCAATACATATATAGTGGCCATATGATTGACATATATTAGAGAATGACACGGGGTCAAATTTTTCCCCATCCCCGCAGGAACTTATGTTCCCGTCCCGGAGAGTTCTTTTCCTATCCCTGCAAGCTCTGTCCTCATCTGCACAAGCCTCAAACACTTTAAAATCATAAGTGTTCATGGTTTGTGCGGTTAAGGCCGAGCTTACCGGAATAGCGCAAGGACAGCGACAAAATTTGTGGAAGGGACAGGGAAATTGAGGGACAAATTTGTCATAAGAACATAAGAATAGCCTTAATGGTCCATCAAACCCAGTAGCCTGTTCTCACGGTGGCCAAGCCAGGTCACTAGTACCTGGACAAAACCCAATATTCCATGCTACCGATCCAGAGTAAGCAGTGGCTTCCCCTATGTCTTTCTCAATAATAGGCTACGGTATGGACTTTTCCTCCAGGAAACTGTCTAAACCTTTCTTAAAACCAGCTACGCTATCTCAGTGTTCCCGCTAAGCTGCGCTGGCCTGCGCTGGCGCACAAAATATTACATCGCAGCGCACAAGTTTCTCTTCACAGCGCACACACGCGTCGCAAAGGTAAGGGGAGGTAAGGTAAGGGGACGCATTGGGGGGATTGCACTTCCCCACAATTGCCATGCTTCGGTTCCTCTTCTTCCTTCCTTCCTCCCCCCCCCCCCCGCGGGACCCTGCGGCACCATCAACTCTTACTCCCTCTAATGTCGGCCCTGCAGCTCCAGACTTCCTCGCACCTTCTCCCCTCCCCCTTTGGATCGCTATTATTTTAAATGTTATAGCCGCGGAGCTGTATCCATCAGTGGAGATGTCTAACCTCGGCCTGCCCCGGAACTCTTACTGCAACAGTGACTTCCTGTTCCTGCCTAGACGGGCGGCTGCTGCAGTAAGAGTTCCGGGGCAGGCCGAGGTTAGACATCTCCACTGATGGATACAGCTCCGCGGCTATAACATTTAAAATAATAGCGATCCAAAGGGGGAGGGGAGAAGGTGCGAGGAAGTCTGGAGCTGCAGGGCCGACATTAGAGGGAGTAAGAGTTGATGGTGCCGCAGGGTCCCGCGGGGGGGTGGGGGGGGGAGGAAGGAAGGAAGAAGAGGAACCGAAGCATGGCAATTGTGGGGAAGTGCAGAGCTGCAGGGAAGAGTGTTGCGGTACCCAGCTGGAGGGAGAAGGAAGATGAGGGAGGGAATTAAAGGAGATGCCAGGGCTTGGAGCGTAGGAGGAAGGTATGCCAGTCTAAGGGAAAAGGAAGGGGGAGATGTGAGAGCATGGAGGGGGAGCGAAAGATGGAAGAAAAGGAAAGGAGAGAGATGCCAGAGAATCAGGGAAGGGGAGATACCAGACTATGAGGAGAGGTGTGGGAGAGGGAAGGCGAGGAGAGAGATGCCAGACCAATGGGGTGAAAGGAGAGATGGAAGGGGGAGGCATACAGTTTCTGGAAGGGGCATAGAAGGAGAGAAGATGCCATATAGGGGAAGAGAGACGGCAGACAGTGGATGGAAGGAAGAGAGTTACAAGAAGATGAGGAAAGGAGAAACCACAGAAGACAAAGGTAGAAAAAAATTTCTATTTATTTATTGCTTTAGGAGACATGTGTCACTGTTTCTGTGAAGCATTGTATGCAGAGTCCAGCTTCTTGCTGGTTCAATTTAACCTTTGTCTATGTATTTTTATTTTATCCCCCCTTTTACAAAACTGTGAAGCGTTTTTAGCACCAGCCTTGGTGGTAGCAGCTCTGATGCTCAGAATTTTATGAGCATCAGAGCTGTTACCTCCGTAGCTAAAATCCACACTACAGTTTTGTAAAAGAGGGAGGGGTTAGTTTGTGATTACATATTCCTTACTAGGCGAAGGTGTTTTCTGTGTTCTGTGTGTTCGAAAGACATGGTTTTCTGTTAGGATTGACGGTGTAGGATTGATCTGTGCTGGTCTGGCTTGTTTAGTTTTACAATGGGTGTATTGATGTACTGTTCACTGCAATATGTAAGATGCTGCCTTTTCCTAGGTACTCATGTGTGACGTGTGGCTTGTTACTAAAAATCACGTTTTTCGTACAGATGGGGGGGGGGGTGCCAAAAAATGATGGGCCCCGGGTGTTACATATGCTAGGTACACCACTGCATTATGTAAAGATACCAGAAAGCTGGCGAAGCAAAAACTTTAAGTAAATTGTTATTCTTCTAAGTTTTGAGTATTTAACCCTCCCACAATCTCATGGGCACTCGTTTCAAGTTTCAAGTTTATTGAGATTTTGATTTAAACGCAATATCAAATATTTTCAATGTGTATAACAAAAATAAATTTTGGGAAATAAATAAAACCATTTGAACAATAAACATACAAACATATCCATAGATGATTAAAATTACATAAGGAGTACAAGGATAAACTACATTTGTTTAAAAATGCGTCCTCTGCGCCTGCTCATAAATTTGTGGAGTATGTAATTTGTCGCTCATGCATATTTTTTTTTGCACACACCTCATCAATCCTTAGAGGGAACACTGCTGTCAACGCATTCCAGCCCCTGTGTCATTCTCTATTATATATATGCATCTATGTGTGTACATACATGCATAAAAACCAAAATGCTGCCTATGCATGATTCTATTAAAAGTCACCTAAATTCAATAGCGTGTACTTATAGGCATATACATGGGCGCAGCATGGGTGTGATGCACAGTGTCACAGGGCTGCCCCTGTTCCTAGTGAGGAAGCCTTGCCAGAAAAGGAAAATGGGGTTAAAACCCTTGAAAGTATTCCTAAGCCTGCTAAGGAGAGTCCCAAAGCAGCTCTTTGGAATACTTACAAGCCAAGCCTTCCAGCAATGAAACCTCCTAAAGCGGGCAGATCTGGTTTAGCTTTACATAAGCCAGTTATAAAAAAAAAAACCCAGTGGAAAGACTACATCTCCCAGCAGGCACGGAGCCAGGGAATGGAAAGAGCCGGGCTGGAATACAAGCCACTGTCAAATCAGGCTCAAACTGGTTTGAGCCAGGTGAGAAGCTCTCTGAGAGCAGGCTACCCTAAAACACCTGCAGGGAGGACTAATCAGCTTCCTGCAGCGAAAGGAAAGGGAGTAGTTTTCTCAAAGCAGGGGAGCCAGCTCCAGAAGCAGTTGGAGGGCCAGCCTCGGAGTCCACACCTGCTCCCGACCCAGCAGGTTGCAAGCCACAGATGGCAAGCCCAGAGAATCAGGAAGTCACAGTCTACCTCCTGGCTACCAGCCCAGGCAGAGGTTGGTGAGATAGAAGCCACAGAGAACGGAGAGTCTGTGTTTGGGCAGACCTTGCTTATAATATGGAGAAAGGAGAAGCAGAGTTGCCCAGTATAGAAGAAATAGGAATCTTTTCCTGTTAAAGAGAGCTGGAATAAAATCTGGACTGTGTACTAGATTAAGAGAAGGCTGAGATTTTTGTTTGAAGAAAACTTTACAGTTGGGACAAGTTTTTTTTTCTCTTTTGAGATAGTTGGGCTAGGAACTGACAATTGTTTATGTTTCGAATGCTGCCATGATACACCAGGTGATACAAACCTGAAGAAGCCTGTTTTGATTTTGATCAATAAATTATACCAGGAAAGTGCACCTCTGTCATTGGACCTGTTTTTTATTAGTCCAATACCAAGCTACCAACAGAACCTCATGTAACTGCTCGGCTGAGGTTTTGTGTCACTGGGTAAGGCCACTTGCTGAGCCCAGCTTGGCCGCGCCCGGTCACAACAGCTATGTATGCAAATTACAGAATACTATACTTTGCATGCATGTTTTTGCAATTTAGGTGTGAACATTGTAACAAAGAAAAGGAGACCCTGCCATGGTGAAACGAACCCCAAGACGAGAACGGGATAGGTTAGGTTCAATTAAAACAGTCTCTTATCCAGGCTCTCGACTCCCTCATAGGAGTCCTTGGGAGGGGGTTGGGAATGAATTCCAACCGGCAGGTCTCCAACATTGTACAATAGAGCTATCAGTGGCTACTAGTACTAGTATTTATTATTTCTTTAGTGCTACCCAGTGGCGTAGTGAGGGTCAGTGGTACCCCTCCCCCACCCTCTTCTCCATCGCCATTACGCGAGGATCCCCTTCCCCCATATCTCTTTAATTTTCCTGGCGAGAGCAGCATCACGAACTTGCTGCCCGTGTCGTCTCTGCTCTCCCTCTGACATCACTTCTAGGCAGGGGGACCTGTAAGTGACGTCGGAGAGAGCCGACACCAATGTGAGATGACCTCTGCTTAAAACAGCTTACAATCTAAGTCAGGGGTGCCCAATAGGTCGATCGCGATCGACTGGTAGCTCGCCAAGGCAAAGCGAGTCGATCATCCAGGACTCACTTTGCCTTGGCGATCTATCGGGCCGATCAGTCTTCCTCTCCCTGACGTCAATTCTGCCGTCGGAGAGGAAGTTCGGGCCAGCCAATCGCTGCCTGGCTGGGCGGAACTTCCTCTCCGACGGCAGAATTGACGTCGGGGAGAGGAATGCTGGTCGGCCCAAAGCAGGGATAGCATGGGGCGTCGTCGGCTTTGGGGCCTGTTATCCATTGGTAGCAGTTTGGGTCCTGTTACCCGATGGCAGCGGCAGTGGCAGTGGCTTGGGGAAGGGCAGGGAGAAAGAAAGGGGGCAGGCAGGGAGACAGAAGGAAAGAAGAGAAACAGAAAAAAAGAAAGGGGGCATGAAGAGAGAAAGAAAGAAAGGGCAGGGAGAGAGGAAGAAAAAGTTGGGGGAGAGAATGAGGTGTGGAGGAGAGGAAGCATACAGGCTGAAAGAAAGATTGGATGCACAGTCAGAAGAAGAAAGTGCAACCAGAGACTCATGAAATCACCAGACAAGGTAGGAAAAATGATTTTATTTTAAATTTAGTGATCAAAATGTGTCTGAATTTATATCTGCTGTCTATATTTTACAATATGATCCCCTTTTACTAAACCGCAATAGTGGTTTTTAGCGCAGGGAACCTATGAACGTTGAGAGCAGCGCTGGGCATTCAGGCCCTTTGGGACACAACAAAATGCAACATTTGCATGCTCACATTTATGCCTGCTTTTTGCAGTCAGTGTATTGCAAACTGTGTGCCGCAGCAGATTCCAGGTGTGCTGTAAGACGCCGGTGAGGAGAGGCACTGGCGCTGGCTGACTGCTTACAGGACGTGCCTCTTACGGCAAGAGGCACATCCTGTAGGCAGTCAGCCAGCGCCAGCATCTCTCCTTCTCCAGCAACTCCCCCCCCCCCGACCAGCTGTAATAGGAGGCTCAGGCTGGAGGGCATCCGGGCATGTCAATGTGATGATGCCATACATGCATGATGTCATCACACTGACATCCGCACATTTCCAATCGTGGCCCCAAGTTTAATGTGTTGCGGCTTCAAAACATTTACGGCACACTGGCGTAAGTGATAGCACCTAAGCGATTACACGCAAATGCCGGCTTACCCTTCTATTCCAGTGGTTCCCAAACCTGATCCTGGAGGCACCCCCAGCAAGCCAGGTTTTCAGGATATCCAGAAAGAATATTTAAAGGAGAGAGATTTGCATGCACTGCCTCTACTGCATGCAAATCTCTCTCATGAATATTCCTTGTGGACATCTTGAAAACCTGACTGGCTGGGTGCCTCCAGGACCAGATTTGGGAACTACTGACCTACGGCGTATCTCTTTCTTGCTATTTTTCCCTCCAGCAAATCAGCGGCATTAGATTTTCAAACTGTAATCGTGTTTTAGAGCACCTAACATTACTTTAATGCTATACAAACTTAACAACAAGGAAATTAATTAATCAACTTTGTTCATTTCTCTTTTTAATAGCATTATCAAAATAATTACCTTGTTTAGTGCTGCCAAATCAAAACACTAGCAATCAGGAAAAAATAAGGGTTTATTTTGGCTCTGTGCCATCTACAGACAGAATGTCGGCTGCCAATGAGAACATAAAAGCTTGGAACTACATTAGCTGCAAAAGATTTTTTTTTTTTTTTAAAGTTATAGGCAAACACCAAGAAAATAAAGGTGACTGTTTCACCATGAACTACAGACTTATCTGTGCCTTCAGAAAGATATATCCCCCGCCTTTACTAACGTGTAGCGTGAATTTTAGCACCGGCAGCGGTGGCATCTGCTCCGATGCTCATAGAAATTTGGAGCAGTTACCGCCGCTGCCGGCTCTAAAACCTATGCTACGTATTAGTAAAGGAGGGGGATAAAGAGGATGGAATTGGTCCAGATGACCCTGGAATTCTATAAAAAGTGCTACAGTATAAATTACACATGCAAATTTAATTGAACAAGCCAATTAGTGCCAATAGCTGCTTGGGACATTGGATCTTTAAGTGATAGGAGGGGCTAAGTAGATGAAATTGATAGGCAGACTAGATGGTCCATATCAGGGTTGCCCAAGTCCAGTCCTCAAGATCTACTGGCAGGCCAGGTTTTCAGGATATCCACAATGAACATGCATGAGAGAGATTTGCATACCAAGAAGGCAGTGCAGGCAAATCTCTCTCATGCATATTCATTGTGGATATCCTGAAAACCTGTCCTGCCAGTAGATCTCGAGGACCGGACTTGGGCAGCCCTGGTCCATAGGGTCCATATCTGCCTTCATTTATCTATGTTTCTATGATTTTAAGGAAAACATTATTGTCTCAACAGCAAATTCAAAAAGAAAAAAAATAATGGCGAGGAGGGGAATTCCCCTGTCCATTGCATCTTTCAAAATGCAGTGAGCGGAGGGTATTCCCGTGTTCCCTGAATGCAAGTGCAGAGATTCAACAGGTAGGCCTCTGATGTCATGGCAACAGTGAAGCTATCATTCACACTGTGGACTCCTCCCATTGCTGGGGGCAGAGAGATACTATTGGCTCTTTTGAAAGAGTCAGAGTTTGGGAGGGGGGGTTCTGCATGATAAATATTGCGGAGAAAAGCACAGAGAGGCAGCTGGAATCAGAAGGGGAAGGGAGTAGGGAGAAATAGTTTCTCTCTCTCTGGTTAATAGTTTTGTGGGAGCTGGGAGAGAATTTCTTTAAGCAGCAGGCTACCTTGATGCATATAGCTGAGGGATCAGCATCCCAGAACCCTAAATATATTGGTAAAGGGGGAATTTCTATTTGTCCTTTCTACTCTCCTTTACCTGATAGTGTTCTTCTGGCCTGCCTCTTGTGCACATAACCAGCCGCAGGGTACTACAGGAGGTCTGGGGCTACATAATATTAATTAATATCTACTTGATTTTTTTTGGTCAACTTCTGCTGCCATTCGCAGGAAGTTTTTATATTCCATATACTGTGGTTCTGGTACTATAAATGATGTAGGTGTTTTAACTTAAAATTTTTAAATCAGTTAATTGGCACTGATAATTGATAGCACCATTAAAAACCAATTATAAAATTAATTTGCCAGTAGGCGCCTACCTGCGCCTACACAAAAGATAGGCATGGCTATGGGTGGAGTTTGGGTGTGGACTGATTTAAGCACCGGTATTTTAGGCCAAGAAAACCCTGGCTTAATATACCAGATTTTAAGATTTTAACGCCTTCTGGCGCCTATGCTGAATTAGCTGCTGTTAAGCGTGATTCTGCAAACTTTGAATGACATGTATTAGGTGGCATTTTCCTTGGCACCTACTGATTTAGGCACTGTTTATAGCACTGTCTCTTAAACTGGTGTGCCCTGAAGAGATTCCGGTTGTGCCACTAGAGATTCCAGAATTTTACTTTATTTTTTAAAATTCCCTTCATAAGTATACACTAGAATAGATGATATGTACATGCACATTGCATACACAAGAGTCTGTCAATGTTATGAGCGTCTTGTGTGTGCAAGGATGCAACCGCCCAGACAAGCATCATTCTTTGATGTGATTGGTCCTTGAAAACTAATGGCAAGTAATTTTATTTTTATTTTATATGAAATTATCCTAACTTGAACAACAAAGCAATCAAGGCTTTGCTACTATTTGGATTGTCTAATCTTTGCGAACTTGGATTTTCAGCTCTGACAAATTGAAAATAAAAGAATGGTAGATGGTGAATGATGAAATGTGTGTTTGCTTGTCAACTATCGAGCTGCGTTTTGAGTTCATTTGCACTCAAAAACAAGCACAACCATCACATTGATTAACAATTCTATTCTATCTACTTTAGTTTCACCGTTTATACAATTGCTCATACATAGCTTAAAGAACTTTAAATAAATAACTCTTTGTTGGTTTTGCAAATTTATAATTTCAATTATAAAGTGCCACGAAAAACATTTGCTCTGTTTAGTGTGCCAGAAGTTTGAGAGACACTGGTTTATAGGATCAGGGCCTTTGTGCCTTTGGCTCAACAGTGCCTTCCTACTGTGGCATCACAATAGGAAAATCCGTCGGTACTATCTTATTCTTTGTTTTGAACTATATATCTCTAGCAATTAATATATGAATAAAGAGTTGCATTTGCAAGAGCTACTAAATCTCACCTCTCCTTCTGTAGCACCCCCACCAGCAGTAATAGGATGCTCAGGACCACAGATGTTGATGTGATGACATCCGCGCATTTCTGGGTGCCCTCCAACCACAGCCCTGAACTTAGTGTGCCACAGTTTAAAAAGTTTGCAACACATTGATCTAAATAAATCTCATTTGCTGAACTCAACAGAAACAGAGATGTGCTGTGAAATGCTGAGTAACATATTATGTCCTGAACTAATTTAAAAGCAAATTCCCCGCAGAAGTCAAAGCAGAGTCAGCCCTTCCAGCAAAATCCTTCCTTGCTTACTGGTTACTATAATGAGTTCACCCCCAAAGGAACAAGGCAATAAAAGAGATCTCCAATTTCGAGGATGTTGAATGAAACTTTTGACTTTTCTTAATTTTACGGCTATTCCTCATTGACCCACAATAGCATCTTCAGATCTCAGCTCACTTTTTAATGAACTTGGAAGGTAAAAATAGCTCTGGCTTGACTTCAAGTGCCAGGTAAGCGTCTTTCCTTAGTTAATAAAAATAAATCTTAATAAAACATGTCACCAGTCACCACTTCGACGTGCTTGTTACACACAGTTTTCAATAACTATAGATATGTCAAATCTTTTAAGACCAAATAGCAATAAACAGGGTTTACTATGTTCTATGATATTTTTGCATGTTAAGAGGCAGACTTTACAAACTACACGGAGAGGGGAATTCAAACATCCAGGTTAGGATGTGGAGAATTCTCACTGTATTTTACAAGAGGCTCTGCCATAGAGCCTCCTGTAAATCAGATGCCCCTCCCTGCATGTGCGGAAGGAGCAGTGATTTGAAAGAGGTGCGAGTGTGTGGGGAGAGGGGAGTGGGGGGCAGTATTTTAACCATCTGCTCCTGACCTCAGCCATGCCACCATTGACACTATCTAAACCTGACAACCAATTCAAATTTCAATCCCTCCCAATATTCAGACTGTTCCCATTGTAGTCTCATAGAAACATAGAAAGATGACGGCAGAAAAGGGCTACAGCCCATCAAGTCTGCCCACTCTACTGACCCACCCCATTAAGTCTGAGCGCTAATGACCTAGTTCCTTAACTCGACCCTCGTAGGGATCCCATTTGGATGTCCCATTTATTCTTAAAGTCGAGCACGCTGGTGGCCTTGATCATGAGACCACGGTAACTCATGGCAGCCATTTTTGCCCAAGGTCACAAGGAGAGGTGTGGGATTTCAACCCTCCTTCCTCCATACAGTTTTAGGCAGTGTATGATTAGGGACATATTGACCAAGATTTCTGATTTTCTTTACATATATCTTTTAGATTGATCCAGATTTAAGTCTCCTGCCATTTTTTCTTTATAATTGCTAATGACTTGGATGAAAATGATTTCTATGTATTATGTATTTCATCTTTTCAGGATTCGATTGTTGCTTTTGTGTAAATGTTGATAATTACCAATAAATAAATAAAATTCATTTAGACAGGAACTCCATCAAACGGAAAAGAGTGAGTGAGGAGAACAGAGAACAGTCACACAGAATACTGCAATCTAACAATAGAAGTCAGATGCTATAACTGGCTTCCAGTCATTCAAGAAAGTGTTAAAATGGACTCCAGTCATTGAACAGGGCAGAGATTTAGGGCATACAGCATGTACATTGGCAGTATACAAGTCCCAATCCCTTGCATTGTGTTGTGTAGCCCTACAAAAACCGTTCTAAATAATTTAAGAAAAGAAAGTGCAAGGTGGGAATTCCTCTACTTGGTTGCTTTGGTTTGGAAGAGAATGGTGTTACAATTTTGGATCTCTAAAGCAGGAGTGCCCACACTTTTTGGGCTTGCGAACTACTTTTAAAATGACCAAGTCAAAATGAACTACCAACAATAAAATTTAAAAAAAACACAACGCACATTGTACGCATAGAATTGTTAATTATCATTCCTATTCCGGGGTTTTTTCAAAGAGGTCAAAGCAGATGACTCTATGCACTGTCACCTCAGTAACAACCATACAAAAATAGACAAATACCCACCCCCTCCCTTTTTACTAAACCACGATAGCAGTTTTTAGCGCAGGGAGCTGCGCTGAATGCCCAGCGCTGCTCTCGACGCTCATAGGCTCCCTGTGCTAAAAACCTCTATTGCAGTTTAGTAAAAGGGAGGGGGTGGGTATTTGTCTATTTTTGTATGTTTGTTACTGAGGTGACAGTGCATAGAGTCATCTGCTTTGACCTCTTTGAAAAAACCCCGGAATAGGAATGATAAAATATAGAGAGCAGATATAAATTCAGACACATTTTGATCACTAAATTTAAAATAAAATCATTTTTCCTACCTTGTCTGGTGATTTCATGAGTCTCTGGTTGCACTTTCTTCTTCTGACTGTGCATCCAATCTTTCTTCCCTTCTTTTTAGCCTGTATGCTTCCTCTCCTCCTGACCTCATTCCACCCCCCCCCAACGTTTTCTTCTTCTCTCCCTGCCCTCTCTTTCTTTCTCTCTTCATGCCCCCTTTCTTTTTTTCTGTTTCTCTTCTTTCTTTCTGGCTCCCTGCCTGCCCTCTTTCTCCCTCCCTGCCCTCCCCCAAGCCACTGCCGTTGCCATCGGATAACAGGCCCCCAAAGCCGCCCGCCGCCGGCCAAGCTCTCCCTGCTTCGGGCCCACCAGCATTCCTCTCCCCGACGTTAATTCTGCCGTCGGAGAAGAAGTTCCGCTGGCCAGAACTTCCTCTCCGATGGCAGAATTGACGTCGGGGAGAGGAAAGCTGATCGGCCCAAGATCAACCTATTGGGAGAAATGCTGCCGGGTCCTGCCTTTGAGGAAACAGAAAGTAGGCAGGACTTGGCAGCAAGAAGAGGAAATCGCAAGCTTAACTGACCTGTCTCCCGCTTTAGCCCGCAAACGGGGCTCTAACATGTGCGTGCCGGCTTCCCTTCTTTCTCCATCCCCCCCTCCCCCCGGAGCATAAGTTCTCCAAGCCGGTTTTTTTTTTTAAATGTTGAGCAGCGGAGATAGCAGCAGAATTCAGGAGCAGGCCAGTCAGGAAGGGAAAAAAGAGAAGGGAACCCGCTCTGCGATTGACTGGGGTCGCCTGAGCAAGCGACCTGTCGATCGCGATCGACGCATTGGGCACCCCTGCTCTAAAGAATCACCAGCACATCAAGAATGGCTTTCTAGATTCAAGAAGCTTGCAGTCTTTGAATTACGGACCTTCTCCAAACCAAAATCTCTAGATGGGCAATTCTTTAATCATTAGGGGAGAAGATCCTGCCCATTTAAGCTTATAGGCCTCTTTCTCGCTTCAAATTGGGGAAACTAATACCAATTTAGCTCAGTATATTGATTGTAATTTTGTTCTGGTTAGCTGAATCGCTACAGATTCTGCATTGTTGAACTGTGAAGAATGAAGTTAAGAGCATGTTTCAAGGGGAAAGAAGTGAGGGTAATCTTGATTTTGAAAACACACTGCAATGCAGAGATGTTTCTTTATCTTTTTATTGGACTTTGTTGTATATTTTTGGTTCTCTTCATTGTGATCAATAAACATTTAATTTCTTTATTTTTACCCTGCCTTTCCCAAGGCGGGTCACAGTAAAGTACATACACAAATAGAACCACATACAATACAAGAAATCAAACATCAATATAACATGATGATAATAATAATAATAATGTAAAGCCTCCTAAAATTACAAAGAGGCTACCAGCACCTCGCATCAAAAAACTATAAATCAAGTCCCATATTTCATCTTACAGAAGAGATGTTTCTTCAACATTTTCTTAAAACTACTCAAACTAGATTGCTGTCGTAAATATCCCGGAAGTTTATTCCACTCGCGAGGACCCACACATGAAAATATGCTAGCTCTAGACACGGAATATGTAGGTCATCGGAATATGTAGGTCATCATGAGTCACCGAACGCAACATACGCTGTGGTTCATATGGCAGAATGCTATCCATCAAATGTTTCATGATGGAAAAAAAAAAAAGCTCAAGACGAAGGACTGCCAGAAGTGCATTTCACAAGAAAGGTGCTAAAGAATAAAAGGCACAGCTTCTTAAGTTTAGTCTTGCAAAATACACCAATGGAATGTGCAAACGGAGATCAGCCAATGACTGCAGAAGTCTGGGGAGTAGGGGAGCATATGGACCAGTTACAGAGGAAAGATAGGAGAGGGATGCTTGTGCGTAATTGTGCTTTGGGATGCCTGTGCGTAAAGTCTTGTGCTTTGGGATGCCTGTGCGTAAAGACTTGTGCTTTGGAATGTCTGTTCGTAAAGTATTACGAGTTTTGTGATTTTCTGTGTTCTCGCTCCTACTCGTTTCAGATGTTATCTGATGTAGTTTTCCCATATACAAGGAGTAATTTGTGCACCGTTTTCTCCCCTTTCTCCACTGCTCTTCAACGTGTACCTTTCTTCATTGGGAAATCCGTTGTCTTGACTTGGGGGTCAAACTTTATAGTTATGCGGACAATATTACAATTGTATTATCTGTTACATCTTTGCCGTCAAAATATTGCATTCAAATTTCCCAGATAATATCAACAGCTTGGGAATTACATATTCAGTCTTGACAGTGGCTAGGGAAGTTATAAATCTTTTCCTGAATCTAAAGCATGCTTTGCATGGTAGATGTGGCTTTTATAAATGTGTCTGATCACATATACCAGTGTCTCACAAACTTTGCAAGCTGCGGCACACTAAACCGTTGACCGCGGTTCAAGGGCACTTTAAAGTGCGCGGACGTTGACGTGATGATGTCCCATGCATGCGTGACATCATCATGTTGACTTCTGTGCATGCGCAGAGGTTCTCCAGACGGGGCCCTGAGCCACCAGTGGGGGGAGGGGGAGGGGGGTGCTACAAAAGAAGACGTGCGGAGAAGAAACGCTCGTGGTGGCTGCCTACAGGATGTGCCTCTCGCCACAAGAGGCACATCCTGCAGGCAGTCAGCCGGTGCTAGCGTCTCTCCTACACCCCGGCGTCTCGCAGCACACTTGACATCTCAGGCAGCAAACTAGTGTGTGCGGCACACAGTTTGCGATACACTGACATATACAGTAAGCAAATCTGCTCCTGTTTTTACTGTAACCTGTACATGGGCATTCCTGAAGAGAGTATGCAATGTACAGGTAAGTGTATATTTTATAAAATAGGCATGTACACATTTATTTATACCTTCCTTCGAACAGGTGCAAATTTGAGCTTTGGCATTTGAGCCCTATTTTATAAGGACATCTGTGTGACCTTTATAAACCAGGCTTAAAACAGGAGCCTTTACAGACTTTTCACATGCAGGAAATTTTACATCAAAACACCCAGGATAGCAGTGAATGCATCTCCTGTTTTCTTTTTACCTTCTGTTGTTAACTTGGACTTAACCCACTCTTGGGCAGGAGGACCATTAACACGTATTTTTAGTCTTATCATCGATGAAAATGAAATTGTGATATGAAAATTTATGAACAAAGTGGAACACTATGGAGTTCAAAACACCTTTAATAAAGCATAAAACAGTCCAAATAATAAGAAGTTGCTCTCTGGGAGAACAGACTCAATTCAAAGCAGTCACTTTCTCTTCATTTTAAGCAATCTCTCTCAACACCTTTTATACTCTTCCAGTTAAATGAGAGAGGATATAAAAGATCAGTTGCCATATCTGTAGCAGAAGACAGTTTTTAGATGATATTTATTTTAATTTTATATATTGGGTTTTTCTGGGGGGGTTGAGGAATTATATTTTATTTATAGCATATATACTCGGATATAATCCCATCTAAATATAAATTGAGGTAACCTTTCCCTCAACCTCCCCAAAAAAGGTTGACTAGAATATAAACTGAACTCACATCAACCTTGCAAGGTTACTGTAGGCATGAGCGGCCTAGTGGTTAGAGGTGCTGCTTAGCACCCTGAGGTTATGAGTTCAATCCCAGCCTGCTCCTTGTGACTTTGGACAAGTCACTTAATCCCTCCACTGCCCCAGGGTACCTGATTACTATTCAATGTATTATAACAACTTTGGATGAAGCTCTTCATGAAAGGCAGTAAATAAACATAGCAACCACTGTGGGAACTTACGTGAGCTATTTTGAGTAGTGAGACTGTACGGGGCGGGAGCATCGCTCTTGCCCTGGTTCACCAATGGACCAGCAGGGCTTAAGGTAGATCTGGTGAGAGGTCAATCATGGGTCTGAGAGGTAGAAAACTCAGATATAAACTGAGACCCCCATTCTTGGGTCATGTTTTGGCCGCCAAATCTAGGTTTATATTTGAGTATATACTGTATTTTTAAAGCTGAAGTTCTAAGTATTTAATGTTATATAATGTTAACTGTAGAACTGTTTTTGGTGAGGTATGTCCTCAAATAAAATAAGACTGCTTTTTTAAATTGATGTTCGGAATGGTCAGTGGTAAAAGAAAGCAGGGGAGATCAAAGACCCATTGGCTGGATACCATCAAGAATGACATGGGAATGAACATCAAGCAATTGAAAGAAGCCGTGGAAAACAGGGAAGCATGGCAAGGGCTGGCCTAAAGAGTATCCGAGGGTTGGACAGAACTGAATGGATAGTAGTAGTAGTCTTTTTTCCAGGATACAAGTTGCCAATCAAGTCCAAATACAGTCCTTATATCTTTTTCTGTCACTTGGCAACCTAGATTTTCAACATTTTTGCTTCAGATATTCAAGTTGCCACTTCAAGTTAAACATTAGGATGACACCATTTTTATTTTGAACTCAATGACACTGTAGGTGGATACTTTTTTTGGGGGGAGGGATAACTGATTCAACAATTGGCTCCATTAACCCAGAACACAGACTTGTGCTACAGCAAATTTGGTGGTATTTGCTGGAAAGCTTGAAAGTCAAGAAGAAAGTCCAGGGAGGTGCAAAGGCTGCTGAGCAACTGGCATCAGAAGAGGAGGTAGATCAAGGAAACCTACTCCCACACCACAACAGTCGCTCACTCGAAGTTGTGGTCAAAAGTATTAATTAAAAATACATTATAAACAAAATAAATGCTCTATGAATATTGCTTAGGGATTAATTGCATTCCACATTAATAGATGGACACAAATCACTATCATATTCTTCAGCTAGCATGACAGAAGGTCCATGGAAAAACAAGAAAAAAGTCTGGAACAAAAATGAGAGTGCAATTAAGAAAAGTATAAAAAAAATTCTGATTGTTGTTTCATTGACTCTCTATGGACTAGAGCTTGTTTTCCTAAAACTAGCTAATGATAAACCCTCCTACTTCCATCTGCTTGTGATGCCCAGAGTACATGAATCCCATTCCAGTAGAGCGTTCTCCTCCTCCAGGTCCTTATGTTGAAGCCAACAAAACACGTAGCTTTTATAGTGAGGTAGGCAGAAACCATCTGTAAGCCTCAAAATTCCCCAAGATAAAATAAGCCACTTGTTCAAAGAGAAAACTGCCATTTTATTAACTATTTAAATAAAAATGGAAAGAAATCCTGGAAAGGGTTTTAATGCATTCTCCCCCCCAAAAAAAACCAACCACCACCAAAAATGAAAATAATTTCTCATATTTTTAAAGTTGGCTGCAATGACTCAATCTTAGGGGAACTGCCATTTGACAAAAGAACTTGGCTGGCCTATATTAATCCAAAAGAAAACTGATTATATTGCCAATAACAATGAAATTAAGAGCTAAAGAACACAGAATTGCCATGATTATTTCTGTACAGCCGAGTCACGTCATCAAAGTGAAATACAAGCAGTCTCTGGGTTCCGTTTTTTAAACCATTCTTAAATTAAATTTGTACGTAACTCGGATCCTGTACAATATACAGTCTATAAAAATATAAACATTAAAGAACATTAAACATTAAAGAAACAGTCCTCAAAATAAAGTACTGTAGCTTAAATAGAAAAAAAAGATGAGGTTTACACTTTCTTTCTTCATCCGTCCTACTGCTCCCTCTCCACCACCACATCCAACATTTCTCCCTCTTATCTTTCTCTTCCCCATGCATCTATACCTCATGCCTCTCCTATTACCACATCCAATATCGCTCTCCTCCGCCCTATGCCCAACAATTCCCCTCTTTCTTCATTTCCTCATGTGCACCATCTCTTACCCACTCACTCAAAACTCCCATGCCCAACAATTCTCCTTTTCTATTCCCTCTCCCACGTCAGCATCTCTTTCCCTCACTACCTCCATTCTTTCATCCAAGTTCATGCCCCCTCCCTCCCTCCTTTGTCTCAATGCGCCCCTCTTCCTCCCTTCCGTGTTCCAACCCAACCCTCGTTCTCATTCTCACTTGCCTCCCTCCCGCAGGTGTTACCTCCTCTGGCCAGCTCCTTCCTCCCCACCATACTTCTCAAAGTCGTGACCCGCAGCTGACTTGGAAGCCTTCCCTTCCTTTCCCAATGCTTCCCTCATCCTTCTTCTCACTTGCCTCCCTTCTGTGGGTGTTACCTCCTCTGGTCTGCTCCCTTCTCCCCACTGTACTTCTCTTCTCAAAGCCACAGCTACTACATGCAGCCCGCAGTTGACTCGGAAGCCTTCCCTTCCTGTCCCAATTCGCCCCTCTTCCTCCCTTCCTTGTCCCATGCTCCTTGTCCTCCTTCTCACTTGCCTCCCTCCCATGGGTATTACCTCCTCTGGCTAGCTCCCTCCTTCCTTTCGTACTTCTCAAAGCTGCGAGTGCGGGTCCTGCATGCGGCCCACAGCTGACCCGGAAGCCAAGTTAAAAATGCAGCCTCACTACTTACCGTAATTGACGGCACATACACAGGCAAGTTTGTAAAATGGGGAAGCTAGACGTGGAAGTTGTGAAATCATCTCTCCCACACAGAAGCTGCAGGTGCAGTTCAACATGCTGGTAAAGATATATGTACTCCTGTAGATATTTTTCAAAAGGCTCTGCCTGGACCGATCTTGTTTGAAACTACCATGGAACTCAGCATGTCTCAACCTGGACATCTCAATTCTGATCATTCCATTCTGTGTAAAATAGGACCCTGCATGTTTCAGTATTTATTGTAACCATTAACATAGGCAGATCTAAGAGCAGATTTTAGTGCATGTGTGGAAATAGTAATTAGCAAAATGGTCTGCATTTAAAGAGTAATAAAAAAAAATGCCTTTGCCTTTAAAATAAGTGGTTGTTCTAGGTAAAATGGGAAAAAAATCCATATTCAAATGTAAAGGAAAATGGGCACCAAATTAGATTAAATACTGGAAGCAGTGTTTAAGCAATACATCTACTCATCAGTGCTGATACATAGCCTAACAATAGGGTTCTTTTATAAAGGTATGGGGAAAAAATTTTAGGGTACAAGTGGATCGATTTTTCAATCTGTCAAAAATTACAAAGGCTAAGGGACATTCAATGAAGTTACAGGGAAATAGTTTTAAAACCAATAGGAGGAAATATTTTTTTACTAAGAGAATAGTTAAGCTCTTCAATATGTTGCCAGAGGATGTGGTAAGAGTGGATAGCGTAGCTGGTTTTAAGAAAGGTTTGGACAAATTCCTGGAGGAAAAGTCCATAGTCTGTTATTGAGAAAGGCATGGGGCAAGAACAGACTACTGGGCTTGATGGATCTTTGGTCTGACCTAGTAAGGCTATTTTTATGTTCTTATGGCTCCAGAAAAAAAAGTACAGATTGAGACATCCGTATTTTACTTTCATTGAAAGCAATGGAAGTAAAACCTGGATGTCTCAATCCGTCCTCCTTTTACTGGAACTATATGGTAACCCTAAAAAAGTGGCTAAGCACAACTTTGTCACATGCGTTAAGGCCACCTTCTACCCTGGGAGTGGAACAATCTTCCAGGATACATTAGCCAGCAGCAAAATGTTCAGAACTTCAGGAAACTGCTGAAAAGACATCTGTTCTGTAAAATGAAATATAGGCTCTGAGTTTGGTTGAGGGAAAAGGAGTGATGACTCTTGAGTGCTGGTCACGGAGGTGTTCGATGGTCAGGTTTGTTTTATTTGGTTTATTGATATCTATTATCTGTATGGCTTATGGAATTTTATATTTTGATGTTTGTGTGGCCTTAAATGAATTTTGTCATTGATGTGACGTATGTTATATGTAATTTGATTTGATATGTAAGTATGTAATTTGTTATAGTGTGTCTCTGAAGTGTTTTGTACAATAAATGTAAATCTTTTATTTTGTATGTTAATATGTAACTCGTCTTGGATAAGGGTGGGTGAGAAATAAAACAAACAAACAGCAGTAAAATGGCCAAAATCCCTTTTACAATAAATAAATAATGGCCACATTATTGCTGTCACGACCCAGATTCTAAAAATGGCGCCACTGTCAGCAGCTGCCAACTGCGTGTCAATCATGCGACAGTGCCATTTATAGAATCACAGCTTCAGAAAAGGTAAGTGCTGGAAAAGTAGGCCAAGGTTTTCAAGGCCTACATGTCCAGTGCCTACTTTTTATGTGAATCGAGCCTAAAGAGGTGCTCTTGAAACCCTGGAGGGTGTTTTCCCCTACGACAGACTCTGGAAGAGCGTTCCAGTTTTCTACCACTCTCTGGGTGAAGAAGAACTTTCTTACATTCGTATGGAATCTATCCCCTTTCAGCTTTAAAGAGTGCCCTCTCGTTCTCCCTACCTTGGAGAGGGTGAACAACCTGTCCTTATCTACTAAGTCTATTCCCTTCAGTACCTTGAATGTTTCGATCATGTCCCCTCTCAATCTCCTCTGTTCGAGGGAGAAGAGGCCCAGTTTCTCTAATCTTTCACTGTTACAGCAACTCCTCCAGCCCCTTAACCATCTTAGTTGCTCTTCTCTGGACCCTTTCAAGTAGTACCGTGCCCTTCTTCATGTACGGCGACCAATGCTGGACGCAGTACTCAGGTGAGAGCGCACCATGGCCCGGTACAGCAGCATGATAACCTTCTCCAATCTGTTCGTGATCCCCTTCTTTATCATTCCTAGCATTCTGTTCGCCCTTTATGCTGCCGCCGCACATTGCGTGGACGGCTTCATCGACTTGTTGATCATAACTCCCAAGTCTCTTTTACTAAGGCGCGCTAGCACGCTAGTGCATCTTAGCGTGGCAATGCGTCCATAGGATATAATGGACGCATTAGCGCGTACTGACGCACTAGCGCGCCTTAGGATTCCTTTTACTAAGGTGCACTATGCTTTTTAGCATGCGCTAAATATTAGCACATACTAAGCATGCACTAAACGCTGACATGTGCATGTTAGTCCATGGACGCGTTAGCGGTTTAACGCACGCATAGATCTAGTGCACGCTAAAATGTTTAGCACACCTTAGTAAAAGAGGGGGTTAGTAAAAGGACTCTTACGTTAGATGCTGGTGTATGTATCTTAAGGTGCCATTTATAGAACACGAGTCGATGGCTCTATATTTATTTATTTTAAAAATTTCTATACCGTTTTTGACCAAAGCGGTTTACAAAACTTTTACATACATAAAATCTTAAAACAAATTAAAACAACTTTTCAGAACAAATCAAGACAAATGCACACAGAAGAATTCAATTCTTTCTAGGAATTAGCAGACAAAAATAAAATTAGTAGCTTAAAGGAAGGCATTTGCAAATAATTGTGTTTTAAATACCTTTTTAAGAACTTTCTATAGTTAGAAACCAAACTAATAGTATTCTGTAAGCAGGAAACACACCCATGTCCTTCCCATGCTCCATCCACATGTATACCCCACCTTTGAATTTAGCCATTAAATCAGTTATAGATGTTTATTTGTTTTGGTTTTTTTCATAATCTTTATTCATTTTTACATTTTACAACAAGTGTATCAATAAATTGACAATTGAAATTAAGTACAATGGTACCTTGGATTACGAGCATAATCTGTTCCAGGAGCATGCTCGTAATCTAAAATGCTCGTTTATCAAAGCGAGTTTCCCCAATGGAAACTCGCTTTGATACTTTCCCTCTCCCCAAGGCCAGTGGCGCTGTTCTATCCCCCCCCCCCCCCCACGAGAACTGGCATTGCTCCCCCTGAAGGCCCCCCCTGCGATCGGGCACCCTCCGCCACGATTAGGCACCCCCCCGCCGCGATCGGGCACCCTCCCGCCGCTTCTTACTGTCATCTGGGCCTGGGCACCGGCATGTCCTGTGCGTTGGTGCCAGTGCCCGAAGATCGGCCTCCTCTTCTTGCTGGGCCTTGAGCATCTGCGAGTTCACGCTCTCTCCGAGATTCTCGTGGATAAGTGCAAGGTGATGCATGTCGGTAACAAAAATCATATGCATGAATACAGGATGTCCAACGCTATACTCGGAGAGAGCCCCCAGGAAAGAGACTTGGGAGTACTTGTAGACAAGTCAATGAAACCATCCACATAATGCGCGGCAGCAGCGAAGAGGGCAAACAGAATGCTAGGAATGATTAAGAAGGGGATCACAAACAGATCTGAAAAGGTTATCATGCCGTTGTACTGGGCCATGGTACACCCCCACCTGGAATATTGCGTCCAACACTTGTCGCCGAACTTGAAGAAGGACACAGTACTACTCGAAAGGGTCCAGATAAGAGCGACTAAAATGGTTAAGGGGCTGGAGGAGTTGCCGTACAATGAGAGGCTAGAGAAATTGGGCCTCTTCTCCCTCGAAAAGAGGAGACTGCGAGGGGACATGATCGAAATATTCAAGATATTGAAGGGCTTAGTAAAGAAAGAGAGATTGTTCACCCTTTCCAAGGTGAAGAGAATAAAAAGGCACTCGCTAAAGTTAAAAGGGAATAGATTCCGTACAAACATAAGGAAGTTCTTCTTCATCCAGAGAATGGGAGAAATCTGGAATACTTTTCCAGAGGCTGTTATAGGGGAAAGAACTCTTCAGGGATTCAAGAAAAGGTTGAATAAGTTCCTGCTGGAACAGAACATACACAGGTAAGGCTAGACTCAAATAGGGCACTGGTCTTTGACCTAAGGGCCGCCGCTTGAGTGGACTGCTGGGCACGATGGACCACTGGTCTGACCCAGCAGTGGCAAATCTTATGTTCTAAATCTGTTTTACTACTTGGGATCTAGTTAGGTACTTGGAACCTGTTGGAAACCAAATACTGGGCTTGATGGGCCTTTGGTCTGTCCTAGCATGGCAATTCTTATGTAAGCCCAAAGCAAGGGGAAGGGCCCACCTATAGCTACACCACTGCTGTGTACATATAGGAATATTCAGAATGGCTTTTATAGGCTGGAAGTTATTATACTGTATAATAATGTGTTTATTAATTTTAGTATTATGATATTGATTTTGTTTTATTATTAAATACAGTAAAACCTTGCAAGTGTTTTGCAAGACAAGGAAAACATTTGATTAAATTTTAACTTGATCTACAAGCAATGGCTTGCAATACAAGTACATACAGTATACACACATCACAACTGAGCCGATGGTTCTTCTCTCTCTGACTGTTCTAAACGAGCGAGGTCTTGCAATCCAAGTGTGTATGGTATTTTGTATTAAAATTTTGGGGTTGTGGAATGAATCATCTGAGTTTCCATTATTTCCAATGGGGAAATTCGCTTTGATATACGAATTACAAGCATGCTTCTGGAACGAATTATCCTCGCAAACCGAGGTTTTACTGTATTGTGATCAATATGTTTTATTACTATAATTAGACATGATGAGTATAGTTTGCAAACCCAAACCAAGAATAAAAGAGAATGGGTTAGCAGTCATGAAAATATTGGCAGCTAGTTAGTTATAAAACTTTGTAGTTAGGCACAGGAAGGGAAAGGAGCTGAGTATGAACCAAACAAGAGCTCTGCATGCCTATCTACCCAAAATAGTAAAGGACAAAGAGGAGAAATATCAAAAGCTGTCTTAGGAATGACATCTTACAAACTGTCATGACCTATAGCTGGCAGCTGGGAAATATACTTAACAGGTAATGCTGCAGGATAGAAGGGCCTGTCAGCAGATGATGGCAGGAAAAGACCATGCAAGTGCAAGCTTTTGAGATAAGAAATAATCGTGTTAACATCTATAGGTCAAAGCAATTTGTCTCCTGATACAGAAGCTTCTAACCGATAAGCTTTCTCAGTGTCACTCAAATCACAATTAACAGCTTTCTCTGGAATTTTATTTTTAAGAGAGCGAACCAGCACATCCAGGGTGGGATTTGGGAAGGAGGGATGGGGGTGGGATTTGGGAAGGAGGGATGGGGGTGGGATTGTGTTTGTATTATTTTAAATAAGTGTAGATTATTGAAAGAGTATATACGTGGTGATTAATCAATGGGTGGGTGGGATAAAATGATTGATTTTGAATATCTGTAAGTTGAATGTGCTTTTCTTGACTTGTTATATGTTCTTATACCTGTGTATTGCACTGTTAATATTTAAAAATTAATAAAGATTTATAAAAAAAAAAAAAAAAAAGAGAGCGAACCATGAGACATGGAGAGGAGTCAGTTTAAGCTCCTAGAAAGAATTTTAAAAATATAAATCTTGTTTAGCCACTGTTTCTGACGGTGACGGGTCAAAAGCATGCGAGGACAAAGGTGTGCCGACAACCGAGCGCGGACAACTGAGCGCAGGGCTTAATCGCGCCGAATAAAACCCGTATTTTAAAGGGCTCTGACGGAGGTGTGTGTGGGAGGAACCCCCCACTCTACTTAATAGGGATCGCGCTGTCTCACGCTGCCATGTTTCCAGTATAATGAGGGGGGTTACAACCCCCCAAACCCCCACAACACTAGCGCGATCTCTATTAAGGAAAGTGTGTGTGGGGGGGTCCCAACACCCCCTGTCGGAGCCCTTTAAAATACGTTTTTTCTTCGGCGCGATGAAGTCCTGTGCTCAGTTGTCCGCGATCGGTTGTCGGCGCGCCTTTGTCCTCGCGCGCTTTAGACTATGAATCGTTTCTGACTCTTTTTTTTCATGGAAAAAAGGAACAAGAAATCTTTGTTTTCTGCTGTGAGTGCTAGTGTCTGCAGATTATTGTATTTTTGTCTTGTGGAAGTGTTCTAAGAGAAGTTGATGTCTGTGATTTAATAATGGGAAGGGGGGGGGGCAGGTAGTTAACTTCCAAAAAAGAAACATGCAGATTTAAGAGCATAGAAAGGAGAACATGAGGGGACATAGTACTGAGCAGAAACACTTTAAAACTCAATCTGCTCTGAGGAATAAGTGATGTTTTGTCCATGTAATATGAGTTAATTTCACATTATTTTTCTGAGCCTTTTTCTGCTGGTAAGAGTGAATTTGCATCCATTACTTTGAAGGGTTGTGGACTGTGAACTTATGCATTATATGCACTGACTTTTGTTAAAGATTCAATGCTGGAGCTTTATACAATGTAGAAAGAAGCAGAGGTGAACAGCAAACCAGCGAGAACAAGTCAGCTCCTTAGTGAACAGAGAAGCAGGCCTGAAAATTTAGAGACTGAAAAGTTTTTGAAGTGACGGAACAGCTTCCTTCTGTGCGAAACCTTAGGTTTTTCAGACTCTTAGAAGGTCTTTTACAAAGGTGCGCTAAGTGTTTTAGAGTGGATTTAGCACGCGCTAAATCAACGCGTGTGCTAACCGCTAACGCATCCATAGGATAACATGCAAGCGTTAGTGTTTAGCGCATGTTAATATTTAGCACGGGCTAAAAAGCATAGCGCGCTTTTGTAAAAGAGGGGGTTAACCTTTGAGAATTATATTTAGCAAAAAGATATATTACAACTATAACGTCAGGTTTGTTGGTATCATACTGTTTTTTAAAAAATTAGCAGATGGTTTTCTATTTCATAAACTAGAGAAAAACAAAGAATACAAAACAGTATCCACAAAACTTTTAAAATTTAATATAATGTAGGTAGAGTGGGTTCAAACCCACGCTGCTTCTTGTGACCCTGGGCAAGTCACCTAATCCCCCCATTGCCCCAGGTACATTAGGCGTCAAAACCTTAGGCACTTCTTATTTATTCCAGGTTTTTATTGGCCTAAATACCGGAGTGGAAGTCGAATTTTGGCAAAACATGGCCACAATCTACCCTCTAACCATGTCCACTTTCTGGTAGGCGCCTTGGACTAAGTGCCTACCTGAAATTTGTAGGCACCGACTGAGTTTAGTGCCTACCACCCAGTTAATTTTAATTCTTTCAGAGCGCTATCATACAGAGTCAGGAAGGAGACAGTCCCTGCTCGAAAAAGCTTAAGAACATAAGAATAGCCTTACTGGGTCAGACCAATGGTCCATCAAGCCCAGTAGCCCATTCTCAAGGTGGCCAATCCAGGTCACTAGAACCTGGCCAAAACCCAAGGAGTAACAATATTCCATGCTATCGATTCAGGGCAAGCAGTGGTTTCCCCCATGTCTTTCTCAATAACAGACTATGGACTTTTCCTCCAGGAACTTGTCCAAAACTTTATTAAAACCAGCTACGCTATCTGCTCTTACCCCAACCTCTGGCAATGCGTTCCAGAGCTTAACTATTCTCTAAACAGACAAGACAGACAGCATATTAAATAATTAATTATTAAACCTATTAAATAATTCATTTAGGTGCCTAGATCGGCTAGGTATGCCAATCTAGGCACCTAACTTCAAGCACTGTTTATAGAATCTGGGCCTTAGGGCCAGATTCAGTAAATGGAGCCGAAAAATGGGAGCCAGAAAAAATCAGTGCTCAATGCAATTCTACAAAGGGCACTCTAGGATTAGCACCCTTTAAGGAACATTGCCTAGTGGAGATTCTCACATCCAACTCTGGCCATGCAGACTCATGCCAGCTGAAACTAGGTGTAAACCGTGGTGCACATTCCCCAAATTCTATAAAACTGCCCATAATTCATTAGAATTCTCAACTGAGTCACCTCCCCCACCACCCCTTCCAGCTGTCCACTCTGCTAACCTTCTCTCCTCCTCCAAATCAACCATCTGATCTGATTCCTACTCAGAGTTATCACTTCCACTGTCATCCCTCCCACGTCACATCCTCAACCTACCACTTTCCACTGCAACAGTTCCTGATGTGTTCAAACATGCCGTAGTTACACCTCTCCTCAAAAAACCCAGTGTGTACCGAGAAAGCGAGTATATATGGACAACAGGAGCCAAACTTCAAATACCTGAGAGCAGGGAGACTAATGAGGCAACATTGAAAGGGCAAAGAAAAAGAACACAGGAAACAACATGATATGTACATTTTTGGGGTTGCACACCTCTGTGGTGCACTGCCCTATAAATGGAAACTAGTTGAATACCCAAGTAAGATCTTCCACTTCCAGGGTTGGCTGGACTGGGGTGCTGAGTAGGTGGTGGAGAAGCGTCATGGTAACTAATTAAGGGTGGATTGATTCAGGTTCTGTGATTGCAGGGTTTCAGAAAATTTATTTATTTATTCAATTTTCTATACCGTTCTCCCAGGGGAGCTCAGAACAGTTTATTCAGGTACTCAAGCATATTTCTCTATCTGTCCTGGTGGGCTCACAATCTATTTAATGTGCCTGAGGCAAAAAGGGGATTAAGTGACTTGCCCAAGGTCACAAGGCGCAGCATGGGTTTGAACCTCACACGCAAGGGTGCTGAGGCTGTAGCTTTAAGCTGTGCCACACTCTCCCCTGCTACATGGTCTATGGTTATACATAATTATTTGGTTATACATAACCAATCTAAGCATGATGCAAGAATATAAAAAAAGATGGGGCGGCGGGGGGGGGGGGGGAATCCAGAGCTGTTGTAAAGGAAAGCTCATGTCACCATAAACCAGCTCTAGCTCCACATGAGCAGGAACCATAAAATAACAAGGAGAAAACTACCAGGCTGGAAAACAATAATGGGAATAATTAGACAAGTTACATGAACAGCTAACAATAATTAACTCAAAGAGCATGACCGAGATTTTCTGGATGAAATAAATTGTTGCATTTCGAATAAACAGCTCTTGAAGCCACAATAAACAATTTAATTTTGAGGTATCACACGGTCATGATTAAAACTCACAATATTAACCATATACAAGCCACACATTCTTGCAGGAGTAAGACCAAACTATAACAACATTAAAAAGAAGCGTATAATAAAAAAAAGAACAAACCTGTTAAAAACAACAACAGCCCATAACGTTAAAATACTTGAAAATATAATGCTTCGATGCCCATAGGGATTGAATGAGCATTGGAGAATTTACCTTGCCAGCCCGTGGTAAGAAGCTCTTCCACGGTTTGGTAAAATGGGCCCTTTATTATACTGAAATATCGAAATGTGCTCTACTAAGAAACATTTAAAAACAGAGTTTTGCAACCAGTGGGTAAACCTCCATAAGGGCTGGTGAGTCCAAGATTGGACGTTTTTCTAGTCTTCTGGCTGGAGGTTTATTGGTCAAGAAAATATTACCAGTGCCCTTGAAATAGCCGAATTGCAAAACAGGGCCGCTGTGGGGTCTGGCTTGAGATTTGTGGACTTGATCATATTTAAACTTGGTAAGAAATATGAGAGAATGAATGTGGAATGTTTGGGGTTTAGTAATTCATTTAAAGTGTGGAGCCCATTGACTACATTTGTTACCTCGCAATAAGGGTCATGTATCTCTCCTTTTCTTAGATTTCCTTACACATCCAGGGTGGGTGGGTGGGGGGAGGGAAATGTATTTTGAGGATTTAATTATTTAATTATAATATTGTAATCACATCATATGTCTTATTGTATTAATAATTGGGAGGAGGGTTGGAGAAAAGATTGTTTTATGTATTACTTGTGTAGTTAATAGTGCGTTTTATGCAGTGTTTTATGTTCAATTAATTGTATTGCACTGTCAAAATTTGAAAATCAATAAAGATTTATTTAAAATAAATAAATAAACTTTGTAAGCTAAGTTGAAGCTTTCATCTATTCTGCACCAGATCTACAAGGACGGGTCATAACATCTAAAGGGAAACGCCAACTTTAATCTATTAAATTACAGTTTTCACCTTAAAAGCAGCCTCTTGAGCACGTAACAATTTTCCCTTTAAACCAGAGAAGTCTCATTTCAAATCAAGTTTTTCTGTCACAATTGCTTTGATGATATCATCGCATAAAAAAACATTTCATAAACCACTTTATAATGCCATAGAATGCAGCTGAGCTCCTAAAGCTGACTTAGGATCCCGATTTTGTGCTGTTTTCACCAAAACTTCATGTTAAGCCTGCCAAGGCCTGCCAAATCAATTGGATTTATGAGCCTAGCAGTGAACCCCTCCCCCACCTTAAATCCACCACTGTTACCACCCACATTTCATGCTCCTACAGTACCAGATTTTCCGGAACCAAAATCCAGACCCAAGGCCCTGCCCCCCCCAGGCCCGACCTCCCCCTCAACCTGTTCACTTGTCGAGAGGGCACCTGCGCATGCACTGGTGTGAAGCAGTGATGCCACACGCATGTGCATTACATCACCACACTGCACGCATCCCAGCGTCACTCCTAGCTGGCAGCTTTTCAAAACCCGGACAAAGTGCCGGGTTTTGAAAAGCCGTCCAGACATGTCCGGCGAAAACCAGACGTCTGGTTTGCCTAGCAGTATGTAGCGGGCTGACAAAATGTTCCTTTTCATGCAGCTACAGGAATGAACATTCAGGGCCCCAGAGCCAGTTCAACCTATATATACCAGGTGAGGCCCTAGCCCAGGACACTGGTGATAAAGGACGCCAAAATCCCATCTGGCATCTCTCCCTCTCTCTTCTAGTGGGGGGGAGGGGGAGATACTGTATTGGGATTTGGGATTTTGGCACTCTTTATCACCAGCACTGGGGAAGGAGGGAGAGGAGGAGCTATTAGATCATGGGGTTGGGGGGGCACCTATCCCAGGCCCCCTTGAATTCAGACACAGTCTCTGTCTCTACCACCTCTTCTGGGAGACTGTTCCACGCATCTACCACCCTTTCTGTAAAATAGTATTTCCTTAGATTACTCCGGAGCCTATCACTTCTTAACTTCAACCTATGCCCTCTCATTCCAGAACTTCCTTTCAAATGAAAGAGACTTAACTGATGCGCAGTTACGCCACATATCTCCCCTCTCCCGCCTTTCCTCCAAAGTATACAGATTGAGATCTTTAAGACTGTCCCCATACGCCTTATCACGAAGACCACACACCATTTTAGTAGCCTTCCTCTGGACTGACTCCATCCTTTTTATATCTTTTTGAAGATGCTTTCTCCAGAATTGCACATAATATTCTAAGTGAGGTCTCACCAGTCTTATACAGGGGCATCAATACCTCCTTTTTCCTACTAGCCGTACCTCTCCCTAGGCAACCTAGCATCCTTCTAGCTTTCGCCGTCACCTTTTCAACCTGTTTGACCACCTTAAGATCATCACATACAATCACACCCGCTCTTCTGTTGTGCACATAAGTTCTTCACCTCCTAAACTGTACCGTTCCCTCGGATATTTGCAGCCCAAATGCATGACCTTGCATTTCTTAGCATTAAATTTTAGCTGCTGACACTGCTAGTATAAAGTCACAGGATTTTTGAGGAGTCACTTCACACTGTGGTCATCGTGATCAATTTTACTTTGAACTTCTTTCTTTTACGATTATCAGGTACTAGTCGTACAGAGACAGGAGATTCTTTAGGATGACAGCAGTTCTGGACATGGCCCTGTTTTTATGGACATGCATTTGGGCTGTCTTGAAGAACACATTCTTTGCTTACTCCAACCCAGGGGCCAGACCCCTTCTAACAATCACTTTGATAAAAGGTCACAAGGTTACTTATCGGCCCTGGAGGTGAGCGGGGACAGCTCAGCATGGTAGCAACATTAATTCTTGCGCATATAATCAACAACCTGAGCAACTTACACCTCCAACCTTATGGGTTCCCTTCATTCCTCTCCTGTTTTACTTAATCTCTGTAGTAAAGTTTTTTATTTATAATTTTTTTCCCTGATCAGTTATTCCAAAGCAATAACTCTACCAACACTCCTCGCCATTCTAGAGCAGTCCAGTCCAAACCTTTGAAAGATGTTAAAACATAATAACATACTTGAAATATTTCAAAATCAACTTCAGTTTAAAAAATTAAGCTACTTTCAGATTCAAAACTTTTCATTCTCTCACTTTCTCTGTCCAGAGGGCTGCTAAAAAATTGGTTAGTGGCCTTTGTCATAAATCATAGGGAGACAGATTTAGAGAACTTAATATGTATACTCTGAAAGAAAGACGGGAGAGAGAGGATATGATAGAGACATTTAAATATCTCCATGGCATGAATGTACAGGAGGTGGATCTTTTTAAAATGAAGGAAAACTTGGGAAAGAGAGGGCATACGATGAAGTTAAGAGGTGATAGGCTCAGGAGTAATGTAAGAAAATACTTCTTTACAGAAAGGGTGGTAGATGTGTGGAATAGTCTCCAGGTAGAGGTGGTGAAGATGAAGACTATCTGAATTCAAGATAGCATGGGACAGGCATGTGGATTCTCTTAGGGAGAGGAGGAGATAGTGGATGCTGTTTTTGGGCAGCTAGATAGGCCATTTGGCCTTTATTTGCCATCATGTTTCTATAACCATAAAGCTCTATGACCTCACAATGCAAGTGTAAAGAGCCTCAGCCTATAAGGAGAGGAGGAGATAGTGGATGCTGCGGATGGGCAGACTGGATGGGCCATTTGACCTTTCTCTGCTGTCATGTTTCTATGTTTCTAAATATATGTATGAAAATACTTGCAAATGCATTAACATTTTTTCACCAATAAACACTCCAATAATGACAGCCTCACACATGGTCACTGATAATAAATACAGTACGTCATAATGTACAATTTATAATTAATAACACTTCATATACTTCCTGATATATTACTGCACTAGAATTCATATACTTAACTTTCTGACTGAATTTATTTCTTTTGCCAAGGAAAGACAGATGGTATGCCAACTTACAAAATCTGGAAAAATAATGTCTTCAAGACAAATGTGTTCAAAATGGCCTGCCACATAAATTACAGTTTTAAAAAGAATGTCTTCATTTTTTATTACTGTTACTACCACTTTTGAAACAATCTTTTCCTAATTATCTCTATAAATTACGAGGATAAAATTTATGACGCAACATTCATTTAACAAAATCCAATCCAGCGAACCATTGCAGAAGCACCCTTTATTGACGAAGAAAGGAATAATGATGAAAAGTTTTCTGATGCAGTTTGCTTTCCTGCTAAAACTTAGTAAGCTTAGAAGCGCACGAACAAGTCGTCCCAGTTTATTGTTCTATGCCTAAAAACAAAACCATCAATCATTCAATTAAAAACATGTTGGGAAATCTATTTCTATCAAGCTAGCAAAACTAGGAGATTGACTGTAAAGGCATTAGTGAGATTCCTAGTGCATTATAAATATGGCCTGATACATAAGTTATGTGATACATTTGCCTCAGCTGTATGCGATTTTCTCTCATAAATATTCGTTTTGGCAATCCTGAAAACCCAACTGGCTAGGAGCGTCTTCAGGAGAATGTCCGATGTCATTCTTTAGTGTCTATCTCAAACTCAGTCCTTCCACACCAGCATTCTTCAATACAAGGCTTGAGGGTCAATGGCTGTGCTCGTTCATACTCTGGTTCTTCCCTCTCTCCCTTAAAGAACGACTCGGAGATGGTTTCCCGCGGATGACGGCAGGGACAGGGACAAATTCTGTCCCCTGGTCATGAAGCCCATTATGTAGTTGCGGTGAAAAAAAAGCAAACAGAATGCTAGGAATTATTAGTAAAGGGACAGAAAATAAGACCAAGAAATATTACAATGTGACTTCACCTTGAGTACTGTATGCAATTCTAGTTAAGAATCTGAAAATAGGTCTAGCACAGGGATCTCAAAGTCCCTCCCTGAGGGCCGCAATCCAGTCGGGTTTTCAGGATTTCCCCAATGAATATGCATTGAAAGCAGCGCATGCACACAGATCTCATGCATATTCATTGGGGAAATCCTGAAAACCCGACTGGATTGCGGCCCTCAAGGAGGGACTTTGAGATCCCTGCTTTTAAGCATTGGTGGAAAGAGGCATTATGACATCACAATTAGAGAATGACACAGTGGCGGTTTACCCGCGGCCACCGCATTTTAGCCGCGGGTCACCCGCCGAAAACGGGGAAGAAAACTAGCAGTCGCTGCGGCGACGGGGACAAGGCCATTCACCGCCCGCGGGGCGGTGAATGGTCTTGTCCCCGCAGTGAGGCATGAAGGATCGCGCGGTCCCCGCAGCTCACACCCGCCTGCCCAATCGATTCTAGTGTTTAGCCAGCTCTCTCCCTTCTCCTCACCTTAGTTTGTAGATTTTCTTTTTCGGCGACCCGCACGCTATCAGAGAGCCGCGCATGCGCGGCTGCTCAGTGTTCAATCTTCTGCTCTGACGCAACCGGAAACAGGAAGTTGCAGCAGAGCAGAAGATTGAACACTGAGCAGCCGCGCGTGCGCGGCTCTCTGATAGCGTGCGGGTCGCCGAAAAAGAAAATCTACAAACTAAGGTGAGGAGAAGGGAGAGAGCTGGCTAAACACTAGAATCGATTGGGCAGGCGGGTGTGAGCTGCGGGGACCGTGCGATCGCTAGTGTTCCCGGCTCAAATTGGAAGGAGGGAGTGAAAGGGAAAGGGGATGAAGTCGGAAAGAAAAACCCACAGCAGGAAAGAAAGGGAAGGACTGGCAGGTGAGCCAGATGCTAGAAGCAGGGGGGGGGGGAAAGAAAGAGGGAAAAAAGCTAGATGGGGTTGAAAAGAAGAGACACACTGGTATGGAAGAGGAAGATAGGGGAAATCTGGACACAGGAAGGTAACAGAAAGAGGGGAAATTATGTGCATGGGGCATAGGGACAGAGACATAAAGGGGACATGCCATGGGGATGGTATATAGACACAGGGGGGGGCAATGGCAGATACATATGGGAGATATTAGAAATGGGGAAAATAGGAGCACAGAAGCGAGATGGTTTGTGGGGATGGGACAGGGACCGAGCTCGCAGGCTCCAGTGGCTTGCACAAATTACATTGTAACGTGCCATGAAAATAAGAGGGAGGAAGGTAGATAGATAGGCCATGCGAGAGAAGCTGAAGGGTGGTAGAAAGGAACAGATGGTAAAGGAGGGAGGGAAGGGTGGTGGTGGAAAGGAATAGGACAGACATTGAAGGAGGGCGGAGAGGAACAGACCCCGAAGGGAAATGTGGAAGACAGAATGGGAAGAAGACAGATGCCAGACTATGGGGGAACGGAGGGAAGAAGATGGGTGCTAGACCAATTGGGGGGGGGGGTTAAGGGAGAGGCACAGTAACAGCAAATGGAAGACGCAGAGAGAAGACACACAGTGGATGGAAGGAATTCAATGAGAAGATGTGGAAAGCAGAAACCAGACAACAAAGGTAGAAAAAAAAAATTATATTTATTTATTTATTTTTTGCTTTAGGATAAAATAGTATATTAGTTGTGTTGATAAAAATTTATAAACAAAGCCCTGCCAGCTGAACATCTCTTTCTCTAGTTCAGCAGCAGGAACTTTGATTTATAAGAAAGGAATAAGCTAAATATTACAGTACTAAGGCTTATATGGATGCAGCGGGGACGGTGACGGGGCGGTGAATGGGATGGCGGTGACGGGGCGGTGAAAGGGATGGCGGTGACGGTGACGGGGCGGTGAAGGGAACGGCGGTGACGGGGCGGTGCAGAGGATGGTGGGCCGGTGACGGGGACAGATTTTTTCCCCGTGTCATTCTCTAATCACAATCTCAGCTCTGGAATGTTGCTACTCTTTGGGTTTCTGCCAGGTAACATAGTAAATGACGGCAGATAAAGACCCGAACGGTCCATCCAGTCTGCCCATAAGTTATACGCATTAAAAAAATACATGATTAGATTAATTTGTCTCTTCTTTGATATTTCTGGGTCATAGACTGGTATTGTCCTAGGTTCCAAATGCTGAAGTTGCCATCTAATCAAGCCATTGTGACATCACTGCTGAGGTTGGCTCTTAGGCATTGGTGGAATGAGGCATTATGACATCACAATCTCAGCTCTGGAATGTTGCTACTCTTTGGGTTTCTGCCAGATACTTGTGACCTGAATTGGCCACTTTTGGAAACAGGATACTGGGCTTGATGGACCTTCGGTCTGTCCCAGTATGGCAACGCTTATGGCAGGGATCTCAAAGTCCCTCCTTGAGGGCCACAATCCAGTCGGGTTTTCAGGATTTCCCCAATGAATATGCATTGAAAGCAGTGCATGCACATAGATCTCATGCATATTCATTGGGGAAATCCTGAAAACCCGACTGGATTGCAGCCCTCAAGGAGGGGCTTTGAGACCCCTGGTCTAGCAGGATTAGAAAAAAAAAAAAAAAGGTTCAAAGAGGGGCAACCAAAATGATTAAGAAGTCCTTTCATATGGGGAAAGGCTTAAGGAGTTACCACTCTTCCGTTTGGAAAAGGCACAGCTGAGGAGGGATATGATAGAAGCCTACTAAATTCTAAGGGCTCCTTTTATCAAGGTGCGCTAGCGGGGTTAGCGCGTCAGACATTTCATCACGCGCTAACCCCCGCGGCAAGCCAAAAAACTAACGCCTCGTCAATGGAGGCGTTAGCGACTAGCACGGTAGGCGGTTGAACGCGCGGTATTCCACGCGTTAAACCCCCCTACCGCGCCTTGATAAAAGGACCCCTAAGTGGCGTTGAACAGGTAAATTTGAATATTTTTTTTTTTCCTCTTTCAGAAAGTACAAAGACTAGAGGACATTTAGGGCTCCTTTTACAAAGCCGCGCTAGAGCTGTAACGCGTGGAATAATGCGCGCTAAATTGCCCCACGCGCTAGCCGCTACCGCCTCCTTTTGAGCAGGCGGTAGATTTTCGGCTAGCGTGCGCTAATCCGGTGCGTGCGTTAAAAATGCTAGCGCACCTTCGTAAAAGGAGCCTTTAATGAAGTTGCATGGTAATGCTACTCTGTTAAGACTCTGAAAAGTGGGGCTAACACCAATATCATAGAAACATAGAAGATGACGGCAGAAAAGGGCTACAGCCCATCAAGTTTGCCCACTCTGCTTACCCACCCCCTGTCTATGCCCTAATGACCCAATTTCCTTATCTTGACCCTCGTAGGGATCCCACATGGGTATCCCATTTATTCTTAAAGTCTGGCACGCTGTCTGCCTCGATCATCTGCACTGGAAGCTTGTTCCAACGATCAACCACTCTCTCTGTGAAGAAATATTTTCTGGTGTCGCCATGAAATTTTCCGCCCCTGAGTTTGAGCGGGTGCCCTCTTGTGGCCGAGGGTCCCTTGAGAAAGAAAATATCATCTTCCACTTCGACACGTCCCGTGAGGTACTTAAATGTTTCGATCATGTCTCCCCTCTCCCTACGTTCCTCGAGAGTGTAGAGCTGCAATTTGTTCAGTCTCTCTTCTTCAATTGGTGCCTCCTCTTGGTTTGATGTATCTCTCTTGATATATATTTGTATGGACATTTTTGATATATTTTTCTGTTGTTATTTTTACCCCTCATGATAGTTTTTTTTTTTCTCATTTCCCAATGTATTTATGGTATTATATTATTATATTTGTTTTTATATCTCAATGTAATTATGGTATCATATTTTAAAATTTGTTTTTATTTTTAATTCATAGTACCCCTGAAGCAGGCGTGTGATTCACGCCAAAACACAGTAGTGTTGGGTTTGAACTGTTCCTTTTGGATTTGAATAAACAGTTTTACTGCATTCTGTTGTCGTTGATCTGCAAGGCATATTGGGTGGAGGGGGGAGCCCCTGTCTTAGCCTTCTCTGGCCCCTTGAGGGGTGTTGGTACCCAGTTGATTTGGGGAATGGGGAAAAAGTCCAATTTAGAGCCGGAGAATATAATACAAGTGTGTCCCCTGTAAAACGCAGCAATGATGCAGCTGGAAAACCCCAAAAAGAGACTAGAGTCCACAGGGGCCATCTGGAGGTCCTGGTCAGGGGATTTCCCCCTGAATTGATTAAAACATGCTTAACCAGGGCTGCATGGAACCAATTGTATCTCCCTTCCCAGAGAAGGCGGCATGGTATTAAAGGACCCTCGGCCACAAGGGGCATGTTTGGCGCATGAGTGAAAGGTCCATTGTCCCGCCCCACTTTCTCGTTCCAGCCATTCAGATAGCCCCATTTTGGGACCCAAAAATCTCAATTTATAGTTGAGTATATACGGTAATAGCCTCATTACCATGTGTGTAAATATGCTCGGCGCTGGTATCTACTCAAGGCTTTGCACAAGGTTAGCCTGCACAGAAAACCTATATTTATTTACATCTGTGCACCTGCAAAATAGTGTGAAAGCTGCGCTGACTCTACACAAAGCCTAGTGCCTCCCCCCTCACCCCATCTAGTTTAAAAGATGTTCTCGCTCCTTTTCAAACCTTTGCACTAGCAGTCAGCTTAAAAAGGACAGCATAAAAATGTCACAGTAGGGATCGTATCAGCGATGGCCCATTTGTGCACCTGGCTAGTTCCCACAGGAATGTCACCACGAAAATCACATCAACTCACAGCCATGCGCTACCTCTGACAACAACCTACAGCACAAGTTTTACTCATTCTGACTGAAACAAAACCACCGTCTTCTCAACCTTTCCATACACCATTTCATTAGCTTCCAATTAGGAATACTCAACATGCCGCAGAAAAGAAATTGATTTTGCGCTTTGGCTCTACGAAACCGAAAGCCTAAATAATTTCTCCCCCCCCCCCCCCTTTTCACTGTACTCTGCCGGTAAATATCAGCCGCCATAATAGAATATCACGTAAATCAAATAAAGAACTCTTCTTCACAATCTTCCCAGCGGCTCTTGTGGCATGTTTCAATATCTATCCAGTGGAACTCATTAAGAAAGCATTATGTATAGTAAATTAAAATGCAGGGTCGGTGATCTGCTGACAAAAGGATGACAAAGCTTATCAAATGTATGCCTTGAACTTCTCATTAACTTGGAGCTTTAAACAGGATTGTCATCTCTGAGCTCGAGGAAGGGGGGGGGGGTATTTCTGCGTTCAGTGTGCTGATCTGAGCCTAACATATTTGGCTGCATTCCACATGTACACAATGCATATCGCATGTAATTTAAAAACAGATTTAAGTTTGTCATTAAAGTTTATCAGGGTTTTTCCCCAACTGGCTATCACAGTAAACAAAAATTAAATAGCAGAAACTTTTATGAGTAATACATGATTTGTCTTGGTGCAGCAAATCAGCAGTTTAACTTTCTATAATGTACCTTTATTTGGAAAAATGGGAGTGTTTATAACACATACAGTACATGCTTGCTAGTTGAATATAAACTATGCTAACTATATTAAATACATTTTAAGTCATTTCTACAGTTAATAAGATGTTTTTGTGCATTTTCTTTTTCTTGCATTGTTACTTCTTTATTGTCATAACCTCTGTTCCACGCTCACAGCGGCTTGCGATCAGGGCTTTCAATGAGTTCCCAGCACATCAGCCCTGCTTTTTCGTTGTTGTTGTTCACGTTTTTGCTTGATGCAGTTTGATGTGTTGAGCAGGCAGTCTGCTCAACCAGTCATACTGCATCACGCAAAAAGTAAACTAAAATAAAAAGCAGGAGGCTTGGGCTGGGGATTCACCCAACCCCCTGAAGGCCCTGGCTATATTGATCTGAATCTGATTGGTTTAGCACTTTCTGCCTGCTGCCCTGCTCAACCAATCAAATTCAGAGCAGTGCCCTCAGAGCCTTTAGGGCAGGGGTAGGGAACTCTGGTCCTCGAGAGCCGTATTCCAGTCGGGTTTTCAGGATTTCCCCAATGAATATGCATTGAAAGCAGTGCATGCAAATAGATCTCATGCATATTCATTGGGGAAATCCTGAAAACCCGACTGGAATGCGGCCCTCAAGGAAGGACTTTGAGACCCCTGACCTAAGACCAGGGGTCCCCAAAGTCCCTCCTTGAGGGCTGAATCCAGTCGGGTTTTCAGGATTTCCCCAATGAATATGCATTGAAAGCAGTGCATGCAAATAGATCTCATGCATATTCATTGGGGAAATCCTGAAAACCCGACAGGAATACGGCTCTTGAGGACCGGAGTTCCCTACCCCAGCTTTAGGGGGTTGGCTGAATCCCCTGATCACACACCACTGCTCTCTCATCTATATATACACTCCTTTTTTGCTTACAAGCTATGCAGTCTATTACAATGTTTTATCATACACTGTGTTGACATTGTAATGCAGGGGTAGGGAACTCCGGTCCTCGAGAGCCGTATCCCAGTTGGGTTTTCAGGATTTCCCTAATGAATATGCATGAGATCTATTTGCACGCACTGCTTTCAATGCATATTCATTGGGGAAATCCTGAAAACCCGACTGGAATACGGCTCTCAAGGACCAGAGTTCCCTACCCCTGTTGTAATGTAACATACTGTGCCATACTTTGTATTGTAATTTGAAAGGTGTTTGTTTGGGTTTTTGTTTTTGTTTTTTTAACTGCTGTAATTATTTATTTATTTATTAATTTTGACTTATTCTTCTGTACACCGCCTTGAGTGAATGCCTTCAAAAAAAGCAGTAAATAAATCCTAATAAATATCAACATTGTCAAATCACCAAACTACCAGATTCTAAGCCGAAAATCTACCGCCTGCTCAAAAGGAGGCGGTAGCGGCTACTGTGCGCTATTCCTCGTGTTAAGGCTCTAGCGCGGCGTTGTAAAAGGAGCCCTAAGCACCTCTTCAGAGCTCAAACTAATAAGTGTAATTTCAAATGGCAAAAGTGGCTATACGACAATAAGACAAATTCATTCTTATACAATCAGTCCCAAGTACAACTTAACTCAGCGAAAAACAAGTTACAGAGTGCACACATGATTGCCCCATCCTACCTATCCTTCAGAAAATCTCTCAAAGCTTAACTCTTTGATAAATTTCTCTAACCCCATCCTTCCTTCCTTTCCTCTCCTTCCTCACCTATATACGGTACTTCTTCTTCCCCGGATCTTACTATCCTCATCCTGCACTCCCTTGTAACTGTATACAGTCAAACCTCGATTTGCGAGCACCCCCCGATAACCGGCATCGCTCCCCCCGCTCGCAAAGGGCCCCCTCCCGCTCGAATCGGCACCCCCTCCGCGAGAACAGGAACCCCCCACCCAACCAACTTTAACTCACCCCCCCTTTGGCACCGGCACACAGCCCACAAGTGCCGGTGCCGCTTGAAAATCTTCTTCTTCCCAGACTCTGCCGGCTTTGAGCATGCATCTGCGCATGCTCAAGCCCTTCTAATTCTCCCTCTTGCCGAGAGGGAGAGTTTCCATTACTTCCTATGGGGAAACTCGCTTTGATAAACGAGCATTTTGGATTACGAGCATGCTCCTGGAATGGATTATGCTCGTAATCCAAGGTACCACTGTATATTCCTTTCTCTCCTCTCTTCATCCTTCCAAAGTATTTTAGATCAATGTAGTCTTGTTAGAATGTTTATTTCTTAAGAACATAAGAAATGCCTCTGCTGGGTCAGACCCTAGGTCCATCGTGCCCAGCAGTCCGCTCACGCGGTGGCTCAGCAGGTCCAGGACCTGTGCAGTAATCTATCTATACCCCTCTATCCTCTTTTCCAGTAGGAATTTGTCTAATCCTTTCTTGAACCCCAGTACCGTACTCTGCCCAATCACGTCCTCTGGAAGCGCATTCCAGGTGTCCACCACACGTTGGGTAAAAAAGAACTTCCTAGTATTTGTTTTGAATCTGTCTCCTATCAACTTTTCCGAGTGCCCTCTTGTTCTTTTATTATTCGAAAGTTTGAAGAATCTGTCCCTCTCTACTCTCTCTATGCCCTTCATGATCTTATAAGTCTCTATCATATCCCCTCTAAGTCTCCTCTTCTCCAGGGAAAAGAGACCCAGCTTCTCCAATCTCTCAGCATATGACAGGTTTTCCATCCCTTTTATCAGACGCGTCGCTCTCCTCTGAACCCTCTCGACTAACGCCATATCCTTCTTAAGGTACGGCGACCAATATTGGACGCAGTACTCCAAATGTGGGCGCACCATTGCCCGATACAACAGCAGGATAACCTCTTTCGTTCTGGCTGTAATACCCTTTTTGATTATACCAAGCATTCTATTCGCTCTCTTAGCGGCCGCTGCACACTGTGCCGTCGGCTTCATTGTCATGTCCACCAATACCCCCAAGTCCCTTTCCTGGGTACTCTTATTCAATAATATCCCTCCCATTGTATAGTTGTACCTCGAGTTTCTGCTCCCCACATGTAATACCTTACATTTCTCAACGTTGAACTTCATCTGCCATCTCGTCGCCCAATCTTCTAGTTTGTTCAAGTCCCTTTGCAATTCTTCACATTCCTCTGTAGTCCGAGCTCCATTAAATAGTTTAGTGTCGTCCGCAAATTTTATTATCTCGCACTTCGTCCCTGTTTCTAGATCATTTATGAAGATATTAAATAATAGCGGCCCGAGCACCGAGCCCTGCGGGACACCACTCGTGACCCTCCTCCAGTCGGAGTAGTGGCCCTTCACTCCTACCCTTTGTTTTCTACCCTCCAACCAGTTTCTGATCCATCTATGTATCTTATTTTTCCTCTATCTCTATTTTTCACTTCTTTGTTATTCTCCAGGTACTTTAGTTAGATTGTGAGCCTTTGGGACAGTAAGGGAATTTCTAAGTACCTATCTTACTTTTTTAATTTTAATTGTTATTGTTACTGGTTACTTTACCCTGGTTAATCTGACTCTGCATCTTCTAAATGTACAGTCTCTTCTCCTGTAAACCGCTCTGAACTGTTTTGTGGTATTGCGGTATACAAAAATAAAGTTATTATTATTATTAGTGTTACAAAAGTATGTCTCATTAGGGTAGCAGGAGCTGTGGAGATTCTCCATGAGCGGTGTATATTTACCTGTTTATAATGTGGTATATGCATGTGTGTGTATGTATGAGTGAGCTGGGGATTGTGAGGAGGTGGAGTGTAGGGTAGAAATGTACTGTATAAAGTGTGTAAGCAGTGGGATTGTAGTATGTATATCACAATTGGGGTAGGGGCATATGTGCAGTGTGTGTATCACAGTGGAGTAAGGGTATGTGAAAAGTGTGTCTGTGCGCGTTGTGATGGGGGTATGGTGTGTGAGGGTCTTTTCCACCCCTGCACCTCCCCCATCATACTGGTACTGTATCCTCACCATGCCCACAGTTTTCTTTCCCATCCCTGAACCCAATCCACATTTAAAAGATCTTGTAAATTCAAAGAAAACATAAAATTCATACTATAACTTGTTAAAATTTAACACAAAACAATTTGATGGCACTTCATTTGTCTATCTTATACTCCTCCCTTCCCCCGTCCTATCATAATTACTTGAGCTCTCCCCTCTTTTGTCATGTTTGTCTCTTCTATAATTCTATTCTTTTTCTTTTAGCCTGTAAGCATGGGCGGGGTGGCAGATTATAAATAAACTTGACACTTGATAATGCTTCTCGAGGCCACAGAATTGGAGAAACTTCTTGTGCGTCTCCCAAATCAGTATGTGAAAATAGTGACCAACCCCAAGGAACTTGAATACCGTAAAGGGCGGCATTGACTCCTTTGAGATCCTGGATAGGACAAAACATTCATCCCTTCTTTGCCATGTTTTTCTGTTTTGTATATTTTTTTGGGGGGGGAGGGGGGACAAGAACAATGGAACCCGGCATGGAACAAGCGCCCCGGGGTGTCGACTGTTGCTTTCCTCTCACTCGGGTGATAAAAAAAAAAAAAAAGAAGCCCATTCTGAGACTGCAGGGAAAAATTAACAAAACATAGAGGTTTCTGTAAGCAAACACTGAAGAAATTAAAAGGTTAAGTCAACGTTATCCTTTGCAGAAACCGTTTCCATTTACAGTAAGCCTGAATAACCACAAAGTAAACACCATGGCAATTCGGCTGGCCTCAGACTCTTACTGTTTCCCCATCCTCTGAAATTCCCTTGCAGCTTTTGAGAACAGCATTTCCCAATTGGTCTCGGAGCCCCCGAGCAGAATTCAGGGCAAGATTCTCAAAACTTTAACGCTGTCGCTAAACTGTTTTCCGGCGGTTTAGCCTGCACGCATTTTAGTGGCGGATTATCAAAACGGATCATCTCTGTCTTTAGCGAGGTTTACAGCAGTCTCCGACAATGGCATGCAAATGTCCTCTCTAACACTGAAATGAGTCCTCCGGTGGATTCTTGGCGACAAAAAGCAGCGACTGGTCCGAGGGTGCTGTTACAGTGCCAGCACTTATGTTTTGACTGTGGCTAATGAAAGGAAAAAAAAAAAAAAAGCCAACGTTTCTTCTTGAGCGCATGTATGATACCCTTGTCTTGCGTGTTTCTGGCTCTGAGTCTTGATTGATTTTACATTAAAAATAAATTACAAGATTTACCTGAATTATAGTAGGTTATTTTTGGAGAGAAAGGCATGTTTTATGTGTGATTGATAAAAGTTTCTCCTGCTGCCAGCGGGAGAGTATGGGGCTCATAATCGAAAGAGAAAAACGTCCAAAAACTGGCCTAAGTCGGCACTTGGACGATCATAAACGAAAGACGTCCAAGTGCCGATAATCGAAACAGGTTTTGGACGTGTTTCTAAACGACCTAGGCCTTCATAGTGCCACTAAATGACCAAAGCTAAATGGGACATTTCAGGAGCAGTGTCGAGGGCGGGATTTGGGCGGGCCGTGGGCCGTGCTAGACTTAGTCATACTGAATGTATAACCGAAAGTTTTACAACACAGCCTAGATGGAACTTGGACGTTGTGACTTAGGCCATTTAAAACATGATCTAAGTCACAAAAACCTATATAAAGTGACCAGATAAGCAATGCAAACACATAGTACAGACCCCCACACACTACCCCAGTGATCACCGACCTCCCACCCCCACAAAAATCGTAATCACAACTTTAAATATCTGCCTCCAGAACATCAGCACCTGGTAGCCTGCCATAGGAAAGCCTAGTAGAGCTGCACAGAGGTGGCTTAAGTCGTCTTGGGGGTGAGTTAAGGACACCTGGACCCAGGCCCATAAGCCACTGTAATCACTGCATTCATGGTGAAACATGTGCACTCCCCGCAAAAAACCCAAACCCTTTTGTACTGCCATATAAGTGGCTCCTACAGCCATAATGGCTATTGGGGTTATAGACAGGTGCTAACTAGTATGTGATTAAAGCGTGAACCCTTACCGTCTACAACATGGGTGGCGGTATGGGTTCACATGCTAATGGGGAAAATAGAAAAATGGGGCCTTAGTGCTCAGGAATGACCCACCCAGCACCCTGATTTTTATTCTTAGTATGTGACAGCATCGAAAGCATGATGCTTACAAGATTAACATCTCTCCCCATAAGAACATGAGGTAGTGAAACCTAAGGATGTAAAAATCATATACCCTAAAAGAGAGGTGATGGAGGAAGAATATTATAGATAGATTCAGGCACCCTAAAGCCTGTCTCGGTGGAAAGGAAGATTTAGAACAAGAGACCATGAGAAGTGACTGTAAAGGGTAGATTTGGAAGCGACATTAAACCCCCCCCAAAAAAAACAGTACACAAAGAGAGTGATGGGTGGAGGGTATTGACACTTTATGGCAGGTGTGTCCAATGTCGGTCCTCGAGGGCCGCAATCCAGTCGGGTTTTCAGGATTTCCCCAATGAATATGCATGAGATCTATGTGCATGCACTGCTTTCAATGCATATTCATTGGGGAAATCCTGAAAACCCGACTGGATTGCGGCCCTCGAGGACCGACATTGGATACCCCTGCTTTATGGGTACAAAATCAATAGCAGAACCCAAAGAAGCAAGGTACCAGAGCAGATGGTGCTTAGCAGTGATGAAAAGAGGGACAATGCAGAAAATCGCCAGGTAGTCGAGGCCAGTAACCTGCTCGACTTCAAGAGGCGATGGGACAAACGGTTGGGGTTACTGCAGAGTTATACTTAAAAGATGGATTCTCAAAGGAGGGAGGGTTCTTGAGTGGGCAGACTTGTTGGGCCGCCGGCCCTTTTTTGCCGTCATACTCTATGTTTCCATGTAAGATCTGCAACTTTCTAGGACTATGTCAAATGGGCATCCTAAATGAGCCATCCAAGAGTAATAATGGCACGTCAGCTTGCTTTACACTGTACAGTTTAGGAAGGTTCTATTATATAATCCTGTTTCACATCCTCATTGGCCTTCTCAAACCCAATCCTCCCCCAATGACCAGCACTACTGTCCTCCCCCTGCCCAGCCAGCATTACACTTACCATTCCAGTGCTTGAAGAAGATGACACCAATGTTCTGGGCTGGTGCGGGACCATGAGCTTTTGCGCATGCTCAAGGCCTGCTGGCTCCTGCCCTCTCCAAGCATCGTGATAAGTGCAATGCTAGCTGGGCGGGGGAGGATGGTAACACCAGTCATTGGGGGAGAAGGATTTGTGGAGGAAAGTAGCACCTTCTGTTGTTGAAGATCATAGTATTGGTCATCGGGAAGAGGGGGATTGTGGAGGTCAGAGATGCTGGGCATCAGGAGGGTGGAAAGCAGTGCCACTGATCATCACATCAGGTTGGGTGAGGAGGACAAAGGTGATGGTCATCGAATGATGACTCAAATATAATCCGAGACCCCCATTTTAGGGCCATTTTATTGGCCCAAAAAAATCTAGGTTTATATTTGGATATATACAGTAGCACCCTACAGAGAAGCTAAACTGGTTCAGACTAATAAAGTTTCATCAAACCCAAAATAGTCAATCAATTCTCTACTCAACATGCACCAGATATTACGCTGTCAACAGCAAAGACTTCTCTATATAGGCTATTCTAAACTAATTTGTAACTCCTTTGTGAATTTAGGCCAGGATTATCACAATGAGTATTCATGCAACAAATCTGTACTGTATATGCTGGAGATGCACAACCTTTGGAGAGAGCCCGATGTTGATGCACTCTGTGTGGCATTGGGTCTTGAATCTCCTGCCATGCTTGATGTTGACGCTGAATCACAAAGTCTTCCACACCGAAGTTGTCTGGTTTTAAGTTCCCTCTTTTTGAGATCTACTGAGGAAACCGTAAAAGGGAAAACCTAACCCAACAGCAGGATACAAGAAAGACTCCTAAGAATATCTAAATGAAGCTCCTGTACCGATGCGTAAGACAGTCAGGCGTGCAAAATACAAGCTGTGTGACAAAAAACCCCCAGTCTTGTTGCCTAAATGAAGCTCTCATTTTGAAGCTACTGAAAACAGGATGCCTGTACATGCAAGATATTCATGTTAGCAAATATTCTTACACCACAATATTTTGTGAACCCACAGGGACAGATAGGGAAAATGCTTGCAATACCTGTATGTAAACCGCTTTGAGTGTGGTTGTATAACTACAAAAAGATGGTATACAAGTCCCAATCTCTTTTCCCGATGTCATAATGCCTCGTTCCACCAATAAAAGCCAACTTCACCAGTGATGTCACAATAACTTCATTGTTCTTTACTTGGCTCACTTCTGATATTGTATTGGAGGAGAGTGTAGCGCAGTGGTTAGAGCTACAGCCTCAGCACCCTGAGGTTGTGGGCTCAAACCCCATGCTGCTCCCTGTGACCCTGGGCAAGTCACTTAATCCTCCACTGCCCCAGGCTCGAGGAATAGGCATCAACATGGCAGATGAGGTTCAACGTGGATAAGTGTAAAGTGATGCATGTCGGTAACAAAAATCTCATGCACGAATACAGGATGTCCGGGGCGGTACTTGGAGAGACCTCCCAAGAAAGAGACTTGGGAGTTATGATCGACAAGTCGATGAAGCTGTCCACACAATGTGTGGCGGCGGCGGCGAAAAGGGCAAACAGAATGCTAGGAATGATAAAGAAGGGGATCACGAACAGATCGGAGAAGGTTATCATGCCGCAGTACTGGGCCATGGTGCGCCCTCACCTGAGTACTGTGTCCAGCACTGGTCGCCGTACATGAAGAAGTACACGGTACTACTCCAAAGGGTCCAGAGAAGAGCAACTAAGATGGTTAAGGGGCTGGAGGAGTTGCCGTACAGTGAAAGATTAGAGAAACTGGGCCTTTTCTCCCTCAAACAGAGGAGAACGAGAGGGCACTCTCTAAAGTTGAAAGGGGATAGATTCCGTACAAACATAAGGAAGTTCTTCTTCACCCAGAGAGTGGTAGAAAACTGGAACGCTCTTCCGTAGTCTGTCATAGGGGAAAACACTCTCCAGGTATTCAAGACAAAGTTAGACAAGTTCCTGCTGAACCAGAACGTACGCAGGTAGGGCTGGTCTCAGTTAGGGTGCTGGTCTTAGACCAGAGGGCCGCCGCGTGAGTGGACCACTGGTCTGACCCAGCAGCGGCAATTCTTATGTTCTTACATTATATAGGCTGTGAGCCCACCAGGACAGATAGTGAAAATGCTTGAAGTACCTGTATGTAAACCATTTTGAGTGTGGTTGTAAAACTACAAAAAGGTGGGTATACAAGTCCCAATCCCTTTCCCTATTTTTCTGAAAAGATTTTGGACTTCAAAGATCATTACTTTAGTTCTCGTGTCTTAACAAAAATATGCCTATTATCTTCTGGTGTTATTAGTTTAATGAAATGAATATAAAACAGGCATATGTTCTATGCACACTTTCATCTTCATTAGTGGAGAATCCCCCTGGACTAGTAATTTAAAGCCCGATTTAAAAATTTCATCTGGTCCTGGTTTTCATAATTTTACCTCAATACACTTTGCTCAGCAAAAACATCTCAGAGGGCAACAGTAACCCTTCGTAAGATAAAATTAAGCTTATGAGATATGAAACAGCAAAATATTGGGGGGCATTGCATTTATATACCACCCTACTCCAAATAGACAGAAAGTGGCTCACATAAAGCCACCGATTTCGATTCCACCTGATGCATATACAGTAGAAAATAATTGCATGCCTCAGGTAGTTCACCTTTGAGATTGCTCCTGGAAATAATTCAAATGAAAAATTATTTGAATAGCTGCAGCTGCAACAAATAAGTGAACATGTCAGGAAAGAGTAAGGAAGTCTATCCTTCTAAGCCAAAATTACTACCTGTCACATCTAATATAGTGAAGTAGAAATCTATGTGCTAAAACTTCAAAAGAACATCAACACTCATGTGTGACAGCAGTCATTTTTATGTCACTGTTTATTTCAATTCCACAAAGCTAACCACTGGAAATTCCTTTTTGCACTTTGCAACCTTTTTACCTGTGTGTGTGTATGTCTGTGTGGTGGTGGTGTGGGGAGGAGGAACTGGACTTTAAGGGGTTAGTTATTAAGATGTAAGGGGGATGGGTCTTGATATACCGCTTTTTCTGTGTGGTTTACACAATCAAAGTGGTTTACATATTTTAAACAGGTAATTATTTTGTACTTGCCCAGAGTCACACGGAAGAACTTAGTGCATCTTATTTGTCCATTAAAACATGTGAAAAGGCAATAACACACATTATATAAAGGTAAAGTATGCCACTATGGAACACCTTATAGTTATGAGATGCAAAGCATGGAAATATATGCAAACCAGCTCACGACTATGTAAACTAAATACTGTAGCTTACAGTTGCAGTATACCTAGAAAAATACCAGCAGCAAAAAGGTGGCATTATTTTTCCGCCCTGGGAGTATCAGGCTTCACAGGCACATCCCAATGACCCTGGGTGTTTCTTAAAGGGGAGCCAACATGTTACGCAGAGATGCCCCCTCACCCTTTCTTATGGCCTCAATTTCAAACTCTCCCTCGATGCCCTTCCCGCAAAGCTCCGCCAAATGCCAGCTCCTGACGCACACAAAGTTCCACCCTCACAGAACCCCCAGGGCTTGACACAATCTGTGGTATCTAATAATAATAATAATAACTTTATTTTATATACCGCAGTACCACAAACAGTTCAGAGCGGTTTACAGTGTAGGAGACTGTACATTTACAGCGAAGATACAATGAGGACTGTACATATTCAGTAAAGGTGTTTATACAGCGAAGAACAATGTAGATTTACCATGCAGGAGACTGTACATATACAGAGATATTTATATAGTGGAGAAGGCAGTGCGAGAGGCTTATAAAGAACAAAGCAGTGTACAAAATCAATGCAGGGTGGTGAATGTCAAGAAAACAACCAGTATAAATTACAGGATGGAAGTATCTAGTGGAATCGAGGCAGGAGTACTCCCCATCACTTCTGCCCCTTGCCAGTGCCAGGCCCATTGAAACAGAGAAAAATGAAGGCAGATAAAGACTGTATGGCATATCCAGTCTGCCCATCCATTCCAACTACCAACCCTTTCTCTACCTTAGAGATCCTTATCCCAAGCTTAATTGAATTAAGATACAGTCTTTGTCTCAACCATCTCTGCCATGATGTGATTCCAAGAATAAGAACCTAAGAATAGCCTTACTGGGTCAGACCAATGGTCCATCAATCCCAGTATTCTGTCTTCATGGAGGTCAATCCAAGTCACAAAACCTGGCAAAAACCCAAAATTAACAGCAGCATTCCATGCCACCGATCTAGAACAAGCAGTGTCTGTCTCATCAGCAGACTATGGACTTTTCCTCCAGGAACTTGTCCGAATCTTTTTTAAAAAACAGCTACATTAACCGCTCTCACCACTTCCTCTGGCAACACATTTTCTGTGAAGAATTATTTCCTTAAGTTTATTCATGATCCTGTCTCTTTTCACCTTATTCCCAGTAGTGTAACTTAGAGGAGGGCCTGCTCTCCCCCCTCCCCCCACACACACTTTGGACTTGAGCCGTCCTCCAGAACTGCAGCATCTCCCCTTTGCTTACAGGGATGACAAAGCACCACTAGCTAAATAAATACAATGCCTGAGCCACTCCCCTCCGTCTCGTGCTGCTTCCTTAATGTAGAGATCAATGACATACCTTCAGACACCTATGCTGGGACTTATCACTAATGAGCATAAGGGACATTTGGAATTGGGGGGGAGGGGGTGACAATTAGAGGGAAGGAAAAAGAGATAGATCTGAGTAGCACGTGCCAGCTTCTTTCAGAAGCACTCAGGAGCACTGGGCTAGTAAAATAGCACAGTTTGCAAAGTTGATTAAAATCAGCATTCTTGTACTGTGGGAGTGATTAACCTGTGGTGCTGAGCTAGCCACAGGTGAGTCACTCTTGTGGCAAATTAAGGTGTGCTAAAGCCCGACTTTTATTGCACCTTAATAATTACCTCCATAAATATCATTCTTTAGGAACCCCTAGTTTGGTCTCTGAAAGGAAATAACGGTATATTAAACTGACTTTTCCGATCCTACAATTGTTATTTCTGTGTAGCAATCGCAGGACATAGGGAGTAAAGAAACAGCACTGTTTGTCATTGTAGACAATATGGTGAAACCTACTCAATGTGCGGTGGTGACTAAAAAAGCAAACAAGATGCTGGGAATTACTAGAAAAAGGGATGGTAAATAAGACTAAAAATGTTATAATACCTCGGTGTCAGGTCAAAAGCGCGCCGGGACAAAGGCGCGAGCAAACAACTGAGTGCAGCGTGGAGGTGCGCGCCGAAGAAAAAGACTGTTTTTAGGGGCTACGACGAGGGGTGTGGGGGGGAACCTCCACACTTTACTTAATACAGATTGTGCCGCGTTGTGGAGGCATTGTGGGGGGGGGGGGTTTGGGGGGTTGTAACCCCACACATTTTACTGAAAACTTAACTTTTTCCCTGTTTTTAGGGAAAAAGTTACATTTTCACTAAAATGTGGGGGGGTTACAACCCCCCAAACCCCCACAACGCCGCTGCGATATGTATTAAGTAAAGTGGGGGGGGGGGCTCCCCAACAAAACCCCCCGTCGCAGCCCCTAAAAACAGTCTTTTTCTTCGGCGCGCGCCTCCGTCTTGCGCTCAGTTGTCGGCGCGCGCCTTTGTCTTCCGCGTTACTGTCTATGAACCTAATCCTCTGTATTGCCCCAAGGTGCAACATCACCTTGAGTATTGCATTCAATTCTGGTCCCCTTATCTCAAAAAAGATATAGCGGAACTAGAAAAGATTCAAAGAAGAGCGACCAAGATGATAAAGGGGATGAACTCTTCTCGTATGAGGAAAGACTAAAGAGGTTAGGGTTCTTCAGCTTGGAAAAGAGACGACTGAGGGGGAAATATGATTGAAGTCTACAAAATCCTGAGTGGCGTAGAACAGGTAGAAGTGGATTGATTTTTTTTTTTTTACCCCGTCAAAAATTACAAAGACCAGAGGACATTCGAAGTTACAGGGAAATACTTTTAAAACCAATAGGAGGAAATATTTTTTTATTCAGAGAACGCTTTACCAGAGGTTGCAGCAAGAGTGGTTAACATAGCTTTTTTAAGAAAGGTTTGGACAATTTCCTGGAGGAAAAGTCCATAGTCTGTTATTGAGAAAGACACGGGGAAGCCACTGCTTGCCCTGGATCAGTAGCATGGCATGTTGCTACTATTTGGCTTTTTTGCCAGGTACTAGTGACCAGGATTGGCCTCCATGAAGATGGGCTACTGGGTTAGATGGACCATTGTGACCCCGTAAGGCTAGTCTTATGTACTAAAAATGTTGGAGGGGGGAATGTGTACTTCATGAAGAAAAAACAAAAAGGAATCTGAAAAAAGATTTCTGACTTGTTATGCTATAGTGAAACTGGCAATTGTGCTGTGAAATAAGACACTGTGCTTTGTTTAAAGCTTCCCCAATTATAGGTGTCAAGCCATTCCTGGAGAACTCCCTACCCAGTATGATTACAAGGATACAAACACTAATACTAATACAGAGCTTAAATTCTGCAATTACCATACCAATTCAATGCGGATTACAAAAGATTATAGTCACTGCTAGGGTGTCACAATCTCAATTCACGATATGTACAACACTGGAGATGAATACTGAAGAATTTCTTAAAGAGGTAAGCTTTCAATCTTCTTTGGAACGGCATCTAATCAGATTGAGATCTAATGTGCATTAGACAGAGTTGTGTCTACAGCAAGAAACTGTACATATATGCATATTCATTGAGGATATATTGAAAATCTAAATGGCTAGAGGCTACTCCAGGAACAGCTTAAGAAACACAGTTTTAAATAAAGTTACCGTATTTTCACTCATATACCGTGCACCCGTGTAAAACGTGCAAACGGTATAGCGCGCGGGGAACAGAAATTTATGTAATAAAATTTTCATATAGCGCGCACACGCGTATACCACGCATGCTAAAACCTCCTCCCGCCTACTGCTAACCGGCATCCTCCCCCCGCTCGCGTCACCCCCCCCTCCCCCACGATCCTACATCCCCCCCCAGCACCGCAAAGACAACTCTTACCCGATTGGGCACCAGCACCAATGCACAGGATGTGCCAGTGCCAGTGCCCGAAGATCCTCCCTCGTTGGGCTGGGCTGGGCTGGGCGGTGCGAGAGAGATCCTCCTTCTTCCTTTGCCGGGCTGAACTAGGCTTTGAGCATTTGCGCATGCTCAAAGCCTTCTGGTCTCGCTCTCTCCGAGATAATCTATATGAAAATCTTTGGGCACTGGCACTGGCACATCCTGTGCATTGGTGCTGGTGCCGGTGCCCAATCGGGTAAGAGTTGTCTTTGCGGTGCTGGGGGGATGTAGGATCGCGGGGGAGGGGAGGTGACGCGAGCGGGGGGGAGGATTGCCGATTCGCAGGGGGAATGCCGGATCAGAATGAAAAAAAAAGTTGTACAACGCGCTCACGGGTATAACGCGCATGGTTATGCACAGTTTGTAAAATCGTGTATAACGCGCGCGTTATATGCGTGAAAATACGGTAATTGCCTGCTGGTAGATGTGGGCTATCCCCATTGGTCTCTGGATTCATCTGCTGCCGTTGCTAAGGAAAGTAGCATTCCTTTGTTGTATATGTCGATCATTATGCTTTTCCCCTAACAAATCTTTTGAGAACCAGAGATAAGGGTAAGGTGGTCTTCATCAGAAAACTCAGAGAGGTAAACATGATATTTCATATTTGATGTCATGGCAACAGTGTTAGACCCACCTCACCCTCATCTTCTTACAGGGTTCATCAGCAGAATGCCTCTGGAATCAATGCTAGGTCTAGCTCTTTTGATATTTGTATAAACAAGATTGCATACAAATAAATATAAACTCCAGTGGACTGAGTATAATGCCTAAATGTTTCCTTTAAGGACTCAAAGGTGAAGGGGAGGAATATGTAGAAGTTGATAAAGAAAAGGCCGAATTGCTTAACAAATATTTCTGTTCTGTGTTCACGGCTGAAGCACCAGGAGCGGGACCGCAGAAGACAAACGTGAATAGGGATGGAGGAGTAATAGACCCTGATTTTCAGAGGGTTGTGTTTGTGAAGAGCTAGCTAAAATAAAGGTAGACAAAGCGATGGGGCCGGATGGTGTACATCCGAGGGTGCTGAAGGAACTTAGGGAAGTTCTGGTAGCTCTGCTGACTGACCTTTTCAATGAGTCTCTAGAGTCGGGAGTGGAACCGGAGGACTGGAGAAGGGTGGATGTAGTCCCTCTCCACAAAAGTGGAAGTAAGGAAGAAGTAGGGAATTACAGGCCGGTAAGTCTGACTTCTGTGGTAAGCAAATTAATGGAAACGCTTTTAAAACAGAGAATGTTCAAGTTTCTGGAATCCTGTGGATTACAGGACCGGAGGCAACATGGATTCACTAGAGGTAGGTCTTGTCAGACAATCAATCTGATCAATTTCTTTGACTGGGTGACCAGAGAATTGGATAGAGGGAGTGCACTAGATGTGGTGTATTTAGATTTTAGCAAAGCCTTTGACAGTGTTCCACACAGACGTCTAATAAATAAACTGAGTGCCCTCGGATGGGTCCCAAAGTGGCGGGCTGGGTCAAGAACTGGTTGGGTGGAAGGCGACAGAGGGTAGTGATCAATGGAGATCGCACTGAGGAAAGGGATGTTACCAGTGGTATGCCTCAAGTTTCTGTTCTTGGGCCTGTTCTTTTTAACATTTTTATAAACAATATTATTGCCTCTTTGCAGATGATACCAAAATCTGCAATAGAGTAGACACCCAGGATGGTGTGAATAACATGAAGAAAGACCTGGCAAAGCTTGATGAATGGTCTGAAATTTGGCAGCTAAAATTTAATGGTAAGAAATGCAAGGTCATGCATTTGGGCTGCAAAAACCCGAGGGAACAGTATAGTTTAGGGGGTGATGATCTTAAGGTGGCCAAACAGGTTGAAAAGGTGATGGCGAAAGCTAGAAGGATGCTAGGTTGCATAGGGAGAGGTATGGCCAGTAGGAAAAAAGAGGTCTTGATGCCTCTGTATAAGACTCTGGTGAGACCTCATTTAGAATACTGTGTACAATTCTGGAGGTCCAGAGGAAGGCTACTATAATGGTATGTGGTCTTCATCATAAGGCGTATGGGGCATAGGGACTTAAAGATCTCAATCTGTATACTTTGGAGGAAATGTGGGAGAAGGGAGATACGATAGAGACTTTTAAATACCTACGTGGCATAAACTCTGCAATGAGAGGGCATAGGATGAAGTTAAGAGGTGATAGGCTCAGGAGTAATGTAAGGAAATTTTTTTTTTACAGAAAGGGTGGTATATGCATGGAACAGTCTCCCGGTAGAGCCTTCCTAGATAAATATCTTATCCCCTACACAACCTCACAGGTCTTAAGATCTACTAACCAGCATTTGTTGACTATTCCCTCAATTAAATAACTCTTCTATACACGCAACACCATTTTCTCCACTATAGCCCCTGCTCTCTGGAATGCTCTCCCATCTGACATTCGACTTGAAGAGTCCCTCGAAAAATTTAAAAGCAAACTTTTTATTTTGGGATGCATACCAAAATATGAGATAGGATCACTTCTCTTGCTAACTCCACCCAAGATCATTGATGAAAGAAAACTACTTTTAAGAAGCAACTTCCCCTGCCCTTGTTTTTCCCCCTCCCCCTCTTAAATTTTATTTCTACATCGATATAATTTTATGTTTACCCCTACCCAAGTACCTCTCATACCAAATCTGTCTTTGTCTCATCAATCACTTATATTATTTTAAAATGAACCCTTTGTATGTTTAAAAAAAAAAAAATTATTGTATCTTAATTTTAGTATTGTAAACCGACCAGATACGTGTCGATGGTCGGTATATCAAATATAGAATAAACTTTGAAACTTGGAACCTGGAGGTGGAGACAGAGACTGTGTCTGATTTCAAGAAAGCCTGGGATAGGCATATGGGATCTCTTAGAGAGAGGAACAGATAATGCTTACTGCGGATGGGCAGATTGGATGGGCCATTTGGCCTTTATCTGCCATCATGTTTCTATGTTTCTAAATAGCCTGCGCCTAAGAGCCTGAGTAAATCAGGGATGCGAGCAGCTACGCAGGGGACAGCCCCTGAGCTCCAAAAATATAAAAGGGCTGATCCTGCCAGCAGTAGATCTCCACCGCATAGGTCTGCGTCTTCTCACAGGCAGACATCCCAACAGGTGGGAACCTCTGGGCACTGAGCCTCCAAACGAACACTACCCGAAAATACCCAAAAATAATAAAAACACAGAATAGATCAGAAACACTTCCGAGCAACTTGCTTGCAGAAAACAAACTGAGGGGGCAGGAGCAGCTGCCTGGGAAGGAGGCAGAATTGAAAACATGATTGGCAGTTTTCTATAAGCAACTTGGGAATTGGGATACAGAACCTATCGTTTCAGGACCAGTAGACACATTGCACAAGAATTACAATTATTATTATTACAATAGAACTGTAACGATATCACTTTCATTGACATGCAGGGCAAACCGGTTTACAGGCTAAAACAAAAAGCAAAGAACCACATTATAGTGATAGGAAAGACAGGCAAACATCCCAGAACAAATGAAGTAAGAAACAAAACAAAAGACAAGAAACATAGGGCTCCTTTTACTAAGCTGCGAAAGCATTTTTAGCGCGCGCAGAATTGCCCCGCACGCTAAACCTGCGCTAGGCGGCTAGGACTAATACCAACTCAATGCTGGCATTAGCGTTTAGCGCGTGCGGTATTGTAGCGCGCACTAAAACCACTAGCACACCTTAGTAAAAGGAGCCTATAATCATGTGCTTTCCAACATGTGATGTCAGTGTTGAAACAACGTCACTGGCTGCCTGTGAAATATTCCGTTCTAATTTTTCAGAATCTGTATTGTACTGTGCCTCATTCCTTTAAAATGATCATACAGTTTTATACCGCCAAAAGAGTTTTGAGGGTCAATGAGGAAAAAAAAAAAGAGATAGCTGGACCAGATTTATGACAGATTCAACATGCTATGACTATCCACGGCTGCTTCTCTGTCAAGGGAACCCAACTGTGGAATTCCCTTCCTGGGCCACTGTGATGTTATTCTAATGATTTCTAAAGACCCATCCCGACCGTGTGATGGAGAATTTGATAGAAAATGTGAGCAGGAAGAGTTTCTGGGAGTTTTTTTAGTTATTTTTTGTATTTTATTCGCCGTGCCTGTTTTTTTCTGTAAGCAGGTCATAAATGTAAAAAATAAATAAATTTGCTTCACCTTGTCTTTCCAACTGCTCCATAGCTGTTCATGCCGCAGGCTCGATGGATTCTGTAGCCTGGCTCAACGAAGCCTCCTGGAAGAACAAGTCTGCCTCCTCGGCTAGACTGTCCTCTCTAGGTGAGCTGGCTCCCTGCAGCTGTGGAGGTGGGGTCCTTGCGTCGGGGCTCAGAGTCGCGTCTAGCCCAGGGAGGTTCGCAACGGCCTCACTCACTGCCAGGACCTCCAGCGGGCGATTCCCCGGCGTTACCGTCTCCTGCTGCAGGCGCCTCAGTATTTCATCTATTTTAAGCGGAGGAGAGGTTTCCGGGCGCCGTGAGGCTCCGTCAGCGCTCTTGTCTCTCCTCTTCGGCATTCCGATGATGTAAATAAAACTTTGAGGAGAATTAATGAAAGCGTCTCCCCGCAGTCAGATCATCGCAGCCATCTTGGATCTGATAAATTGAGAGTAAACTTATTCATCTAACATGCATGTTCATTCTTGATAAATAAATATATGGGCCCTCATACACCCAGAGGCAAACATTCATGCCGACATCCCCCATGGGGGTAGTGTAATTCATCATTGAACCCCTTTTAAATTTTTATATCTGTTTTTTTCTTCTTTTCAATGTGTAAAAAAAAATAAATGCCATCAACCTGGGGTGGCGTCTAGAATCAAACCAATTTGCATGCACAGTTAGGTGTTATAAGCCTGTTGAAAAAGCCAGGTTTTAATGGCTAATTTAAAGCATTTAATAATAATAATCAATTTATATACCACAGGGCTGTAAAGTTCTATGCGATTTACAAAAAAATTTTTAAAAATCCAGATTAAGAGAAGAAATTAAATATTCTAGATGATTCATCAAGTTTACAATATCCATGCCAGTTAGTTGCCTAAATGTTTCAAGAATAAATATGTCTTCAAATGTCTCCTAAATTCCATAAAGGAATCCGAAAACATAATCAGATCCTTACCCCATAATGCTGCTTGATATGACAGAAGATTTAAGGGTTTGTTCACTATGACTTGTTAAAGGCAAGGAGTTCCAAAGAGCAGGGGCAGTAAAATAGAAAGCACGAGTCTCTCGTACGTAGTCTCAAGCTGAGCCAACTAAGGTCCAGACAAAATCATGCGATAATCATAGAATACATGTCAGAGTGTAAGGGATAAGTGAAAGAATGGTGTTTTCAGCAGACTGCACTTTGCATCCCAGTGTTCAGGAAAGGGATTTGTTGGGGTTTTTTTTAACACACAAAAATGCACTTTTCCCCGAAAGCTCGATTAGAATAAGCAGTTTGTTCCTGAATCCGTCTTCAGCCCTCTGTGACGAGCAGCACACAGTACCTCGGGAATTTCAATGACTGACATTTAACCAGCAAATTCTGACAGCTGTGCTAATTTAAGAACCATTACTGACAAAGATGAAACCCGTGATCTTCGACAACATTTTCTTCTCCATCAACCGATGCCAAGCTCTCCTGGATTACACTTGAACATGTGCACACCCTTCATTACTGCTCAACGGGCACCAAAGAGAAAATCCAGGTGCATTTAATTTCTCAACACTATTGTCAAACAGGATGAACAGGCAGTCCTGTGCCTTTATTATTATACTTCTTGTTGTGCTAGGGAGATTTTTACCTGTTCATTGTTTTAGTACAGTTAACTGTAGTTTATTTGTGTTCTAATTTAATTTTTTGAATTTACCAATATAAAATAAAAGAAATTCTTAACTATAAAAATAAATGCTCCAAAAGATCATAGTTATGGCCCCCCTTTAATCGAGCCACGTTTGAGGTTTTTATCGCCGGCCGCTACAGTAAAAGCTCCGACACTCATAGGAATTCTTTGAGTGTCAGCGCTTTTACCGCAGTGGTCAGCATTAAAAAAAATCCCTAGCACGGCTTGATAAAAGGGGTCCTTTACATACTAATTATTGTTGTTGTTAGATGCCATCAACTCATGCTCAAGTCCTAACGACTTGATGAATTGCGGATCTAAAAAGAAATCGGTTTTGTACTAGTCCAGAAAGGTCCTCCAGCGTCATCCCCATGGTTGTTTCCAACATGTACAGCCATCTGACGACTGCAGGCCGCTCTCTTCGCCTGGTTCCTTCAATCTTCCCAAACATGTTGTCCTTCTCCAATGATCTCTCTCTTCTAATGGTGTGACCAAAATTAAAGACAGTCGTAACTTCATCTTTTGGGCTTCGAGTGGCATAGACGGATTGATCTCTTCCAGAATCGATTCGTTAGTTCTTCTGGCGGTCCACGGCATGCCTAAAATCCTTCTCCAGCACCAAATGAATCAATCTTCTTAATTATTACAACATCATAAAACAAATACTGCACAATCCTGGACCCAAAATAATTCAAATCAAGGAATGATATAATAAATGTTCCTTATTTGCCAAACACTTGAATAAAAAATTTTAACCGCTTTCTTAAATCCAAATAATCAGGATTTATTCGTAACTCTGGAGGTGGAATGTTCCATACAAATGACCCAACTGTCAATGTAGCTGTTCTAATAGTAACCATTAATTGGGCACAAGACAGGGAGAATGGTTTAGCTCCACTGTTCCAACAGACTTTGACCTGGGAACATTCAAAAAGCTGAAATAATTCTTGCTAAACATCCTGGCAGTTGTTCACATACCTCCTGATGTGTAAAGACAACAAATTTTGAACTGAATTCTGTGCTTTCTTGGCAGCAAATAATGTTCCTAAATATAGAGAAAGAATGATGATCTCAAGGAACAATCTGTATTTAAACAACTAAAACTGGCTGATTGCTACAGCTGCAGATCCAGTCATGCACTGCAAAGCAAATTAAAGGGCCCTTTTATAAAACGTGGCCTTGCCACGTCTTTATGTGTGTCATTCTCACACACGTAAAGTCATTTTTACCGCCGGGTAAAGTAAGCGATTTTTCTGTTTTCTAAATTAAAATCCATGCACTTTTTCCCCCCCATTAGCGCGAGTCCCTGCTGCCACCTACTTTTTAGGTGGTTGGGACTCGCATGCTAAACCTGTGCTGATCGGTTAGCCTTTGGCAATGTCCATGCACTAACTTATTAGCATAGAACACGCCCATTCTCCGCCCCAGACGTAAGGTTTATTCTTTACAGATGATGCCGAAATCTGCAATAGGGCAAGACACCCCTGATGGTGTGCATAACATGAGGAAGGACCTAGCGAAGCTTGAAGAATGGTCTGAAATTTGGCAGTTAAGATTTAATGCTAAGGTACCAGGATCGTGCATTTGGGCTACAAAAACCCATGAAAATTGTATAGTTTAGGGCAGTGTCTCTCAACACTTAGTATGTTGTCACAATCCTATCCCTAAAACGCAGCTTTTACCAGGGCAGGTCTTAGTGAAACCTGGCCCTTGGATACAGAGGGCAAACCATGGGGATAGGATTGTGACCAAGCCTAGGGAAAAACCCAGGTTTCCCTTTGTAGCAGACAGGTCTGATCTCCAGGGAGGAGAAGAGGAGAGTTGGGACAGCCCACAACAGCCCCAGAGAAACCTTTCTTTCCCTGGGGATCATCAGCTGAAGGGGATAATTAGGCTCCCAAAGGCAGGCAGGGGGAGTAAGCCAAAAGCTCCTCCCCTCCAGAGGGCAGGGCAGTTTCCTCTGACTACTTTTGAGGCTGCTCTAGGGAGAAAAAAGGCAGTCTGTCCTGAACCAGCTCAGGGAAGGATCTCCCCTCCTGAAGGCACCTCAGAGGCTGGGGACTGGGAAATGCAGGAGCCTGACACAGACCCTTTGGACAACCAGCTACCCGGGGTAGAGCCTATGGAGTTCAGTGAAAGTTCCAGTCTGCCTGAAGAAGTCCTTATGGAAATCAGCTAAGTGGCAGGGCTGGAGAATGTGAGGCTTATTTCCCTACTGGGGCTGGGGTTTGCACTGCTTTGGAGGAAAGAGGGTTTGTTAAGGGAAAACCCTTTGAAGGACTTGTGCTGACAGTGCCTGCACTGCTTGAATTAAGCAGAGGAAAAAAAAAAACCACGTTTTTTTTTCTTGTTGCAAGTTTGATTGGTCAGCTGGGTTTTATGCTGACTGGATTTGTCAGGGTATGTGTGAGAACCTGAGGGAAGTAAAGTGGGGAAGAATTCACTAAACAACCGGTTGGGTTAGTGGGGCCATTAGTGGCATGTCTGTTATGCAGATTATTTAATTGGTGAATTCGCTTGCTCCCCTCCCCCCTTTCCAACTCTTGTGGAGCTGGCTGGGGAAGAAGCCAGAACAGCAGAAGGCTTGTGCACCTGAACTGATTCAGCAGTGCTGTGAAATTGAACTTTGTGTGCCAGTGAAAAGAACTGTTCATGCTCTTTTGTTTTTTCCTTTGAGAATTGATTTTTGTTTACTTACCTGACTAAAGGTCTGAGTTGGTCCCTTTTACTTTTGGGGACCGCTTCTTCTTGAGTTCCTGATTTAAAGTGTTTGCTTTATGACTGTGTATTGTGGAACAAATTATTGGACAAAGCTTATCACTCTTTCCACCTAATAAAGTGGATTACTCAAGATGAATGAATAATTGACTTTTTTTTGTCTTTTTGCTTTACTGATAAGGCAGAGAATAGTTTCCAGCAGGACCTTCCTCAGTTAGGAAGGCACGTCGGAGCAGTGTAACTGTGAGCGCGGGCCGGACCTCCTTGATCCACAGGTACCGGCTTCGCTACAATGTGTACTCTTGGGGGTATGTGGAATGACTGTTTGAGGGTACGGGGACTGGCTGCTGCCACAGGGGATCCCTCGCAGCCCACCCGCCCCCTGCTGAAGCCGCTGCCAGGGATCCCTCTCTCCCTACTTTCCCCCTGCCTGTCTGCCCACCCGTAGCACCACCCCCCAACCCCAAAGCGACCTTGTTACTTCGTTGGAGCTGGACTGGCTCCTTCCTCCCCCAGAAACACTCCAGGCAGTGACTCGCACGCTGCTTAGCTGACCTGGAACCTTCTCTCTGATGTCAGAATTGAAGGCTTGTGGGCCAACATGTGCAGTATGTGACTCGCTTCATGCGACGTCCCTGCACGGAGTTGCTGCTGGGGGAGGATGGAGCAAGCCCGGCTTCAACAAAGTAACATGGTCGGCTTTAGGGGTGGGGGTGAGGCGGGCAGGGAGGGAGGGAGATAGGGAGGGATCCCCAGCAGCGGCTTCAGCAGAGGGCTGGCAGGCGGGCAGGGATCCCCGATGGCACCTGCAGCTTCTGTGGATGGGTCGGCTTCAGGGAAGGGGGTGTGTGGGCGGGGCAGAAAGGGATCCTCAGCGTGCAATTTAATTTTGGGACAAAGCTGGAAGGCAGGGAGGGGGCACGAACTCGACACAGAAGGAAGGGAAGGGGCATGAACATGGGACACAGAAGGGAGGGAAGAGAAAGGGAGAATTGTTGGGAATGAGTGTGTGAGTGAGAGATAGTGAATACGAGGAAAGGAAGGAAAATTGGGCACAGAGAGAGGAGTGAGGTAGAGATGCATGGGGAATAGAAGGATGAGAGGGAGAAATGTTGGCTATGGTGGTGGAGAGGGTAGATTGAAGGGGATGCAAGGGGGAGGAATGCTGGACATAGTGATGGAGGGAGAAATGTGGCATTGTGCTTGAGAGGGGTGATAGAAGTAGAACTGAGCATGGGGGCTGGTGGGCAGTGGTGAAAAATCCTATACATGATCCGGGGAATGAGGGAGAAATGTTGGATGTCGCAGTAGAGGGGGTGGGAAGATGCCTGGATCTCTCAAGACAGATGGACAGTGAGAGAGAGGGAGACATATTGCCAATAGGGGTGGAAGAGAGAGGAAGAAAGGTTGGACTCATAGAGGGACAGAGAAAGATGTTGGTTGGGGAAGGGAATGGGGTCCAGAGGAGAAGAAACATGCAGGAGGCAGAAAGAAAGAATATTGGATGCACAGTCAGAAGGAAATGCAACCAGAAACTCATGAAATCACCAGACAACAAAGGTAGGAAAAGTAATTTTATTTTCAATTTAGTGATCAAAATGTGTCAGTTTTGTGAATTTTATATCTGCTGTCTATATTTTGCTATATATTTGTCTATTTTTCTACAGTTGTTACTGATTGCATATTTTAAAGTCATCTGCCCTGACCTCTTTGAAGGAAGCCCCGAATATAAATAATTAACATTTTTTGTGCATAGTGTGCTTTGTGTTTTTTTAATTTTGTGGTTACCATTATGTATTGATAAGATTATATTGTGTGTATATGAAAAATGGATGGAAGAAATTGCGTTACAATTAGTACTATTATTGTGGGGGTTGGAGTCAGGGGCGGAGCTTGGATGGGTCTGGGGTAGAGCTTGGGCGGGGGTACTCAGTTGGTATTTGTTAGACTTAGTGGGCACTTGGCTTGAAGAAGTTGAGAAAGGACACCTACAGTTAGGTGCCTAGATCAGTGCGCGTCTAGTCGATGTAGGCACCTAATTTACCTTTTGAATTGGCTTAATTAGCACTACGAATTGAAAAACCCATTAAAAACCAATTTTAAACAATTTTTTTTAAATTAATTAGCCAGTAGGCACCTACACCGAGGCACTTACTGGCACCTACATGGCAAGTAGACATGGTTAAGGCCAGATTTAGGATGGAATTTGGGTATAAGTTGAGTTAGGCTCTGGTAGGCATCTATGCCAGATGCATTCATTTAGGCAAAGAAAACCCTGGCCTAAATGGCACTTTACCTAAGGATTTAATGTTATGTTATATTTGTGTAATCTTATATCCTGCTGAATCCTCGTAAATTGTAGTTCTAGGTGGTTTACAAGCAGAATTATGCACAGAATCATACAGTACATGCTACACAGCTGCTACTACTACTACTATTAATTATTTCTAGAGCGCTACCAGACGCACGCAGCGCTGCACAGAGTCACAAAGAGTAAGAAAACAGTCCCTGCTCGAAAGAGCTTACAATCTAAACAGGCAAGACAGACAAACAGGATGTCATGGATACAGTTAATCAGCTGGCTGGGTTGGAGAACAGAGGGGAGTACAGGACAATTGAGCCATTGTGACATCACTGATGAGGTTGGCTCTTATTGGTGGAATGAGGCATTATGACATCATCATCTCAGCTCTGCTTCCCAAAGACTGAAACTCTTCACACTACTACTTCTATTAATTATTTCTATAGCGCTACCAGTTGTACACAGCGCTGTACAGAAGACAGTCCCTGCTCGAAAGAGCTTACAATCTAAACAGCCAAGACAGACAAACAGGATGTCATGGATACAGTTAAGGGGAACGGTTAATCAGCGGGCTGGGTTGGTGGGCAGAGGAATAGGGTTAAGGATTGAAGGCTATATCAAAAAGGTGAGTTTTCTGTCTGCTTTTAAACAAGGGAAGGGGCTTGATGGACAAACTCGGGTAATTTATTCCAAGCTTAGGGGGCAGCTGGATGAAAGGAATGAAGTCTGCAATTAGTTATACATGTTACATAAAATAAGGCATCTAAAAAAAGTATTGTCATTCTACAGAAAATGCTTACCGGCACCTAAGACCGCTTAGGCGCTGCTAAGCGCAGTTCTATAAACGGTGCCTATCGCCTAGAATTTGGAATAGGCGATTAATCAAATTTTATAATAAACTTGAAACTTATAGAATCAGGGCCAAAATGCCTTGTAATGTAGCTTTGCTGATTAGAGCAAAAACATCCATTCTCTGCTTCCCAGATACACCCCCTCCAGGAAAAAAATAAAAACTATATTTTAGCACATAGATTGAGTGCACAGATTGTGAACTCACCACAGAACACCTGAACGAATCTTGTGGTAAGCCTTTTAAGCTCCGATAATCACGCGCTAGTGCTTACTACAGCTTAGTAAAAGGACCCCATAATGTTATGTGAATGTGCCGCCATGTTGGAAGAGTTACTGAACTGTATCTTATTAAGAATATTTGTTTATAATTAATTTCGAATGTCATGAATTTATAAAATGTCACTGCGGACTAATGATTTACAATGATCCACTATTCTTTATTTATAAAGTTACTATATAAGATCTGTGTCTAGTGTAACCTCATCTCGAGTATTGCATTCAATTCTAGTTGCCCTATCTAAAAAAAAATAAAAAAATAGCAGAATTAGAAAAGTTTCCAAGAAGAGCAACCAGGACAATAAAGTGGATGGAGCTCTTAGTAACAAAAACATAGTAGATGACGGCAGATAAAGACCCGAACGGTCCATCCAGTCCGCCCAACCTGATTCAATTTAAATTTTTTAAATATTTTCTTCTTAGCTATTTAGCTCTTCTCATATGAGGACAGACTCAAAAGGTTAGGACTCTTCACCTTGGAAAAGAGACGGCTGAGGGGAGATATGACTAAACGGGTGTAGAATGGGTACAAGTGAATCTATTTTTTACTCCATTAAAATTGCAAAGACTAGGCAACACTCGGAGTTACAGGAAAATTATTATTATTATTATTTATTAATATTTGATTTATCGCTAAATCTGTTTACAAAGCGATGTACAAAATAAAACATAAAATTTCGAGATACAAAATTAAAACTCAATAACATAAGTTTGAGACAGGACAAACTTGAGGTGGAGGGAGAGAGAGGGAAAAGATTACATCTGTCTTAGTTAAGAAAACAAATAGGGAAAAAAACATAAGGGAAGGGTTAGATTAAAAGTTAAAATGCTAAGAAAAGATTAAATAATACTAAGAATTAAAAGCGTCTTTAAAAAGGTGTGTTTTCAAAGATTTTTTAAAAGAATGTAAATCTCTTTCGATTGTAATATATTGTGGGAGAGAATTCCACCATTGTGGGCCCATGACAGAGAACATGTCTGATCTTCTTGTTCCTATTGTTTTCAGGGAGGGTATGACTAACAAATTTTGGGAGGATGATCTTAAAGAGCGAATGGGGTTGTAAGGGATTAACATTCTTGATATAAACTGGGGCTCATTGTAAGTTAGAGTTTTAAATATAAGCAGCAAAACCTTATATAAAATACTTTTAAACCCAATAGGAGGAAATACTTTTTCACTCAGAGAATATTTAAGCTCTGGAATGTATAGATGGGTTTAAAAAAGGTTTGGTGAGGGCAGTTCATGAACTTTCTTAAAATTTTAAAGTGGCTATTCACTTTTAAAGCTGTCTGTACCGCCACAAGAGGCACGTCCTATAGGCAGTCAGCCAGTGCTGGCACCTCTCCTCCTCCCCAGCGCCTCGTGGCATACCTGAAATCTCAGGAGGAACACAGTTTGCGATACACTGGTAAGAACAATCACAATGACCTTGAGAAGACACAGAGCCACGGAGAGGTGAGGTAAATTGGAGGATCTTGAATGCCCACTGATGTGCGGATCGGATCAGGTGTGGATCAGATTGGGCAGAAGGTTAGTGAATCAGATCGGGGTCGCAAACTGGTCGGGACACGATCGGTGAGCTTAGTGAATTTAGCCCTTTGCTTCCCAAGATACAGAACTGTATAAAAAAATAAAGCTACATGAAATATCTTCAGACCATTAGAGCAGGAAACTTTATGTTGTTTTCCATTTTTCATCCTTAGATTCTCATGTGTTGACCACCAATTTCTACTAAGTCAGTCACTTCAAGAACAAACTGCAGAATATCATGGGAGCACAGCTGTGAGCCAGCAGCTGAGCAAGTTATCTCAGCAGTCTGCAGGTTATCACCCCAGTGGTCAAACAAGCTGCCAGACAGCCAACGTAATCCTGACAGACTGAAAAATAGGTGGTTTGAAAGTGACAGCTGCAGATTTCAGGATCTTACAGAGCCTTAAAACGAGAGATTTTAAATTTGCCTCAGCTATCGGTGGACACTCAGGATCCACTAAATAATGAGCTTCTGCATTACCACACATGTCCTCTGTGTCCAGAGCTGGCTACACACAGTCAAACTAGGCCATTGCCTAGAATAGCAACTTATTTGGGGGAGGGAGGCAAGAAATGACCACAGAGAAGTAAAGGAGGATGCATGCTGAGGGAAAGAAGGCAGGGAGTAAATTCCTGTGGAGGGTAGAAATAAGAGACTGAATGCATGAGGGGGGGAGGAGAAAGATGAGTGTTTATGTTTATTGGAAGCTAGCACACAGCTACTAATGACTGGGGAGTCAATTCAGAACAGTTTGCATGAGCTTCGGTAAAGGTGTTACAATACACGAGCTTCAGTAATAGTGTTACTGCATCAATGCAACATTCTCAGGGCAAGATTCTCAAAACTTTAGCGCTGTCGCTAAACTGTTTAGCCTGCGCGCATTTTTTTCAAAACGGATCATCTCTGTCTTTAGCGAGGTTTATAGCAGTCTCCGACAATGGCATGCAAATGTGCTCTCTAACATTGAAATGAGCCCTCCGGTGGATTCGCCGAGGCATTTTCAAAGAGCGGCGTCGGCTTTTGGCGACCAAAATCAGCGATTGCTCCGGGGGTGCCACTACAGTGCCGGCACTTGTGTTTTGACTGTGGCTAATTTAAAAAAAAAAAAAAAGTGTATCTAATATATTTTAAAGTGGAGGGGAGTAAAATCACACTTCTTTTGAGAATTGGGGAGAGACAGGCATGTTTCATGCGCGCTTGTTAAAAACCAACGTTTCTTCTTGAGTGTGTGTATGATACTCTTGTCTTGTGTGTTTCTGGCTGTGGGTCTTGATTAAAAACAAATTATAAGATTTACCTGAATTATATATAGTAGGGTTTTTTTTTTTTAAAAAAAAGGCATGTTTTATGCGCGATTGATAAAAGTCTCTCCTGCTGCCAGCGGGAAAGTGTTTTTTCTTTTTTTCTGCGCATGTGCCCATCAGCAACAGGCACATTCAAATGAAGGAAATCTTCGCTGCTGTCCGCCGATCTTACTTGTATCCACCAATCTTATTTGCATGCGCGATTTTTAAAGAATGTCTCGGGTTTTTAGATTAGGCATCAAAACGGCTGCGTTAGGAGACCGTCGCTTTTTAACACGGGTTTTTGAGAATCCTGGTTTCAGTGAGAGAACTGGGAGGAGGAGGGGGAGAGGGTAGGCTTAGGTGGTGGGACCTAGTTACACCCACAGTCAGGTTTCCAGGACACTCAGAATTGGCATGTCTGAGAATAGTCGCAAATATTAGAGGCCCAGTATATATAAAATGAATCTCATGCACTTCTACAATGCAGATACTCTAAAAACCCAAGACACTCTGGGGAGGTCGATAGAACAGGTTTCCATTTCCAGCCATTTAATAGCTGCCTGCTATGCATCATAAGGATAATTCAATAGTAAGGTGCCCCCATCTGCATGCCACTTATGCGTGTGAATGTACAGAACAGTAACATAGTAACATAGTAGATGACAGCAGATAAAGACCCAAATGGTCCATCCAGTCTGCCCAACCTGATTCAATTTAAATTATTTTTAAATTTTTTCTTCTTAGCTATTTCTGGGCATGAATCCAAAGCTCTACCCAGTACTGTGCTTGGGTTCCAACTGCCGAAATCTCCGTCAAAACCTACTTCAGCCCATCTACACCCTCCCAGCCACTGAAGCCCTCTCCAGCCCATCCTCCCCCAAACGGCCATATACAGACACAGACCGTTCAATATTTAATATTATTTTCTGATTCTAGATTCTCTGTGTTCATCCCACGCTTCTTTGAACTCCGTCACCGTTTTCCTCTCCACCACCTCTCTAGGGAGCGCATTGCAGGCATCCACCACCCTCTCCATAAAGTAGAATTTCCTAATATTGCTCTTGAATCTACCACCCCTCAACCTCAAATTATGTCCTCCTGGTTTTACCATTTTCCTTTCTCTGGAAAATATTTTGTTCTACGTTAATAATAGTGTCGCTATCACCAGTTAAGGATATATTCATGAACATTGAAACAGAAAAGAAGTCAGATAAAGACCACATGGCCTATTCAGTCTGCCCATCCATTCCACTTACCATCCCTTCCTCTCCCTTACAGATCCTATGTATCTGTCCCAAGCTTCCTTGAATTCAATACAGTTTTCATCTCCACCACCTCTGCTAGGAGGCTGTTCCATAAATTCACTGCACTTGCTCAGGTTACTCCTGAGTCTGTTCGCTTTCATTTTCATTCAATACCTTCATTCCAGAGCTTCCTTTCAATTGGAAGAGACTTCCCTCCTGTGCATTTATGCCACGAAGGTATTTAAACACACTCCCTCTCCCACTTTACTTCAAAAGCATACATATTGAGATCTTTAAGTCTGTCCCCCATACCCATGATGACAAAGACCACTTTAGTAGCCTTCTGGACTGACTCCGTTTTGTTTACATTTTGTACGCAGTGCTGTACAGAGTCATGAAGGAGACAGTCCCTGCTTGAATGAGCTTACAATCTAATCAATCAAGACAGAGAAACAGGATGCCGGGTAGGGGGTTATAGTTAGCAGGAGATGGCTAAGCTGCCAAGCAGAGAGTCGTGGGGAGTAGGGTTATGAGCTGAAGGCTATCTCAAAAAGGTGGGTTTTCAGCCTGCTTCTGAACAATTGTACGCAAAATTTTGAGCACCGTATAAAGAATCCAGAGTGTTATGTTCTTCCCTACAAGTGAAAACCAAAGAGGATTGACCCCAAACTATCCACAGAGAAGAAAATCCAGAAGAAACCAAAAGAAACTCTGTGGAATGACGATATTCCTTAAATGGACTTTATTTGAAAAATGTCAAAGTTCCAAAGGTACAATAAAACATCCACATAAAATAAAATCATCCACATAAAAGTAAAATAATCCACGACTTATTTGCGGTTCACCATATATTAGCATCTCCACGTATTCACCATTATAGGACACTCAGGGACCCATGAAGAAGACTCTGTCGAAACGCGGACCGTGTTGGGTCCTGCGTCCCTAGTGGATTAGGTCCTTTAAGGTTTTCATGTGGATTATTTTACTTTTATGTGGGTGATTTTATTTTACGTGGATGGACTGATTTATTAAATAAAAGCACATAGCACTCTGGATATTGGTGATAATCATCTGCTATCTAAAAGCAATGTAGTGTAAGTTGACGGGCATTTGTTCCCATTTTAAAGTGCATACTTCTAGGGATAATGGCAATATTCAGCACAAATTTATATAGCTGTGTGGTGTAAGTTAGGACAGCTATTTACTTTGGACTACCACAAAACTGATTTCTTTTTAGGACTCAAGCATGAGTCGATGGCACCTAACTAACTTTGGTATTGTAAAAAAACCCACATACCGTGTTTCCCTGAAAATAAGCCCTACTCCAAAAATAAGCCCTAGTCCCTGGATTCGCTGGCAGCAGTGCTTTCCCCGCCCCCCTGCCTCTGCCATGCAGCTGAACTCCCGCTGACCCTCCCATCCTTCCATCTCTCCCTCCCATCCAAACCCCGCCGACCGCGAGACCTACATACCTTCCTCCACAGAGCAGCGTCAGCAGCACTCTAAACAGGCTGCTTTGCGGCCTTCTCCCGCCGGGGCATTCCCTCTGCCGCATCACTGATGATGTCACCAGCAACGCAGCGCACAGAAGGTCTCAGTGGGAGAAGATCGCATTGCTGCACAGAAGGGAGGGATAGAAGATGTGCAAGGATGCTGCTGCACGAGGGATGGGAGGAGGGATAGAAAGATGCTTTATGAAAGGGAGGGATAGAAGCTGTGCAAGGGTTCTGCTGCACAGGGGGATGGGAGGGATAGAAAGATGCTGCAGAGGGAAGGCACAAGGGGATGGGTGAGAGGGGAGGAAAGATGCTGCACATGTGGGAGAAAGAAAGGAAAGAGGAAGAATTGGGGTGAAGGAGAGGAAGGGAGAGATAATCGTACATGAAAAAAATAAGACCTACCCCGAAAATAAGCCCTAGTGCAGGGCTGCCCAATTCCGGACCTCGAGGTCTACTGGCAGGCCAGGTTTTCAGGATATCCACAATGAATATGCATGAGAGAGATTTGCCTGCACTGCCTTCTTGGTATGCAAATCTCTCTCATGTATGTTCATTGTGGATATCCTGAAAACCTGGCCTGCCAGTAGATCTCGAGGACCGGACTTGGGCAGCCCTGCCCTAGTGCGTTTTTTTGTGCCCAAAATTAATATATGACACTGTTTTATTTTCGGAGAAACACGGTAGTTGCCTTTATGTCTTTGTGCTTTTTTAAACTAGGTACTCTCTTCTAAAGTTGCCCTCCTTTGTCTGTCATTTGAAAATAAAATATATACAATTTCACAGGCACAGAAAAGAACAGGAATTTACCACCCTACATTTAAGCCAGTGCTTCCTAATCTTTTTGTGACAGTGACCCTATGATTGCAACCAAATAAAACTGTATGACCCCCCCCCCCCTCTCCTGGAAGTTCAGAATAATAATGCTTTGGAAAAGCCCACCTACGTTGTGACCCAAAAGTGGGGTTCTGTGACCTCATTTGGAGTCCCAACCCACAGTTTAGGAAGCTCTGATTTAGGCAAAACTTAACAGGTTACTTTTATTTTTTTTTTTTAAAGAACCTGTTCTACACCAAAAACGCTATCGTAATGCTCACCACCTTCAACATTAAGTCAAGATCAAGCCAGTGCCAAATGTCTATTTACTGCATCATCTTCCCGAGACTGCTTGAACATTACATCTATTTTGCAATTACCGTGCTGCAGAAAAAGCTCCAAAAGCTACATAAAATCAATGCCAGCTTTCATACTAAAGCACTAAACTTCAACAAAGCAAACAAGATGAGGCACTGGCTGTTAGCAAAGGATCACCTGCACGAAAATTAGTGCTGTCAGTTTTAGGGCCTTGCAGGGAGAAAAGGCAAAACAGCGAACACAAACGAATACTTCTACTACTACCATTTCTAGATTGCTACCAGACGTATGCAGTGCTGTACAGAGTCACAAAGGAGACAGTCCCTGCTTGAGTGAGCTTACAATCTAAACTATCAAGACAAAACAGGATGCCAGGGTAGGGGTTACAGTTAGAGGGGATGGTTAAAATGCTGGCTAGGGCGATAAGCAGAGGGCAGGGTGGCGTAAAAGCGCTTGAGTCGAGTCTCTTCCATTTGAAAAGAAACTCTGGAATGAGAGAGCATAGGATGGAGTTAAGAGGTGATAGGCTCAGGAGTAATCTAAGGAAATACTTTAACAGAAAGGGTGCTAGATGCATGGAACGGTCTCTCGGTATAGGTGGTGGAGACAGAGACTGTGTCTGAATTCAAGAAAGCCTGGGATAGGCACCTGGGATTTCTCAGAGAGAGGACGAGATAATGGTTACTGCGGATGGGCAGACTGGACGGACCATTTGGCCTTTATCTGCCATCATGTTTCTATGTTGTTTCTATGAGTTGAAGGCTGTATCATAAAGGTGGGTTTTCAGCCTACTTTTGAACAAGGGAAGGGGTATGGCGAGTTCAAAGGAACAAATTGGAACTGGAGAAGGGTACAAATAAAAGGAATCCATCTGAGGAACAGAGTTCTCAGGGATGTGTATGAGGAGAGGGAAGAAAGAAGAGATACTGAAGGGCTGCAGAACAAACACACTTGTAGGTTAGTAAATAGCAGTTTGAACTGTATGGATAGGGAGCCAGTGAAGTGAACGTAGTGAGGTTGGCAGAAGATAAGTCGTGCAGCAGAGTTTTATACAGATTGCGGGGGGGGGGAGGGGGGCAGTTCAGTAGTCTAAGTAGCCTAAGTGTGGTCTTATGAGACTACAGCGGGAACTCACGGCAGCCATTTTTGTTCACGGAGCAAAGGAAGATCGCTCCTGCCCTGCTTCACCGGTAGACCACCAGGTAAAGTGTGGGGAGGTGCGAGGGGGGGGAGAAGTGTATATAAATAAACAAGAATTGTGCTGATTTATTTCTTCCGTATCAAGTCATAAATAAGTGACCGCCATTTTCAAAGAAACTTTCAGGGGCACGTTGAGCCCAAAGAAATAATTTCAGAATCTTCTCTCAGTCCAAAATAGTTGATTTACATGCGACGGTAATTCAAACAACTAGCAACAAAGACACAGGTTATGGCATCTATTTTAAGCTCTCTTTCTTTGTACTACTAGCACAAGTGGCTGACATGCTTGTGAAATACTTGCTCACTCTTTCCCCTGTCTTACTAAGGTGCACTAACCTGTTAGAGCGCGCTAATCAAATTAGCACGCGCTAAACACTAACGCGTCCATAGACTAACAAGCACGCGTTAGCGTTTAGCACATGCTAATCAGTTAGCGTACCTTAGTGAAACAGGGCCTAAGTCTAGGAGGTTTGCAATGAAGCTACTGAGTAGTAGATTTAAAACAAACGAGAGAAATAATTTCATCACTCAACTTGTAGTTAAGACTCTGGAAATTTTATTTATCCAATTTAACGTATCAGAATACAAAAAAAAAATTTATGGAAAAACAAACAATTTGACGTGTCAGTTAAGTGCTGAATAATGCATTAACCCCCAAATTCTGTATATGGCAACTTAAATTGTCTGTGCAACTGGTGTGCAGAGTTGATTTGCACACAGAACTTAGGGCTAGATTCACTAAGCCCACCGATCAAGTTCTGACCACTTAGCGACCCCTTTACGACCCGATTTCCCTCCGACCAGATTCACTAACCTCTGTCCCGATCATCCTCCGATCCGCACATGCAAATGAGGGGGAACAGCATTCAGCGATTCCTTTCCGACTGCCCTGCCTTCTGCCACCCTGTTCTCTGCCCTCGGCTCGATCTCCTGCTCTCTGCCCCTCAGCGTAAGCCCGTGGGTTTAAAGCAGGTTAAAACCACATGCTTGTGAAAAAAAGTAAAAAGCTCTGCTGGGCACGGAGGGCCAGCGCATGCGCAGATAATCTACAGACGGTCTGCGTATGCGTCGGGATTGCTATTCAGCGATCCCTGCAGTCGGTTGAGGGTGTGATTCCGACTGCCCTCATTTGAATGAGGGCGATTTGTGAATCAGCCCCCCGGACATGGTTTGGATCAGATCTCTCACGGATCGGATCCATGCCCTTAGTGAATCTAGCCCTTAATTGATAATTGAATATGAACACCTCATAATTGATGCTAATAGGCACTAATTAAAAATTTATGCACACAACTTGGATAGCTCCATCCTCTAAAAAAAAAAAATATACAATATGAGTGGTCCACGCACAGTTTAGGTGCAGGTATTTAGGACTGGTTTTAGCCGGCCTAAATGGGTGCACCTAAAATTTAAGTGAAGCTCTAGCATGATTTTACAAAAGGTACGCGTACCTTATAGAATCGCGTTAAGTGCCATTCTAGCTGGCGCCAATTTTTTTGAGAGCTATATACAGAATCAGGCCCTAACCGGATACGTGTTATTACATTACATTACATTAGTGATTTCTATTCCGCCATTACCTTGTGGTTCAAGGCGGATTACATCCAAACTAAAACAAAATTACATTCAAAATTTGAAGGAATAGAATAAGCGATGACATAGAATTTTTAAGGTAATATATGTTGGGTAAAGAGTTACCAAAGGGAAGTGGAGGTCTTTAGGAGATAAGAATAGGGTGAAATTATGGGTTTTAGATAACGTTTGGTAGATAAAAGAGTATTACAGAGATCTAAGGGTAAAACCAGATATTCAATGCAGGTGCCCACACATAGCCTGGTATTGAATATCTGGGGATAGTGCTGATGGCAGCCAAAAAATGCTGACCATCACAGGCAGAATGCTGACCCCTATGGTATTCTACAATTTATGTGTGTACTTGTGTGATACATCCAAACACCAAACAGCACTGATAAGTGCAGTTGTCTTTGGCAGTTTTCATTGCCACCATATGATTTAGTTCAGTGTTTCTCAATCTGCGGTACGCGTACGCGGGCCACCTGTTGGGGGTACAAGGCTTGGCCGCCAAATCCCGCCTATTCAACCGCCATTGCTGCTCGATATCGCATTCCTGCCCCCCCCCCCCCGCCACAACCTTCTTAGAGCCGCACTCACTCCTTCAGTCTTCAGCATTCGGCAATGCTCCTTGCGGTGGGCGGCGCACGCAGCGATTCAGGCGCTGCACGTAAGTGGCTGACCCAGGAGCCTTCTACTGCCCAGAGTAAATCAGGGCAGTAGAAGGACCCGAAGCAGCACGTGAAGACTGCTCACACACGCTGCTTGAATCGCCATGTGTAGTCGGGCCTGCGGGAAGGGCGGGGGGGGGGGCGGCGGCAAAGGACTCAGGCCCGCGTTTGTAGTCGCAACTGTGGGAAGGGAAAGGGGGTAGAGGAAACGCTAATGCAGGCACAGGGAACTGGTGTGAGGGGAGGGAAATGGAAGGGGGAGGGAATGCTGCTTTGGACAGACAGACAAGAGGGAGGAAGGTTGACAGAAAAAAAAGAAGAAAGACATGGGCAGGTGCACAGGGAACTGGTGTGGGGGGAGGGAAATGGAGGGGGAGGGAATGCTGCTTCGGACAGACAGACAGACGGAGGAAGGGAGAAAGAAAAGAAGACACAGGGGCAGGTGCACAGGGAACTGGTGTGGGGGAAGGGAAATGGAGGGGGAGGGAATGCTGCTTCGGACAGACAGACAGAGGGAGGAAGGGAGACAGAAAGAAAAGAAGAAAGACACAGGGGCAGGGAGATATACAGAAAGACAAACAGACAAAGGGGGCCAGGGACAGAGACAGACAGAATGAAAGACAGCGGGAGTCGTGTCAGGAGGGGTGCGGGATGCGGCAGAAGGAACTTTTCCAATGGGTGCAACTGGGCGACTGTCGGGAACCTCTGATCAGGGGCAGAGCAAGGTAAGTGTATCATAGGGATAAGAAGGAGGAGGGTGGGAGAAAAAGGAAGGGACGCCTACTGCTGGACAGGGGGAGAAGGAAAGAGGTGCTGATGGACAGGGGGGAGGTAAAACAAAGGGAGAAGGGCTGCTGCTGCATAAGGAGAGCAGTGAAGGGGTGGTGTGGACACAGGGGAGGTAAAAGGAAGGGAGAATGGACAGGGGGAGCAGGCAAGGGGTGGTGATGGACAGCCAAGGAAAAAGAAAGACAGAAAGAAAGAAAGCGGCTAAGGAGAGAGAGAGAAAGAAATAAAGAGAGACACACACACATATATTCTAGAACCCGTTAATGTAACGGGCTATAAGACTAGTTAATGAAATAAAATATGTACTTCTTCTTGTATTAGTTATGGGGGGGAGAAAATGATTGTTTTCTGAATTATTTGTGCATTCTATGTAGTGTTTATGTTTAAATTAATTGTATTGCACTGTTAACGTTTGAAAATCAATAAAGATTTACAAAAATAAAATGTCTTGTCCAAAGTCAAAGGAGCCAGAGTGGAAATCAAACCTGGTTCTGCTGTGGTTTAAGTGCCTTTTGGATAATTTGACAAGAAATTCTACAGATTAATTGTTTATTGAGTTGGATTTGGTGGTGGAGAGGGAACAGAGTGACAGATTGAAGGGGATGCAAGATGGGGGAATATTGGACATAGTGATAGAGGGAGAGATGTGGAACTTTGGATTCTGAATCCTTTTGATGGCCATGCGATTGAAGCAGCAGAGATTCCAGATGAAGGAAAAGAAAAACTGTCAGAACTTTCTTCTGACGGTGCACTAAAAACAGTGCAAAATGAGGGCCTGAGAAATACTGCAGCATTTTGGCTGATGCAGAAAAGGGAATACCCACGGCTAAGAAAAATGGCTCTTACAGAACTTCTCCTTTTTGCTTCTACAAACTGATGTGAAACCAGCTTCTCTCATTTAACAGCTCTCAAATCTAATATAAGAAACCGCTTGTGTCCAGAAAGTGACCTGATTGTGGGAATCAGTACATTGAAACCAAGATTCAAAATGCTTATTTCATCCAAACGAGCCCAGGTCTCCCTTTAAAACTGTAAGAACAAACGTGGGCCTAAAGTCATAGAGAATTTGCCCATACTGACCGACCAAATTATCTTTCATTTCTTTGGGAAAATGAAAAAAGGACTAGTCACTGTGATCAGTAAGAACACACCAGCTGACAAGAGGCCAGACAGTTTATTTTATGAGTGAAACATAACTGTTTTTGATATGTAGTTTAATTTTGTGGTTACCATTCTGTATCGTGAATAAGATTATACAGCATTGTTTGCATATTAGAAATAAATGGAAGAAGTTTATAAGAAACCAAGGCCTTGGCTGAGATTTGTTGTTTATAAAAATAAATAGAAAAAATGGCATTACAATTAGTACTATTATTATGGGGGGTAGAGTCAGGGGCGGAGTTTGGGCAGGGGTACTCAGTTGGTATTTGTTAGGCTTAGGGCAGGGCTAGGGAACTCCGGTCCTCGAGAGTCGTATTCCAGTCGGGTTTTCAAGATTTCCGCAATGAATATGCGCGAGATCTATTTGCATGCACTGCTTTCAATGCATATTCATTGGGGAAATCCTGAAAACCCGACTGGAATACGGCTCTCGAGGACCGGAGTTCCCTACCCCTGGCTTAAGGGGTACTTGGCTTGAAAAGGTTGAGAAATACTGTTTTAGTTGGTACAGTTCATCATTCTCTCTTGGGTATATCTTTAATGTTTGTTCATACTTACCTTGTTCAATTTTTTTCTGCCAATTCTCTCCCTTACGATGCTTCTATTGTATACAGAATTGATAAGAGCAGTTGTCTTTGGCAGTTTTCATTGCCACCACATGTTTTACACATCTCCCTCATTATTCGCGGAGGATAGGGGCAGAGCCGGACTGCGAATAGGGAAATACCGTGAATATCCTGCTCTGAACCACCCCCGCCTCCTACCCGGCATCACGGCCTTATCTGGTGGTCTAGCGGGCTTTCGGGGCAGGAGCAATCTTCCTACGCTCCTGCCCCGTGTAGATCGCCAATAGGAAATGGCTGTAGGGAGTTCCCGTCGTAGTCCCCCTCCCCCCCCCCAAAAAAATCACAATTATGTGAAATTGCAAGTGGGGAAACCGCGAATGGGGAGGGGAAAGTGTAGTGTTCCCTAGGACTATCATTTCCTGGGTTACTTAACATATCAAAAAAACTCTGTGGAGTGATGATGTTCCTAAATGGATTTTATTTGAAAGTATCAAAGTTCCAAAGGTACACTAAAATCATCCACATAAAATAATTCCATCCACATAAAAGTAAATCATCCACATAAAAGCCTTAAAGGACCTAGTCCGCTAGGGATACAGGACCCAACACGGTCCGCGTTTCAACCAAAAGTCTTCTTCAGGGGCCTTTCTATTGCAAACGCAAGCAGTGTCTGGGTCCTGTATCCCTAGCGGACTAGGTCCTTTAAGGCTTTTATGTGGATGATTTACTTTTATGTGGATGGAATTATTTTATGTGGATGATTTTAGTGTACCTTTGGAACTTTGATACTTTCAAATAAAGTCCATTTAAGAACATCGTCACTCCACAGAGTTTTTTTGGTTTTCTCTGGATTTTCTTCTTTGTGGATATTTTGGGGTCAATTCCTTTTGTTTTTTGCTTGTTACTTAACATATCAACATTGTGTCACTTTTTGTTCGACTTTGGATATGGCATTATTGCTTGCTGATATTTATTGATTAATTTCCCATTCACTCAACCACGGTTTTTCTGCTGTATGCAACATTGCGATTATGTATTTCTTTTATTTGTCTATATTGTGACTTTTTAGGACAAATTCTATAAGGAGCGCCCAAACGTTAGGCACCGAAATAGACACCGTTCAGCGCGATTCAAGTAAAATTGGGTGCTGTTTAGTGAATCACACTGAGCGGCACCTATTTTGGAGGCGCCCAATAAAATAGGCCAGCTCTAGGCCCGACTAAAATTTAGGCGCCTATGTGAGCGCTTAGGCACGCTTAAGAGCAGCGATTCTGCAACAAGACGCCTAACACGTAGCCACTCCACATAGGTGCATAGCACCTATATTTTTTGAAGGCCGCCTAAATTTTTGGAGTCGCCTTAATGCAGAATCACTCTTTCTTGATGGGCGGCTAACTTACAATTACTGCTGATTAAAAAGCTTAATTGAGCTTGTTGATCAATTTAGATAGGTGCCTTTCTAGTTGGGCGCTCCGAAATAGGTACCTAACATTAGACGCCGGTTACAGAATTTGGCCCACATGTACATTCTGGATATTGTGCCTTCCTTTGGCCATTCTGCTTATTGGCCCTACACATGTTTCTTTCTGGGGTATGCAAAGATGAGACTTTATATGATGTCTTTATGTACAAGCATTTTTCTGTATGTATCTCTTTTATATCGTTGTTTTTTTATATTTTAGATTTACGCATCAACAAAGAAGCCGTTTTGCTTTATGAATTCCAATTTACAGGTGTGCTTTGTCATCCTTACTTTTGCTTTTCAATGTAATTTGTTTTTAATGCACTTATGCTTTTATGACCATGTGATCATGTTTTTATATTTTTTTAAAATTTATATTAGTGACCCCTGACGCAGGCACTCATGTTTGCAGAAACACTGTACTGTGTCGGGTCCATGTTACTGTACATCCTGGATTAAAATAAACAAGGATTTGACTCATACCGCTGGCTCTTGTAGATTGCTCATTGTCCGTTCCCACTGCCTTCTCCGTGTTGGACTTTTCTTGTACATCCAAACTCTCCCTAACAAAGTAAGCATCATCAGAAAGTGGCTTAAATCTTTCCGCTAGATTAGAGGTGAGCAACTTTGCTCCTGGAAGGCCACAGCCTAATTGGGTTTTATGGAAGTCTTTAATGAATATGTACGAGTTATTTGCATACTATGGAGGCGGTGCATGCAAATAGATCTCATCCATATTCATAGGGGATATCCAGAAAACCTGACAGAATTAACTAGTAAATTCACCAAAATTCACCAGCAAATTTGCTTTGCTTTTCTATCTTTTGCATTACTTGTTGTAAACCGAGTTGAGCTTTATTCTCATAAAGATGACACGGTCTATAAATTTAAGGTTTAGTTTAATTGCAGTCCTCCCTGACGGCGGTTGCCCACACCTGTGCAAGATTGTATTTTATAAGGGGCTATTTATCCATTTAAAAGTCTGCCATTTATGCACCTTTCTGCCATCTACAGCTAATCAGCTCCTTATATTACATCCATAGAGTTCAAAGGTATATGTTTGCCCTACACAAGGTTCTCAAAACTTGACTGAGGGCAGATGCTCAAAATTCCAGCGCTGTAAAGCTTCAGCACTGGAGAAACGCCAGCCTAATTTTAGCGACAGATGCTCAACACTAACAGTATGCAAATTATATGCACACTGTTGGTTTTGAGCATCTGTCACTAAATGGTCGGAATTTTTCCTGAGCCATGCCCACAAGAGCTGTGCGATAGGCACAACACTTGTGTGCATGTACCAGGAAATTCCCCCAACCCCTGCTGCCCCTGAGCCCACGAAAAATACCCCTACAAAACAATGGTTGTCTAGAGGGCTTGCCCCCCCCCCTTCAAAGACCTGGCCAGCCCCCCTTCCCAGCTCTCGGTCCCAACCCTCCCTCCCATCTTATTCTATGAGATGGGATTTCCCAACCTCCCACATCCTTCCAATTCCCCCCTCCCCCCATACCTTATTTTGAAGACTAGCAGGAGGGATTCCCACTCTCTCCGGCCCACCTCGTCAAAATGGCAGTCTTGCTCCTGCTCAGTGCATCCTGGGATGCACTGGGAGGGGCCTAAATCCCATATAAGGCTCAGGCACTAACAGGAAAGCAAGACTATGAGAACTCAAACCTGCTGTAGAAGATGTTTGCATGCTAAAGATAGGCGCTCCTTGTAATGCATTAGCATAGGATTCTAGGTGGCTGCTAATGCTGTCGGTAAAAGCCACCAAGAATCCTTTTGCGTATTAGAGGCTGCAGTTACACAAAAGCTAGACTGCCTTCAACCAGCCTTACTCAAGCGGTATGCTTTTGAACATCTGCCCCTGGGTTAGGCTTTCCACTTTCCTGGACTGGCCAAGGCTACAGATGTTACAGGGATAGAATTCCTAGCCTTTGAGGGGTACAAATCAAACGTTATGCAACACTGAACTCTAGTGGCCGAACTTAGGGCTCACAACTGCAGACTTCTGAAAGGAGGCCCAGTGCCTAGCTCTCAGCTGAGGAATGTTGCTGCAATAACGTGGTCAAATAAATTTAAAGAGACATCAATAAGGGGATAAACAATATGTTGTGGTGAATGGAGGCTTGCGGTACAACAGCCAAGTTGAGGCCAATTCCAATTGAGCTAAATACTTGAAGGAAAAGCGAGAACTACTGGAGAAGAAAAAATAACGGTCGGATGAATGCAATTAATGTTTAAATGAACCACTTTAGAGGTAATTTTCCTTGCTATCTGATTAGAGAGCTGCACGGGAACGGGGATGATGGGAATCCCGCGGGATCCGCGGGGATCCCGCGGGTTCCCCCTTTGGGTCACGGGGATCCCGTGGGGACACCCCCTAGGGTCGCGGGGATCCCGTGGGGACGCCCCCTAGGGTCGCGGGGATCCCGTGGGGACGCCTCCGAGGGTCGCAGGGTTCCTGCGGGGTTGGATCGCAGCGGGGTTGGTCGAGCCGCGAGGGTAGTATCCTTCTCCTTACCTGCCCTGTCGCAGCACACATCCGAACGGAAATCTTCCCGATGTCAGCGCTGACGTCGGAGGGAGGGCTTAAGCAAAGAGGGGGGAGGGGGCGGACCACCCCGGAGAATGTGCACAGCCGGTCAGATCCCCCGATCGACCGACAACAGGCCCGGCCGACAAATCTCCCTGCCCTGTAGCCGCGAATCTAAATTACCTCTTACAGCAGCTTCACTACTCCAGCTGCTGTAAGAAGGTAATTTAGATTCGCGGCTACAGGACAGGGAGATTTGTCCGACCGGGCCTGTTCTGTTGTCGGTCGGGTGCAAAAGCGCCACAAAGGTGGAGGCAGGGAGGGAGTGGAGAAGAAAAGACGCTTAAGGGGGGAGAAGGCCGCTGAAAGTACTGGGGAAGACAAAGGGGTGGAAAAGAACGCTGAAAGGACATTGGGTAAACGGGAGAAAGGGGGGGGGGGAAGGACCCTGAAAGCACTGGGGAAGACAAAGGGGTGGAGAATGCCACTGAAAGGACATGGGGAAGACAGAGGGGGGAGAAGGCCGCTGAAAGGACATGGGGAAGGCAGAGAGGGGAGAAGGATGCTGCCTGACAGGACATGGGAAAGATGGTGGGGGAGAAGGACACTGAAAGGAAATGGGGAAGAGGGAATGGGAAGAAGACGCTGGCAGGGAAGAAGACAGAGGTGCCAGACTATGGGGGGAGCGGAGGGAAAAAGATGGGTGCCAGACCAATTTGGGAGGGGGGAGAAAGGGAGAGGCACAGTAACAGAGCAAATGGAAGACACAGAGAGAAGAGAGGCAGTGGATGGAAGGAATTGAATGAGAACATGAAGAAAGCAGAAACCAGGCAATAAAGGTAGGAAAAAAATTATTATTATTTTTTTTTTTTGCTTAAGGATAAAGTAGTATATTAGTTGTGTTGATAAAAATTTATAAACATTAGAGGCTCTGGTAGAAACCCGTTTACAAAGTATGTATTCTTCCCAATTAATATTTCCAAATTAATAAAGTCTTTTTGCTTATTTTTAAATGGGTTTCTACCAGAGCCTTTAATTCAGTAGCATAATTAAATGAAATAACTATTTCTGTAGTTTATAGGGACAGGCGGGGACGTAGGGGATTCCTCACGGGACGGGTGGGGACGGAGGGGATTCCTCGCGGGGACGGGTGGGGACGGAGGGATTCCTCGCGGGGACGGGTGGGAGTCCTCACGGGGACGGGTGGGGACGGGTGGGACTTTGGCGGGGACGGGTGGGATTTCTGTCCCCGCGCAACTCTCTATATCTGATCAGCTAACTAAGAAGTTTGGCAGCTAGATCTCCCTAGAGTGAAAATCAACCTATTCAGAATGGCAAAAAAATCACGTAACCATCCCTTTTCACTAGGTGGCTAGATTTAGGTGGAATGCACATTTTGCTCCTGCGAATTTGGTTTGTCAAGAGTACTCTTAAAATTCTGCTGTGTGTTAAAGTGAACTAACATATTAAGTCAATTGACACAAATTAACCCTTTATATGAGAGAATGAATGCGGAATGTTTGGGGTTTAGTAATTCATTTAATAAAGTGTGGAGTCCATTGACTAAATTTGTTACCTCGTAATAATGGTCATGTATCTCTCCTTTTATTAGATTTCCTTACACATCCAGGGTGGGTGGGTGGGGGGAGGGAAATGTATTTTGAGGATTAAAATTACTTAATTATGATATTGTATTCACATAATATGTTTTATTGCATTAATAATTGGGAGGAGGGTGGGAGAAAATGATTGTTTTATGTAATACAACCACTCCTTCTGCAAATTGGACACATGCCCACCAAACATCATGAAAGCAGCCCCGAGCCACTTCAAAGCAAACATGATGACATGAGTTAACTCCCTATTATCCACAGGAATCTTCCCACCAGAGCAAGGTCATATCATGATTACCCCCATTTTTAAAAACGCAAAAGAATCGCCAAACACCCCATCCAACTACAGATCAACATCCTAAGCGACTATCAATCTGGCTTTCGCATGGAACACAGCACCGAAACCATCCTAGCCACCCTTCTTGACCATCTCCACACTCTCTTTAGTCAGGGCTCTAGTGCATTGATTATACAACTAGACCTAAGCAGTGCCTTCGACCTGGTCGACCACACCATTCTCCTTGAATGTCTGTCACACATTGGTATCTCTGATCAGGTCCTCAATTGGTTTCAGGGGTTCCTAAAAAATAGATCCTACAAAGTACACCAGAACAACGCTCTCTCATACAGCTGGGAAAACACTTGCGGTGTACCGCAGGGCTCCCCTCTATCCCCCACCCTGTTCAATATCTACCTAGCCTCCCTAGGTAACCTTCTACACACCCTCAAGCTCAAATTTTTCATCTATGCAGATGATATCACATTAGTTATCCCTTTTACCACTCTCTCACCTGAAACACTCGATTACATTACAAACATACTCAACCAGATTGAGCTCTGGATGCTAGCATTCAGGCTGAAACTAAATTCCGACAAAACAAAATTTTTTCTTGCTTCCCCCAACGACAAAATCAAGGACACCACAATCCTTTCCCCCTTGAAAACACAGTAAAAATCCTGGGTGTTACGCTGGACAGACATTTATCCTTAGAAACTCACACCGACCTCAGCGTCAGGAAATGCTTCGCGGTACTCTGGAAACTCCGCACTATAAAAAAATACTTCAATGACTCCTCGTTCCGCCTTCTAGTGCAATTTTCCATTCTCAGCATTTTAGACTACTGTAATATTATTTACCTGAACTCCACGAAGAAAACTACCAGAAGACTAAAAGTGATCCAAAACACCACCGTCCGCCTCATCTATGGCCTAAAGAAATGGGAACATATCACCCCTTTCTACCACCAACTTCACTGGCTGCCTTTCGAATCCAGAGTGCTCTTCAAATTTGCATGCTTCTGCTACAAATCGGTAAATGGCCTCTCGCCAAGATACATCAATCCCCTCTTTAACCTTTACTGCACCAACAAGAAATCCCACAGAATTCAATTGTTCAGCTACCCCTCGCTAAAGCTCTGTCATCTTAAAAGATTCCTAGACAAAACCTTCACCTTCCAAGCAGCCAAGATGAACCCATGGATCGCCCAAATGATTCTCGAGGCTCCCACTTACCTCGACTTTAGAAAAACACTCAAAACTTATCTATTCAACAAACAAGCCCCGTAACGCCCCCTCTCAGGAATCACCCGGCCACACGTACGACCCTTTTCCCCCTCCTTTATTGATCGCTGGCTTCCCCCTCCTTCTTCATCAGCCAAGTTCGGCTAAAGTTGTTGTAAATCCAATAAACTGTGGTAAATCGGCCCGTTCGCCCCCCCCCCTCTATTGATCCTTTCCTCCTTCTCTCCTTCCCACTCCCGCTTCTTCAGCCATGTTCGGCGGAAGTTGTTGTAAATCCAATACATTGTTTGTAAATCGGCATGTCAATGCGGATCCTAATGTAATTGTTGTGAACCGCCTAGAACTCGATGGGCATGGCGGTATATAAGAATAAAATTATTATTATTATTATTATTACTTGTGTAATTAATAGTGTGTTTTATGTTGAATTAATTGTATTGCACTGTCAAAGTTTGAAAATCAATAAAGATAAAAAAAAAAAAAAGAATACTCTTAAAATTCCGCTGTGTGTTAAAGTGAACTAACATATGAAGTCAATTGACACTCATTAACCCTTTATTTGGCATTGTTGCTCAGAAGTTAACATGCGTCTTCTATGGCTCTGACGGGGGATCTGCATCTCCAAATGCCTGTTTACTTGGCACTCGTTGCTCTCGTTCAACATCAAGTTACATAAAGCAGCTGTTTCACCATCTGCCAATTAAAGGGTTAAAAAAAAACAACAACACAAATGGGGAAAGCCTGCAGAGCATGACTCGTGATAATTCTTTTCAACCTCTATCTGTCTCTATGGAGCTCATTTTCAAAACACAAACCTATCCAAAAAAAACGGCATAAAGTGGCACGTGAACATTTTATTCGCCAAAATGTCCAAATTGCCATTTTCGAAACCTATTTTCTAGATGGTTATTCTATGCCGTCCGTCAGCAGTTCATCTAAATTCCAAGGGGGCATGTTAGAGGTGGGCCTAGGGCGGGTCTATGATCTGTATGTTTTGCAGCGATAATCATTTTTGGCATAGTTTGGATATTTGGGGGCTAGACCTGTTTTAATAATGAATAAGTGCCAACAAGGTGCCCAAACTGACCAGATGAAGGCATAAAACCGCACCCACCACCACCACCACCAGTAGGCACTGACCCCCCCTTCCACTCCCCCTAGATGTAACTGGAACAGTACAAACCTACTTTTATGACAGTTGCAGATGTTACGGCCAGTCCTATTAGAGTGGTAATCAGGTGTTCGGAGTAGCCTGGTGGTCAGTGCAGTGGACAGCAGAAAAGGAGACCCAGGCCCATATCCCACCCTAACTAGTACACTTGTGGTGGAAAGTGTGAGCCCACCAAAACCCTACTGTACTGACATATAGGTGGAAACTGCAGGCATAAGGACTATTGGGGTGGTGTACAGTGGGGTTTGAGTGAGTTTCAGAGGGCTCACCATACACTGTTATAGTGAGATGTGTACCTGGCCTCCACTACTCTGCTGGGATGTCTGTGTGGGTAATCTACTAAAAATGTTAGCCCCACCTATGTCCCAATGGCTTGTTTTGTTCATTTTTCATTTGGACATGTTGTTTTTCGAAAATGGTCTAAAAAGATAGACGCACTAAACGCGAACATGTCTAATCTAATAATCTAATCTAATATACAATTAATTAATCGCACTATACCGAAAAGGTTCAAGGCGATTTACATTGAAAGAGGCCGTAAAATCTATGGGAAAATACAAAAACAATCAATAATTAAAATATCATCATAACATGACTATTACAACAAGTCATATAAAAAAGTTTTCACATTTTTACGAAACCTTAAGTAATTGATATCCGTCCTAATGTAAACAGGTAGATTATTCCAAACTGTAATAGTAGTTTAACTCACAGAGACCCAGTGTTGTAATATTACAACATCACATTTAAGGCTACAAAATAAACCCTCCCCCATTTTTTTTCTTTTTAAAACTTCATGTACATTACTAATAGAACCTATTGTTCAGTTCTGCAACACCATTGGATGGTTGAATGTGTAAATAGGTCTGTTTATCTGGCCATGAAGTCATACAACCCTGTTGCCTGCTTTGGAGTAATGATGTCCATTCCCTCTGCACACCACTGGAGTACTTTCAGAAGTTTGTGACAGAAGATATGATCATCGCTCTGGCAGATAACACAAATCAGTACAGTTTTCAGAAGAAAGGATCATCTATAAACACAAACACAAAGGAAATAGAGCAGATGATTGGCATGTATCTGAAGATGGGTCTTGTCCAAATGCCTGGAGTCCGTATGTACTGGGAAGCAGACACAAGATACAGTCCTGTCGCTGATGTAATGTCACGAAACAGATTCCAGTCTCTGTTGACATCATTACATTTTGTGAACAATCTAACCGTGTCTGAGATGGAACAAAAAAGTGACAAACTCTGGAAACTCAGACCATGGCTTGATGCTTTCAGAGAGAAATGCCTAAAAGTGGTCCCTGAAGAACATAACTCTGTTGATGAAATGATGATCCCTTTCAGGGGGAAATTCAGCAGCATCAAACAGTACATGCGTGGCAAGCCAAACCCATGGGGGTTCAAGCTGTGGGCAAGGACTGGAATCTCTGGTATACTTTGTGATTTTGATGTGTACCAAGGCAGTGTGAATGGAATACGGGCAAGATCTGAACTTGGACTATCAGGGGATGTTGTGATGAAACTTGCTTCCACACTTCCACATAGTCACAACTACAAGATCTATGCAGACAACTTTTTCACCAGCATCCCATTGATAGTTAGGCTGCTGGATTGTGGAATTCATTACACAGGAACAGCCAGACAAGTGCGCCTTCCAAACTGTAATCTTGAGGATGAGAAAAGCTTGAAGAAAAAGGGAAGAGGAAGCTTTGATGTCAGAGTGGAGTCAAATCACAACATTTGTGCTGTGAAATGGTTTGACAACAGACAGGTTACACTTGTGTCTTCCTTTGCTGGCCCACAACCAGTGGAGAAGATTCAACGCTGGGACAAAACTGCCAAAAGATTTGTTGAAGTTGAGAGGCCTTATATCGTGGCTGCCTATAACAAATTCATGGGCGGAGTGGATTTGTTAGACTCATTTGCAGCAAAATACAAGTTTCCACTGAAGTCCTACCGCTGGTACCTTTACATCTTCTGGCACACCATTAACCTAGCTGTGATCAATGCTTGGCTCCTGTACAAAAGGGACTGCAAAGCTTTGGATATCCCAAAGAAACAGATGCTAAACAGGAGAATGTTTCAGGCCCAGTTGGCATCTTCTCTTATCCTGATCGGAACGGCTGGGTCAGTGTCAAAGCGAGGGCGACCATCTGCAAGCCCAGTTTCATCAAGAGGGGGCACCTTGACTTCCCAAAAGAGGCAGTTTACAGATGATGGAGGTTCTTCAGCTGCCATGACAGCCAAAAAGTCAAATGCACACCCTCCAAAGGAAGTTTGCAAGGACATGATTGGACATTTTCCCATCAAAGCCGATAGAGGACGGTGCCGACACTGTGCAAAAGGCTATACCAACACACTTTGCAGGAAGTGCAATGTTCGCCTGTGCTTTTCAGAGCAAAATAACTGTTTTTGGAACTACCATAACTGAATAAATGAACAAATAAAACATGCACATATAGGGCTCGATTCACAAAACCGTGCTATGAAGATAGCACAAGTGCTATTTCATAGCGTGGCCGTTTTTTACCCGTATTTGCGCTAACATGAAATTTTTTGTGCAAAAACACGAAATTTCTTGATTACCGCTGATAGAAGTCAATGGGCGCTTCACAGGGAAAAATTTGCGTTTTTATATGATACTCATTTTTTGTATTAAATTGATAATAAAAATTACTTTTTTCTTTATTATACTATTGTTGTTGTGTATATACATAAACTTAGGTGGGTCTTTATAAGCTGTAAAGTACAAATAAACTTTTAATTATTCCTTACATGTGTTCAGAGAGAGAGTGACACTATTGAAATTCTGCTACCTTACAGGCCCAGCGTTGCAATTTTACAACATCCTCCCCAAAAGTTACTAAAATGTCAAAATAAAAAAAAAAACACTGATTTAGGGATCACAAGCCTCCTATAACAACATGTGAACGTTCGAAAACATTTTTTTACGTTTTTTTCTATATTTGGGTCTCTGGGGGTTAAGCAAAAGAGGACTTGAGCTGTCATTTATACCGTACTCCTCTAATCTGTGGAAAATATAGTAACAAAGTACCACATAATCTGGTGGAAGAAAAAAAAAAGCTAAATCAGATTATCTAGAAAGGTCATTTTTGAAAAACACATTTTGCGTTTTCAAAAATGGCCATTTTCTCTATCCAATATTTGGATGCATTTTCAAAAACGTCTAAATTCAGACTTAGTCGTCATATTGAAAATGCCTCTCTGTGTGTGGTATATTTGTGAGGGGTATCTGGGGGGCTTGAGGGGGGCGGTAAGGTAATTTGAAATGTGGGGCAGTTGCATAGGACAGATTTTTATGGGGAGGGGGCACAGTTTTGAACAATTTAAGGGGTAGCGAGGCAACTGCAGAGGCAGCTCTTTCGGAGGGGTACTTTGCAGGATAATGAGGCATTGTGGGAACCCCCGCGAATTTTGAAAAACCGCAAATGCAGTTTTTCGCCTGTCAAAAGGCAGGGGAGGCAGGAGAGGGCAGCTGGAGCACCAGTGGGTGAAGAAAATCACTTGCGGTCTGCTCCGACCGCCACTTCCTGTTGGGCTACACCAATCAGGAGCTGCTTTGACATGCAGCTCCTGATTGGTGTAGCCCGACTTTACTACAGGAAGAGGCAGTCGGAGCAGCTCTCGAATGAGCGAGTCCGCGATTCGCGAACTGCGAATGAGTGGGGGAACACTGTACAGCTGTGGTTCTAGGATAGTCCTAAGGAGGTAGTTAGTAAGGGAGAATTTTTTTGGACATAGGGCAGTTAGCAGGGTTGTGGAGTGGTACTGTGGGGGTGGAGTGATGCAGAGAATGATGGTTTTTGGGGTAGGGCAGTTTGGAGGGTGCCTTTGCAGTTGAGTGAAGGTAATTTTAGTAAGGGGAGCACAGTTAGTGAATTACTGGTGTGTTGCAGGTGGCTTCTTTTAGTAACGGGGCAGTTTGTGAGGTGGTGAGGAAGTTGCAGAGGTTAGGTTTTGCGGTGGTGTAGTATGCAGGTGAAGGGACAGTTTAGCTGGGGGGGGTCCTGGGTATGGAGCACTTTATGGGGTAGATGCACAGTTATGGTGGTAGTTTTAGGGGGTAGCAGCAGTTTATGGGGTGTTAGGACAGTTGTGTTGGGTTCTTTCTGTGGATGTGGTCAGTTTACAAGAAGGAGGGGCAGTTTAGGGTGTGGGAAAGTTTGTACTGGGGATATTTCGTAGCGCGAGGTAATCTGGAGCGTTGGAAGAATAGGGAATAGAGAGAGATGGTCTGAATGCTTGTACCTGAGGAAGAGGAGGGTATAGTGGCTTGCTTAGGATCACAAACAGCTGAAATGGGATTTGAACCGGGCTAAATAAATAATTACAAGCCTTTATTTACTACCAGTTTTCTCCTGCCTGCAATACACTGATAAATTCCTGAGAATAAAAGAAAAGAGCAAACAAGGAAGGTCCCTAAGAATGGTACATCACTGCCGCTTACCATCTCTATAGCTCTGCTAAATGTGCAAAGAGCTATATAGATGCACATAAGAGGCAGTCCCCGAGGCTGCAAACTATCAACTATAAAGAAATATTTCATTAACTTAACACATTACACAAACTTGTGCTGAGAGAGTCATATGCACTTTTGCACACAGAGTCCTTAAACTGTTAATGTTTATCACTGTTAACAGGGCATAGGGGCATCTTTTGCAGCTACTGAAAGAAAACAACCACCCTGGGCCCCATGGCTCATTACATTTTAAAGATTTCCTCCGGTTTTCACACACGAGGGGGTGAAGCCGTCTCAAAATTTCTCTTTATCAAGGCCATCTGTGTGCTGTTCTACCAGAGACCCACTCTTTCACTAAAAGGTTTGATAACATATTGCCATAATTAAAAAGATCCCGACACTGGCTCCCGACTCAGGCTCGGGTCTGGTTTAAATTTCATATGAAGATGCACAGAATCTGTTATGGCACTGCAGCCTTACAGTGTACAGAATTTACTCTTTCAAAAGAGTGTCAATTTCTCTCCTATCCCTTAGCGACAGGTATAAATGCATAAATCTAAAATCTTCACCCAAGAAAATGTTTTTTTTGTGGGGGGTTTTAAAATGTTCAACAGGGTGCAGACTTTCTATAGCCACTGTATAATTCATATTTTATTATTCACATTTGCCTCCCCGGTGATCTTTTGTGCTAGTCGCTCATTCCTTCATGCAAATAAATCAGCGTGAAATGAATTGAACACATTATTTATCCTGGCGATAGAGTCTTCACATCGAACAATGAACTCCATTCATACCACTCCTTAAAGAGATCCGTGTTTTACCATTTTCCAGTTCCTTTACATTATGCATGGAGCCACCACTATGAGAGCAATTCTGTAACTGGGGTCTATGATTAGGTACTCGGTAGGAGTCTGTTCTTAAAGGAACAGAGGTACTTGCTTTCCATTACAGAGTACTAGTTTGACCTAGGGGACGACTGAAACTTTTTTTTTTTGAGTGTTTTGGCCAAAACTGAACATACGAATTGCCATACTTGGTCAGACCGAAGGTTAGAAACATAGAAAGATGACGGCAGAAAAGGGCTATAGCCCATCAAGTCTGCCCACTCTACTGTCCCACCCCATTAAGTCAGAGTGCTGCTCGACCCACGTAGAGATCCCACGTGGATGTCCCATTTATTCTTAAAGTCGAGCACGCTAGTGGCCTACATCACCTGCACCGGTAGTTTGTTCCAGTGATCCACCACCCTTTCTGTAAAGAAATACTTCCTGGTGTCACCACCAAATCTCCCTCCTCTGAGTTTGAGAGGGTTCATTAAGCCCAGGATCCTGTTTCCAACAGAGACCAATCCAGATCCCAAGCAGGAACCCAAAGAGCAGCAACATTCCAGAGCTGAGATAGTGATGTCACAAAGCCTCATTCCACCAATGCCTAAGAGTCAAACTCAGCAGTGATGTCACAATGGCTTGGTTGTCTTATACTAGGCTCACATAAGAACAGACATACTGGGACAGACTGCAGGTCCACCAAGTCCAGTATCCTGTTTCGAACAGTGGCCAACCCAGGTCCCAAGTACCTAGCTAGATCCCAGCATGTGACCGAATCATCACTCAGCCAAAACTGAAACCCTAACTCTAGTGTAGAGGACAGATCAGTGCCCCTCTTCTCCTGCCCTAGCTGAGTCCAGGGTTCAAAATGGAAGCTCTTATCCATGGGTGGGGGGGGTAGTCTCTCAGCACTACTGCTAGGGGGTCCATCTGCCACATTTGAGTGGTCGTTGCAGCAGTGCTCCAACTTTCTTGGACAAAGAAGAGTAGGAACAGTTCCGTAGGCTTTAAATGTTAATGCATCTTCAGGAATTAAATCAGAATGAGAGAGAAGATGCCAAGTGATTTTCTTGCTTCTTTTTTTTTTTTCTTGGTAGTACTATTGATTCGAAAAGTTCAAACAGGAGACAAAGAGACCATATGTCATGCTGCATGATAACAAGAAAAAATAGATTTCCAGTACCACTGACCTGTGCTGTACAGTTCCAGATGCTGATCATTAAAGCTTTCAATGAAAAGCTGCATGAGAACTATTAGAAAGAATATCAATATCCACTAAGTACTTCCAAAATATACCCATCTAATCCCAAATTACATTTCTACATTCTCATTAAACGTGAAAAGCATAATTAAGACCTCAAATTCTTGCATGAAAATGTCACAATTATTCTGTTAATAACCATTTAACCGGTTCATTTCTCCTGAACAGAATTCACTGTATAACCAGGGGTCAATTTATAACGCACTGAAAATTAACTGGGGGGGGGGAAAATCTCCATTCTTCCAGAGCAGTGGTTCTAAACCCGTCCTGGGGGACCCCCATACCAGTCGGGTTTTCAAGATATCCCTAATAAATATGCACGAGACAGAATTCCATGTAAAAGGTGACAGGCATTAAGGGCTCCTTTTACTAAGCTGTGCTAGCATTTGTAGGGCACGCAGGATTTTACCGTGCGCTAAACCCGCGCTACGTGGCTAGAACTAATGCCAGCTCAATGCTGGCGTTAAGGTCTAGCGTGCACGCTAAAACCACTATCGCAGCTTAGTAAAAGGAGCCCTAAATCTCCCTCATGCATATTCATTAAGGATATCTTGAAAACCCGACTGGCTGGGGGGCGGGGGGGTTTCCCTCCAGGACAGGTTTAAGAACCACCCTGGTCTAGAGAATGACTTAGTATGTGAATTTCATGGATACCAAGAACAGGTGGATTTCTTCTAAGAGTACTTTCGTTTTGAATATTTACCTAATGGTCTCTTTCATGCCACCTTTGGATAAAAAAAAGTTCCAACATCGGCGAGTACACTTCCCCCTCCCCATTCGCGGTTTCTCCATTTGCGGTTTCAGATAATCGCAATTTTTTTCTGGGGAGGGGGAAAATTAAAAAAACAGTCTAAACTTTAAAAAACCCCATATTTTTTTCCTTCCCTGCCGCCTTCCCGGCCTTACCTGGTGGTCTAGAGGGCTTTCGGGGCAGGAGCAATCTTCCTACACTCCTGCCCCGTGCAGATCGCCATGAGGAAATGGCTGCTGGGAGTTCCCGTAGTCTCTCGAGACCACCAGGTAAGGCCTGGAAGGCAGCAGGGAAGTGGGGGTGGGTCACAGCCGGATAATCGTGATTTTTCGCCATTCGCGGTCCGGCTCTGCCCGTATCCCCCGCGAATGACGAGGGAGAAGTGTAAAGGTATCTTCATTGCAAGACCCTTTTACTAAAGTGCGTTAAGCAGTGTACTGTACAGTAGAATCTCAGTTATCTGGCACCCATGGGGAATGGTGGGTGCTGGATAACTGTATTTCTGTTTATTTGAGAGTTAATGTAATAATTGTTTTGTTTTCCTTCCCACCTTACTCCATCATCCCCTTCTCCCCTACTTGAAGGTACAGCATCTTCTGCCTTTCTTTCTCAGTCACTTTCTCTCCTTCCTTTTCCCCCCAACTCCCTCCCTTACCCGAAGCAGCAGAGCCGGTCCTGGCAACCTCCTTCCTCTCACCCTCTGTTCCTGAAGCAGCAGAACCGGTCCTGACAACACCTTCCCTCACTCATCCGATGATGTAACAGCAGCCAAAGAGCAGAGGAAGTGCCCGGTACACAGGCAGCTTTTGGCCAGCCCCAACAGGGCCTTTCCTCTGCCCATCTCTTCGAGACTGTTTTCAACGCCTAACTTCTCTCACCTTGCGTTCTACATCCCTAACCCTATAAGTCATATCTGTCTGTCCAAGTTAGATAGTAAACTCTTCAGAGCCTGTAAAATGTCAAATGTAGTGTGTGCTTTGTATGCCTTTCAGTGCTATAGAAGTGATAAATAGCAGTAGTTGTACTACAGGGTCCAGATGGAAAAATTAATCATCCAGCCGAGGGACTGTTGCTTACACATGTAAGTGTACCGTGCACCATTCACTTACAATTGGGGAAGAACATGTCTGCATCTCCAACATACGTGCATATCTTTTATAATCGTATGTCATGTGCACTACATGGTACTACCCCTATGTACATCTGCCATTGATCTGGCGAAAATGGTCACTCCTAAATGTAAGTACGTCATTTAAGGTTTACGCTAGAACTGGTGCATCAGAAAGTCTAACTGGAGAAGGTGAGTTATAGAATTGCCCCCTAAAAATTTTGATTTAAATAAAATAGAAAAGGATAGGCTCTTTTCTTTATTTCAGATGCTCAATGCATTTACTCGCTGCCACAATATTTTTATGAAGGTTCTGTCCCCAGGAATATGCAACGTCATTGACAATTCAAGACAATTCAAGAGTTAAAAAAAAAAAAAATGAGCTTCTTGCTTGTCCATTCTCACCGGGGAAAAGAAAAGACAACAGGACCAAGGACTTCCATGATATGATTTACAGGGAAAAACACCCTTCAGATATCCCTTCAGTTAATCAATGTGACAGTGAAGGGCACTCTCTCTATGTCACCATGCTCAGAGCTGGGCCACTGTGCTGCGAGATAAGTACCTTTTTTAATACTGCTCAAGAGTTTTTCTAACCTAAAATTTTTGGATGAAAAGGGGAGAACATTGGGGGAAGTTGAACCTCAAATTGACTATGGAACCATGTAGTAATATATCATTGCGCATAGAGTATGCTGGAGTGATTATATGCACGTGGAGGGGCATAATCAAAAGGGACGTCTAAGTCCGTTTACATCCATCTCGCAAGTCGTCCAAAGTAAAAAAACAGCTTAAGACACATTTTCGAAAGATACGTCCAACTTTTTTTTTGTTTCGAAAATCGTCTAATTATACTTCCTGCTGATCTGATCGTCCAAGTCATTAAATCGTCTATCTTTATACCACATTTTCGTCCAACTCCAAAACGCCTAGAACAAGCCCTGTTGGACGTGGGAGGGGTCTGCAAAGTGATGGACTGCACACCCAGGCATGCCACCTAAATAGTGGGGTACCTTACAAGGCACTGCTGTGAACTTCACAAAAAGGGTGCCATGTCTTCTCCTCCTTGCAGCTCCCTTATAGGTTACGGTGAACCCCCCAAACCACCTCCAGAATCCCCTAGACCCACTTATCTACCACCCCAATAGCTCTTATGGCTGCAGGAGCCACTTATATGCAAGTACAAAAGGGTTTGGGGGGTGTATAGGGGAGTGCACATGTTTAAGTATCAATGCAGTGATTACAGGGGCTTATGGGCATGGGTCCTCCTCTCCATGAGTCCCTAACCCACCCCCAAGATGACTTAAGCTGCCTCTGTGCTGGACGACTAGGCTTTCCTATGACAGGCGGCCAGGTGATGATGGTCTGGAGGCTGAATTTTAAAGTTATGATTTAAAATTTTTATGGGGGTGGGGGGTTGGTGATCACTGGGGTAGTGTGTGGGGGTCTGTTTTATGTGTTTGCAGTGCTTATCTGGTGACTTTAGGTGGGTTTTTGTGACTTAGACCATGCTTTACAGGCAGTAATGAGTTCCGTTTTTTAAACTGTTCTTAAGTTGAATTTGTATGTAACTCGGATCCTGTAGAGTTCACACTCTATAAAAAGATTAAACATTAAAGAAACAGTCCTCTAAACAAAATATTGTAGTTTAAATAGAAAGAAAAAGATAGAAGGTTTACACTTACTTTTGTTCTTCATCTCTCCCACTTTTTTACATGGTCTAAGTCACAACGTCCAAGTTACGTCTAGGCTCTGTTGTAAAACTTTCGGTTATACATGCTGTTCGACTAAGTCTAAGCCGACACATGTCCCGCCAAACTCTCGCCCTCGACACGCCTCCCGAAACGCCTTGTTTAGGTTTGGTCGTTCAGCGGCATTATGAAGGCCTAGGTCATTTAGAAATACGTCCAAAACCCGTTTTTATTATCGGTACTTGGGCGTTTTTGAGAGATGTTCGTCCAAGTGCTGACTTAGGCCGGTTTTTGGACGTTTTTCTCTTTCGATTATGAGCCCCATAGCATTTTTAGTGTGATTTTGCACTTTATTTTGAACACAATTTTGCACAGAAGATTCAGGGATGTTTCATGCTTAAATAACCCCGTTTGGGTTTATACAGCTTTCAGCTCAATAATACAGGCTTGTCCCGATATTTCAATTGTGTAAACTGAGGACCTATCACAAATTTATACATACTGTATATGTGGGGTTTTTTTTTTAAAGTTTGATTGCATTGCATAAGAGATTTGCAGAGATCTTCCAGTATACCCTACACTCTAGGAAGTATTTCTCTATTAGTCATACATTTAGACAATCTTCCTCATTGGGTTTTTGATCTTTTCAGAGCTGGAGAGCAAAATGGTTGGCAATCAGTTTGGAAAGCTGTTGCCCTGATTGGTACAGCATTAAAAAAACAGGGCCCATGTTATTTGGAACTTCTTTTTCAATAAGATTGCAACATTTAAAAAAACAGATTCCTCCAAAACTGTTGATACGAAACAACCAATTTATTTATTTACATTTGAATATACGCAGTAGTAAAATTTAAACTGAAGATGTGATAGAAAATATAGATAGTCCGTGGAATGAAATTAAGTGGCATGTGATAGATCAAGTGATTGAAGGGTGTGAGGACGGTAACTGTATTGAATTATAGAGAGCAAAGGTGGATTTTCACATTACACATGGTAACTTCCAAGGGATTAAAATGAGAGATAGAATGGATGACAGTGATTTAGATTTATCGTGTAACTCGTTCTGATGAGTTGATTGGGTATACATAACTTATTGGAAGTATGAATGAGGGGTGTGTATATACGATCATCCAATGGAAAGACACGGATTCAGTGATGACGTATTAAACGAGAGAGGATGCCGCCGCAACCATCTTGTCAAAACAACGGACAATTTGTATGAAAGAAAGCGGTGCAAAGAGGTACTGAGAAATGAGAATTAATTGAGATTGGATGGGTGAAGATAGAACTGTTACCCGGGGGAAGTTTTCTTTGGCAGTAATGTAGTAATGAGAGCTGTTTTGTTGAAGGACAGTCTTGAAACAGCCCAACAGCAAAACACGTCGGTGAGAGTATCCAACCAACAATGACTTCCAATAAAGATCAAAGATAAATGTTTATCTAAAGAAATATTTAAGTTGTCAATGAAATTTTAAAAAAGAGAAAAGAAAATATAAGATTACTGAATAAATGGATCGATGACAATTTTATTGCAGTTACTCTAAACTTGAGATAAGAGTTTACTGCATATACTTCCGAAGATCCAATTAATGTCTAAAATATATGTTGAATGAAAGAGGTTGCACATTACTGTACAGGCAGTAATGAGTTCCGTTTTTTTAAAGTGTTCTTAAGTTGAATTTGTATGTAACTCGGATCCTGTAGAGCAGTGTTTTTCAACCTTTTTTGGGCAAAGGCACACTTGTTTCATGAAAAAAAATCACGAGGCACACCACCATTAGAAAATGTTAAAAAATTTAACTCTGTGCCTATATTGACTATATATAAAGTAATTCTCTTGAATAGGAATCAAATAAACACAAAGAAAGTATTTTATAATGCTGCCACCACCATCAACACCGTTGGTGGCGGTGGCACTCAAGTGGCTAAAGAGCCGCAGTTTGCCGGCCTAGAGACAACACTGGAGGGTGGCCAGCTGTGCACCCCCTTGGGACGTAAACCCGGGGTGGGGCACACCGCCCCCCCCCCTGGTATGCCACTATCTGTACCTCACTCCCTCCCTATGACCAAAAATTCTCCTTTCTTCTTTTCCCCGTGCACACAACCATCTCTTTCCCTCCCTTCCTCTCTCCAAAGTCCATGCTTTCTGTGTCCAAACACTCATTCCCTCCCCTACCTCAGCATCTCTTTCCCTCCCTTCCTCTCTCCCAAGTCCATTTCTTCTGTGTCCAAAAACGCATTCCCTCCCCCACCTCAGCATCTCTTTCCCTCCCTTCCTCTCTCCCAAGTCCATTTCTTCTGTGTCCAAAAACGCATTCCCTCCCCCACCTCAGCATCTCTTTCCCTCCCTTCCTCTCTCCCAAGTCCATTTCTTCTGTGTCCAAAAACGCATTCCCTCCCCCACCTCAGCATCTCTTTCCCTCCCTTCCTCTCTCCCAAGTCCATTTCTTCTGTGTCCAAAAACGCATTCCTTCCCCCACCTCAGCATCTTTCCCTCCCTTCCTCTCTCCCAAGTCCATTTCTTCTGTGTCCAAAAACGCATTCCCTCCCCCACCTCAGCATCTCTTTCCCTCCCTTCCTCTCTCCCAAGTCCATTTCTTCTGTGTCCAAAAACGCTTTCCCTCCCCCACCTCAGCATCTCTTTCCCTCCCTTCCTCTCTCCCAAGTCCATTTCTTCTGTGTCCAAAAACGCATTCCCTCCCCCACCTCAGCATCTCTTTCCCTCCCTTCCTCTCTCCCAAGTTCATGCCTTGTGTCCAAAACGCACTCCCTCCCCCTTTTGTGTTCCGTGTTTGCCTCCCAGCCCATCTTTGCAACTTTCTCAGCAAAACGAAGCTCAAGCCGCAAAGCTTGTCTTCTGCTTCCTGCCTGACCTGCCGCGCACAAATAGCCGAACGGAAGTATTCTCCGACGTCAGCGCTGACGTCGGAGGGCAGGCTTTGCTTAAGCCCTCCCTCCGACGTCAGCGCTGACATCGGGGAACGCTTGCGATCGGCTATATGTTAGCTGCAGGGCAGGCAGGAACAGAAGACGAGCCTCGCGGCTCGAGATGTATTGAACTTCGCGGGTTCCCCGTCCAGCTCTCTCCTGTCCACGTGGGGCGGACCGCCCCTCTCCCTAGACTGGTGGTACTGCCCTGATGGCGGCCCTGACCGTACGGCACACCAGGCAACATCTCGCGGCACACTAGTGTGCCGCGGAACAGCGGTTGAAAAACACTGCTGTAGAGTACACACTCTATAAAAAGATTAAACGTTAAAGAAACAGTCTTCTAAACAAAATACTGTAGTTTAAATAGAAAGAAAAAGATAGAAGGTTTACACTTATTTTTGTTCTTCATCTCTCCCACTTTTCCCTCTCCACCACCACATCCAACATTTCTCCCTCTCCCACCACCAGGTCCAGTATTTCTCTCTCCCTCCCTATGCCCAACAATTCACCTCTTTCTTCGTTTCCCGATGCATACCATCTCCCTTTCCCTCTCACTCAGACACCTATGCCCAACAATTTTCTGTTTCTATTCCCTCCCCCACCTCAGCATCTCTTTCCCTCACTCCTTCCATCCTATGTCCCAAGTTCATGCTCCCCTCCCTCCATTATCTGTCCCTAGTTCATACTCCCGCACTCCTTTCTTCCTTCCTTCCATCCATCCTTTGTCTGAAGTTTGTGCTCAACTCCGTTCCTTCTGTGTCCCAACATGACCCTGCCTCTTCCTTCCTGTGTCAACGTGCCCCTTCTTCCTCCCTTCCTGTCCAACATCTTTCCCTCCGTCTTGCATCCCAAATTTGTGTCTCTCGTGGGTGTTTCCCTCATCTGGCCAGCTCTCCTCCCAGTCACACTTCTCTTCGCAAAGCTGTAATCGCTGGTTCCTGTAAGTGGCTCGTGGCTGACCCAGAAGCCTTCCTCGAGAAGAGGAGACTGCGAGGGGATCTGATCGAGACTTTTAAAATACTGAAAGGATTCGACAAAATAGAACAGGAAACACCTTTATTCACATTGTCGAAGGTGACTCAGACAAGAGGTCATGGACTGAAGCTGTGGGGAGATAGGGCCAGGACAAATGTCAGAAAGTTCTGCTTCACACAGCGAGTGGTGAATGCCTGGAACGCTCTCCCGGAAGAGGTTGTGGAGGAAACCACCATTCCAGGATTTAAGGGCAAGTTGGATGCATATTTTCTTGAAAAACACATTGAGTAACTAAGGTATTCGCCAGGGTAGACCTGGCTGGGCCTCCGCATGTGCGGATCGCCGGACTAGATGGACCCATGGTCTGATCCGGTGCTGGCATTTCTTATGTTCTTATGTTCATGCCAGAGAGAAGGCTTCCGGGTCAACCGCGAGCAGGAACCAGTGGCTATGGCTTTGCAAAGAGAAGTGCAACTGAGAGGAGAGGGCCGGCCAGAGGAAGTAAACACCTGCGAGAAGCACGAATTTGGGAAACAGATCAGAGGGAAAGATGACAAGGGACATGTTGGGACATGGAAGGGAGGAAGAAGGGGCATGTTGGCATAGGAAGGGAGAGGCAGACTCTTGTTTGTAAGAGTTTGACTTAAGCTGGACATTCTTAAACCAGGGACTGCCTGCATTTTGTTTGACAAAATATAGATAGTCATAAAAATTCAGTGCTAATCACATTTTAGAAATGTAATCATTTTTCATAATCCATTAAAGAGGGAATTCAAATCCTTCAATCCCAGCTTTCAACTATTAAGGGCCATTAAATCATTGGTGGTTATTTGGAACCAGGACAGAGAGAGTTAAACAAAAAAGTTGAAAATTGGGAATGAAGAGACCCTTTAAAGCCATTCAACAGGAAAATATGGCTTAAAAATATTAATCTTGAGTGGGAAAGAGGCACGATTGAAATCATGTGCTGAAAGAACAAACATGACAGAATGCAAATACTGCTCAAGAAATGAAATGAAACCAAGACAAAAACACAGATACTTCACTGTCCAAATTTATTTTAGATTTTACAGGCAAACTAAGTAGCATGATGGATAAATCGCTTCCCTTGCCTTTGGCACTTCAGCTGCCTCTTAACTGTTTAAGAGTACACAAAGTCACTGAAAATAATTTATCACAATTTTGTTCAAATGGAAATGACTACTCCACAAGATGATATACTGTAGTTGAGGTGAAGACAAATTTTCCAGGGGAAAAAAAGGCAATTTATCCCCAACACACACACCCTACTCTCGCTTTTGAGCTAGCAATGGGGAACTTCTGTTGGGGGGAGAGGGGGGTGTTGGGAGACAAAATATTAAACCTAGCATAAATGAGTGGAAAGCATCTCCACAGACCACATGCCAAATGCTGGGAGCTTTGTGTTTGCAGAAGCTCACAAAGATGTACAGGGGTAAATTCGACGTAGGTGCCGAAAAACTGGGCATTTGTATTCTAACAGAGCACAGCAGGTTTTGTACACAAGGAATAATTTTCTAGACCTTATTCTACGTATCATCGGCTCTTCCCTCCCCAAAGTTACTCATCTGCACTTCAGGGAAAAATTGAGAACCCCCACCCCCAACTAAGTATAGGCAAAACTTTTAAATTTCATGCCTATAACTCTTCTTTGCTCCTTTCAATGTATGTGAAAGACATCAATAGCATTTTGCAGGCTCCAACCAGAATGAGGGAAAGAAATTTAGACAAAGCATGCCACAGTTGAGAGCACGGTCCAGGACTGCAATTCACAAAAATCCTAGTCAAAAAAAACTATGGGGTTGATATTTAAAGCGATTTAACTGGTCAGAAGCAGCTCCTGGCTGGTTAAATGTTCTGTTTTAGGGGCTATAAATGTTCTGTTTTGGGGGCTAAGCTGCTCATTTTTAATGGCATTTAAACTGTTAGTGCTGCTGAAAATAACTGGCTAGTGCTTGAACTGGAAAAACGGCCATTTTGGGGCATTCCAAGAGCGGAGTTGGCACTTGGCTGGTTTGGTGCTGATATTCAGTGCTTAACGGGCCAAGATAACTACATTAAAAAAATCAGCCTTATCTTTATGCGGTGACCCATAGCCAGTTAAGTACTGAATATCACATTTATCCAGCTCTGCATTAGTCGGCTGTGAATATCCGAATATCCAATTTCCAAAACCATAAAAATTCTGGGTGTCACACTCGACACACACTTGACCATGGCTGACCACACAAACTTAACAGTGAAGAAATGCTTTTATACTCTAAGGAAGCTAAGGACTATTAAAAAATACTTTGACACAACATCCTTCAGGTTACTGGTGCAATCGCTGATCCTATCCATCCTGGACTACTGTAACATCGTCTACCTGGGTATCCCACAAAAAACAATAAAAAAACCTGAGATTAGTACAAAACACTGCAGTTTGCTTAATCTTCGGACTGCGAAAACAAGACCACATTAGCCCATATTACAAAAAACTGCACTGGCTACCAATGGAAGCGCGAATTCAGTTCAAATTTGCATGCATTTGCTTCAAGCAAATCTGGGGCCTAGCACCTTCCTACCTTCAAACACACTTCACTCTACATAACCCCACACGAACAACCAGAAACAAAAACATCTTCGCCTATCCTAATATTACTGGCTGCAAATACAGTACAAATCCTACCTTGACAGAGCCTTCATGTTCCAAGCTAACCGACAACAATCCTGGCTGGGAAACTACATAAATAAAACCAGACAAACCTACCATGCATTCCGAAAATCTATCAAAACCGCTCTGTTTGACAAATTCATCACCTAAACAGACCATTCTGCGCTCTCTACGCTTTTCCCCCCTTCAAACCTCTAAGCAATTCTTCAGGCAATTCCTACCCCCCCTTACTTTCCCTCCCCTACAACCCTTTTCTCCTGTAACTTTTCCCTCATGCATTTGTAATTCGCTGAATGTCCAGCCTTCTCTTGATGTGAACCGCCTAGAAGTCGACTGACTATGGCGGTATAGAAAAATAAAGTTATTATTATTATTAAATCTGGAAATTCAGTACCGATGCACCCCTAACTCCGCCGCACGCGCGCCTTCCCTTCTCCCTCCAGTACATCTAGCTCTTTGCCGGCACAAGCAGCAGCTCCAACCAGCTGCCCACGCTGGCCTCGGCTCTCCCTCTCATATCACTTCCTGGTTATGGGACCGAGAAGTGACATCAGAGAGAGAACCGGGACCAGCACGGGCAACAGGTTGGAGATGCTACTCAGGCCAGGGAAGTTAAAGAGTATGTATGGGGGGAAGGGAAAGGGCATGCATGGCGGGGGAGTGAAGAAAAGGGTGGGGGCACCACCACTCCAGGCGCCTCCTACTCTCGCTACGCCACTACTGACCACCACCTGATGAATACTGGACCCTATAAAGCAGTGTCTCTCAAACCTTTTAGCTCCAGGACACTAAATCAGTGGTTCCCACCCTGTCCTGGGGGACCCCCCAGCCAGTCGGGTTTCCAAGATATCCCTAATGAATATGCATGAGAGAGAGTTGCATATAATGGAAGTGACAGCTATGCAAATCTCTCATATGCATATTCATTAGGGATATCTTGAAAACCCAACTGGCTGGGGGGTCCCCTAGGACAGGGTTGGGAACCAATGCACTAAACAGAGCAAATGTTTTATGCGGCACGCTATAAATAAAATTATAAAATTGCAAAACCAACAAAAAATTAAATTTGAAAGTTACCATATTTTTCGCTCTGTAAGGAAATAAAGGGCTTATATTAAGACCTACCCCAAAAATGATGCAAGGGCTTATTTTCAGGGTAGGTCTTATTTTCGGGGAAACACGGCATTAATATCGTATGGCATGATGTCCCTTTCATAACCTATCCATGTTACATATTTAACATTCAAAAACACGAAAAGCAGAAATCTCCAAGTTACGCAACCATATTAAGACTTCATTTCAAAACCCAGCCACCACATCAAGCACTGACCGCAGATATAGGTTTTAATTTGAAAAGTTGACTCCATTAGAGAGAATTTTCCTTTATGACCCACAGGAAGATCTGTGCTCTAAATGCCTGGATCTGTGACAGGAATGTTGCAGAAATACCGCCTTTCAATTTCTACTACAACAAAATCCTTTTAGAAGTGTTTGTGCTAATCAGCCCCGTGGGGTACAAAGTATAGTGCACTTCATGTTCCCAGAGCTGGGGATAAGATGCCACGGAGAATCAAACAAGCATTAGTGGCCTTTCCTTGATGGCACTTACTATGTTTACCCTGAAATTGCAGTGTTTGAGAGAGGAAAGGAAGTAAGGCAGGCTAATTAGTCATTCTTATTTTTATCCATAATTACTACTAGTATGAAACAGTATACAGGTAAAAAAACAGGAGAGAGTCCCTGACCCATGGAGTTTACAATTTAGACAAGGTACTCCAACAGGTAAGGCGATTTCAGATGTGATATTTGATTGGATGTTGAACTGGATTTGAGGCATCCAGGTCAACATGCATACAATTCCAGTAATACCGTATTTCAGAAAAGGATCTGATGACATAGGGCCTTTCCTAAAATAGAAGAAGAAACACACGGGTATTTGCCAGTTCATGCAGTGGGAGCAGTCGTATCACAAAAATATAAGGAACAGAGGAATCCTGGCAACTTTATATATGCAAATCATAAAATACCAGCTCATGGGTATACATGTCAGCCATTTTGCAAACATACACATATGCCTGCTGTCTGCAGTCTATTTTTACCTTCTATTGGAAGAGGACCACCTATGAACTGTAGTGAGCCCACGGCATCAGTTGTCTCCACAATTCACCGTGAGAGGGATCCCTCTCAATAGATGAGAGGCAACAACCCACCAAGCACGGCTCTAGGGAGCCCCAAGAGAAAGGGGCAGCCTGACCTCAAAATTCTGAGAACATGGGGACCTTCATGACAACAAAGCACCCGACAGGGCTCTCATGAGTGTGCGCGCAAAAAGAACCAGGGTTGCCGCCATGAAACCAAGGACCTGAAGATAGTCTCATATCACTAGAAATATTTAATTTTGTTATATTTATTTTATTCTATATTTACTTATTTGTATTCTAAGGTTTTTTTTCAGGTATGAGTCTTCCTGCAAAGTGTTTAGTTCAAGGTTTTTTGAAATTTAACTTTCAAATCTATAAATATAAAGGGGTCAATATTTCATTATTTTTTACATTCCATTCAATTAAATGACTCAATGAAAAAATTCACAAGCTTTGGCACAATACTGGACCTGTGATGAAGAACATATGGGCATGGGTCTCCTTCAATCAGATATGGTGAATCAATGGCGCATCTAATAGCCAATGATCTGCCAACCTACAGTAGGTATCCAAGATGGCTCTTACCTGGTTATCTCCTGCTGACTGGGCGATAAATACCCAGTTCATCAGCAGCACGAAAGCGGATGGTGCCACTGCCAATCCAGGGAGATCGTCACAGCACGATCCGGTTATTGTTGGGGCAGGCTGGAGCGAAGAGAATGGAACTGGGAGTTACCTTAGCAAGAGTACCCGGAGCTATCAGTTAAATTAGGCCAACAAAAAGGCTGTCCTAAGTTACTCAGATAGCTATCCAGGCATTGCTATTGAATACTGGTTATGTATGCGTAGCTGGGTAATTCTCAACAGGCTGCCAACTACCCACAAATCAGTACTGGTACCCATTTAGGGCCCGGTACTGAATATCCAGACAAAGATCAGTTAGTAACATAATAACACAGTAGATGACGGCAGATGCACATTATCTTCCACAGGGCCCATAAGTAAACAGAGCCCTAAATGTATTCCTTCACTACTTACATTATTAAGTTGCAAGCATTATGAGACAAAGGGCTCCTTTTACAAAGGTGTGTTAGGACCTGAATGCGCAGAATAGCGCGCGCTAAAATGCCACGTGCGCTAGCCGCTACCGCCTCCTCTTGAACAGGCGGTAGTTTTTCGGCTAGCGCACTATAGCGCACACTAATCCGGTGCGTGCACTAAAAACGCTAGCGTACCTTTGTAAAAGGAGCCCAAAGGGTCTGAGATTTTCCCAGTTTGACAAAATGCTGACTACCACCAGCTGACTACCCCCAAGATTTTAAATATTTTATATATTAAAATATACGTTTAATCAGTGGTGTAGTAAGGAGGACGGACCGCCGGCACCTTTCCTCCACTCTGCCCACCCCCTCGCTCCTTCCCACTTCTCCCCTGCCACGCATGCAACTTCACTTCCCCCCCCCCATCGTACCTCTAGCTCGTGCTGGCCTCAGCGCTTCCCTCTGATGTTTCTTCCTGGTCCTGCAACTAGGAAGTGACATCAGAGGAAGAACCGACGCCAGCAGCAAGTTGGAGATGCTGCTCACACCGGGGAATCTAAACAGGTATGGGGAAAGGGGTTGGAAGGAGTGCAGTGCAGGGGGGGAGACTAGGGCAAGGAGTGTGCCAAGGCATGACCGGCAGGAGGGTGCCCAATCCCTCTTGCTGGAAGACCCCCCCCCCCACCCGCACCTGAAGTTCACTGGCAGGAGGGTGGCCAATCCCTCCTTCCGGAAGACCCTCCCCCCCCCCCCCGAAGGTTCACCAGCATGAGGGTGCCCAACCCCTCCTGCCGGAAGGCCACAGTAGTCTACATGGGATGTGACCAAGGTGGATAAAAATCAATGTAGGGTTTTTTATTTTTAAAAATTGGATTTTTAAAAATTTAAATCAGATTTTTTAAAAAATATATCTTTATTAATTTTTCAGTCTAAACACAGTGCATAAAGGAATACATACAAGTAATTTGAAAAACAGCACTTATATCCATCAATAAATCAATAAATAAAATCAGATTTTTTATTTGGATTGAATTTTTAAAAATAAACCCTCCTTTTTACTAAACTGCGATAGCGGTTATTAGCGCAGGGAGCCGCGCTGAATGCTCCACACTGCTCCCGATGCTCATAAGAGTTCCTATGAGTGTCAGGAGCAGCGCGGAGTATTCAGTGCATCTCCCTACACTAATATCTGCTATCGCGGTTTAGTAAAAGAGGGGAATAATGCTTTATTGAGGAAAAATCTATCTAAAGATAGTTTTCTAAATAAAATGCATTACAGTCTAAAAGTTATTCATCATGAAATAAGAATTAGTTTTAAATTATGTATTATGTAGCATGAGGCTGTATATTCATGCAATGTTTAAATTTTTTGGTAAATGAATTCCATTAAACCACTCATAATATCACGGATATGATTTTAATCAAGTCTTTTTTGTATTTAAGCATTTTTATTGATTTCAATATTATATCAAGTAAACTTATACTTGAAAGCAAATTTAACCACAACATATTACAATCATATAACTCCATACTTAACAATGTTAAGCAGTTTACAAAAGAAACTATTATGGTAAAATTAGCTCAAGTCCTCATTGGGTCCAAGAATTAAAAAATCAAAAAAGTAATGCTGTTCCTATAGATCGGGAAGGAATTTACTATTTTCTTTAGAGCTCAACCTTGAATTTTTTCCTTGTCCAGATGGGACAAGAAAATTAGTCAAATGTTGGGGGTTCAAAGAATACATATTTAATTGAATGGTAACGGACAATGCACTTACAGGGGTGTCTCAAATAAAATGTAGCCCCTAATGAGATGACCCCCGGTTTCAAAAGAAGGAAATCACGTCTACGTTTTTTTGCGTTTCCCTTGTAACATCAGGGAACATTTGAATTTTACAACCAAGAAATTCCTTTTGTTTATTCTTTATAAATAGTCTCAATAACCAAGATTTATCAATAGAGAGAGCCAAAGTGGCTACTAATGTTGCAGGTGTTACCAGTTCCTTATCTGACTTCTCCAAAATCTCAGTAATATTTAATAGTTGTCGTTCAGTAGGTTCCGGTTGCTGTTGATGCAAAGTTTTACTGGGGAGATAATAAACTTGAGAAAATGGTGGAAGATTACCTTCCGGTACTTCCAAAATTTCTAATAAATATCTCTTAAGCATGTCTCTAGGAGTTATCGTAGTTATCCTTGGAAAATTTATCAATCTCAAGTTATTGCTACGTGCCTGATTCTCTAATGACTCCACTTTTCTTCTAAGATTCGAGTTGTCTTTAATTATGGTTTCCTGAAGTTGTTTTATTGAAACCATATCCTGCTGAGTCTTTTGAAGTAAGTTATTAGAAGCAGTCATATCCAATTTTAATTTTCCTAATTCTTCTGAATGGTGGATAAGTTTATTTTCAATCTGTTGGAAATTGGGACTAATTACCTTAGCAAAATTTGCTATCAGATCCCATAGGGCTTCTAAGGTCACCTCAGCAGGTTTATCCCAAAAAGTAGCTTGTATTGTAGTACAGAGTCTCTCACCTTCCTTTGGATGTTCTGGTTTCTGTTCCTTCTGGTTCAGTCCTCCTCCAGCTGTTATGGACCCCACAGAGTCTTCCTTGGAGGTTACCCGAACTGGGAATCTCCATTTTCAGACTCCCCGAAGTTAAATTGTCTGCCTCTGGGGAAAGTTACCCCTTCCTTCGGGGTTTCCTGACCCCTGGGTGAGCTGGCCAACTGTGGCGGAGGAGGCGGTGCTCTAACATCCGGGCTAAGGGTGACGTCTGGCCCAAGAGGAGTCCTGTCGGTCTCACTAACAACCGGGATCCTCAGCGGGTTGGGAACCGGATTCACTGGAGCAGCTCCCTGCATCCTCCGAAGAAGTTCTTCAATGTTGCCGAAGGACGGCACCTCGCAGCGCCGCAAGGTGCCAGCAGCACTCCTGCCTCTCCTCTTTGGCATCGCGCCGCAAAAAAGGTAGGTCCAGGCCGGAAACAGCGGTCTCCAGCCGAAAATCATATAGCAAGAAGCGCTTCAATCGGGGGCTTGTACCCGATCACCTAGGCCACGGCCATCTTGGATCTTAATCAAGTCTTTCTGACTAGTGTTTTAAATTGATTTTATTTAAATCAAATCCACCCTGGATATGATTAAAAAAGTGGATATGATGTTCTTTAGTGATGTGTTCAGAAAGGAAGGGGCAGATTTTGGAGAGGTTACTGACAAAGAAACAACAGGTTTAATAATGTTTTGGATATGTGCAAAGAAGAAAACAATGGAATTAAAGATTTACAGTGGTACCTTGGATTACGAGCATAATTCGTTCCAGGAGCAAGCTCGTAATCCAAAATGCTCGTTTATCAAAGCAAAGTTCCCCATAGAAAATAGTGGCAACAGCAACGATTCGTTCCAAAACCTGGGGTCTGTACCTGTCGGGTGCCGGGTGCTGCAGCGCCGTCTCCTCCGTACGCCTCCTCTGTCCGTCATCCAAAGAAGAACCCCATAGTGCTGCTTCGAGGGGATGCTTCTAATGTCTGCCAGCTGCTGGAGAACCCCGCAGTGCCGCTTCAGAAGGATGCCTCCTCCATTCGCCGGCCAGCCCTCCATGTCGGATGCCCCTTGCATGCTGGAGAGCCCCCACCCGATCCCACGCAGCTGAGCGCCGCCCCACCTGCACGACACGCAGAACGCCGATTATTGACGCTGTGTGCGTCATACGCAACGCGCAGGCAGGACGGCACCCGGCCGCGCAGTCCCAGACAGAGGTCCTCCAACTTGCGGAAGGCACCCGACGTGGAAGGCTGGCCGGAAGACGGAAGAGGAATCCCCTGAAGCGGCGCTTCCTGGACTGTAAGTGCTCGTTTATCGGGGCAGTGCTCAGTTTGCGAGTCAAAAGTTTGCAAAACACTCGCAAACCGGGTTACTCGCAAACCGAGGTTCCACTGTATTTTATTTTCATAATGCAGATTTTCTTAATGTAAGGTACAAGGTGAAGTACATAAGAAATTGGCCATACATTATGGGGCTCATAATCGAAAGAGAAAAACGTCAAAAAACCGGCCTAAGTCGGCACTTGAACGATCATCAGTCAAAAACGTCCAAGTGCCGATAATAAAACCGGGTTTTGGACGTATTTATAAACGACCTAGGCCTTCATAGTGCCGCTTAACGACCATAGCTAAACAGGGCGTGTTAGGAGGAGTGTCAAGGTCGGAATTTGGGCGGGACATGGGCAGGCTCAGACTTAGGGCTCCTTTTACGAAGCCACGTTAGCGGCTTTAGCGCGCGCGACTTTTAATCACGCGCTAACCCTCATGTTAGCTGAAAAACTACCGCCTGCTCAAGAGGAGGCGGTAGCGGCTAGCGCATCTGGCAGTTTTGCACGCGCTATTACGTGCGTTAAACCGCTAACGCGGCTTCGTAAAAGGAGCCCTTATTCATACTGCATGAATAACCTAAAGTTATACACCACAGGATCAACAAAACTTGGACGTTGTGACTTAGACCATTTAAAGCACAGTTACTTACCGTAACAGGTGTTATCCAGGGACAGCAGGCAGATATTCTTAACACATGGGTGACGTCACCGACGGAGCCCTCGGTACGGACCTTTTTAACTAGAAGTTTCTAGTTGGCCGCACCGCGCGTGCGCGAGTGCCTTCCCGCCCGACGGAGGAGTGCGTGGTCCCCAGTTAGGATAAGCCAGCTAAGAAGCCAACCCGGGGAGGTGGGTGGGACTTAAGAATATCTGCCTGCTGTCCCTGGATAACACCTGTTACGGTAAGTAACTGTGCTTTATCCCAGGACAAGCAGGCAGCATATTCTTAACACATGGGTGACCTCCAAGCTAACAAAGAGGGAGGGGGGATGGTTGGCCATTAGGAAAATAAATTTTGTAACACAGATTGGCCGAAGTGTCCATCCCGTCTGGAGAATGCATCCAGACAGTAGTGAGTAGTGAACGTGTGAACTGAGGACCAAGTGGCCGCCTTGCAGATTTCCTCGATGGGCGTGGAGCGGAGGAAAGCCACGGAAGCAGCCATAGCTCGGACTCTGTGGGCCGTGACAGTTCCTTCCAGTGAGAGACCGGCCCGAGCGTAGCAGAAAGCAATACAGGCAGCAAGCCAATTTGAAAGTGTCCGTTTGGAGACAGGACGACCCAAACGGTTGGGGTCGAAAGACAAAAAGAGCTGAGGGGCTGTTCGGTGAGCTCTGGTACGATCAAGATAGTAAGCAAGGGCACGCTTACAATCCAGCGTGTGCAACGCCTGTTCCCCAGGATGCGAGTGAGGCTTAGGGAAGAAGACGGGCAGCACAATGGACTGGTTGAGGTGAAAAGCTGAGACCACCTTGGGAAGGAATTTAGGGTGGGTACGCAAAACAACCTTGTCATGGTGAAAAACAGTGAAAGGTGGGTCGGCAACCAGTGCATGTAGTTCGCTAACCCTCCTGGCAGAGGTGATGGCAATTAGGAAAAGCACCTTCCAGGTGAGAAGCCTGAGAGAAGTTGTGGCAAGAGGCTCAAACGGAGGTTTCATAAGAGCTGAGAGAACCACATTCAGGTCCCAGACGACAGGAGGAGGCTTGAGAGGCGGTTTGATGTTGAAGAGGCCTCTCATGAATCTGGAAACCAGAGGATGAGCCGTGAGAGGTTTTCCGAAAATAGGCTCATGAAACGCAGTGATGGCGCTGAGGTGGACTCTGATGGAGGTAGTTTTGAGGCCAGCGTTGGACAGAGAGAGCAAATATTCCAAGACAGTTTCCACCGCTAAGGAGGTGGGTTCCTGATGATGCCGGAGACACCAGGAGGAAAATCTGGTCCACTTCTGATGGTAACATTGGAGAGTGGCCGGTTTCCTGGACGCGTCCAAAATGAGGCGGACCGGTTGAGATAGGTTCTCCGGAGAGGTCAGCCCGAGAGAAACCAAGCTGTCAGGTGGAGCGAAGACAGATTGGGATGTAGCAGAGACTGATGCTGTTGCGTAAGTAGAGTAGGAAACACAGGAAGAGGAATGGGCTCCCTGGAGCTGAGTTGGAGCAGGAGGGAGAACCAGTGTTGGCGAGGCCACCGAGGTGCGATGAGAATCATGGTGGCGTTGTCCTTGCGGAGTTTGGACAAAGTCCGCAACATCAGAGGAAGTGGAGGGAAGGCATACAGGAACCGATCCCTCCAATCGAGCAGGAATGCATCCGGGGCCAGACGGTGAGGAGAGAAGAGTCTGGAGCAGAATAGGGGCAGCTGATGATTGTGAGGAGCTGCAAAGAGGTCCACCTGCGGAGTGCCCCATCGAGCAAAGACGGAGAGCAGAGTCGGGGGGTCCAACGTCCACTCGTGGGGTTGAAGGATGCGACTGAGATTGTCGGCCAGAGAGTTCTTTTCGCCCTGGATATAGACCGCCCTGAGAAAGAGATTGCGGTCCGTGGCCCAGGTCCAGATGCGCAGAGCCTCCAAACAGAGGGGGCGAGATCCGGTGCCGCCTTGCTTGTTGATGTAGTACATGGCGACTTGATTGTCCGTGCAGAGGAGGAGGACTTGAGGGCAGAGGAGATGTTGGAACGCCTTGAGGGCGTAGAACATGGCTCTGAGTTCCAGGAAATTGATGTGATGACGACGCTCCTGTGGGGTCCAAAGTCCCTGGGTGCGTAGATCTCCTAGGTGAGCTCCCCACGCATAGGGGGACGCATCCGTGGTGATGATCATAGAGTGAGGGGGTAGATGAAAAAGTAGACCCCTGGAAAGATTTGAGGAGTTCAACCACCATTGGAGAGATTGCTGAAGAGATGATGTCACAGAGATGGGATGAGAAAGAAGATCCGTAGTCTGTGACCACTGGTTGGCGAGAGTCCACTGAGGCGTGCGAAGGTGGAGACGTGCCAGAGGAAGGACATGCACCGTCGAGGCCATGTGACCCAGGAGGACCATCATCTGTCGGGCAGGAATGGAGGGATGCATGAGCACCTGACGACAGAGGTGGAGCAGGGTCCGCTGACGATCGGAGGGGAGAAAAGCCCTCATTAGTGTGGTGTCCAGAACTGCTCCAATGAATTGAAGTCGCTGGGTGGGAAGCAGGTGCGACTTGGGGTAGTTGATCTCGAACCCCAGGAGGTGGAGGAGAGAGATGGTGTGATGAGTAGCCTGTAGCACAAGTTGAGACGTAGGTGCTTTCACCAACCAATCGTCCAAATAGGGGAACACCTGGAGGTTGTGAGACCTGAGGAAGGCCGCTACCACTATAAGGCACTTGGTGAAGACCCTGGGTGAGGAAGCGAGGCCGAACGGTAGCACCTTGTACTGATAGTGATGGTGCAGTACCTGGAACCGCAGGTAGCGGCGAGAATTTTGATTGATGGAGATGTGAGTGTAGGCCTCTTTGAGGTCCAGGGAACATAGCCAGTCGTGTTGAGAAAGAAGAGGGTAGAGCGTGGCAAGGGAGAGCATTCTGAACTTCTCCTTGACCAGACACTTGTTGAGGTCCCTGAGATCGAGAATGGGACGGAGGTCTCCCGTCTTTTTGGGTACCAGGAAGTAGCGGGAGTAGAATCCCTGCCCCCTTTGATCTGGAGGTACTTCTTCGATGGCATTGAGAAGGAGGAGGGATTGAACCTCCCTCAGGAGGAGGGGGGTTTGAGATGAGTTTGAAGCAGACTCTACGGGAAGGTTGTCCGGAGGTAGAGTCTGGAAGTTGAGAGAGTAGCCGTGGCGGATGATGTTGAGGACCCACTGGTCCGATGTAATGATTTCCCAACGGCTGGAGAAAATGGTGAGACGACCTCCGATAGGTTGTGGAAGAGGTAGCAAGGGTGGATGACTGGCTATGCCCTGGAGAGAAGAGTCAAAAGGGCTGAGTTTGTTTAGTAGGCTGAGGAGGCTTAGAGGGTTGAGAGGCCTGAGATCGAGCCTGAGCGTGATGTTGCTGTTGACGGGGCCGCCTAGATTGCTGGGGAGGCGGATTGAGTGGCCTGGCTGAGAACCTCCGTTGATAAGATGTTTGTGGCCGATAAGGTCGGGTAGGCGGTGCCTTCTTTTTCGGCTTGATCAGGGTGTCCCACCTGGTCTCATGGGCAGAGAGTTTCTGGGTGGTGGAATCCAGTGACTCTCCAAAAAGCTCATCCCCGAGACAGGGGGCGTTGGCCAGACGGTCCTGGTGGTTGATGTCCAGGTCGGAGACTCTGAGCCAGGCCAAGCGACGCATGGCTACAGCCATGGCAGAGGCCCGAGAGGTGAGCTCGAAGGAGTCGTATATCGAGCGGACCATATACTTGCGCATTTGGAGAAGGCCAGAGATGTGCTGTTGGAATAGCGGGACCTTGCGCTCAGGTAGGTACTTCTGGAGGGCAGACAGCTGTTGGACCAAGTGTTTGAGATAGAAGGAAAAATGGAAGGAATAGTTGTTTGCCCTGTTGGCAAGCATGGCATTTTGGTAAAGCCTCTTGCCAAACTTGTCCATGGTCTTACCTTCTCTGCCAGGAGGGGTAGAGGCATAGACACTGGAGCCCTGAGTCTTTTTTAAGGTGGATTCCACCAGAAGGGACTCATGGGGCAATTGAGATTTGTCGAATCCAGGAATAGGGATGACACGGTAAAGGTTGTCCAGTTTACGGGGAGCTCCCGGTACCGTGAGGGGATTTTCCAAGTTTTTGTAGAATGTCTCCCGTAGGATGTCATGCACGGGAAGCTTGAGGAACTCCTTAGGAGGTTGCTCAAAGTCTAAGGCTTCTAAAAAGGCTTGGGACTTTTTGGAGTCAGATTCCAGGGGAAGGGACAGAGCAGCAGACATTTCCCTCAGAAATTTAGAAAAAGAGGACTGTTCAGGTTTAGAGGTGGCATCAGGTGCCGATGGTTCCTCATCAGATGAGGAGGGATCCTCCTCGGTACCGAGAGGAGTCTCCTCCCATAAATCAGGATCCCTGACCTCTGGTGCATGTCGGGACACCGGGGTGGAGGGTGCGGTGTGGCGAGTCTTGGACAAAGATTTACCAGAGCGCACCGAAACGGTACCAGGGGAGGACGATCGGCGTCGTTCTCGGTCCCGAGAAGAGTGCCGTACCGCCTGGTGCCGAGGAGGATCCACTGTGGGTTGAGAATGAACCACTGGATCATCATGAAGTTGTTGGGCCGAAAGGATCGGCATCGAGGTGTTTACCGGTACCGAAGGAGTGGACACCGGGGGCTCGGTGCGGGGCTCGGGCCGGTCTGGTACCGGAAGGAGCGGTGCCAGGATAGAGGGTAGCAGTTGTTCAAGTTGTTTCTTCAACTGCTCCTGAAGCTGAGTTTGTAGAATGGCCGAGATACGGTCATCTAGGGGTGGCATCGGAACCGCTTTCTTTTTCTTCGGTTCCTTGGATGCCGCTCCACGCCCCGGCGATGAGGAGGCCGATGACGAGGCACTCACCGATATCGGGGCGGAGCGTTTACGGGACCGGTGCGATGCCGGTAGGGACGGTGTCGCCACCGTAGCAGGAGGGCGCTCGAGGGAAGAGGAAGGCTTCTTAGCCGGCTTACCTGGCGCCAGTGGCGCCGATGCGGGGTCGGTCGGTGTCGAGCTTGACGGTGCCGATTTTTGCGGTACCGCCGTTGAAGGTGAGGAATCCATCGCCGACTCGGTGCCGAAGAGAAGGGTTTGCTGGATTCTTCGGTTTTTAAGAGTTCGTTTTTGCAAAGTGGCACAGCGGGTGCAGGAGTCCGCCCGATGCTCCGGACCCAGGCACTGCAAACACCAATTGTGTGGGTCAGATACGGAGATCGGGCGTGCACACCGCTGGCACTTCTTAAAACCGACCTGCGGGGGCATGAAGGGGAAGATAGCCTCCGCAAAATCGAAGTCCGAGGCCTGTATAATGGCAACAGGCCCCGCCGGGGCAAAAACGAAAGAAACAGGAAAAAATTAAAGTTTTTTTTTTTTTTTTTTTGCAATTCAAATAAAAAGGAAACCCGAAGGTAGAGGGAGAAAAATTTAGAACAAAAGCGCGAGCGGGAAGGCAAAAAGTGATTTCAACGGCCGTTGAAAAAATACACGTGTCTTCTTCGCTCCGCGGAAACGAAGAAACTGGGGACCACGCACTCCTCCGTCGGGCGGGAAGGCACTCGCGCACGCGCGGTGCGGCCAACTAGAAACTTCTAGTTAAAAAGGTCCGTACCGAGGGCTCCGTCGGTGACGTCACCCATGTGTTAAGAATATGCTGCCTGCTTGTCCTGGGATAAAACACAAAAACCCACCTAAAGTGACCAGATAAGCACTGTAAACACATAATACAGACCCCCACACACTACCCCAGTAATCACCGACCCCCCCATAAAAATATTAATCACACCTTTAAAATCAACCTCCAGAACATCAGCACTGGCAGCCTGGCATAGGAAAGCTTAGTCGTGCTGCACAGAGGCTTCTTAAGCCGTCTTGGGGGTGGGTTAGGGGCCCATGGAGAGGAGGACCCATGTCCATAAGCCCCTGTAATCACTGCATTGATAATGAAATATGTGCACTCCCCTATACACCCCCAAAACCCTTTTTTACTAGCATATAAGTGGCTCCTGCAGCCATAAGGGCTATTGGGATAGTAGATAAGTGGGTCTAGGGGATTCTGGAGGTGGTTTGTGGGGCTCACCATGACCTATAATGAATATGCATTGAAAGCAGTGCTTGCAAATAGATCTCATGCATATTCATTGGGGAAATCCTGAAAACCCGATTGGATTCCCTCGAGGACCGGAGTTGCCCATGTTTGGATTAGAATAACAGCAAAGCAAAATGCAAAATATACAGGAACACGCTGCAGAAATGAGCATAAAAAAAAAATATATATATATATATATACATGTCTTCAGATCATAATGGTACATGTTTTCCATAACCAATTAAATAAATTTAAACTTTATGCAATATACGTTAGCTCTCTCTTATCCTGTAAGAACCAGCTTAAAATGTCTGGAGTTCTGTGTTAAAAAAAAAGACCAAAATCCCAGTTTAATTTTTAACAAAAGACTAAACAAAGAACTCCCTCTTGGGAACAAATGTGACCTTCAAACAAAACAGGCTGGTAGTTGAAGTAGCCAGGAACTAAATGGCTATTAAGCACATTTAAATACCATTATTAATATAACATACAAATTCACAATTCTAAAGAATTATGAAGTTTGGCTTCAGAAATATGTATTCAGAACCTGAGTTGCTTTGGCAGACCAGGAGTAAATCACACAGCAATGGTTAGGGAACTCTATGGTCTAATTTTCATAATTGTCCAAATGTAGCAAATAATTAAGATACACATTTTTTTATTACTTAATGTATAAAAAGACATTTTGTTAAAAAAAAATAACTTAAGGTTTTCCAACTTTCTAGAGCATGCCTGGATAATTGATTTTGGGATCCTTTTCACAAAACTGCAATGTGTTTTTTTTATCGACGGCTGCAGCGATATTAGCTCCAATGCTCATAGAATTGCTATAAGCGGACAGAGCTAATACCGCCACAGCCGGCGATAAAAAAGCCTAACGCGGCTTCATAAAAGGGGGTTTGGGAGGGCTATTCTTTTCATTATTTTATTTTTTCTATTTACTTTTCTTACCCTTTTCACTCTTAATTCCTTTTCTTCTCTGGTTTTGTCTCTTCTGCATTTTGCAGCCTGTCTCTTGCCCTCCCAGATGTGTCTCTTCTTATCCCACCCACCTCCACTAACCCAGTCTATACATTCTTCCTGCACCCTATGTTCATAAGAACATAAGAATAGCCTTACTGGGTCAGACCAATGGTCCATCATGCCCAGTAGCCTGTTCTCACGGTGGCCAATCCAGGACATTAGTAGCTGGCCAAAACCCAAGGAGTAGCAATATTCCATTCAGAATCCTAAAGAATAGCAAGGTTCTGGAATTCCAAAGAGTAACAAAAGATTCCGGAACCCCAAAAAGTAGCAACATTCCATGTTACCAATACAGGGCAAGCAGTGGCTTCCCCCATGTCTTTCTCAATAACAGACTACGGACTTTTCTTCCAGGAACTTGTCCTTCTTAAAACCAGCAACGCGTTCCAGAGCTTAACTATTCTCTGAGTGAAAATTTTTTTCCTCCAATTGGTTTTAAAAAGTATTTCCCTGTTCTAGACTCTCTTTCATTCCTGTTTACACCCTTTCCAAAATTTTTTCATGCCCTTGTTTTTTTGCCATCTTCAATGTTGTTAAATCAGAAGACGACTTGGGAAAATTGCAAGAGGACCTGGAGAGACTTTTGTGCACAAGTACAAATTGATGTAATAAAGTAAAGAGCAACTCAGCCTATAGATACATGATACAAGGTTCCATATGAGGCATCAACATCCAGAAAAAAAAGAAAGAGGCATCATCTAATATAATAAAGAGCTAGCCGCGCATGCGCACTTCTATTTGCGTGTTCCGTGCGCTGTAGGTCTGTGGCCGAAGGAGTGCGCATGCGCGAGTCCTCAGCCTTGACCGCGGCTTGAGGCGTATGCGCCAGTTAGCTGCATCGGGCGACAGGAGCGGCTCTGGCAGCGGATGGTGGGAGGAGGGCTCATGGTCCTGCCGCCGCTGCCGCTCCTGTTCATAGCGGCCTGCACGTCGCCGACTCCCCCCTCCCGCAACAACCGCTACCGCTCCTGTTCTTCCCCTCCCTCCAGTCACCGCTGCCATTCCTATTTAAAACGGCCTGCTGAGGTTCGCGGCCGGCTGTAGCGAACCTCGCAGGCCGCTCTCCACATGGTAGCACGTTCCCTCTGACGCGATTGCGTCAGAGGGAACATGATACTGAGGTGAACAGCGGCCTGCGAGGTTCGCTACAGCCAGCCGCGAACCTCAGCAGGCCGTTTTAAATAGGAATGGCAGTGGTGACTGGAGGGAGGGGAAGAGGAAAAAGAAGGGCCATGGAGCAGGCAAGAAAGGGGGCTGTTTTGGTGGGAGGGTTGTGCTGAGTGCATATAGCAATCATGGGTGGGGGGGAACAGAAAGGGGCCATGGAGCAGGTAGGCATTGCAGAACAGGGGGAGAGGGAAAGGAGGCTGCTTTGGGGGGAGGGGTGTGCTGGGGGCACACAGCAATCAGGTGGGGGAGGAACAGAAGGGGGCCACGGAGCAGGTAGGCATTGCAGAACAGGGGGAGAGGGAAAGGGGGATGCTTTGGCAAGCAGGGGAGCCAGGGAGACAAGACAGAAAGAAAGACGGACAGACAGGGGACAGGGGACCAGGGAGAGACAGACACAAAAAATGACAGACAGACAGCGTCCAAGGAGAGAGAGACAAATAAAAAAAACCCAGACATACAGACATCTATTCTGGGCGGCGGTAGGAAGGCAGTACGGAGCGCTGTTGGGAGGAGGGCTTCGAGCCGCAGAAGACTGTCCCTAAAGCCCCTGCGGAGAGTTGGACCAACCTCTCCTTCCTCACCAAAGCCGAAGAAGCTGCAGGCCCCGCTCCCTGTCGCGCTCTGAGCACTCACGATTGGCTGAAGGGTGTCATGCCAGTGCTGCAGGTACAGGGGGATGCTTTTGTTGCAGACGTGTGCTGGGGGTAGACAGCTTTGCTCAGGGGGGAGGGGGAAGACACAAGGGGGTCAGGGAAAGGGAAAGGGGGATGCTGGGGGCAGACAGCTTTGCTCGGGGGGGGGGAATGACACTAGGACACAGACACAAAGAATGACACACAGGGGGCCAGTGAGACAGACAGAAAGGAAGATATTCAGGCAGCGTCCAAGGAGACACAGCCAGCGTCTAAGGAGAGACAGCCAGTGTTCAAGGAGAGAAAAACAAATAAACATAGACAGATAGACAGCGGCCAAGGGGAGAGAGAGAAACAAAGAAAGACAGACACACACATCTATTCTAGCACCCGTTAATGTAACAGGCTTAAAGACTAGTTGTGGATACTACTTTAAAATCTTCTGCTCAGGATGCAATGGCAGCCAAGAGAGCAAATTGAATCTAGTAATTATTAGAAAGGAATGAAAAATAAGACAAGAGAATATCACAATTCCTCTATTCATGGTGTGACTGCACCTTGATTGTAATTCTATAAAATAGGTGATGATAATTAATGCATAAATGTTCAAATTAGCATATATACTGTGACCAGTAGAAGGCGCTACCACCACCCTACTCAGGTCTTCAAGCTCTCTAAAGCGCCACCTGCTGGTTGCACGAGACAGAGGCTTCTTTCACTTCTGAACTACCAGCCCTATCCTAGCTTCTCAAACAGGAGATCAAACACTGAAACCAATGATTTAGAAGAATAAGCCCTTTAATTAGGGTCAAAGAAAAAGACAAGCATATACAGTACTTGTATTCAACTCATACTAGACAGAGCTTCTTGGTATCCCTACCCCTTCTGAGATAAACAGGTGCTTGATTCCCCATTCCTTGAATAGTATTCCTACTGTTTTGCTTCCAGGATTTTAGGATACCTCATACCATTGCCATACCACACCCCTACGGACTTTTTCTAGGCTTTCACTGCTGCTGGGGAGCTTTACCCCATGACAGGCTTTCACTGTCCCTGGGAAGCTTTTCCACTCACCAGACTTTCAACAGAGCACCTTTTCCCCCTCTCTACTAACCTTCCAGGAACCACAAGCCTTCCTACTTCTCTCTCTCTCTCTCTCTCTCTCAGCAGGGCAATTGGCTTAAACTGCCTCTCTCTGACCGTTTGCATTGCTGCTAATCAGTACCAGCTGGGGAGAACTGCTGCTTACTCAGTCCCTCCCCTAAGGCTGCTTCAGCTTTGAAGATCCCAGTGCGTTCTGGGACATGTAGCTTACCCTGAAAATAATTGGTGCTAACAACCAATTACCGACATTGACACCCATTAAAATTTCCGCACGCATCTGGCTGTACACTATTCTATAAGGCATGATGCCTAACTCTAATGAAGCGGAACTCTAATGCAGGCGTGGCCAAAGGAGTGGCATGGGCATGCTGGGGCATTCCAAAAAGTTACAGAAAGCTGGCTCAGCGCACCTAACTTGGGCATCAACATTTATGGTTCATAGACAAAAGCGCGTGACGACAAAGGCACGCCGACAACCCAGCGCAGACAACTGAGCACAAGGCAGAAGCGCGCCGAAGAAAAACAGTATTTTAAGGGGCTCCAACGGGGGGTGTTGGTGCACTTTACTTAACAGAGATCTCGCCGGCGTTGTGCGGGGTTTGAGGGCTTGTAACCCCCCTCATTTACTGGAAACTTAACTTTTTCCCTCTTTTTTAGGGAAAAAGTGAAGTTTTCAGTATAATGTGGGGGGTTACAACCCCCCAAGCCCCTCACAACGCCGGCGCGATCTCTGTTAAGTAAAGTGGGGGGGTTCCCCCCACGCCCCCCTTCGGAGCCCTTTAAAATACTGTTTTTCTTTGGTGCGCTTCCGCCTTGCGCTCAGTTGTCTGCGCTGGGTTGTCGGCGCGCCTTTGTCGTCGCGCGCTTTTGACCTGTCACCAACATTTATACCAGGTTTCAGTGTGCCTAAGTGCAGGGCCAATAGTTACACATGCACCCTTTATAGAATCACGCTTAGCGCCAATTTTTTCTGAATTCCCTCCTATATATGTTAAGTGCTAGTATTCTATAACTTATGCATACAACTGGTACTTAAGTTTAGGAGCCCGGTTAAAAAAAAATGAGGTGATTAGCGTTTTTGTCTCAAATACAAAATTTTAGGACAGCAAAAGAAAATTGCTCGTTTCAGTTAGTTGGTGCTTCTTCCCCGAGCAGAGATGCCGCCGTACCACAGCGTTTTATTTGCAAGAAAGTGTAAGTCCTTTGTTGTCCCCTGAGGAAGGTGACATTATCACCGAAACTTGGATCCTAGTCTAAACTAAACTAAACTAAACTATAAGCCTTAGGTTTATATACCGCATCATCTCCACGGAAGTGGAGCTCGACACGGTTTACAAAGCTTAAAAATATAAGAAGAGAGGAGAATGATTTACAAGAGTGTATGAGTAGAAGGAATATAAACAGGAGAAGAAATGATCTTATGTTAGAAAGATGATTATGTGTTAGAAAAGAGCCAGGTTTTCAATTGTTTGCGGAATAATTGGAGGGAGCTCAGGTTCCGCAGCAGGATAGTGAGATCGTTCCAAAGGCCCGTGATTTTGGAGACGAGGGACTTTCCCAGTTTGCCCGCGTAGAGGATACCGTGCAGAGAGGGGAAGGATAGTTTATGTCTGTGGGCGGATCTGGTGGTAGCAGGCCTTGAGGCGTTAAAAGATAGTGGGATTAGGGGCGGAAGGATGCCGTGAATGATCTTGAAAGCCAGACAGGAGCATTTGAAATGAATTCTGGAAAGCACTGGAAGCTAGTGAAGATTGGTAAGTAGTGGGGAGACGTGGTCGAATTTGCGTTTTGCAAAAATCAACTTGGCTGCGGTATTTTGGATAAGCTAGAGTCTGTGGAGACTTTTTTTTGTAAGGCATACATAAATGGCATTACAGTAGTCAAGTTTGGAGAGAATGGTGGATTGTATAAGGATGGCGAAATGTTTTTGGTGAAAGTAGGATCTTACTTTTCTCAGCATGTGGAGGCTGAAAAAGCATGATTTTGCCAAGGAATTGAGGTGATCGTTGAGGGAGAGAGAGGAATCGATAATGATGCCGAGGACCTTGCTTGAGAACTCAAGGTGTAGAGCCGAGCCTGTGGGTAGTGTGAAAAGGGTAGGCAGGTATTCTAATTTTGGGCCGAGCCAGAGTAATTTTGTTTTTGACTCATTTAATTTCATCTGTACTGAGAGGGACCATGCGTGAAGTCTCATTATGCATGAAGTAATGTTTTCTTGGAGGTTTGTGAGGTTCTGGTCTGTTTCGAGGAGGATAAAGATATCGTCAGCATATGTGTATATTGTTTCAAGGGGGGATAGTTTGAGGAGCTTCAGGGAGGTCATATACATGTTGAATAGAATAGGGGATAGGGGAGAACCCTGTGGGACACCGCAAGATGGTGTCCACGGAGCGGATCTGGAGCCATTTGTGTTGACGATGTAGGAACGAGAGCGAAGGAAGTTTGAGAACCATTTTAGGACGAAGGAATCTATTCCTATTTCGGAAAGTTGGTAAATTAGTATGTCGTGGTGCACGATGTCGAAAGCCGCGGATAGATCGAATTGTAGTAGAACAGCAAATTTGTTTCGAGAATGTAGTTGTTGCACCTTTGAAATTAAAGAAACTAGGAGGGACTCGGTGCTGTAGTTGGGTCTGAATTCGTATTGGAAGTGTTGGAGAATGGAGAATCTATCTAGGTAAGAAGAGAGCTGAGTGGCGACTATGGTCTCTAGTAGTTTAGTTAAGAGAGGGATATTTGCTATGGGGCGGTAGTTCGATGGTAAGGAAGGGTCGAGCTCGGCTTTTTTCAGAAGAGGGGATAGGGCAATGTGTCCCATTTCTGTGGAGAACAGGCCCGATAGTAGAGCTTTATTTATAAGGCTGGTGAGGGAAGCGATGGCCTGTGCGGGAATGTGTTCGTAAAGGTAGGATGGGAACGGATCTAGGATGCATTTGCAGGATTTAAGTTTGAGGCAAAGTTTAGCAACCTGGGGTTCGAATACGAGTTCGAAAGAAGTCCATGATCTGTCAGCAGGGATAGGGTTGGAGTCATTCAGAGGAAGAGAGTTGTAGGAGACCGCTGGGGGGAATGTACTTTTTATGGTGGTGATCTTTTCGTTGAAAAATTTGGCTAGGTCATTTGGAAATAGGAGGGAGGGGGAGGAGGTGGAGTTGTTGTTTGAAATTAGGTTGCGCCAGATGCGGAACAGTGCACTGTTTTGGTTTTTTGACCTGGAGATTTTATCTCCATAGAAATTCTTCCTAGCTTTTTTTAATACGGTGTTGTAGATCTTGATGTTTTCTCTCCAGCATTGTCTGTCTGAAGGGGATTTTGATTTTTTCCATTTTCGCTCTAAGGCTCGACATTTCTGTTTTAATTCCCTGTGGTATGGGAGATACCAGGGAGCCTTGTGGGAGTAGGAGATGGGTTTTGTGGATAGAGGGGCAAGGGCATGGTACGTGGTCCCGGAAAGAGTTACCCAGTTGTGCCAATTTGAGCCTGGGTCCGCGTGTTTGGGAGAAGGAGGAAGTTTGTTGAGAAACTGGGACCAGAACTGTTCACTTGTGATTTTTTTGCGGTAGGTGATAGAGTTTGTGGCTCGGGTTGGGGTACCAAGGTGTGACATGAAGATAGGGAGGCAGAAAGAGCCTAGGAGGTGATCGGACCAGGGGACATGTTCCCATCGGGTCTCATCAGTAGAAGTTTTGTGATCAGTCAGGTCAAGAAAGCTAATGATGTCGAGAGAGTGCCCCTTTTCGTGGGTAGGGGTGGGCGGAGGAGCAGTGAAGCCTAGGGAAGTGAGGAAGTCTTTGAAGTCAGTTGTGTCCTTGTTGGTGTCGTCATCTAGGTGAAGGTTTATGTCGCCAATGATCAATAGTCTGTGGAATTTTAGGTAGGCCCTTGTTATAGTTTCAAGAGGATTTATTCCAGGGGGTGGGTGGGCGGTAAAGTAACAGGATGCCTAATGGGTGGGGATGAAGTTCGTAGTTTATTGAAGCTAGCATGAATTCTAAAGAAGAATGGCTACCCTTTTCGAGGAGCTCGACATTAAAGAATGATTTGTAGAGAAGGGCCAGACCTCCTCCTTTCCGGTTTATTCTGGGAGAGAAGAGGCCATGGTAGCCTGGGGGACAGAGTTCGTTTTGGGTGAGTAAGTCATCTTTTTCGATCCATGATTCAGTGATGCACAAAAAACCCGGATCACAATCTTCGAGTAAATCTTTTAGTATTTGGGTTTTGTTTCAGACTGATCTGGCGTTACAGTAGAGTGTAGGGACTGGGGTGAGAGAGTCAGAGGTAAGGTTGGGTAGGTTTGCTGGGGGAACTGGCTTTAGGGCGGTGAGGTTGACTCCTCGGTGCTTTTTGAAAGGATGGGTTCTGGTAAGAACTAGTGTGGGGATTCTGAGGCCAGGGCAGATGTTATTAGTGTATGAAGAATCGGGAGAGTTTGGGTGGAGAGGTTTTTGGCAATGGGAAGTGTTGGTGAAGCAGCAGAGGAGGAGAATAAGGGGCCAGAGCGATGGCTTCATGGTGGGGGTCAGGAGGGCCAATGAAAGTGGGTTGGTCAGAGATTTGTCAGGAGGGAGGGGGGAGAGAGAGAGTACGGGGAGGGCTGATAGCAAATGGGAGAGGGGCAAAATACTGAAGAGGAATTTGTGTCCAGCAGATTCTAGTGTGATACTGGACAGGTTGGGACTTGAAATAATTGCTAATGGAGTGATATAATTTGAGGTGGGGTTGAGTGAATAAGCAGGCTGAGTAAGCAGGCTAAGCAAGCAGGCTAAGAACGTATGGTAGCTGGTTATGTATGCAGTTAACCAGTAGTACAGACTAAAACGTGCGGTAACAGATTATTTCATGCAGTAACGACTATAGATGTAGATTTTGCAAGGTTTGAGCAGGCTATAGAAGATTATATAAAAGAACAAGCAGTGGATAGATCTTGTGCTGATAGACAGTCAATTTTTTTTTTTTTTTGTGTTGGGTTCGCCGACCTGGAGGGGGTAGAGCTGGTTTACACGCCTGGTTTTAGGGAAGTGGTTTCTGTGGAGGTTCTGTGGAAGGAGTTTACCCCGGATTCAAGAATAATGCTGCGGTTTGCAGCAGAAAAGAGCCCGAATGGTTCAGTGCAGGAGAGATCCCCTCCTGCTTGAGACACGGCGTCGGGCAGTGGGAGAAATTGAGCAGGAAGTCACAGGGGGATTTCGGGACCCAATTCATTTTATATATCAAGGACGTGCTTTTGGACTTCTGAAAAACTGCTAAATAAAAGTACATGTAACTGCAAGTTGGTTTAGACATCTCCTGTGCCTCTTTTTTTTGTTGTTCTAGTTTAACCCTGAGGCTTGGTACCTTCTTTTCTTCCCTTTCTTTAAATCAAAGGACCATTTTTTCCTCTTATTTTTAAAAGACCTAATGTTAGAGTATATTTAGTTCCTCTTATTAAGCAAAGTTTGTTGTTTTTTTTTTTTTGTGAGGATGTACATTGATCCTTGCTATCCTTTTGTATTAGAAAGATCCATGATAGGTTTTCTTATGTGTTCTCCACATGTGATATTTATTCATTTATATTAGAGTTATTATGATATTATGTTTCATTATCTCAGCCATCATCTGAAAATCTCTAACACTGATCATCCCTGGAGATGGGTTTATTGATGAACTAAAAGGAGTATAATAAACATCAGAACTTTGGTTGGGTTTTTTTTTAATCAAAATAATAGAATATGTCAACAGAACATTTATTCCTATCTGGTAATATCATATTCCCATACAGGAAACAGGGCTGTGTAATCCAGCAGCTGCTTTTTGAGAGACCCTGCAGTAGCTTACAGAAAAGCAAGGCATGCAACATTCAAAAAATAGCCCTAGAGCTTCTAGCAAATGATTTCAGAAGTTAATTTCTCCTGTGGATACAGAACATTAAGTTTTAGAACTTCCACAGGATGCATTTCAAACCACCCTACATTTAGAGCACGCTAGACTGGGATGCTCCTGTAAGCAAGCCAAATGCAATAGATACACAAATATATTTCCATGAGGGCAAGAAGTAATAAGAAAAAGAAAGTGAGCAACCAATTTCGGAAGGATACTAATTCAGCTGCAAGGGTTGCTCCTGTATAGGGTTTCCAGACGTCCGGATTTATCCAGTCATGTCCTCTTTTCAGAGGACTGTCCAGGCATCTGGACAGCCTTTCAAAACCCGGCACTTTGTCCAGGTTTTGGAAAGCTTTGAGTTCGGGGCGGCGTTTGGAGAGCATCTGCGCGTGCGCATGCTCGGAAGCCCTCCGATTGCGGCTCCACGCTTAAGAGGAGGTTTTTGAGGGGCAGGGTTGGAGTGGAATGGAATGGAGAATGACTTGGGTAGAACAAGGAGGCTCATTCAAGCAGGGCGGGGTCACGTGTCCGGATTTTACTCATGTAAAAATCTGGTAACCCTACTCCTGTTTCTTAGCTGCAGTTGTCCACTCAGAACCACAAGGCCACAATCACTTTCTTAGCCCTCCCCCCCACAAAGGAACAGCAATAAAGTAAATGCATTGTTCCAGTCCCTGCCCCAACAACACCCCCCAAGTCCTACATCTTGAAATGAGGCTGGACCTACACATATTATTGCACCCCCGATACGGACGTCTCACAAGTATGTCTTGCTTGAAGAAACTTAGAAGTTTCGAGATGCCCGCACCGCGCATGCGCCAGTGCCTTCCCGCCCGATGGACCGGGCGTGTCTCCTCAGTTCAGGTAGCTAGCCTGAGAAGCCAACCCAGGGGAGGTGGGTGGGACGTGAGAATAGCTGCCTGCTGTCCCTGGATAACAACTGTTACGGTAAGTAACATTGCTTTATCCCAGGACAAGCAGGCAGGTATTCTCACTAGTGGGTGACCTCCAAGCTAACCTCAATGGGATGGTGGGAGTGTTGGCAACTTAAGAGAATAAATTTTGTAACACTGTTTGGCCAAACTGTCCATCCCGTCTGGAGAAAGTATCCAGACAATAATGAGAGGTGAATGTATGAACCGAGGACCAAGTGGCAGCCTTACAAATCTCCTCAATTGGTGTCGATCTGAGGAAGGCTACAGAGGCTGCCATTGCTCTGACCTTATGGGCTGTGACCTTACAAGGAAGGGATAATCCAGCCTGGGCATAGCAGGAAGAGATACAAGCCGCCATCCAGTTGGAGATGGTACGCTTCGATACAGGTCGTCCCAACTTGTTCGGATCAAAGGAGACAAAAAGTTGAGGAGCAGTTCTGTGTGGCTTGGTGCGATCCAGGTAGAAAGCCAAAGCACGTTTACAGTCCAGAGTGTGAAGAGCTGATTCTCCATGATGAGAATGAGGCTTTGGAAAAAATACTGGAAGTACAATGGATTGGTTGAGATGAAATTCAGAGACCACCTTAGGCAGGAATTTCGGATGAGTGCGGAGGACCACCTTGTCATGATGGAATACTGTGAAAGGTGGATCCGCCACTAAGGCCTGAAGCTCACTGACCCTGCGAGCAGACGTGAGGACCACCAGAAAAACCACTTTCCAGGTGAGATACTTAAATGGAGCCCTGTTGAGAGGTTCAAACGGGCTTCATGAGTTGAGAAAGGACAACATTGAGATCCCAAACCACAGGAGGAGGTTTGAGAGGAAGATTGACATGGAAAAGTCCTTTCATAAATCTGGAAACCACAGGATGAGCAGATAGAGGTTTCCCCTGTAGAGGCTGATGGAAAGCCGCAATAGCACTCAGGTGGACTCTTATAGATGTAGACTTGAGACCAGACTGAGACAGGTGTAGAAGATAGTCCAACACAGAGGATAGGGAAGCTCGCTGAGGCTCCTTGGAATTGGAAACACACCAGGAAGAAAATCTAGTCCACTTTTGGGAGTAGCATTGTCGAGTGGCAGGCTTCCTGCAGGGACCGCAGCGAAGCCGATATGGAGGGATCCGCACCGAAAGGTGGTCCTCCAGCACGGTCTTCGCGCTCCTTCGTGGTCGAGTGCTTCTGCTTGGAAGCTTTCGGCACTTTAATGACCACAGGTGGAATAGTGGAAGGCGGTACCTGAGCCAAGGAGACGGGGACAGGCACCGACGTCGAACTCGTGGCCGAAGCCGGGGTAAACGAAGCCGGCTTCAAAAGGCCCGGAGTAGCAGGAGTAGTCGCTGGTTTCGCATGGACAGGCGAAGCGGCCGATGAAGTCGAAGCTGAAGGTTCCTTAGCAGCTTCCATCTTGAACATCGACTCCCACAACAGACAGCGCCGCTTAAACGCTCGCGCTGTTAGAGTGGAACAAGGCCGGCACGATTTCGGGAAATGTTCTGGACCAAGACACTGCAGGCAGCGTCGATGCGGGTCCGTCAGCGAAATCGCGCGCTGGCACTTGCTACACTTTTTAAAACCGGTGATTGGCCGGGACATAGGTCGAAAAAGCTCCGCCGCTAGATCGAAGGAGCTGGGTCTGAGCCACGTGGCCGACCCGGTCGACTTGCCGGAAGAAAAATTTATTTATTTATTTATTTTAAATAAAAGAAAGAAAACACACGAAAAAGAGCAAAAGAAACACAAAATCGCGGAATTAGAAGGCAATAAAACGGGAATTCAGTCAGCGCAGAATTGAAGTAAAACTTCTCAGCTCCGCAGAAAGAAAAGAACTGAGGAGACACGCCCGGTCCATCGGGCGGGAAGGCACTGGCGCATGCGCGGTGCGGGCATCTCAAAACTTCTAAGTTTCTTCAAGCAAGACATGCTTGTGAGACGTCCGTATCGGGGCTCTGTCGGATGACATCACCCACTAGTGAGAATACCTGCCTGCTTGTCCTGGGATAATGCAAAATTAGAAAGCTGAACCCAATGTATCAATATAATAAAAGCTTACCGGCGCATGTGCTGTTAAAACAGCGTGATCCCTGCCGCTGTGGTGTGTGATCCGTGGCCGTGTTCCATTTTAGAATCCAGCGGCAGGGAACATTCTGGCCACTCCCCTCCTCCTGCCCTCACTTACCAACCGGAAGCGCAGGCAAGCTCTCTCCCTGCCCGCGTTCTCGGCAGGGAACACACCTCCCGCCCTCGCTCACCGCTGCCGCTACTGATCCTCCTCTTCAGAGCAGCCTGCGATCGTGGTGGCCGGCTTTAAAGAACCTCGCAGGCCGCTCTCCAACCTCAGTAGCACGTTCCCTCTGATGCATGGGTTCGCATCAGAGGGAACGTGCTACCAAGTTGGAGAGCGGCCTGCGAGGTTTGCTAAAGCCGGCCACCACGATTGCAGGCTGCTTTGGAGAGAAGCAAGCCAGAAGACGCCGGGATGGAGGGAGGGTAAGAAGGGGATCAATACCGGGGGCCAGGGGGAGGGAAAGGGAAAGGTGGCTGCTTTGGGGGAAATGGTGTGTTGGGGGAGACAGAAGGGGCCATGGAGAGATAGGGAGAGGGAAAGGGGGCTGCTTTGGGGGGAGGTGTGCTGGGGACAGACAGCTTTGCTCTGGGGGGAAGACAGAAGGGGCCATGGAGAGACAGGGAGAAGGAAAGGGGGCTGCTTTGGGGGGGAGGGGTGTGCTTGGGGCAAACAGCTTTGCTCTGGGGGAAGACAGAAGGGGCCATGGAGAGACAGGGAGAGGGAAAGGGGGCTGCTTTGGGGGGAGGGGGTGTGCTGGGGGGAGACAGAAGGGGCCATGGAAAGATAGGGAGAGGGAAAGGAGGCTGCTTTGGGGGAGAGGTGTGTGCTGGAGGAAGACAGCTTTGCTCGGGGGGGGGAGAGATAGAAGGACACAGACAGCAGCCAAGGAGAGAGAGATAAAGAAACACAGACAGACAGACACATCTATTCTAGCACCCGTTAATGTAACGGGCCTAAAGTCTAGTGTATCAATAAAAGAGGAAAACATATTCATTTATTTAAAAACTTTTTTACGCCGTTTACAAAAACTAAACTGTTTACATCAATAAGAACATACATAAAAATAAAAAGCAAACTAAAATCTTAAAACTAGAAAATTAAACAATCTCTTCTCTTCAAATATCAGCTAATATATCTCAAGAATACAGTAACAAATAGAATTAAATAGTTTTTTTCTCTTCAAATGCCAGCTGACAAATCACAAAAATGCAGTAACGAACTGAGGGGTCGTTTTACTAGGGCACGCGATAAATGCTAACGCTTCCATTATGTTCTAGACATTTTTGACTTGGACAAAAAGTTGAACGAAAATTTGGTATAAAGATGGACGATTTAGCGACTTGGACGATCAGATCGGCAGGACGTATACTTGGACAATTTTCGAAACAAAAAATATTTGGATGTATTTTTCGAAAATGTGTCCTAAGCTGTTTTTTTTACTTTGGACAGACATATGATCAAACCTATTAATGTACAGTAAAACCTTGGTTTACGAGCATAATTTGTTCCGAAAATATGCTTGTAATCCAAAACACTCGTAGATCAAAGCGAATTTCCCCATAAGAAATAATGTAAATTCAGGCGATTCGTTCCACAACCCCAAAACTTTAACACAAAATACTATACGTACTTGTATTGCAAGACCAGCGTCAGTGAGAGAAGAACCATCGGCTCTCAAAGGGACTGCGAGGAGCTCCAGAAGGACCTGAACCAGCTGGAGAAGTGGGCGGAAAGGTGGCAGATGAATTTTAACATAGACAAATGCAAGGTGATGCACCTGGGTAGGAAAAACAAGGAACATGAATATAGAATGTTAGGTGTAACTTTGGGCAAAAGCGAACAAGAAAGGGACTTGGGGGTACTGATAGACAGGAACCTGAAACCGTTGGCTCAATGCGCAGCGGCGGCAAAGAAAGCAAACAGGATGTTGGGCATGATAAAGCAGGGGATCACGAGTAGGTCGGAGGCCGTCATAATGCCGTTTTACAGAGCAATGGTCTGACCACACTTGGAATACTGTGTTCAACACTGGTCTCCATACCTAAAAAAAGATATAACCCTGCTGGAGAAGGTGCAGAGGCGAGCCACGAAACTAGTAAAAGGTTTGGAAAATTTGAGCTACAAGGAACGACTCGGAAAATTAGGACTGTTCACCCTTGAAAAGAGGAGACTGCGAGGGGACATGATAGAGACTTTTAAAATATTAAAAGGATTTGACAAAATAGACCAAGAAACATCATTATTCACTTTCTCGAATGTGACACGGACAAGAGGTCATGGACAGAAACTGAAGGGCAGCAGGTCCAGGACAAATGTCAGGAAGTTCTGCTTCGCACAGAGAGTGGTGCATGCTTGGAATGCTCTCCCGGAGGAGGTTGTGACGGAGATTACCATTCTGGGATTCAAGCGCAAGTTGGATGCACATCTTCTTGCATATCACATTGAGGGATACGGAAATTAAGGTCTCCAATAGGGAGCACCAAGCTTGGCCTCCGTGTGTGTGGGTTGCCGGACTAGATGGACCTAGGGTCTGATCCGGTGAAGGCGTTTCTTATGTTCTTATGTTCAGTTGTGATGATGTGACGCGTGTAAACTGTATGTACTCGTAGACTTTGCTCGTTTAGAACAGTCACTGCACTCTTGCTGCGTCAGAGAGAGAAGAACCATCGGCTCAGTTGTGATGATGTGACGTGTGTATACTGTATGTACTCATATTGCAAGACTTTGCTCATTTAGAACAGTCACTACACTCCCGCAGCGTCAGAGAGAGAAGAACCATCAGCTCAGTTGTGATGTGTGTATACTGTATGCACTTGTATTGCAAGACATTGCTTGTATATCAAGTTACGAGAAATTTAATCAAATGATTTGCTTGTCTTGCAAAACACTTGCAAACCAAGTTACTTGCAATCCAAAGTTTTACTGTATAATAAATAGCAATAAATACAGAAATAACTATGATATTGGAAAATAAATAAAAGCTAAAATTTATTTAATAGCAAATAGAAGCTAAACTATGATCAATTAATAGCCAATAAATATATATCCATCCTTTCTATTTTCAGGGCTCGGACTGTAAAAAAGTCCACCCTGCACTGGCCCTAATTCCCAGCTACTGGAGTTCTCGTCAAAACCTACTCCCCCACCTTCTGTCTTGCCAAATATTGGACATGACGTAGATCGTTAATAATCCATCCGGCATCAACTTCACTGCTGGAGCTGCTCTGGCATATCATAAATTAACGTATAGCTATTGATCTATCAAGTTTTGTTTCAATACTATCCTCTTTCTATTTAGGAATCCTTTGTGTTTATCCAATGTGTTTCTGAATTCTAGAACTGTTTTTGTTATCTGCACACATTTGTGTCTGCTAATTTAGCCAAACCCTTGTCTTGAATTAAAATGCATACATAGTTATGAAAATTCACGCAGGTAACTCAAATCTCTGCCACTTCCTTCTAAGGAAAACAAACGTTAAAAAAAAAAAATTACCACAATATGTACACTAGTACAAGATTGGAGAGCTATAAAAGTCCATTTCCTCAGCTAAAGTACCATTTTATCAATAGAAACAGCTTTGAAAATTGACCTCATAATGCACACAGAAAAGGTTTCTTTCATGAACTAGATATGGAAAAAGCATGTTATTGCAGCTGTTAAGCTACTCACAATGTACATAATACATGAACCCACTTCAAATGCCATCACTTTTTTTTTTTTGTTTGGTTTTTTTGCAAGGGTGTAGAAAGGTTGTGCAATGTATGAATATTGTTCAAATAAAAATCTCTATAAGGACCATGTTTTGCACTGAAGTTATTGGTTCTCAACTCAACATACATAAGGAAACAACTTAAAATTCTATTCTTCCTTCCTGTACTCCTCTCAGACATTTTCAGGTGTGCCTAGCCCATGATCACCATGCAATCAGCATTTCTTTTAAAATGCCAGACACAGTATTAACAATATAGGCCCAAATTCTGTATATTGCGTCCTATGCTGTGCGTGCAAATCAGTGCACATAACCGATTTACATGCACAAGCCAATCGGTGCCAATAATTGGTAATTAACACCTCATAAATGATGGTAATTGACACTCAGAAGTTAAGTGCACAACTTTGTAAGCGTGTTAAGAACATAAGGATTGTCGTACTGGGACAGACCGAAGGTCCATCAAGCTAACTATGTTTCCAACAGTGGCCAACCCAGATCCCAAGTACCTAGCTAGATCCTACGTAATAAAACAGATTCTATGCTGCTTATCCTAGGAATAAGTAGTGGATTTCCCCAACCAATCTCAATAATGGCCTATGGATTTCTCTTTTAGGAAATTGTACAAAATTTTTTTAAATCCTGCATCAGCAACACAGCAGAGGAACGCCCAGGCGTAAGAAAGCCATGATGGGGCCTGTGCTGCCAATCATGCAGTTTGTTGTAAGGTACTGTATATTGGTCTCGCGGCCGGGGTTCAGATGGGTGGGAGAGATGAAAGGGTCAGCAGGGAGAGGGGGTCCGCGGCGGTGGAGAGTGGGTGGGAGGGATTAAAAAATATTCCACGGGGGTTGGGAGGGAGGAAGGGAGGGAGGGATTGAAGCTGCATGGGTTCTGCTGCACAAGGGATGGGAAAGAGGGAGGGATAGAAGCTGCAAGGGTTCTGCTGCACAAGGGGAGGGAGGGACATAGGCTGCAAGGGTTCTGCTGCACAGGGGGATGGGAGGAAGGGGGAGGGATAGAAAGATACTGCACATGTGGGGGAGAGAAAGGAAATAGGAAGAATTGGGTGGAGGAGAAGAAGGGAGAGATAATCATTGTACAAGAAAAAAAATAAGACTTCCCCAAAAATAAGACCTAGTGCCTTTTTTGGGCCCAAAATTAATATGACACTGTCTTATTTTCGGGGAAACACAGTTGCTATATCAGTAAAAGAACTGGCATCAGAGTCAAAGTGGAGATAATATAAAGGAGTTGGAGTCGTAGGTTTTATGTACTGATTCCACAGCCCTGATAGTTACACCAGTGTGGTAACAGTACTCGTGAGCTAATGGCTCATGGTAACTCACACTTTTGGATGACAATTCAGAAGCTGCCAAAAAAAGTCCGACAGGAAGTAGACCCACAGGATTAGAGCAAATGAAGAAAACAGTGTGAACGGACAATGAGCAATCCACCAGAGCCAGCAGGATAAAATCAGTGATGGCTATTTCAGCCCAAGATATACAATAGCCAAGACCCGACACAGTGATGTGTTTCAGCGAACCAATTCGCCTGTATCAGGGGGTCACTGTATGAAGAACTTCGCTGAAGATGACGTCACATCTATGAATAATAAAACATCCATCCAGAAACGAACAAGAAAACACTAGGCCGTGCATGTACAAACTGCCAGAGCAGCCTTGTTCGTTTTTAGATTGTTTTATTATTCATAGATGTGACGTCATCTTCAGAATCCTAGTGCAAATGGCCAACAATCAACATACATTAAGGGGTGATCACTATAACTGGTGTAAACGTCTGCGAGTTAACATATGTGCGTAAATGATAGAATTCTATAAATTGACGCACGCCTCTGTGTGCTCTGCTCAAATTCTGCCCATGCACAATACATGCTCTTAAATCATGGCATACACTTTTCTGCTATTCTGTATTCTCTGAGGCTACTTACAAATGTAAATGCCTACAATGTCGTCATTTGTGTATATCATCCTGCCACCTAGGTGGTTTCTTATAGTATTATATTTATACCGTAGTATTATTGTTATAGTATCATCCTATAACTGTTTTGCAATATTCAGTAGACCCTTAACACTTTAGTGATTACCTAATATGTTAAACCTGCCTGAAATAACTCAATATATTAAGAGTGAGTGAGTGTTGGTGGGGGTTCCATAACGCTATGGTAAAATAATAAATTCAAGGGAAGAAATTTTGCAGCAGTAAGCAAATTCTCCTGACATTTCCACATCTCTAAAATGGCATAAATCAAAAGCCCTTCCTTGTTTCTTCAGCATTCACTATAAATCACTTCTCTAAGCTCTCAGTACAAATGCATTCCTCAGCCCAGACATTGTTTCCCCTGTTCATGATCTGATGTCATGAAGCAGCTGAACGCCACTTGTTCTCTGTAGGCAGTGTGTTTTTAAGCAGTAAGTCTCAGACATAAAAGTGAAGTTGCTTACCTTTAATGGACGCTCTCCAAAAATAGTACAATACATCAGACACAGTCTAAAGGTATCTGATGCCCTAGATCAGGGGTGCCCAAAAGATTGATCGCGATCGATCAGTAGATCGCAAAGGTAACATGAGTTGATCGCTTGCCTTTGCATCCTGTTCTCCCTGCTTCCCCGTCGCCAGGCCTGGCGTGTACAAGCGCCAGGCCCACAGCCTCCAACCGCCCCCCGCTGCCCCCACCCCGACGTTAATTCTGATGTTGGAGAGGAAGTTCCGGGCCAGCCAATCGCTGCCTGGCTGGCCCAGAACTTCTTTTCTGATGTCAAAATTGACGTCGGGGGAAGGCTTGTGGGCCAGGTGGTTTTACGTGCCTGGCCTGGCGTCGGGGAAGCAGGAAGAAATCTGCGGTGGTGGCTTAGGGAGGGCAGGGAGAGAGAAAGACAGACAGAAAGAAAGAAAGGGGAAGCAGGGAGAGAGAAAGAAAGGAAAAAAAAGAAAGGGAGGGCAAGAAAGACAGACAGAAAGAAAGAAGGGGGCAGGGAGTGAGAAAGAAAGACAGAAAGAAAGGAGGGCAGGGCGAGAGAAAGACAGAAAGAAAGGGGCAGGGAGAGAGAAAAAAAGACAGAAAGAAAGGGGGCAGGGAGAGAGAGAAAGAAAGAAAGGGGAGGGGCAGGGAGAGAGGAAGAAAAAGTTGGCTCATGGAGGGACAGAGAGATATTGGTTGAGGAATAGAATGAGGTCTGGAGGAAAGGAAGCATGCAGGAGGCAAAAAGAAAGAAAGAAATGGAAAAATTATGTTCTTACCTGTTAATTTTCTTTCCCTTAGACGCAGCAGATGAATCCAGAGACCAATGGGATAGCTCACATCTACCAGCAGGCGGAGATAGAGAAACTGATTAACAGATGGTCCTATTGGCTGGCACTCCTCCTGTTTATCCAGTATAGCTCCTTGCCCAAGCATCCATAACTATCAATAGGCATAGCATGTAAAAAACTTCTTTCCCATAAACAATCCGCAAGAATAACAAACTGCGAAAGTTGCAAAAGAGAAAACCGAGAGCCAACAACCAAAAAAGGGGTGCGGCTCTGGATTCAACTGCTGCGTCTAAGGGAAAGAAAATTAACAGGTAAGAACATAATTTTTCCTTCCCTAGCAACAGCAGCAGATGAATCCAGAGACCAATGGGATGTAGCAAAGCAATCCTCAATCTGGGTGGGAAGCAAACGCCGCCTCCGCAACATCCGACGCACTAAACAAATCTACTGCAGGCGCCCCCACATCCAACCAGTAATGCTGAGAGAAAGCACTCTTGGAAGACCAAGAAGCCGTGAGACAAACTCCTCCAAGGAAAATACCTCTAGACCGAGTCCAAGAAGTAGCCATCACTCTGATGGAACGGTCATGAAGTACTTTCGCCAACCGCTTCCGTGCCATCAAGCAAGCGTAAAGAATGTCCTCCTGGACCCATCGAGCCATGGAGGCTTTGGAAGCCGCCATATGTTTGAGGCGTCCCTTGAAGAATACAAAAAGGTGATCTAAACAACGAAAAGTCATTAGAAACCTTGCTCGCGGAGAACGCTATGCACTTTCAAAAAATGCAGTGAAATAAAAGCATGTCTCCCCATTTCTCCCCCCAGGAAGAAGGAAGGAAAAGGGAGCGTGTCATAAAAGAAAGGAGGACACATCCTTAGAAAGAATCGAGGTACCATCCGAACTGATACCCCAGATTTTGGAAATCAGAAATGGGAATCCCCGCTGAACAATGCCTGCAATTCCGAAAACTGCAGAGCCGAAGCCCTGGCCATAAGAAACCCGTGTTCAACAGCACAAGGAGGAAATGAAGTCTTCGGTAAACTGCGAAGAAGTACCTGAAGATTGTACTCCGGACAGGGCTTCTAAGAGGTGTTCAAATATACCGTACTCCGTTTAGGAACTGAACTACATGAAGCTGAGAAGTAATCGAAGAGCAATATACCTAGCCCTTGTAACAAGCTATGAATGGCACTTGAAGCTGAAGGGAATTGAACGCTAAGCCATCAACAATACACCTGTTCCAAAAAGGAACTCAGGAAAGGTGCAAATGTTGAGAAGTATCCAAGAAAGGAAAAACCTCCAAAAGGAAGCAGAAGCCACAGGAGAAGACGTCTGTAGCGCCTGGATAAGAGAAGAAACAACCTGCTTCGCATAACCCGTACACGTCAGTCAAGACTGCTCAAAAGCTAGGTCGTAATACCAAAGTAGTATGAATATCCATGTTGATCGTACCCAAGGTGAGCAAATCCGGAGATACCAGGAAACTTCTTAGTCCGGTTGTCGAAAGGCTCATCAGAGCCACATAGCAAGGATGGCGCAGCCAAGCCAGAGATTCTACAAATACTGTGCCCGGAAAGCGAGCTTGAGAGGGCAAATCCAAGCCATCATCAGCCAGGGGAAAACACTGAAAAAGAGAAACCAGAGGTGAGAAAGAAGCCACGCCGTTACCCCCTCTAACTCCCACTCCCTGTGCCTGCCGAAGAAGCTAGGAAGCATGGAATTGTGAGACGAGGCCATGAGGTCAAATTCCAGGAGATCTCACGTCCACAAAAAAGCTGGAACGCCTGAGCCAAAATTCCCAATATCCAGGATGTAGAAGATTTCACTATTACAACTCACTGAAGAGAAAATCTCAACAGGAGAAACATTGCCAGTTCACTGAAGAGAAACCTCAACAGGAGAAACAGAATGGCAGTCTCACTGAAGAGAAACCTCAACAGGAGAAAATAATTTTCCAGTCACAGCCAGAATCCAGGAGCTAGTTGAATAGCGACTTTCACCTGCTGGGAGATAGAGAATACTGGATAAACAGGAGGCGTGCCAGCCAATAGGACCACCTGTTAATTAGTTTCTCTATCTCCGCCTGCTGGTAGATGTGAGCTATCCCATTTGTCTCTGGATTCATCTGCTGCTGTTGCTAGGGAAATTGGATTTACAGTCAGAAGAAGGAAGTGCAACTAGAGACTCATGAAATCACCAGACAGCTAAGGTAGGAAAAATTATTTTATTTTAAATTTAGTGATCAAAATGTGTCTGAATTTATATCTGTTGTCTATATTTTGCACTGTGGCCCCCTTTTACTAAACCGTGATAGCGGTTTTTAGCTCAGGGAGCTTATGAGTGTCGGGAGCAGCGCGGGGCATTCTGCGCAGCTCCCTGTGCTAAAAACCGCTATCGCGGTTTAGTAAAAGGGAAGTATATTTGTCTATTTTTGTATAGTTGTTACTGAGGTGACATTGCATATTTTAAAGTCATCTGACTTGACCTCTTTGAAAAAGCCCCGAATATAAATGATAATTAACATTTTCTCTGCGTACAGTGTGCTTTGTGTTTTTAAAATTTTATTGTTGGTAGATCGTTTTGACTTGGTCATTTTAAAAGTAGCTCGCAAGCCCAAAAAAACTGTAGGCACCCCTGCCCTAGATGAACTTTCAGCCATGTGCCTCTCCACCACATCCCCAGGGGTGGTTCTACTCCCTAATGCCTTCATAGTCCAGTAATCTCCCCTTCTTTTCCAGGTAGCCAACAAGCCGCCTTCCCCTTCTGCCTTCCCCAGGTGACCAGTATCTCTCCTTCCCTTCCTCATCTGGGTCCAGCATCTTCCCATCCCCCTTCTTCCTCTATGTTCACCTTCTCTTTCCCTATCCTGGCCTTATGCCCAGTTCCACCCACCCTACCCAACCACCACCTTTGTGCCCCAGCCATCACCACTGTCACCCTACTTTCAATGATGGCATGAGACCTTTCAGTAGAGGTCTGTGTGGAAGTGATGTTATTCACCCCCCCCCCTGCAAACCAGAGACGCATAGGGGAAGGGCCGATTGGCTTGTTAAACAATTACATTGCATGCACAAATTGACAATGCACACAGATTTACATATGTAACCTTGGTCGCACTATACAGAATCAAGTTCAATGCGTGTGTTACATGGTCAGAAAAATACTTACGGGTCAATTTTCAGTGGGCAGGGAATTTTTTTGAATGTTGGCTTCAGCTTTATTTTTTTTTTTTTAACGTCTATTCAGTGGCACTGAATACATTGCCATAATCCATGTTGTGGAAATAGTCAGCTCCTGTACACAAGGGGCCCGATTCTAAAAATGGTGCCCTAAGTTAGGTGGCAGTGGGTTCCCCACAGCCGCCTAACTTAATTAGTTTAAATGTTGCTCTAATTAGCTGCACCAATTAAAAAACATTTAAAATGCCATTTAAAAATATGGAGGCATCTAAGAGCGCCTCCAAAAAGAGTGCCATTATCACGCCTACGAAAGCACCTTACAACACCTAACACCACTGTAGCCATTGTTAAAGCCAGAAGTGGCATTAGGCATGATAAGATAATGATAATAATAATAACTTAATTTTTCTATACAACCATAGTCGAAAGACTTCTAGGCGGTTCACATTGAAGAAGGCTGGACAATCAGCAAATTACAGAATGCAAGAAGTGAAAAGTTACATAAGAAATAGGTAAAGGGCAGTGGAATACATCGAAGTTGGCAAAGGGAAAAAATCCCGAATTACAGAGTGCAAGAAATGAAAGGTAACATGAGAAGTAGGTAAAAGGCAGCGGATTTCATCTAAGATTGGCAGAGAGAAAAAAATCCATGTGAGAGAGGGGCATCTGTTTGGGAGATGAATTGGTCAAATAGGGCGGTTTTAATTGATTTTCGGAATGCCTCCATGGATGCAATTCTTGTGAAAGGTGCCAGAAATGTAGGCCTCGAAAATCCTGGCCTACATTTCCGGCACCTACCTTTCATGTAGCCGCAACTCTGTAAACGGCACCATTGCACGATTGACATGCGGCTGGCGTCCATTTTTAAGTCGGCTGCCGATAATGGCGCCATTTACAGAATCCGGGCCAAAGACAATTCACTTTAGGTCTGATATTCAATGGGCCTACAGTAACTGTCTAATTATAAAATTGTCCCTCATGGTTTCTAAACTATTCACGTATCATCCGACTGTTATTACTTTTGAATTCAAAACTAGGCATGTGCAATTGATCAGTCTCCAATGTTTCTTGGTATGAATGCCTTCTGTTTTCTTGTTCCCAATTAATTCTTACAATTGGCAAGGTCTATGATAAATTTATACTAGATCTCCAGAGTGCAAATAGAAGCTTCAGTTGTTTGCTATTTGATATGTACTGCAGTGGCACACCAAGCATGGGGCAGTGGGTATAATCCACCCCAGGTGCAGGCAGTAAGGGGTTTCACAGGGTCAAGTGCCCTTGAGTTTGCCCCTGACGAAGAACATGAAATGGGGCTCTGTAAGGTGATCAGTGCAGGCACTCCCTTTCAATGGACTTGAATGGACTTATACAATGGATGTAATTTGCAGGCTTCAGCAAGATAAGTTCTTTTTTTGATATTTATCTGAGCTTGATAGATGGTTGAATATGGCTCTGCTCTTTATATCTGTAAACTTTTTGAAGTGATTTACCGATATGGTTGAGTAACAATTAACTCTTTATAAAAAAACTTTTTGCACTTGGCACTGTGGGCACTGCTTGGGAACTTGTAAAAAATTGTTTTACATAAGTTAACTCTGTGGTTAGTTTTTTAACAAAATATAAAAAAACATATAGAATCAGAAAATATCTAGAATCAGAAAATAATATTAAATATTGAACTAAGGCCAGTACTGGGCAGACTTGCACGGTCTGTGTCTGCATATGGCCTTTTGGGGGAGGATGGGCTGGAAAGGGCTTCAATGGCTGGGAGGGTGTAGATGGGCTGAAGTAGGTTTTGAGGGAGATTTCGGCAGTTGGAACCCAAGCACAGTACCGGGTAGAGCTTTGGATTCTTGCCCAGAAATAGCTAAGAAGAAAAAATTAAAAAAATTTAAATTGAATCAGGTTGGGCAGACTGGATGGACCATTTGGGTCTTTATCTGCCGTCATCTATTATGTTGCTATGTTTATGTTATATACGTAGGGCTGGATATAAAGGATGTTTGTGGGCTGTTCCTGCTGGGCACCTTAGGGTGCTTTCATGTGCGGATAAACCCTGGTGAACTCTCAGAACCTATGAGAAGTTCCCATAAACTAATTGAACAGCCCTGTGTTTAAACAACCTTACTTAAGGTTTCTTATGCAAAAGCCCCAACGGTAACCCACAGTCTCAAATGCTTTATTAAGAGTTGGGAGCTGGTCTTTTTTTCTATAGCAGGGGTAGGCAATTCCGGTCCTCGAGAGCCGGAGCCAGGTCAGGTTTTCAGGATATCCACCGTGAATATGTACGAGATGGATTTGCATGCACTGCCTCCTTGAGATGCAAATCTATCTCATGCATATTTATTGTGGCTATCCTGAAAACCTGACCTGGCTCCAGCTCTCGAGGACCGGAATTGCCTACCCCTGTTCTATAGTAATATTTAAAATTCCACATTTTTATATGTTGTATATTGCTGACATTTCAGGTTCTATGGTGTATGGCTACTGAAGGGGAGGAGCCATGGGTAGTTACCCCTACCCCCTAAAGTTGGAACTTTTTCCCTAGAAAATAAAGCACCGCTCCTTCTTTATCTGTTCCAACAGCTTAGGAATAGTTTCTTGAGCTCTTTACTTGCCTCACTGATTGATAGTAGAGCTTTGTTGTATTAAAGCCAGGTGCAGGCTGTGCTTTTTAAATGTACCATTTTAGCAACTGACTGAGTCGATGCCAGCATTTGCAGGCTCTAGTTTGTAGGGCCTGAAGTAGTCAGTGGATCATTATAGCTTCTGTCTCTTTTGGCGCGTCTAAATAATTTTATTGGCCAAAGATGTCAGCTCCAGGATCTTCATTTTGAAGAAGATAGATCTCATTTGGCATTTGTTGCATCGATAGTTTGAGTCTGTCATTGTCAACAAAGTTGTATCTCGGTAGTTTTGCTCGTCAAAGGCTCTGTTCCATGTCCATGGACTCTTGATATCTTTGATCTGCACTGAAAGGCACCATGGCACTCAGGCTTTTCTGTGGTGTTTTCTGTCAGCCCTATGTCAGTCTTTTTCTTGAAACTGCTGAATTTCTGGCTCAGTGGCTTGAGGCCCAAGGCCATTTTTAGCATTCTACACTTGCTTTTTCACAACAGGGCATACCAACACATGATTTATTTGGCTATTCTGACCTCTTACATAGTAGTAACATAGTAGATGATGGCAAATAAAGACCCAAATGGTCCATCCAGTCTGCCCAACCTGATCCAATTTAATTTTTTGTTTTTCTTCTTCTTAGGTATTTCTGGGCAAGAATCCAAAGCTCTACCCGGTACTGTGCTTGGGTTCCAAACTATTGAAAAGTTCTTTTTTATTATATAGACTTACACAAAAAAACATTACAATTCAACACATTACAAGTCTCCGTCAAAGCTCATTCCAGCCCATCTACACCCTCCCAGTCATTGAAGCTCTCCCATCCTCAACCAGGCCACATACTGTGCAAGTCTGCCCAGTACTGGCCTTAGTTCTTGGTGGCATTCTACCAAAACCAGCAGTTATCTTTCTCCCATGAGAATCTTAAAACAAAGGACAAACAATGCGCCCATCAGAAAGCCACTCATTCTCTTTATCACAGGCTGGGCACTTTCTGAAGCCAGCCATCTCCATGGACATGTTATAGACTTAAGTAGCTAAATTAAGAGCAGCTCTGGGAAACAGAAACAATTATTAATTTTTTTTTTTTTTAAATAAATAAAAAGTTATCAATAGGAAAACAAAATTAGAATTTAAAAAATTGAAAATTGTAGAAAACCTCATAAAGGTGGCAAACAGCTACTTTCACGCCTGGTCAGCTCGGTGGAAACAAAGAAGCCAAGGCACTATCATAGCGACAGAAACATGTGTGAATGGCTGCACGCGTTCAAAAGCGAAGATATGAGCGAGTTACTCAGTCTCAAATGATGTCACCTGCTGGTGTGGCTGATTCATCCTGCTTGGTGATGATTAATGGATTCTATCTACAGCATTAGCAGAATCTAGTCGATGATCACAGAACGGATGCCTACAATTCTCTCAGGTAATTTTACATGATTACAGGGTGGGTTCTGCATTATCCATAAAATAATTAAGTTAATTTTTAAGGGTTTAATTTTCTCCCTCAACTGTAGCTTATACTTGATTACACAGCCAAAGTACAGCAGCAAGTCTATAAAACTTTAGCAATATCATAGCATTTTCATTAATTTACTAGCTTGGAGCCAATGTATCAAACATTATAGGCAATATTAATCTACTTTTCTCCAATTCCAAGTTCAATCTTTAAAGAACCTGGCCTCAAGCCCAAAAATAGAAATTAGTTCCTCAGATTAATTTTCCTCTTCTAGAAAGGATTCTTGTTACTGTATTTAAAATAAAGGCATTAAGCCAAGACTTTTTTTTTTTTTAAATTATTGACAGGACTATTAGTCAAAGACAACAGCACTTAATGTAAGTTGGTAGCCACTGAGGCTCTTTAATGGGATAAATCAAGAGATAAATATTGATCCACCCAGAACAAGACAGCATGCCTTGCAAGCATCAGGTGTGTAGAAGTCACCACAAATACAACTACCATCACGCCAACAATGAAGGGGAGGCCGTTCTAGTACAGAGCGCCAACGTTTAGAGGCTGTATCAGCACAGGCTGTATCCTATCCCACAGAAACATTTAGGCCCGGATTCTATAAACGGTACCGGCAGCCAACCTAAGGCTGCTGACGGCGTGTCAATCACACTACGCAGCTCAGTGAAAGGTAGGCGCCAGAAGTGTAGGCCAGGGTTTTCAGGGTCTACATTTCACGTGAACTGCGGCTAAGGAGGCGCTTCATGGCGGCTAAAGCCACTTCTGGCGTTAGCCGCACACACCTGCAGTGGTATTAGGCGTTGTAAAGCGCCTCTGTAGCCATGATGCAGGCACGATTTTTTTTTGGGGGGCAACTATATTTTTCTTTTAAAACCACTTAAGTTAGGCGTCGGTAGGGCACCTACTTGCTCCGTTTATAGAATATGGGCCTTAGGGTTGTTAGTTTATATTTTAGAGAATACTAGCATAAAATGCTGCTGGTTTGCCTCAAGGTAGGCATACCCACACACACAAGGTCTATAGCTAGCATTTACGTTGCACCCAATTCAACACGTGCATGCATTAACTTACGGTATACTAATAGCAGCTGGTATAAATGATACCGTGTTTCCCCAAAAATAAGACACTATTTTATATTAATTTGGGGCCCAAAAAAGGCACTAGGTCTTATTTTCGGGGCTGTCTTATTTTTTTTCATGTAATGATCATCTCTCCTTTCCTCTCCTCCACCCCAATTCTTCCTATTTCCTTTCTCTCTTCCACATGTGCAGCATCTTTCCTCCCCTCTCACCCATCACCTTGTAAAGTATCTTTCTAACCCTCCTTCCCTTCCCTTGTGCAGTAGAACCCTTGCAGCTTCTATCCCTCCCTTCCTCCCATCCTCCCATGTAGCATCTTTCTATACCCCCGCCGCTGCACACCTCCCCCCCTCTGCCCGCTGACCCTTCTCTCCCTCCCATCTGAACCGTGAGACAGGAATACCTTATAACAAACCGGCAGCGTCGGCACTCGGCATACTGATGACATCATCAGCAGAGAACGCCCCGGAGATAGAAGGCAGCGAAGCAGTCTGTGTAGATGCTGCCGAGTGCCAACGCTGCCGGTTTATTATAAGGTATTCCTGTCTCATGATTCAGATGGGAGGGAGAGATGGGTCGGTGGGGGGGGGGTGCAGCGGTGGGGGGATGAAGCGCTGCTGCTGCCACCGGCAACTAGGGCTTATTTTCAAGGGTAGGGCTTATATTAAGACCTACCACGAAAATCATGCTAGGGCTTATTTTCAGGGTAGGTCTTATTTTTGGGGAAACATGGTAACTCAACTTATGACATACCCACCCCCTCCCCTGTGAATTCTGTCTATGGAGGTCATTTTTGAATATCCACATTCAGTGAGCTTTTTATAAAATACTGAGGAAAACTGTGTTTGTACAGGCTTAGAAGTCTCTTTTCCTACTTACATGACCCACACAAAATCAAGCTTTCTATGAGCAAAAAAGAGGAGGAAATCATAGCACCTTTCCCTGGAGCTTTCCTCAAATGATCTGGACAGTACCATTTAATTTCAGATATAAACAATTATAGGGAAACTGGTTCCTCTATGAGACTTTGGACGGTTCCAAATATGCCTTACATATTATCCCCTCCCCCATAGGGAAAAAAAATTCTATTAATGCAATTCCTCAAAGACTAAAGACAGAGACCATCCCAGCTATTAGGGCTAATTATGCAAGGCAAACCAAAGGTAAGACACACACTGCTTCTAGGGTAAAGATACTTTCCAGGTGACTCTCCACCCTCAGCCCCAATGCCTGAGATCCCTGTTGAGGAGAACAGCCAAAAAAGGCTTTTGGGTTCAATGCTCATAATGCTGACAGATGCCAAAAGCAGCAAGAAAACAGTTTGATAAAAATATTAAATATAGCATTAAAACTAAAAAAAAGATTAAACAGATGTGAATTATAAAACCATAATGCTCGCTTTGTGGTTAAATATTTATACTTTTTAGCTGGCCATTCTTTGCAAGGTCTGTTATGCCTGAAATATGTAGTGTATCTAGATCCCAAAGAAGCAATTTGTTAATTGAATTTTGTATGCCAAGCTCTCTACTGGAGCATAGCTATTAAATATGTCCAACAAGGCAGCAGCACTCTTGTTGCATAAAAATTATTTTACCTTAGTAGCAATTAATAATGGGCCCTCCTGTCAAACCTTTTTCTATTGTACTAAGGAAAACTAAAGATGGGCTGAAAGTTTTGACCATTTCCACTGCGGTAACAGAGCTCAAGTTGTTTTCACAACTGGGATCCGTGATCTTTAAATTGAAATTTCTGTTCTAATGGGTAACATCCTGGTGGGTTTATTTTATAGCCTCTTCACCCCCTTTGCCCTCTCCTACCTACACTGGCGCTGTGGTGTAAACAAAATAAACAAACACAAAAGACTTTTCCTCTCTCTGTTAAATCCTAACTCACGTTCGCGGTCTAACACCAGCTCTGGCAGGATACACGTTTCAAATCTGACATATTGTAATCACAAAACAGAAAACAAAATTATTTTTTTCTTCCTTTTGTTGTTTGGTCATTATTCAAATCATGTTGGTTCCTTCCTTACACCACAGATCATATCTTCATCATACTCTATACCTAGCCCTTTCTCAGTCTCTATAGCATGGTTCATAGTCTCATAGCACTGTCACTCCAACACTTCAATGGTATTCATCATATTTTCACCCACTGCCCCACATCCCATTTTTACAAGCTCATCATTGAGTTCTTGTAACCCAAACATATCCATATCTTGTAACCCAAACATATCCATATCATCTAAGACTTACCGACATTGAAACGTATAAGTACATCACGGGACGCATCGAGTCAGAAGATGATATCTTCTGGCTCATGGGACCCTCAACCACCAGAGGGCATCCGATGAAAATCAGGGGAGGGAAGTTTCATGGCGATCCCAGGAAGTACTTCTTCACCGAAAGAGTGGTGGATCATTGGAACAGACTCCCACCCCAGGTGATAAAGGCCAGTAGCGTAACGGATTTTAAGAAAAAATGGGATACTCACGTGGGATCTTTAAGGGAGTAAATTCAGGGGGGGGATACTTGGAATGGGCAGACTTGGTGGGCTATAGCCCTTTTCTGCCGCTTTTTCTATGTTTCTATGTTTCTATGTGTTCTCTGCCCTTTCCAAAATGTTGATGTAGATATTCTGCAGGCTCTGGACTGGAGCAATGAATGTACTTTCTGGGTCGAGAATACAGTACTTCCTTAACTTTTTCAGCAATCACCCGGAGAGAAGGTTGCAGGATTATATCTGGACTGGCTGGGACTTGAACACCCTTCTCCCATTCTTGCTGAGAATTTGGAATTTTCACGGCACTTAGGTCTTTCCGGAATACCTCTGCAGGTCTCTTTTGTTCATTAGCTGAGGGTTTTGACTTGCTCTTGTGTTTAGCACAGGAAGAAAAAGAAGCAAATTCTTTCCCCTTTTACTAAACTCTCGCGCTCTGTCCTGCTAACAGCCCAGATGCATCAGGATGAAACGCCACCGGAATTTCAGCAACAGTTCAGCGCTGCCTTCTTTACTAAACCGCCGCACCGCGCTAGCGTTTTTTAGCGCCAGGAGCCACGCTGAATGCCCCACGCTGCTCCCGACGCTCATAGGAACTCTATGAGCATCGGGAGTAACACAGAGCATTCAGCGCGGCTCCTGGCACTAAAAACCACTAGCGTGGTACAGCAGTTTAGTAAAAGAGGCATCGCTGAACTGTTGCTGAAATTCTGGTGGCGTTTCATCCTGACGCATCTGGGCTCTTAGCAGGACAGAGCACGAAAGTGATAATCTTCACCACATCCGGGCCACAGCAGGGGCCGGAGTGAGCGGCCATGGTAACACCGGAACAAATGGCTGCAGGGTGCGCATAGAAATCACCTGTTTCAGTTGCTCTGGGTGGCGTTGAACGAGAGTCTGTTCCTGGTCTAGGCAGAGGCCTAACTACAGCGGGAAGGTACGTTTTTAAAAAATGCAATAAAAAAAAACAGTGACAGTGAAAGGAGAAAAGCCCTATTGCAATCTGAAGGCATGGAGAGGAGGGTCAGTCACCGAATCGGCCAGGCTGATTTTTTAAAAATATAAATCGATTCAAATTGATTCACCCGAAGTGAATCGGTGAATCGATTTGAATTGTGAATCGGGCAGTACTAGGAAGGAGTATAGAAAGCAAATAAGTATGATGGTTTTCACAAAGTGAAACTGCACAAAAGGTTATGCTAACAATGCTAATGGTCTGAGAAACTTGCAAAAATGAAACAAGGTTCAAAGAAGAGCGATCAAGATGGTAAGGGGGATGGAACTGCTCTCATATGAGGAAAGACTAAAAAGGTTAGGGCTCTTCAGCTTGGAAAAGAGACGGCTGAGGGAAGATAGCATTGAAGTCTACAAAATCCTGAGTGGAGTAGAACGGGTACAAGTGGATCGATTTTTCACTCCATCAAAAATTACAAAGACTAGGGGACACTCGATGAAGTTACAGGAAAATACTTTTTAAAAACAATTAGAGGAAATTTTATTTCACTCAGAGAATAGTTAAGCTCTGGAACGTGTTGCCGGAGGATGTGGTTAGAGCGGATAGCTTAGCTGGTTTTAAAGAAAGGTTTGGACAAGGTCCTGGAGGAAAAGTCCATAGTCTGTTATTGAGAAAGACATGGGGGAAGCCACTGCTTGCCCTGGATTGCTAGTATGGAATGTTGCCACTCTCTGGGATTCTAGAATCTTGCTACTCTTTGGGGATTCTGTATGGAATGTTGCTACTCCTTGGGTTTTGGCCAGGTACTAGTGACCTGGATTGGCCACCGTGAGAACGGGCTACTGGGCTTGATGTACCATTGGTTTGACCCAGTAAGGCTATTCTTATGTTCTAATTCAGTGGGAAAAAACGTTACTATAAAAGCTACAAAAATCAGTTTTAGGTCAGCTCTTGCACATAAAACAGCATTTTTATGTGCAAGAAAGGGACGCTAAGAAAGGTGGTTACAGAAATGTTTTGTTCAAGTTGGACCAAAAGAAGCAAAACGCTCTGCTTGGTTGCAATTTATTTTCCCGTGTTCTACAGTTATTTTTACAGTTCAATACCTTTATCAAAGGCAAGAGGCCACCAAGCAGGTGAGAAAAGTGCCACTGAATGAGGATCTCAGAAAGCGAACCAAAATGTCTTTGTTGAACAATGGCCTGAAGGTACAAACATGTTCAATGATCTGTATCTTCCAGACTGAATCACATTATTGTTCATTTTCTTTATCAAGTATAAGTATGAGTACACAGCTAACCCTCAAACCACACGGACCGGGTAGAGCTCAGTAAACACAGCTGTGTGATTTTGCTGAGATTTTAAATTAGTTGGGGGGATAATCTAGAGTGATGCAAACTCTTTGGAGAGCTTAGTTGGACATACAGTCACACATGACAATACAGCACAAGGTTTTTCTTGTCATAAAATAACATGAGAGTTTAAAGCTTTTCTTATTACAAAGCAGTTTAAAAGGAGAATATCAGTCAATCAAGTTAATTTCTTACTAGTTCCAGAGCTCAAGGCAGAACCATAATATAGAAACATAGAAAATGATGGCAGAAAATGGCCATAGCCCATCAAGTCTGCCCACTCTAATGACCCACCCCCCTCAACTTTACCCCCCTAGAGATCCCACATGCGTATCCCATTTACTTTTAAAATCTGGCACGCTGCTGGCCACAATCACCTGCAGTGGAAGTTCGTTCCAATGATCAACCACCCTTTCGGTGAAGAAATACTTCCTGGTGTCGCCATGAAATTTCCCTCCTCTGATTTTTAGCGGATGCCCTCTTGTGGCCGAGGGTCCTTTAAGAAAGAAGATATCATCTTCCACCTCGATACGGCCTGTGATATATTTAAATGTCTCAATCATGTCTCCTCTCTCTCTACGTTCCTCGAGTGAGTACAGCTGCAATTTATTCAGCCTTTCCTCATACGGGAGATCCCTAAGCCCCGAGACCATCCTGGTGGCCATTCTTTGAACCGGCTCGACTCTCAGAACATCTTTTTGGTAATGTGGCCTCCAGAATTGTACACAATATTCCAGGTGAGGTCTCACCATGGATCTGTACAACGGCATGATGACTTCGGGCTTCCGGCTGACAAAGCTTCTGCGGATACAACCCATCATTTGTCTAGCCTTGGATGAAGCCTTCTCCACCTGATTGGCAGTTTTCATGTCTTCACTGATTATCACTCCTAAATCCCGTTCTGCTACAGTCTCGGCTAAGGTCTCACCATTTAGTGTGTAAGTTCTGCATGGATTTCTGCTGCCAAGGTGCATGGCCTTACATTTTTTTGCATTGAAGCCGAGCTGCCAAGTCGAGGATCAATGTTCCAGTAGAAGTAGATCTTGAGTCATACTGTCGGGCAAAGTGCTTTTACCTACTATGTTGCAGAGTTTGGTGTCATCGGCGAATAATAGTATTTTACCTTTAAGCCCCTGAGTCAGGTCATTTAGGGGCTTAAAGGTAAAATAACATATTAAGAACCATAATTTTAAAAAAATGAAAAGGTTATTCCATATAAATAAAATTCAACCATTAAGTATAAAAGAAAAAACAATGGGCTCCTTTTACAAAGGTACGCTAGCATTTTTAGTGCATGCACCGGATTTACGTGCGCTACCCGAAAAACTACCGCCTGCTCAAGAGAAGGCGGAAGCGGCTAGCGCGCATTATTCCGCGCGTTAAGGCCCTAACGCACCTTTGTAAAAGGAGCCCAATATAGTACAAGATCCTTTATCCATAATCTTTGGGACCAGGCATATTTTGGTTTTCGGAATGGTAATGTTAAAGTTAGAAAAAAAAAAAAATCATAAAATTGCCACCGAACCTTTTTTTTTTAAATTTCAAAATAAGGCAAACATTGAAAAATGAAGCACTTCAAACACAAACTTGGTTCACCAAAGAGTCTGCACAAGGCCCTGCCTCAAATGTTCACGTAGGACTGCCTAGCTTTTAAGATCCTACACGACATCCTCCCTCCCCTAATTCCACCATCTTGGAACTCCTTGAGCCCTGATTCCACCAGATCCACCCAAAAACTTAAACTATCCTTCCCCTCGCTAAAAGGCATCCGCTATGCGGGAAAATTAAGGAAATCTCTCTTCTTCAGAATCACCGAGCTTTGGAATAACCTCACTGCCCCACTACAGAATCTGGGCTCCTTCCAACTATTCCGAAAGTGTCTGAAAACTAGGCTATTCACAAAAATGTAACGCTCTCTTCCCCCCTATACTCAACCTCCAACCCCATTATGTTGTTCCTTCTTTGCATTAAGCTCTTATAAACCGTGCTGAACTCCATAATTATGGAGAGGATGCAGTATATAAACTTAAGGTTTAGTTTAGTTTAGTACAGGTATAAAATAAAATATCGGAGCGCATATCCCAACAATTGACAACCCTGACAACAGCTGATGAACGAGAACCATGTTGCTTATGGAAAGAGTGTGTACGTCCGCCTCAAGAACGTCTGAAAAATAATGTCACTGTGCTATTCACAAAGGGTCATTTTTACAAAGCCGCTACCACGGCATTACTGAGGAAAGAGTCGCAAACATTAAACACGTCAAGTACCTTCAAACACAAACTTGTGCACCAAAGAGCCTTCAGTTGGCCATATGCGCACACTGGCTGACATGTCCCTGCCTCAAATTTTCATGAAGGCTAAAAAATAAAATATAGGACTGCAAACATTAAACACGTCAATCACTTCAAACACACACAGTCACATTATCTTCTGTCTGTATTCAGATGGTGCAGGAACAGTGGAAGTCTTTTTTAAAGACTTCTTCCTGTGTATTCTGTCCAATTAACAAAGGTTTCTGTTTCAGTAGTCTCTCTTTGATCGAGCAGACCAGTGTTTTTCAACCTTTTTACACCTATGGACCGGCAGAAATAAAAGAATTATTCTGTGGACCGGCATCAGTCCGTGGACCGGCGGTTGAAAAACATGGGGCCAAGTCGTGGGCCAGACCCCGCCCATCTCTACCCAATCTCCACCCCAGACCCCGCCCCCATAATAGTACTAATTGCACCTTGCACGTCCCGTGCCTCATCTGGAAGCCTTCCCTCTGACGTTGCAACGTCAGAGAGAAGGCTTCCGGCTCAGGCGCAGGATGCCCGTAGGAGCCACTGCCCGTGGCTTTGTGCACTGAATCAGTGAGGATGAGGGAGCTGGCTCGAAGATAACGCCACATCGATCGCACCGTGCCGATCTACGCACATACAATATAGGCATCTTTTATAGAATCAGGGCTATAGGGTCTTATTCTATATACAGCGCCCAAAAAATCAGCGCTGACTAAAATGGCGTGATTCTATAAGGTATCTTTTACAGAACCACACTTAGCGTCTGTGTGCATCGCATACCTTAGGCGCACCCATTCGGCGCCTAAGTTGTGCACGCATCAGGTGTATTGTATAACAATACGCATAACGTTTAGAAATGCCCACGATCTGCCTCGCCCCCTTTTTAAATGTGCGCACCGCAGCAGGTGCGTACTTTTTACAGAATTGCGTTTTCCAAGTTGTGCACATTTATTTTTAATTGAGTCCAATCGGCATCAATTATGAGGTGCTAATTGCCAACTATCAGCACCCATGAGGCCAATTAATCAATTATGTTGCGCACGCCCATCATTTACGCAAGCTTAGGCGGCAAATGCAGAATTGGGAGGATTCTGTACTTTCACACACATATACTTTGAGCACTTTTATAAGGAACCTTGGGGGGGGGTTTCTTAAATGCTTTTTTAAAGTCATCTCCCATGGGTCTCCATGCTGCGTACATCTGGTAGGTGTTATACAAATTATATTAATAGTACAGAGGAGTGAGGTAATCTTGGTAGCACGAAACAGCTGTATTGATCAGTGAAGTCACCACTTTGTAAACATTACAAAATTTTTCCCTTCATCACTATGAAATCTGAGCTTCCCTGGATAATTCTGAATCTACCTATAACTCCCAGGCTACTGACTTAAAAGCTAAAGGGTAACGCCACTTCACCAAGAAAAAAGTTGGCTTTAAAATCATAAATTGCGTCTTTGCCTACCAATAGAACTTTCCTCTTAATTAGGTTTAATTTCAGCTCATTTATTCTCTAGTAGTTCACTACTTCACTACAAGTTGGGCGTAGAGGAGTAATGGTTGGTGTAGCAGCCTGAGAACCTGGGGAACTGAGTTCAATTCCCACCACAGCTCCTTGTGAGCCTGGGCAAGTCACTTAAGCATTGACCTAGGAACAAAAACTGTATTCCCACTAGGGACAGAGAAAGTAACCTATACGAGAAGTAAACTGCTTTCGTTGTGCCACAGAAAAGCCGTTTTTTTTTTTTTTTAATGCATCACCTTTACTCTTGCTTTTAAAGGAGGAGATTTCAACTTAAGCATCGCTTCACCGTGATCTAAGGCTAAGAGCGTGTAAAGTTGTAATAAGGCATAGTGGGGGGTCAGACCGAAGGTCCACCAAGCTCAGTGTCCTATTTCCAACAGCGGCCAATCTAGGTCGCCAGCGCCTGACCAGATCTGAAGCAAAACGGATTTTATGCTGCTCATCCGAGAAATAAGCTAGTCCATCTTTTGGGAAAATCGTCCAAACCTTTTTTGAACCGTGCTAAGCTAACTGCTGTGTCATCCGCAGAAAAGCAAGATCCTTCACTCGTGTGTGTGCATGTACGGGGGTGCTATTTTTATTTTATTGACTGCCTTTATGAAGAGAGTTCGCTAAGGCAGTATATACAGCAGATACAGCTTGGCGTAAAACTTAGGGCTCCTTTTACTAAGCTGCGCTGGGGTTTTTAGCGCGCTACATAAAAAAAATACTAACGCAAACTCTATGGAGGCGTTAGCGTGCAGCGCGCGGGGGTCAATGTAGTGCACGCTAAGCGCGTGCTAAAACCGCTAGCGCAGCTTAGTAAAAGGAGTCCTTAATTTCTTTTTTTTAATCATAAGCACAATATACGAGGGGATTTTGAAAAAGTAACAGCAAATTGACAACAATTCATGAAACGAACACCCCTGGCATTTCAAACTCCTGCGCAGAGAAGATGCATTCTCGGAAAAAGTGTTGACACTGCCCAATAGATGGCATGTCGTGCTTAATCGGTAGATTTATTATCTGCCTTTTTAATGAAGGGATTCACTGAACTCAAGTATTTTCCCTATCTGTCCTGGCAGGCTCACAATCTGTTATTTGTGTCCATTTTCCTATTGATTTTACCTATAAGAGGGAATATTTAAGTTCCCTAAATCATCTGCATGTAGAAAAAAAAAATGTAATAGTTTATCTGCTCTTAGTAACCCGACACACCGAAGTATCAACTTTGAGAAAACGTCAGGGCTCTTTTCCCTGGAAAAGCGGAGACTTAGAGGAGACATGATAGAAACTTTTAAGATCATGAAGGGTATAGTGAAGGTAGAGAGAGACAGATTCTTCAGACTGGCGGGGGCAACAAAAACTAGAGGACACTCAAAAAAATTGAAGGGAGCTAGGTTCAGAACAAATGCTAGGAAGTTCTTCTTCACCCAGAGGGTGGTGGACACCTGGAATGCGCTTCCAGAGGGGGTAGTTGAGCAGAGTACAGTTTTGAGTTTCAAAAAGGGATTGGACGAGTTCCTAAAGGGTAAGGGAATCCAGGGGTACAATTAGAGGGTTACTATACAAGACAAAATGCTCTTGAGTAATAGATCACTACAGGTCATGGACCTGGGGGGCCGCCGCGGGAGCGGACTGCTGGGCATGATGGACCTATGGTCTGACTCGGCAGAGGCAGTGCTTATATGCTTATGTCAGTGCCAAGTTAAAAAAAAAAAACACACAACATTTCTGCATTGAACTGGCCCCATGTAGGAGAGTCACGTTTAACCCCCAATCCCAGCTTCTGCTCTGAGCCAGCAGGTGGACACTGAGGAAAAAAGGTTAGCGATCACAGGAATACAATTTATTTCTAAACACAAAACAGCTATCATTATTTCCAGTTGAAACTATTCTGTTTAGCCTTATTATTTAATAGATAGCATGCAGGCAAATCTAATTTAAAAAAATATATATATACTGCTAACACTACTGAAGCAATAGAAGAAAAAAAAAAACAACACCTTGCTTTACTCACCATGATGGCTTTCTGCCATATGTCTTTGAACAGAGAATTAAAAAAAAAAAAAGCTTGAAGCAGCCATCAAATAAAAACTTGGCACAGAGATCTGGATGCATAAAACCTATTCGGCTAATCATTAAAGGTACCGTCTGCAGGAGGATCTCAGACTTGCTTTGCAGGTGGCACAAAAAGCAGTACAAGAGTGAGATATTCAGGTATCAACACCCTTCTTTTGGTTTCTACCTTCTTTTGTCTCTTTTATTTTCTTTTACATTGGGCCATTGTATCTCTCTGGCAGTAACGTTTAAAACAGTTCAAAAACACTTTAAAAAAAAAAAGTCTTCAAAGAACCCTGTCTTTTATTTTGCGCTTTCATTGATTTGAAAGCGGAAGGAACATCCTTAGAGAATTCATTTGTACCTAAAGTTGACTGACAATTGTTAGACATGAAAAGATTATATTCTATGGGGCTTCTGCAGTTAAACGCTCTCAAATTGTTCAGTGCACTATCCACAGGAATGTCTGTCTTACTTTTCAGGAGGTTCTATAAATACTAAAGAGCTTTTTTTTTAGGGGGGGGAAGGAGGGGCTCAACTATTTAAGAAGTTCATTCTCAAAGCACAAGTGTCGAAAGCCTTAAAATCCAAAAGATAATCTGTAACAAGTACCCTATTTTTAAAGATAATACATCAAAAACTTCAGAATGGAGGACAAAAAGCTCCCAATTGCACCCAAATCTAAAGACACACAGGATTGCTAACTGCCAACGGTAAAGTCATACAACCCTCCCTTCTGTTTATCTTAATGTAGAACAGTGGTTCCCAATCCTGTCCTGTAGGACTACCAGGCCAATCGGGTTTTCAGGCTAGCCCTAATGAATATGCATGAGATAGATTTGCATATAATGGAAGGGGCAGGCATGCAAATCCGCTCCATGCATATTCATTAGAGCTAGCCTGAAAACCCGATTGGCCTGGTGGTCCTCCAGGACAGGGTTGGGAACCACTGATGTAGAATACAGAATCAAAAGAGGATTTGGTATTTTCACAATACGAGGCCTTTTATTCTTATTATTTTAATGCTTAAGTTAATGCTATCAAGATCATAAAGAAATAACGGGTGTTGAGATTGTAGGCAGGTAGAGATAAAGCATAGTCTAATAACCCCAAAAAGATTTGATGGCAGTGTGTGGAAACATCTTCAAGCAAATCAACATTGCAATAGAAAAAAAGGGTCACATAGTTTGAGACATCCCAAGTCAAAACGGAGATATTCTTCAGAATCACTTTGCTGACCCATTCCTCAATTCCCACTTTAAACTCTATCCTCTCCATCACTCAGAGTGACTATATGGTTCTGTGTGAATTCTCCAGTTGCTGTTACAACACTTCGCTTGATAGGAGGGATTAGAGAGGCGGTTACTAAGAAAATATTTTGGTGACCTTCCGACAAAGGCTATCAATGTTCATATATTTATTAATCTTCTTGGTACCTTAAAGCAAAAGCTTATGTGAAGGAAATCTCCTCCCCCAGCTGTACAAATCATTTAGAGTGTGAATGATTCATGAAATCGTAGGAGCAACTCAGGAATGCATTACCAAGAGACAGTAAATCTACCATAATTGAAGGTGAACATCTAAAATGAAGAAAGTAAGTTTTGTTTCGGACACAAACTTTTTTTTTCCCCCCCTTTCTTTCTTGCTTTTGTGATGACAGTACAAGTCCAAAACTTCAGATGCCAGAAATCTAGACCCTTTAAAATTGCAATCTGGACTCTTGGGAGGAGAGAGAGAGAGAGAGATGGTGATGCTGGAGCTTACAAACAGGAAAAAAAACGAACATTCAAAACAAAATTTTACAGTAAAATTTCCTATGTTTTCTATGACTCTCCTAATATGATCTAATTCAATGAAACATAATATTAAGTTTTTTGTATGTCTTCCTGTAATTATACCCATTTTGACAAATGAAGAATTTGGTATTTGTTAGTGAATAAATCAACAAATTGGACTTGTTCATCTCTTCTTTATTCCTTAACAGGGTCTTTGACAAGGCCACGGTAGCGATGGTGCCCCAGTAAATGCACTGAAGCCCATAGGAACTGAATGGCCTTTAGTGCATTTACCGTGGCAGAAACGCTACCGCAGCTTTGTAAAAGGAGCCCTAATTTGAATTTTAAAAATACTGCCTGAGAATCTGGAAAATCCAAACTAACACAGTCCCTGAGCAGTCCGGATTTTTGGACTTGTACTGTGCATGGAAGACGTGCACGTGTATAGCACACACACAAAGGGGTTGACGTAGCGCAAGGTTTAAACTGTTCCCGATTCATTTTGTGATGCTGTCACTTTTGTTTTACTATGTACCGCATATACTCGAATATAAACTGGGATTTTTTGGCCCAAAAAATAGGGGTCCCAATTTATATACAGGCCAGCACCCAGTCCACATCCACCCTCCTCCCAGCCTTACTGCAGGCCTCCGCTGGGCAACTAGGCACTGCACCCTCTCCCACCTCCATGCCCTCTCCATCGTACCTCCTCTGCCGCTGGAATCCCTGGTGGTCCAGAGGTGTAGAGAGCAGGAACTAGCTTTCCACACTCCTGCCCCGCTGCTAAACAGGTTGGTTGCTGTTGCAAGTTCTGCCTTCAGCGTTTTGGCGCTGCTGGTCAGTGCTAAGCGGCTTCCTGAATGGCTCCCACGAATTCTCGAGAGCCATTCAGGAAGCCGCTTAGTGCCAACCAGCAGCGCCAAAGCGCGCTCCTGCTCGGTACCAGTCAGCAGCAAAGCCGGAACTCACAGTAGTGACCAACCGGGTTAGCAGTGGGGCAGGAGCACAGAAAGCTCGCTTCTGCCTGCTACACCTCTGGATCACCAGGGATTCCATCGGCAGAAGAGGTACGATGGACAGGGCAGGAAGGGAGAACAGGGTGGAGAGCCTGGGAGGGAGGGAAGGGGGCTGTGTGCAGTGCCTGGCAGGGAGGGGGATGGGTGCAGAGCTTGATAGAGGAGGGAAGGAAGGGAGCTGGGTGCAGAGCCTGACAGGGAAGGGAGGAGGCGCTGGGTAGAGATCCTGGCAGGGCACTTGAATATTAAGCCACCCAACTTATATTCGAGTCAACCATTTTTCCTCCCTTTTCGGGGGGAAAAATGGGGGTTTCAACTTATATTCAGATTGACTTATATTCGAGTATATACAGTAAGTAGGGAGGAAGGCAGAAGCAAGGACAAAGTTGAGCAAGAGAGCAATGAAAAACATGCTGGTCCAAGATCAAAGGGATTTCTGTGCAAAGCCACCTATCTAAAAATCAAACATGGACCAGATAAGGAAATAAATGATTGCAAAGGCAGCGTCAGTGCTGCCTTTCGGTTCTGCTGTGCTTCGTAACCAACTCTCAAAGATTTTAAGTTAAAGTTTATTGAATAGCCTGCATTTTATTGCGCTTTGCAAACGGGGCAGTCGGCAATTTGCTACAATGCCAACCCGTTATATTAGACACAACTGAAAGAGTAGCTTTATAACTCTGCTGGCAGCATTGTTGAGTTTAGCATTTTGGCGGCAACCGATTGGTGTTCATCTTTGACTCACTATGGTGCTCATGTTAAAAAAAAAAAAAAAAAGAAAAACATCCAAAAAGTGGCATAAAGGGGCAGATGGATGTTCATCTCGCCAAATCTTTCCAATCAAAATGTATTTTGTAGCTGGATTTCTACGGTGGTTGTCTGCAGTACATCTAAATCTGAAGGGGGCATGTTGGAGGCGTGACTTGGGACAGGACTAGGGGGTGGGGTTATGCTATGGACATTTTTCTGCAATAAACAAACATTTTAGAAAATGTCCAGGGCACAGTTTGAACATCTGGGGCTAGACCTGCCTGTTTTGACAACGAATAAGTGCAAAAAGGTGGCCAAACTGATCAGATGACCACTGAAGGGATGACCCCCCCCCTCCCCACTCCCACAGTGGTTAATGACTTACTCCCACCTCCCAAAGATGTAAATGAATCAGCAGATATCTGAAGCTATAATATAGGCAGGTGTTAAGAGTCAGTCCTAGTAGGGCAGCAAGCAGGTTCCTGGATCCAGGAACGGTGTAGTGAACTATAGAGAAGGGGACTCAGACCCATTTCTAACTCTAACCACTACACTTATGGTGGAATATGTGAGCTTTCCAAACCCCACCCTAATCTCAAAGTACCTACATATAAGTGACACACGCAGGCATAAGGTCATTGCTATGGTATACAGTTGAGTCCAGTAGGGAGTCCACTGTAAGGGAGTTATGGTGAGATGTGTCCCTGGGTCTTTTTATGTGAAGTTCACTGCAGTGCTCCCTAGGGTGCCCCACTGTCTTTTTAGACACCGGTAGGTGTTGTAAGTTTAAGTGCACTCCCATTTAAGCCACATTTTGGGGGGGGCCCAAAAATGCGTGCACCTATATCCACCCTGATAAGCCCAAATATCCACCCTGAATCCACCCATGCCTACTTTGTGGTAGATGCCTGCCAAGTTAGGCACCTACCAGATAATACATTTTTTTAATGCTTTAAAAATTTTTTTAAATGGCACTTTCAATTATCAGAACTGATTAAGCTAATTAAGTTAGGCGCCTAGATGTGCTAGGTGCGCCGATCTAGGCACCAAACCCTAGGCATCTTTTATAGAATCGGGACATAAGTGTACATGTGCGTTTATGGGGAGGGGGGGGTTTCATGGCTGCGCACTACTGGCAACGTTAGCGCATGACCATTGATATTAAAAAAAAAATACAAAAATCTCATTTTTTACAGCTGCAATAAGAGCACAGGAAAACATGTGAAAAAGGACATGCTAAGGCAGGGCTGACAAAGTCCGGTCCTCGAGATCTACTGGCAGGCCAGGTTTTCTGGATATCCACATTGAATATGCATGAAAGAGATTGGCCTTCACTGCCTTCTTGGTATGCAAATCTCTCTCTCACGCATGTTCATTGTGGATATTTAGAAAACCTGGCCTGCCATTAGATCTCGAGGACCGGACTTGGGAAGCCCTGAGCTAACGCAACTTTTAACCGCAGCTTAGTTAAAGTGTCCCTAAACTAACCCCCTCTTCTACAAAGCTGCGCAGCAACAGCCCCGAAGCCCTTTAAATCTCTATGGGCTTTGGGGCCGTTACCGCGTGGCTTTGTAGAAAAGGGGGTAAATATTATGGTCAATAGTTTGTTTTAGACATTGCACTGATATTTTATTTTTAAGTAAAATTTGTAAAAGTTTTTTTAAGGACCCTGTGACATGTTGAATTTGCATAGACTACGGTATTATAAACTATTAGAAAAATTATGATGAAACCAATATCTAACTAACAAAAAAACTAACAAACAAACTAACAAAAATTAACTAACAAAAAAACTGAGGGTACACTGGGTTTGATGTCCCATTTTATTTATAAGTTAATTTGCTCCTTATAAATATCGGTCAAACTTATTTCTTTTTTTTGAAGGTTTGGAGTTCAAGTTCGATACTTACATATCAGTTTCTGATTGCATTGAAAACACTGCCACTATTTTATCATGTTTAGAAAGAGGCACCTTTTTGGACCTTCCATGCAGACACCCTCTTATAAAATTACCCTCTGAACAATATCTCACAGCACTATTTTAAAAGGAAAGAATTTCAATTAAGGTACCTCCGCCAGCGACCAGTATCATTTATTGTGATGCTGCAAATTTTTTAGCTAATACTGAACAACAGGGAACTCAACAGTCAACCGCAGGACGCTGTGTTTCAAATGCTTCCAGATATTCCAGAACAGCAGGGAAACAGCTGGCTTAGCGATTTTTTATTAGTGTATCCTGTCACCTTATGGTAGTATGAGGACTGCAGCGATCTTGAATTTATAGCTCTTTAGAGCACCACAAAGGTCACACACTTTGTCAAGAGAATATACTCTAGGACTGGTAAATATGAGTCAACAAATATATCCATATATAAATATTTAAACAGTCTTTTTGCACACACATTATTCACATTAAGTTCTAGAAGTGTTCCTATAGTGTATTTTAAACTATTTTACTTCTGGCACACTAAACAGAGAAAATGTTTTTCGCAGCACATTAGAATTAATTGTAGAATTGCAAAACCAACAAAAAAATTAAATTTTGACATTTATTTATTTAAAGTTCTTTAAACTATGTATGGGTAATTGTAACAACGGTGAAACTAAAGAATTGCTAATCAATGCGAAAGAAGTGCTTGTTTTTGAGTGCAAATTAACTCAAAACGCAGCTCGATAGTCAACAAGCAAACATGCATTTCATCATCCACCATCTGCAGTTGCTCTCTTTTTTTTTCGATTTAATTTCTGTCAGAGCTGAAAATCCAAGTTTGCAAAGATAAGAAGATCCAAACAGTAACAAAGCCTCGATTGCTTTGTTGCTCAACTTAGGGCAAGTAATCAACAAACAATGTTAAGTAAGGTGAAGCTTTAGGCTACCTAGCTGGTAATAATGAAGAAAATCCACTAATTACCCAGAACATTTAGGTATGAAATCGTCAAAAGACAGCATGCAAACCTAAAGGGCATTCAACTTTTTTTTAATGCTCAGAAAACCTATAATAGGCTACCACACACACTGACAGTAGCCTACACATTACTGATTTTCAAAAATATTTTTGGAAGCGGATGTGATATTGCTTTTACTCCTGATTTGTCTTTACCTTCAAACTTTAGACCTATTGTGCTTATAAAGTATGGAGCTCATAATCAAAAGAAAAAAACGTCTAAAAAGTGGCCTAAATGGCTACTTGGACGTTCAAAAAGCCTGATTGTCCAAGTACCCATAATCAAAGCTGGTTTTAGACGTATCTAAAACCAGCTTAGGCCTTTCCCCTGCCTCTAAACGCACAGAGAGAAAATAGGCGTTTTTAGAGGAGGGAAAAGGGCGGGCGGTGGACGGGAGGTGGGCCGACCTACACCTAGGCGTGCAGCAGGTATAACCAAAACTTTAGGCAGGTTGCCTAGTCGGCACTTATACGTTCTGACTTAGACAAAGTCAAAACAGGTATAAGTGCCGAAAAGGGGCCGCTGAGCCGATCGTGGCTGGCGCGATCAGTTCAGCGGCCCAGCAACCTACCCCCCCTCCCCACCCCACCACAACCATCGTGGCAGGAGAGATGCCTCATCTCCCATACCGCGATGCGATCACCCCTCTACCCGAACTGCCGCGACCCTTGGGGGTTCGGGGGTGCCGCGGGGCAAGAGGGCTTGGACTCCCTCTTGCCCCGATGTCGTGGGGGGGATTCTGTAACCGGTGTTGTTTTTGACAGACACCGGTTACAGAATCCAGCTTTTAGGCGAAGGACTGGCTCCTCCTTCGCCTAAAAGCTCTTGTTTTGGACGTTTGGGGCTTAGGCTTTTTTTTGGTTGATTATAGGGTATAAGTTTAGACGTAGTGGTGGTCTGGGCGTTTAAACAGCTGAATGTAGAGGAAGGCCATTATCAAAAAAAACCTCCTTTTGGACGTTTTTTTTGATAATGGACGTTTTCCCTGCTTCTACTTTCAACGTTTAAGGCCTTAGGCCAAAAGGGGACTTGGACGTTTTTTTTTTATTATGCCCCTCCACGTCTTTTTGAGTAGGATGCTGGAAACTCTAGTTCATAGACAACTATCTTCTTTCACAGAAAAATTTCCCTGTTCTCAGTTCGGATTCTGTGCTAAACACAGTCCTGAGCTGTTGCTACTGACAACCAAAGTTAGACATATGTTAAGTCAAGGGCAACAGGCTATATTCTACTTTGACATATCTGCTGCTTTTGATTCAGTCAATCACCTTTTCAAGTTGACCAAACTACGGGCTCCTTTTTCCTAAACGGTGCTAGAGGTTTTTAGTGCGGGCCAGTGAGGTAAATGCTCGCGGTCATAGAATAGGTGTGGTTGATTTAGGCATCTGATATGGGCACCATCAAATTAAGCAAGTGAAAAGCTGGCCTAATGGAGCGGTGCCTATGTCTAGGATGCTCAGTCACCGCTAGGCGTGATTCTATAATCAGCAAGGGTTCTTTTGACTGACAACTGCACCAAGCGGAACCATTTATAGAATCTGGCCCATAATGCCTCTGAACATCCAGGTTAGCAGCAGTTATTCAGATGTCAGGTGCTGTTATTCTCTTAAGTTGTTGTTGTTGTTTTTTTATATTGACCTGAGAAGGTTTTTAACTCTCTACAAATATTTACAAATGCATATTAGTCCAATTCAAAGATAGTACTTGCTTATTTATCTGGATTTCCATATATTTAAGTGGATTAAAATAGAATTATTTCAATCTCTAAGTGTGATTTTGCATCAGTTATGGCATTCCAGCTCTTACTATAGCTTCTAGAAAACTAAATTAAATGTAAATTGTCTTGTATCAGACAAAAATTAATAAATATTTATTAGCCTCTCTGAATCGTAGCAAGAAGCATGCATTATCTTTTTTTTTTTTTTTTAAATAAATCTAGTAAGCACAATCAGGGGGTAAATTTATATCAGGATGCCAATGTAAAATGCTCAAAAAATGCCTCTTGCACTAATTTGCGGCTGCCCCAAAGCTGTGAACATGTGCGTATACTCTATGCATGCATTTATGTATTTTACATAATGCGCATGCATTCTGAAACACTGCCCAAACTATGCACCCTGAAATGGTCATGCACAGTATCATAAACTTATGCTTCATCTTGCAATCTGCATATACCCATTTACAATTTTATGTTAGAAAAATTTATAAAATTACCCCCAGTTAAGTACCACCTACATACAAAATATACATACCATCATGCTCTAATTGTTATCTCTTACTAACATATAATTTCGAAGTAAACTCATAGCCCATATAACCTGTTCTATATAAAATAGCCTAGAAAAAGTGTTCTTTCATAGAATGGAGGACATGCCAATATAATTTATAGTTTGACATGTTTACAAATTATATATTTCAATCATATTTATCTGTGTAATAACTCAACACCTGGAGGATGCATTATAATTTACATTGAGGGGTGAAATGTCCTCACAATTCATCAACGGCAAAAGCACTTGAACTCTATCAAACAAATACACTCTACACTGCATTAAGATAAATTACATATACTGTATTACAAACATACCTGTTTCTTCATCTATGCTAAATCTTCCAAGGCCACTCCCATCCCTGATTGAGTACTGAATCTCTCCATCTCTTCCGGTGTCTTCATCACTTGCTGCAATTTGTAGTACACTTGTGCCAATACGTGAATTTTCCTTAACCGATCCAATCATTGCAAAGTCAGGAAAATATGGCACGTGGAGATTTTCATTAACGTCCACCACTTCAACCTCCACAAATGACACTGAAGAGAGCGAAACCGGGCGTCCTTTGTCTTTAGCACGCACAGTTAAGTTGTAGAATTGTTGTTTCTCGTAATCTAGTTCTTTGTTCAAACGTATTGCACCACTAGCTTTGTCTATTTCAAACTTTCCATTGTAATCATTTATCAATGAATACCGTACTTGCCCTCCCAATCCAAGATCTGGATCTTGGGTTTCAAGCCAAGCTATTACAGTACCAACTGGAAGATCTTCAAGGACCTTCGCACTATAGCTAGATGGTATAAAAACTGGAGAGCAATCATTAACGTCATCTAAAAAAATATTCAAAGTGACAACTGAAAACTGCTGATGGCCATTTTCTGCTCTGTCCCTGGCTTCAATTTTTAAAGTGTAATTTGATTTTAATTCCCTATCCAACTGGTCAGCTACATTAACTACTCCACTAGTGCTATTAATTGTAAATTGCTTTGTATCTGTCAAAAGTGAATAAATTATTTCACCATTTAGTCCAAGATCCTTATCTCGGGCTTCAACTTGGATTATCTCTGTACCAACACTACTACTTTCCAAAATGCTAACTGAATAACTTTCTTGGAGAAACACAGGCTTATTATCATTAGCATCATCTACATTGATAGTCAACAACCTCCAAGATGATTTCTGAGGAGTACCTAAGTCATATATTGTGATATTAAGGAAATACATGTCAGTCTTTTCCCGGTCCATTGGCATGAGGACTTTAAGCAGGCCTGTTTCCATTTCTATATTAAAGCAGCTATCCACATTGCCATCAGAGATTGTATACAGAACCTTCCCATTGAACCCGGAATCTGTATCATAGGCCTTAATTCTAAGGATAATAGCACCAACAGGAGCATCTTCTCTAATGGTCACATCAGATGGAAATGACTTGTCAAAGTGTGGAGCCTGCCTATTCACAGAATAAAAATCAAGAAAGCCATCTTCTACATTCAACCTAACATTTGCTTTTGCCTTCTTTAGCAACTTCTCAGCTAATTTCTGCGCAACTCTGGTTTCCCTACAGCTAAAGCTTTTAGATGACACTTTTCCAGGTATAACTGATATGTTAACAAACATGGGATCAGCAAAGTTTTCTCCATCTGTAGCTGTTATTTGAAGGACAAAGCTGCTACTTTTCAAACTGGAATTGATCAAGGACTTTTTAAGCTGCAGGACACCAGATTCTGGATTTAAATAAAAAAATCCAAGCTCATTTCCAAAGATTATATTATATTTTACTAGTTCTAATTCATCGATATCGATTGCAGAAACAGCTGTAATGTGTCCGCCAACTGGAAAGTCATAAGAAATTATTCCTTGACAGGACACTTTTTCAAACAAGGGTTTGTTGTCATTGATATTTCCTATGTGTACAGTAACATTAACCTCACTCTCATGACGATATGGTGATCCCCAGTCTGAAGCTCTTACAATAAATCTGTAGCTCTCTGGAGAAGACTCAAAATCTAATACTTCAGATGTTGTAATCATGCCAGTAAACTGGTTTATGCTAAATGGCAATGAATTAAGACTAGCAATACTATATGTTATGTATCCGTTTTCTCCCCTATCTTTATCCACTGCTGAGACAGATAAAATGCTAGATCCTATAGGTACACTTTCATTGACAAATGACTCATAGGAAAGCTGTGTGAACTCTGGAGTATGATCGTTAGAGTCCTCTAATTGGACATGGACTCTGGCTTTCAGATCAGTTCCACTCTGTGCAACTTCTAGTTCGTAGTGTTCTTTCTCGATGATATCCAAATGACGTGCAGTGACGATTAGCCCTGTTCTAAGATTAATTTTAAAGCAACCAGAATCCTCACTGTACGTTAGTTTGTATTCCACATTTTCTGGCTCAGGTTTTAATTTAACGATAGCGACGACAACTCCAGGAGGGGAAAATTCGTCAACTGTGACCTCGTACAATTCATTTTCAAATTTTGGGTGGGTAATTCCTTTCATGGGATTGGCAATGTGCACTATTTTCACCGCAGAAAACTTCTGAGGTGATCCTTTGTCTTTTGCTTGAAGAGTAAGATTGTAACCATAAGAGAAGCTACTCCAGTCAATTGGTTTCCTCTCTTTGATTTTATATTCGTTAATCCATTTACCATCCTTTTCCAGGAAAAACTGTTCTAAAGGATCCCCTGCCACAATTGAAACGGACTCAATCTCTCCATTGGCCCCCTCATCATCATCATCCACAGTAACAATGGCATATGTAGGATCCTTGTCCAATACAAAGGGGATATGAGTAACTACATTGAGAGTTGGGGCATTTTCATTTATACGTTCAATATGAACATAAAGCTTTGCAGTACTGCTAACACCATTGTTTCCATAAAGCTTCATTCCACGGTCAACAGCAAGAATTTCCAGATCATATCTATTCTTCTCATCATAGTTCAAACGCCCACTTAAGGAGACAACACCACTCGTTGGATGAACTGAAAAAAGATCCACTTTGTTTTTAAAATAGTAATAAAATTCACCATTAGAACCGATATCTGCATCGGTGGCAGTGACCTGGGTGATACTAGTTCTTAAGGGAGTGCTTTCCGCTATTGTTACAGAATATGTTGTTGGAGAAAACAAGGGTCTCAAGTCATTCATATCCAAAACCTGTATGTTTACTTTCGTCCATGCTTCTAGGTCTTCTCCTCTGACAGAGGCTTTTATTATTAATAAATAGTTATCCTGAATTTCTCTGTTTAATATGGCGGAATTTCCACCTTTAGTTCTTATTCTGAGAAAACAAAAGTCTCCAATTACAACTTCCTCGGCTTTGAAAAAGCCTTCTTCATCTCCAGACACTATCCTGTATTTGACATCCCATGAAATATCTGCCAAGGCAACGCCTATTTTACTTTGACTATTAAGATAGGTCCGTGCCGCAGAGTTCTCGTACACCGTTGCATTGTAGGCAGAATAAGTGAAGTGGAAACTAGAAGACAACGCCCCTTGTAGACCCTGGCAGAAGCTGGTAAAAATCTTCAGAATCAAAAGGGTAAGGCAAGAAAGAGACAGCTGTGTGTCTGCCCAGCAGCCCATATTTACAGCCATTCCATCATTCTTCTAGCCTGAAAAATAAGACAGAAAATAAAATTAGGAGCCATAAGAAAACAAAGACGCCATGACCTCCCCTTAGCATCTCCCCAAGATTTTGATATTAAAACTCAACGATCACGATTACCCTACCATCATCACTCCCAAAACAATCATGTTATAAATAAGTACTCTTTTGTGTATTGTATGTGTAAACCACCGAGTTAAAAGGTACCAAAAGTGGGGTTGCATATAACAGAGATAAAGGCTATAAAAGTTTAGAGTAAATTTCAGCAACTTTCATTTTTTTAAAGTTTTATATATTATATGGTCAGTAGAATGGAATTATGAGATGATTGTTCTATGAGAGTTTGTGTGGCTGTTACAACCTGTTTTGCTTTGACTGTAGCTGCTCATTGCATCCTCTTAGAACAGGGGTGTCAAATGTCAGTCCTCGAGGACCGCAATCCAGTCGGGTTTTCAGGATTTCCCCAATGAATATGCATGAGATTTATTAGCATACATCATTGCATGCAAATAAATCTCATGCATATTCATTGGGAAAATCCTGAAAACCCGACTGGATTGCGGCTCTCGAGGACCGACATTTGACACCCCGTCTTAGATGATGCGACACTAGGCAACTACCTAGTTTGCCTATTGGTCAAGCTAGCCCTGCCACCCAGTATTTAAAGTTCCCTTTCTCGAAAGTCTGTCATATTCCCTCCATCTTCTGTAAAATTTGCATAACACAATCAAAGCCTTTTCAAAAGAAAAATGTCATTTCAACCGTATAAATGGGATTTTTGATGACAGTTTCATATCAGCAACATGGACACTTTTATAATAGTGTGGGTTTAGGAAGCATTCTCGAGGCGGGCTACATTAGTGGAGAAAATGTCACAATGTCATTTTAAGTAATTAACACACAGGGCTCCTTTTACTAAGGTGTGCTAGCATTTTTAGCGCACGCAGGAAATGACCGCGCGCTACGCTTCTAGAACTAACGCCAACTCGATGCTGGCGTTAAAGTCTAGTGCGCGCTATTCCACGTGTTAAAGCCCTAACGCAGCTTAGTAAAAGGAGCCCACAGTTTTTCCACTTAAAACAATTACTCAAATGAAAGACAGCACAAATCTGTACAGGTATTTTCGTGGACAATAATCATAAAAAAGCACGGACGCATGTTTTCTTTGACTATTTTAGCAAGCCTGAAGGGTAAAATGTACCCACTGAAATTGCAATAGTGATTTATCTATGCAGGAAAAATCCCATGCTGCAGACTAACTCAGGACCTCTGTTAAAGCTACAAAGTACATGAAGGACACCGGTAAGCAATCATCTTTGGGAGACATAACACCTTTAACCAAGAAAACAGCAAAGGCAAATAAAAGAATGAAAACAGAGCAGATAAGCGGCAAAGATGAACTGAACTGCAAACACTGGAAAAAAATAAGGAGAGATTAAAATCAGATCTAGTTTGAGGCAGAAGAGGAAGAACGGAGGTAAAGGGTTTTCTATACAAAAGGGCAACAGATGGGAACACCACTGAGAGGCTGATTTTCAAAAGCTGGGTTCTAAAGCCCACAACACAGAATCCCACAGCGCGACAACACCGCCCCAAAATTGTTCAGGGATGCTCGAAGGAAATCAGTATGCCTACGATATGCACCGTGGCATAGCGAGGGTGAGAGGCGGCTGGGGAGGTCGGGCCCCTCCCCCACCCTCTTCTCCACTCCCAAGCCATCTGTTCCTTCCCCGCCCCCTCCTGCCGTGTGCACCCCTTCCCTTCCTCTGTACCTCTTTAACATTTGCGGCGCGAGCAAACCCAACCTGCTGCTTGCGCCAGCGCTTCCTAAAGAGACTAGTTGAATGAAGAAAGTAGGAATCTTGCATTGTCACTGGCTAAAAAAACCTCCTACTTGAGCAAAGTAGGAATCTTGCATTTCCAACAATTAAGTGTGTGTGTGTGGGGGGGGTTATTATTTTTATGCATGTTCCATTTTATACATTGTATTTTTTTATATGTTATATATACTGTACTCGTATATTATAACTTTGCTCAAGCAAGAGGTTTTTTAGCCGATGAGGTGGTTTCCCTCTCTAGTATGTTATTTTAGTCCAGTACTCACAAAATATGGGAATCTGAGGCTTTTTTTTCTCCTTTAAATCAATTAATTTAAATGATCACAGTGGAGTTCACAGTTCTCTCTTCATTCTGGTCAGGACTGAACACGTTAAAACTATAAATAATTATTTGACAAGAGGGGTATATTTGGTGAATGTAGATGTTCTCTCTTTAACCTGTAATACTATTGAATGAAAGAATCATCTCTCTCCCACAAGTTATAAAGAGCAACTAAAAAAAACCAAAATTATTATAAGGGAATATATATAGAAAAAGATTCTGAAAAGATGAGTTTGCATACAAAATGATTACGTATTGGACTGTTAAAAATAATTTAGCAAGAACTTTAATCATATTTTTAAAAGATTTCATAACACTACGGCAGGGGTGTCCAACCTTTTGGCTTCACTGGCCGAAAAAAATGTTTCTGGGGCCGCACAAACTTTCAAACGCTGCAGCAAGACAGAGGAGGGAGCCGGCAAGATGGTAAACACCCGGGGGAAGCAGAGGAAAACACTGCATCGCCCTCGACCGGGGCCGCACAAAATACTTCACGGGGCCGCAGGCGGTCCTTGGGCCGCAGGTTGGACATCCCTGCACTACGGAGTCCTTTTACTAAGGCACGCGTGCTAAATGCTAATGTGTCCATTATACTCTATGGATGTGTTTAGTGCGCCTTAGTAAAAGGACCCCTAAGATGGGATGAGAGGACTTTGGATGGACCAGTAACTGAGAGTAACCCTTTGAGTTTTCAACACCAGAAGGGCAAGTATTTCTAAGTTTCTTTTTTCCTTTCCTGGCAGATTAATCACTAAGTCAATTTTTTTTTTTTTTTTTTTTGCCACAGTGTGTAAAGTGACTGTAGAGGAATGATCAGGGATGTCTGCTGTCACCTATTTTGTTAGCGCTGGCAATAAAACGCCTAGCCTGTAAACCTAGGATAATACGTTGGTTTGGAGATGTCCAGATTATCCGTTTAAATATCAGGCTTGCTTTGTTTGCTAATGACATGCTTTTTCATTTAAGAGTAAACAAAAAAAAAAACCCGATGCATTTATAGCACTGACAATGGAAACTGTGAATGTTGGCCGTTCTTCAGGGTATCAAATTAATTCTGAAAAGTCAGGCGTGCCACCTATAAATTATAAAACAAAAGGGAAGAGAAAAAGTGACTTTCCCTTTAAGGAAACATGCCAAATGCTTGTGCCAACAGGACACGTATACATGTACATAAGCACTGTTCTCCCAAGGACCTTTTGAATGGGTCTAACTTAGCAGATAATTTGATAATACTATGCAGTATTCACACACACATACACACAAACCCCGCCCCAATGCTCTTTCACCCAGTTGACAAAGATTTCTGGGGAGACCATTCAGTGGCGTAGCCCTCTTCTCTGCCCCACCTTCACATGCTCCTTTCCCACCCCCTCCTGCCACACCTCACTTTCTAGAAACGGGCCGAGGAAGTGACGTCAGAGGAAGAGCAGATGCTGGCATGACAACAGGTTGGGGGTTGCTGCTCACGCCAGGAATGTTACAGAGGTACGGGGAAGGGAAGCGGCGCAGTGGGGGGCGGGGCAGAGGATGGGTGCCTGAGACCTCATCAAGACAGTGCATGGGGCAGACTGCACCCCCCCCCTCACCCACTGAATATGCATTGAGAATTATGTTGTAAAGAAAGAAATAGATATGTACATCGCTAATGGGGCAGAATAATTCCCTGTACGTCCTTAAGTACATAAGAATTGCCGCTGCTGGGTCAGTCCAGTGGTCCGTCGTGCCCAGCAGACCGCTTATGCGGCGGCCCTTAGATCAAAGACCAGTGCCCTACCTGAGACTAGCCTTACCTGCGTACGTTCTGGTTCAGCGGGAACTTGTCTAACTGTCGAATCCCTGGAGGATGTTTTCCCCTATAACAGCCTCCAGAAGAGCGTGACGGCTTTCCACCACTCTCTGGGTGAAGAACTTCCTTACGTTTGCGTGGAATCTATCCCCTTTTAACTTTAGCGAGTGCCCTCTCGTTCTCTCCACCTCAGAGAGGGTGAACAATCTCTCTTTCTCTACTAAGTCTGTTCCCTTTAAGATCTTGAATGTTTCGATCATGTCCCCTCTCAGTTTCCTCTTTTCATTGTGTACTTTAAGGCCCCGAGTCTATAAATGGCACCTAAAATGTAGGCGCTAAGGAGCGTATGTGTCAACCCTTTTTATAATCACTAATTCTTATTATGTTTTTCCTTCCTTATGCTAAAGTTCCTGTAAACCGTGCCGAGCTCTATCTTTATGGAGAGGATGCGGTATATAAACTTAAGGTTTAGTTTAGCTTAGTTTTATTCTTATTTCAAGATGCATATCTTAACATCAAAACACCTCCTTTCCCAAAGCCAGTAAAATCTTCTCAACCGCTTTTATGAAGCAACCCTATCCCTGATGTCATATCCCCCTCTCTTCCCTTTCTTTTAAATTTTGTTTTTAACAATGTATTTATCGACCTTTCCTTTCCCTTATTACCCTCAAATTCATGTAAGTTCTTGTTTATCGTCTCTTTAATGTTCACTCCTCCCCCATATATATATATACAATTACTATTTTATTTTTTATTTTATTTCTTTTTAGCTTTGTAACCTGGCCAGATACATGTTGATGGTCGGTATATTAAAAATAATAAAACTTGAAACTTATTTATGTGTCATTTCTAGAATCCTATCTAGCAGCTCCCAAGGCGGTCTTAGGTGCCAGTAGACATTGAAACCTTAGATGCACCCTATTCATGCCAGGGTTTTCTTGGTCTAAATCAGTGTTCTTCAACCACCGGTCCATGGACCAGTGCCGGTCCACAGAAATTTCCTGCCGGTCCACAGGGCCAGCACGTGCATCAGGCCCAAAACAGTGTTCTTCAACCGCAGGTCCACGGTGCGATCAATGCGGCGTTATCTTCGAGCCAGCTCCCTCTTCCTAACTGATTCAGTGCACAAAGCCACCGGCAGTGACTCCTACGGGCATCCTGCGCCTGAATCGGAAGCCTTCTCTCTAACGATGCAACGTCAGAGGGAAGGCTTCCAGATGAGGCACAGGACGTGCAAGGTGCAATTAGTACTATTATGGGGGCGGGGTCTGGGGTGGAGATTGGGTAGAAATGGGCGGGGTCTGGCCCACGACTTAGCCCAGTGTTCTTCAACCGCCGGTCCACGGACCAATGCCGGTCCACAGAATAATTCTTTTATTTCTGCCGGTCTATAGGTGTAAAAAGGTTAAAAAAACACTGGTCTAAATAAGTGTGCCTATGTCAAAACACACCCATAATCTGCCTTTTAAATGTAAAACACACCCATGATCCATCCTGTAACCATGCCTACTTTCTTGGAATATACATCTACTGTACCATCTACTTAATTGTGATTTAATTGCAATTTTCAATCAATAGCATCGATTTAGGCTTTTTAAACAATTATAATTAAGTTAGGTATCTAGATTGGCTAGCCACTCAAATTTAGGCATCATGGCCTAAGTGTATTGATGCAGCTCTAGAGCAATGAATATTTATGGGGGAGGGGGGTTGCTCACACTGAGCATCGAGCTGAGAGGTTCAAATCCTACAGCAACTCCTTATGATTTTAGGCAAGTCACTTAACCTTTCATTGTATCCGGTACCAACAGATTGTGAGCCCTTCAAGGTCAGGGAAATACCTAGGGTACCTTTAATGTAACTCACCTTGAGCTTCTACTGAAAAAGGTGAAAGCTAAATCCAAATAAATAAATAAATGCTGTACATCTGATAGGCCAAATACTGTGGTTTACAGTAGAGAATGACATGGGGACAAATTTGTCCCCGTCCCCGCGAGTTTTGTAGCTGTCCCATTCTTGTAAGCTCTGCCTTAACTGCAAAAGCCTTGAACACTTATGATTTTAAAGGGTCTGAAGCTTGTGCAGATGAGGACGGAGCTTAGGCATTGGTGGAATGAGGCATTATGACATCACAATCTGAGCTCTAGAACAGTGTTTTTCAACCTTTTTACACCTCTGGACCGGCAGAAATAAAAGAATTATTCTGTGGACCGGCATCGGTCCGTGGATCGGTGGTTAAGTCGTGGGCCAGACCCCGCCCATCTCTACCCAATCTCCACCCCAGACCCCGCCCCCATAATAGTACTAATTGCACGTCCCGTGCCTCATCTGGAAGCTTTCCCTCTGACATTGCGACGTCAGAAAGAAGGCTTCCGGTTCAGGCGCAGGATGCCCGTAAGAGCCACTGCCCGTGGCTTTGTGCACTGAATCAGTGAGGAAGAGAGAGCTGGCTCGAAGATAACGCTGCATCGATCGCACCGTGGATCGGCGGTTGAAGAACACTGTTTTGGGCCTGATGCACGTGCTGGCCCTGTGGACCGGCAGGAAATTTCTGTGGACTGGCACCAGTCCACGGACCGGTGGTTGATGAACACTGCTCTAAAATGTTGTCACTTATGATTTTAAAGTGTTTGAGGCTTGTGTACATGAGGACAGAGCTTAGGCATTGGTGGAATGAGGCATTATGACATCACAATCTGAGCTCTAGAATATTGCAACTTATGATTTTAAAGTGTTTGAGGCTTGTGCAGAAGAGGACAGAGCTTGCAGGAATGGGGCAGGGGCAGGAAATGAACTTGCCAGGATGGGAAAATGAGTTCCCACAGGGGCGAGGAAAAATTTTCTCTGTGTCATTCTCTAGTTTACAGAATCCAAATTTTCACTCTCCTCCCCATACAAGGTCCTAATATCTGATGGCCTAACAGACAAAATAAACTTAAAGATGTACTCATCACTGTAAAAGAATGACAGACCTGAAGCAGTTTTTAGTGGCTCAGAACTAACGTAGTTCCCTCCAAACTGTGGCCATAAGCATATAGAAGATGGAAAAAAAAAAAAAAAAGCAAGCCCTTTTATTTGCAAGGAAGGAAAATGGGGCAGCAGTAAAGAGGGAGGATGGGGAGGGACCTGGCACAACCAAGTGTACCTCCTAAAGTAGGCACCACTTAGCCTAAACACCCCCAGCTCAAAGAAATCAAGAAACTCAGAACAGGAGTAAATTATCTAAGAAGACCAGGAGCTTGTGAGAGACCATCAATCCACCTGCTGGAGATAGAGAATACTGGCTAACCAAAGAGTATGTCATCCTATGTGACGGAGCTTAATTTAATGCTCTCTATCTCCACAAGTTTCTGGATTCATCTGCTGCTGATGACAAGGCAACTATATTACAATCAGGCTATGCATTTGCCTCTTCTTCCTAATGTATTACCTTTCTGATTATTTTAGAAGAGCAGTACTAGCCTACAGTCTCTACAGGTGGCTATATCTCTAGGACAGAAAACCACTTTAACCTGGGATACAAGTGAAACAGCCTAAGATTTATAAATCTGTAATGCTAACTGCTAACTCTCCTGGCTGAGTTATGGCCTTTGTACCTTTAAAGTGTCTGAATGTGTTTTCTGTGAAAAACACGGCCAACGATCTTCTTAAGTGTTTAGTACATTGGGACTATAATCTAGAGCAGGGGTAGGCAATTCCGGTCCTCGAGAGCCACAGGTAGGTCAGGTTTTTCAGGATATCCACAATGAATATGTATGAGATGGATTTGCATGTACTGCCTCCTTGAGATGCAAATCTGTCTCATGCATATTTATTGTGGATATCCTGAAAACCTGACCTGCCTGTGGCTCTCGAGGACCGGAATTGCCTACCTCTGATGCAGAGTATGGTATTAAAGAAGGGGGTGCGAACCTTAGAACACCCATCAGTTGGCACATACCTCCCTCCCCACCAGCAGACCTGCTGTGTCCTCAAAATGTTCAGCTGGCTAGAGCCACACATACAGATACTAGCAGCAGACTCTTTGTCAATTTTCAGTAAAGCCTGCCCTACTTCTGCCTTCCTTACCTCACCGCAGGATTTGGTGACTGGAAGAGCAATAACATAAGGTATCACAGCTCAATTTTGGATACCAATAGACTAGATCAAATTTCAGTATTTATTCCAAGGAATAAAGATGAAACATTAGTCCAAAACTGAGTTTTAATTATATACATTGTTCTATGAAACATTACTCTTTCATAAGAGTGCAAGTACTAGGGGAGATGCAATGAAGTCACTACATTTACAATGAATCAAAGATTTTTTATTTTTTTTTCACTGGAAGCAAAAAACTCTAGAACTCTTGCCCAGATTATGTGGAAAAGGCATAACTGGGTTTATATAAGGCTTAGACAGGTTCCTGCAGGAAAAGTACATAAAGAACTAAATGTAAGAAAATAAGAATAGCAATACTGGGTCAGACCAATGGTTCATAAGTATCTTGTGTCCAACAGTGGCCAATCCAGGTCACAAGAACCTGGCAGACTTGGGAAAAGACAACTGCTTATCACTGGAGAAATATCATAGAATCTACCAACTTTATGGGATCCTAACATATTGGCTAACAAAATTGTGGGCTTCATGACCCCTTAGGTCTGGCAAATTTATGTTACCTTCTCCAGGATTCAACCAAGCTGCCAGCCACAGAATTGAAACCTACAAGATTTCTCCATAGCCAGGTCTTTTCATGTCTTGTGCTAGACTAGTATATCGCAAACTGTGTGCCGTGGCACACTAGGGAGGGGGAGAGGCGCCGGCTACCTACAGGATAGGCCTCTTGCGGCGAGAGGCACATCCTGTAGGCAATCAGTCGGCACCAGTCCTTCTCTCCGGTCCTCTTTCCTGGTGTCTCAGGCCCTTTATGAGGGGCCTTTGCACATGCATGTGATGTCATCATGGAACACCCACGCAGTTCTGGGTGCCTCGAGCTGCGGCCACTACTTTTACTTGAGAACGTTTGCAGGACACTGAGCAAGACCATCTTAAGTGTAAGATCCCCACTCAAAACCTTATATCTCCTTGCTTTCCCGTGACTAAACATATGGTTCCGCAATAATTCTAGTATGGCCACCATCTTGGTTCCCCTGTGTAGCCCATCGGACATCGTCAGATTATATGAGAACCTGCATTTCTGCTAGAGCTCTGGTAGTTCTGCAAAATTCAGCCTGCTAGGCAGACTCAGCCGCTAGTTTGATTCTGAAATCAACAGCTAACATTAACAGTGACACTCCCAGGTCTTTTCCAGACAAATCCGCTTATGTGAGTTTTTGCATTTTCAGTAAGATTTAAGGTTTCAATTTATTGGATTTACCGCAAATACAACCAGTTAAGTCTAGGCGGTTTACAGTAATAATATATTAAAAACAAAAAAATTAAAAAGACATAACAAGGGAGGCAATAAACAAAAACAAAAATACAACCAACATACAAACAAAAATGGGTACAAGGGGGGGACCCCCCAAAAAAGTTGGGAAAGGGAAGGAGTGTAACAAAAAGGGAAGGGAAATCACAGTGAAATTCTGCCCAAGCAATTAATATATGGAATGGGTAAATATTCGGCCAGCTGTGGTCAGCATTTTTTTTTTTTTTTTGGCTGCTGCTGGCATTGTGCTGGGATGTTCAATGCCGGGCTACGCGGCTAGATATTCAACATCTAACTGGCTAAGATAGGGCTGGGATTTATGCAGTCCGATTTATCTAGCTAACATAGGTGGTTAAATGCTGAATATCGGCACTTAACCGCGAAGGTGCCGGCTCCACTCCCAAACAGCCCACAGAATTGCTGGTCAAGACTTTTAACAGTTAAGGGTGATGCTCAGCAGCACTAGAGAACAGTGCAAATGACACATTTCTGTCCTCTAGTGTATCCTACAGTTTATACGGTGTCCTCAGGTTCCACATTCCCAATCTATGGCATTACATAAGAACATAAGAAGTTGCCTCCGCCGAGGCAGACCAGAGGTCCATCTTGCCCGGCGGTCCGCTCCCGCGGCGGCCCATCAGGCCTACTTGCCTGAACAGTGCCCCTGAATTGCCTGAACAGTGCCTTATCAGTTGTCTTGTCCCCTGAAGAAGGCAGTTCTTTCTGCCGAAACCAGGATCTTTGTTGAGACTATTTATATTAATAAATTGACCCTGGCTGCATTCAGACATCTGCCTTTCCCCCTTTTCTTTGACCTAAGAAATGGCAACAGAAACAAGCCTTGCATACTCGGCACCTAATGGACGTACAAAGATGATGTTGGTACGCGCAGGCTGCACTAAATGGGACCCTCATTTAGCTTTCACAGCTACAGATATTCAATCGGTTTTCCTGCATGACAGGAGGAAGTGTTTAAGGCCTATTCCTCACACCATATGGGAAAGCCTCTTCTATTTATGATTATCTTTATTTAATTAATTTGTTTTCTATCCCGTCCACCCCAAAGAGTTCAGGATGGGTTACCGTACAGGTTAACATACACAATATACAGTTTTTACAATCCAAGGTATGGTTTTGTTTTCCGCTACATGTTTTTATCCTAACATATACTAGGGATCTTAATACTAATATCTATTGTAAATGCAATTTTCAGAGTTGTATATAATATTTTTTTTTTCAGAGAGTAGACTGCAGTGTCGATCAGGTCAGTAAATCTACCATAATCCAGTGGGATAATATTAAGCCTACAGCGGTCAGTAGTTTTAAAACCCCTGATAGCCACTGTCTAAGTTAAGCTCAGATATTCAATACTAGACAATGCAATACTAGGCTCTGTCATTGAAAATCTGGTTACAATGGCCAGCCGGGAGTTAACTGATATTTAGAATACTAGTGTTTTAGCCCGTTACATTCGTTACAGTAACGGGTGCTAGAATAGCCCCATCTATACCCTGACCCTGACTCTGACGTCATCCATGCCCCGCCTCTATCATGCCCAGACCCTGCCTCCCACTGATACCAGTTCCACCACCTCACTTTCACCATTTCCTTTGTACCCTTTTGGCCCTCCTTACTTGAAGCAGCAGCAGCAGTCCTGACGTACCAACGTTTTCTCCCTCAGTGCCCCAAAGCAGCAGTGGTCCTACCATTTCCATCTCTCCCTTTCCCCCTTTCACACCCTCTACCATCTCTCTGACCCTGTTTCACCCCTTTTGCCATCTTTCCCTTTCCTGTCCCCCTCTGCCCTTCCCCAAGACCATCTCTCTCTCCTGCCCCCTCCACACTCCCTGAAGTCTATCTCTCCCTTTCCCCTACCATCTCTCCTGGTCCCCCTAGTAGCCCCTCTGTCCTTCTCATCCATCTGTCTCTGTCTCTCTCTCCTCACCTCCTGCCTCTGCGGAGCTCTCGCAGCTCCTCCTCGACCTCCTCCAGCCAGGCTTCAGCCATCTTCCGCTGCGGCCTGCAGCCACCGACAGCCGCTGCAGCCTTCAGCTGCCGCTGCAGCCTGCAGCCACCGACAGCCGCTGCGGCCGACATCCGCCTCAGGGGATTCTCGCGCATGCGCACACTCCTACCTGCGGTGCCCTACAGCACACGGAAAACGGGAGCACGCAGGTGGGATTGCGCATGCACGCTTAGGGCTTTATTATATTAGACTGCTGCTAACTGGCTAAACAGAGTCAGGAAACTGAATACATTCTCTCAACATCCAGGCGGTGGGGACTAGGAAACCGATGTCAAGATATAAGAATTCCCCAATTCCATGCGATGAGAACTAGAGAATACCCCAATGGATTTGCTTTAGCCATCAGAAGGCTACAACAATCAAATTTCCCTGGTATGTTCTAAATCTGACTGAAGTGTTTGTCTCCAGAGGAACTGCAAGATCTAAATGAAGACATCCCAAAGAAAAGTATTATTTATTTTATTTTTAAAATTTCTATACCATTTAAAACTAAACGGTTTACATAATTTACATACATAATTTTAAAACAAAAAACATGATAAAGTAAACATACAAACAATCCTCAGAAATCTTGACTACAAAATAACCCTGTAGCTTTGCAAAATAAAGATCACGAATAGTCCATCAACTCTGCCAGAGAGAAAAATTATTGGCTAGAGTAAGTTTTGGAGGCTACATAAAAAGTTCCAGGGTTGTTGTTCTTTGGTTTTCCCATTATGAAAAGAATGAAAATTACGTTGTCTTAAGCTTCTGCGGTTGGCGTCCGGGTATGTAGCGTACCCTGAAGAAAGCCACAGCACAACGGCTGAAAGTTCAGCTCCAGTTACTCAGAGGCGGCAAGACCCAGAACTCTGCAACAATCAAAATTAGTTATGGTATATGCTTCTTTATTAGACCGTAGAGTCTGCACGTTGATTCCCCTCTCCAACAAACGGCATGCTTAGAAATGTGTTACTGGTAAGACTTCATAAAGCAAGACTTGATTGAGAACAGCCCTTCTGAGTGCTACGTCTACTGTATATGCTGAAAAGTATTCTACCTCTCAGGGCTTCTATGCGTAAGTAAGACTGATTCAAAGGACACTTATTCTTTTAAAAATTGTTGGAAATGCAAGATTCCTACTTTGCTCAAGCAGGAGGTTTCTTTAAAGTGATCTACCGGTAAATATGTAGAGAGACACAATGGGATTCATGTGAACTCCACTGTGATCATTTAAATTAATTGATTTAAAGGAGGAAAAAAAGCCTCAGATTCCCATATTTTGTGAGTACTGGACTAAAATAACATACTAGAGAGGGAAACCACCTCATCAGCTAAAACTAAACTAAACTAAACTAAACTAAACTAAGCCTTAGGTTTATATACCGCATCTTCTCCACTGAAGTGGAGCTCGACACAGTTTACAGAGTTTAAAAAAATATGGGAAGAGAGCAAAGTTATAATATACGAGTACAGTATATATAATATATAAAAAAAATACAATGTGTAAAATGGAACATGCATAAAAATAATAACTCCCCCCCCCCCCCCCCCCACACACACACATAATTGTTGGAAATGCAAGATTCCTACTTTGCTCAAGCAGGAGGGTTTATTTTAAGTGATCTACCGGTAAATATGTAGAGAGACACAATAGGATTCATGGGAAAGAGAAAGATGTTTTTAATGTTTTACGGTCACAAAGGAGCCACCAGAATTTTAAAACATAGAGATCTGAGACCAAAAACTTCCATCCAACTCAGTCCTCCCTGCAGGCACCTTTTCATCTGCATGGAATATAATTTACAACTGTATGAAAAGACACAATGTCTGGCAGGAGACAGCAGGAAGAGAAAGCACAGTTACTTACCGTAACAGGTGTTATCCAGGGACAGCAGGCAGATATTCTTAACACATGGGTGACGTCACCGACGGAGCCCTCGGTACGGACCTTTTAACTAGAAGTTTCTAGTTGGCCGCACCGCGCGTGCGCGAGTGCCTTCCCGCCCGACGGAGGAGTGCGTGGTCCCCAGTTAGGATAAGCCAGCTAAGAAGCCAACCCGGGGAGGTGGGTGGGACTTAAGAATATCTGCCTGCTGTCCCTGGATAACACCTGTTACGGTAAGTAACTGTGCTTTATCCCAGGACAAGCAGGCAGCATATTCTTAACACATGGGTGACCTCCAAGCTAACAAAGAGGGAGGAGGGATGGTTGGCCATTAGGAAAATAAATTTTGTAACACAGATTGGCCGAAGTGTCCATCCCGTCTGGAGAATGCATCCAGACAGTAGTGAGTAGTGAACGTGTGAACTGAGGACCAAGTGGCCGCCTTGCAGATTTCCTCGATGGGCGTGGAACGGAGGAAAGCCACAGAAGCAGCCATAGCTCGGACTCTGTGGGCCGTGACAGATCCTTCCAGTGAGAGACCGGCCCGAGCATAACAGAAGGCAATACAGGCAGCAAGCCAATTTGAAAGTGTCCGTTTGGAGACAGGACGGCCCAAACGGTTGGGATCGAAAGACAAAAAGAGCTGGGGGGATGTTCGGTGAGCTCTGGTACGATCAAGGTAGTAAGCAAGGGCACGCTTACAATCCAGCGTGTGCAACGCCTGTTCTCCAGGATGCGAGTGAGGCTTAGGAAAGAAGACGGGAAGCACAATGGACTGGTTGAGGTGAAAAGCTGAGACCACCTTGGGAAGGAATTTAGGGTGGGTACGCAGAACAACCTTGTCATGGTGAAAAACAGTGAACGGTGGGTCGGCAACCAGTGCATGCAGTTCGCTAACCCTCCTGGCAGAGGTGATGGCAATTAGGAAAAGCACCTTCCAGGTAAGAAGCCTGAATGAAGTTGTGGCAAGAGGCTCAAACGGAGGTTTCATAAGGGCAGAGAGAACCACATTCAGGTCCCAGACGACGGGAGGAGGCTTGAGAGGCGGTTTGATGTTGAAGAGCCCTCTCATAAATCTTGAAACCAGCGGATGAGCCGTGAGGGGTTTTCCGAGAATAGGCTCGTGAAACGCAGTGATGGCACTGAGGTGGACTCTGATGGAAGTGGTTTTGAGGCCAGCGTTGGACAGCGAGAGCAAATAGTCCAAGACAGTTTCCACCGCCAAAGAGGTGGGTTCTTGATGATGCCGGAGACACCACGAGGAGAATCTGGTCCACTTCTGATGGTAACATTGAAGAGTGGCCGGTTTCCTGGAGGCGTCCAAAATGAGGCGGACCGGTTGAGATAGATTCTCCGGAGAGGTTAGCCCGAGAGAAACCAAGCTGTCAGGTGGAGGGAAGACAGGTTGGGATGTAGTAGAGACTGATTCTGCTGTGTAAGTAGAGTAGGAAACACAGGAAGAGGAATGGGCTCCCTGGAGCTGAGTTGAAGCAGAAGGGAGAACCAGTGTTGACGAGGCCACCGAGGGGCGATGAGGATCATGGTGGCACTGTCCTTGCGGAGTTTGGACAAGGTCCGCAACATCAAAGGAAGTGGAGGGAAGGCATAGAGGAACCGATCCCTCCAGTCGAGCAGGAATGCATCCGGGGCCAGACGGTGAGGAGAGAAGAGTCTGGAACAGAATTGGGGCAGCTGATGGTTGTGAGGTGCTGCAAAGAGGTCCACCTGCGGAGTGCCCCATCGAGCAAAGATGGAGAGTAGAGTCGGAGGGTCCAACGTCCACTCGTGAGGTTGAAGGATGCGGCTGAGATTGTCGGCCAGAGAGTTCTGTGCGCCCTGGATGTAGACCGCCCTGAGAAAGAGATTGCGGTCCGTGGCCCAGGTCCAGATGCGCAGAGCCTCCAGACAAAGGGGGCGAGATCCGGTGCCGCCTTGCTTGTTTATGTAGTACATGGCGACTTGATTGTCTGTGCATAGGAGGAGGACTTGAGGACAGAGAAGATGCTGGAAAGCCTTGAGGGCGTAGAAAATGGCTCTGAGTTCCAGGAAATTGATGTGATGACGACGCTCCTGTGGGGTCCAAAGTCCCTGGGTGCGTAGATCTCCCAGGTGAGCTCCCCACGCGTAGGGGGACGCATCTGTGGTGATGATCATAGAGTGGGGGGGCAGATGGAAAAGTAGACCCCTGGAAAGATTTGAGGAGTTCAACCACCATTGGAGAGATTGCTGAAGAGATGATGTCACAGAGATGGGATGAGAAAGAAGATCCGTAGTCTGTGACCACTGGTTGGCGAGCGTCCACTGAGGTGTACGAAGGTGGAGACGAGCCAGAGGAAGGACATGCACTGTCGAGGCCATGTGACCCAGGAGGACCATCATCTGTCGAGCAGGAATGGAGGGATGCAAGAGTACCTGACGGCAGAGATGGAGCAGGGTCTGCTTGCGATCGGAGGGGAGAAAAGCCCTCATTAGCGTGGTGTCCAGAACTGCTCCAATGAATTGAAGTCGCTGGGTGGGAAGCAGATGCGACTTGGGGTAGTTGATCTCGAACCCCAGGAGGTGGAGGAGAGAGATGGTGTGATGAGTAGCCTGTAGCACAAGTGGAGACGTAGGTGCTTTCACCAACCAATCGTCCAAATAGGGGAACACCTGGAGGTTGTGAGACCTGAGGAAGGCCGCTACCACTATGAGGCACTTGGTGAAGACCCTGGGTGAGGAGGCGAGGCCGAACGGTAGCACCTTGTACTGATAGTGGTGGTGCAGTACCTGGAATCGCAGGTAGCGGCGAGAATGTGGATTGATGGAGATGTGAGTGTAGGCCTCTTTGAGGTCCAGGGAACATAGCCAGTCGTGTTGAGAAAGAAGAGGATAGAGTGTGGCAAGGGAGAGCATTCTGAACTTCTCCTTGACCAGACACTTGTTGAGGTCCCTTAGATCGAGAATGGGACGGAGGTCTCCCGTCTTTTTGGGTACCAGGAAGTAGCGGGAGTAGAATCCCTGCCCCCTTTGATCTGGAGGTACTTCTTCGATGGCATTGAGAAGGAGGAGGGATTGAACCTCCCTCAGGAGGAGGGGGGTTTGAGATGAGTTTGAAGCAGACTCTACGGGAAGGTTGTCCGGAGGCAGAGTCTGGAAGTTGAGAGAGTAGCCGTGGCGGATGATGTTGAGGACCCACTGGTCCGACGTGATGACTTCCCAACGGCTTGAGAAAATGGTGAGACGACCCCCGATAGGCTGTGGAAGAGGTAGCGAGGGTGGATGACTGGCTATGCCCTGGAGAGAAGAGTCAAAAGGGCTGAGATTGTTTAGCAGGCTGAGGAGGCTTGGAGGGTTGGGTGGCCTGAGACCGAGCCTGGGCATGGTGCTGCTGTTGACGGGGTCGCCGAGATTGTTGGGGAGGCGGATTGAGTGGCCTGGCTGAGAACCTCCGCTGGTAGGATGATTGAGGCCGATAGGGTCGAGCAGGTGGAGCCTTCTTTTTCGGCTTGATTAGGGTGTCCCACCTAGTCTCATGGGCGGAGAGTTTCTGGGTGGTGGAATCCAGTGACTCTCCAAAAAGCTCATCCCCGAGACAGGGGGCGTTGGCCAGGCGGTCCTGGTGGTTGATGTCCAGGTCGGAGACTCTGAGCCAGGCCAAGCGACGCATGGCTACAGCCATGGCAGAGGCCCGAGAGGTGAGCTCGAAGGAGTCGTAGATCGAGCGGACCATATACTTGCGCATTTGGAGAAGGCCAGATATGTGCTGCTGGAATAGCGGGACCTTGCGCTCAGGAAGGTACTTCTGGAGGGCAGACAGCTGTTGGACCAAGTGTTTGAGATAAAAGGAAAAATGGAAGGAATAGTTGTTTGCCCTGTTAGCAAGCATGGCATTTTGGTAAAGCCTCTTGCCAAACTTGTCCATGGTCTTACCTTCTCTGCCAGGAGGGGTAGAGGCATAGACACTGGAGCCCTGAGTCTTTTTTAAGGTGGATTCCACCAGAAGGGACTCATGGGGCAATTGAGATTTGTCGAATCCTGGAATAGGGATGACACGGTAAAGGTTGTCCAGTTTACGGGGAGCTCCCGGTACCGTGAGGGGATTTTCCAAATTTTTGTAGAATGTCTCCCGTAAGATGTCATGTACGGGAAGTTTGAGGAACTCTTTAGGAGGTTGCTCAAAGTCTAAGGCTTCTAAAAAGGCTTGGGACTTTTTGGAGTCAGATTCAAGGGGAAGTGACAGAGCAGCAGACATTTCCCTCAGAAATTTAGAAAAAGAGGACTGCTCAGGTTTAGAGGAGGCATCAGGCGCCGATGGTTCCTCATCAGATGAGGAGGGATCCTCCTCGGTACCGAGAGGAGTCTCCTCCCATAAATCCGGATCCCTGACCTCTGGTGCGTGTCGGGACACCGGGGTGGAGGGTGCGGTGTGGTGAGTTTTGGACAAAGATTTACCAGAGCGCACCGAAACGGCACCAGGGGAGGACGATCGGCGTCGTTCTCGGTCCCGAGAAGAGTGCCGTACCGCCTGGTGCCGAGCAGGATCCACTGTGGTTCGAGAATGAACCACAGGATCATCAGGAAGTTGTTGTGCCGAAAGGATCGGCATCGAGGTGTTTACCGGTACCGAAGGAGTGGACACCGGGGGCTCGGTGCGGGGCTCGGGCCGGTCTGGTACCGGAAGGAGCGGTGCCAGGATAGAGGGTAGCAGTTGTTCAAGCTGTTTCTTCAACTGCTCCTGAAGCTGAGTTTGTAGGATGGCCGAGATACGGTCATCCAGGGGTGGCATCGGAACCGCTTTCTTTTTCTTCGGTTCCTTGGATGCCGCTCCACGCCCCGGCGATGAGGAGGCCGATGACGAGGCACTCACCGTTATCGGGGCGGAGCGTTTACGGGACCGGTGCGATGCCGGTATGGACGGTGTCGTCACCGTAGCTGGAGGGCGCTCGAGGGAAGAGGAAGGCTTCTTAGCCGGCTTACCTGGCGCCAGTGGCGCCGATGCGGGATCGGTCGGTGTCGAGCTGGACGGTGCCGATTTCTGCGGTACCGCCGCTGAGGGTGATGAATCCATCGCCGACTCGGAGCCGAAGAGCAGGGTTTGCTGGATTCTTCGGTTTTTAAGAGTACGTTTTTGTAAAGTGGCACAGCGGGTGCAGGAATCTGCCCGATGCTCCGGACCCAGGCACTGCAAACACCAATTGTGTGGGTCAGAAACGGAGATCGGGCGTGCACACCGCTGGCACTTCTTAAAACCGACCTGCGGGGGCATGAAGGGGAAGATAGCCTCCGCAAAATCGAAGTCCGAGGCCTGTATAATGGCAACAGGCCCCGCCGGGGCAAAAACGAAAGAAACAATAAAAATCAAAGTTTTTTTTTTTTTTTTTTTTGCAATTGAAAGAAAAAGGAAACCCGAAGGTAGAGGAAGAAAAAAATATAACAAAAGCGCGAGCGGGAAGGCAAAAAGTGATTTCAACGGCCGTTGAAAAAATACACGCGTCTTCTTCGCTCCGCGGAAACGAAGAAACTGGGGACCACGCACTCCTCCGTCGGGCGGGAAGGCACTCGCGCACGCGCGGTGCGGCCAACTAGAAACTTCTAGTTAAAAGGTCCGTACCGAGGGCTCCGTCGGTGACGTCACCCATGTGTTAAGAATATGCTGCCTGCTTGTCCTGGGATAAACTGATTATCAACCCTTCTTTCCACATTCATGGACAAGTTTTCAAATATCCATTTCAAGTTGCACACAATAGCAAAAAAAAAAAAAAAAAAAGAATAATACAGTTTTCAGAAAATCGTTTCTCGGCATACAGGCCTTTAATAGCGTGATTTCTTAGACTTCTTTTACAGCTGAATAATGCAAGAGGGTTTATAAACCACCACGTACAATGAAACAAGGTGGGATTCAGCAATCTATTGACATTTAGAGAGCTTAGCTAGGAACTTTGTTTCACAAACTCGCACAGCTTCCAAACAAACCAACTTTGGGCACGGCTTTTTTTTTTTTTCTAATCTCAATGGGCATTTTTCTCTTGCACAGGCTTATCAAAAAATAAAAAGGCAGTGCTATAAATTCGAGTTTACAGGCAGGTGTATGTTATAGAATTCTAGCATAAACAAAGGTGAAAGGTGCCACAAACTGGCATCTACCTGTGCCATGTGCTAGCCACGATTCTATAAAATGCATGCAATATTCTCTTTAGGGAGTGTGTTCACGTGGGCAGGTAATATGAGGCCTACCAGATACAAGCATAGCTTGGGTGTCAAAGTCCCTCCTCGAGGGCCGCAATCCAGTCGGGGGTTTCAGGATTTCCCCAATGAATATGCATGAGATCTATTAGCATACAATGAAAGCAGTGCATGCAAACAGATTTCATTGGGGAAATCCTGAAAACCCGACTGGATTGCGGCCCTCGAGGAGGGACTGGAGAATGACACAGGGACAAATTTGTCGCCATCCCCACGGGATCTCAATATCCACCATCCCATCCCCACGAGTTCTGTCTCTGTCCTGTTCCTGAAAGCTCTGCCTTAATCACACAGGCTTCGAACACTTATGATTTTAAAGTGTTCGAGGCTTGTGCAGATGAGGACAGAACTAGCAAGAATGGGGCAGGGACAGGAACAGAACTCACGGGCATGGGGCAGGGACAGAGAGGTCCCGCAGGGATGGAGAAAAATTTGTCCCCATGTCATTCTCCATAAATACGTACAAATGCGATGGTGCTACACATCCATGATCACTTATGCCTGCTCTTGGCACGGCGTAAGTGATCAAGGCTATATGTTCATGCTTCAATGGCACCTTATTCCTGCATTCTATAATGGCAACAACCTGGGTAAATGCCTGTAAAGAATACCACTTGGCACCATGAAATTTTGTCTCAATTCTCCTGGTGCCCCATTTAAAGCCCTTTACTGAATTGCCTCTTAAAAACAAGTGAAAAAAGGATTTATAAAAAGAAAGGATGTCCCCTTTTTACATTTTTTGCTTGAAATACATTTCTGTCTATGGATTCATAAGGCTGATTTATTAACAACCTTGTTTTAAATGCATGGCGTGACAGACTAGTACCATCACACACCATTTTGCCCGAAAAGAAAACTTCTAAACTAACGGCATCATTGCTCTACATAAATGGAAACACTGAACAAACGACAATGCAGAACTTTGCAACGGTTTCTTCCAGTAATTAGGATAACATTCAAGCCCATGTGTTTAATATCTTGTGTCACTGACTGCTGTGTTGGCTCACGGCATTTAGAGCAACATTCTGCCAAAGAAAATGTTATGTGGGTAATATGGAGCAGTCAGTAACATTTTCTTATATTTAAGACTTTTAGAGTAAAAGAAATTGATGACAGAAAGGGAGAGCCTGAACAATCAAGATACATAATGCCCAATCGTTATGACCTGGGAATCAGACAATGTCCAATTACAGGAAAAAAAAACAAACCAACCCAACCCTGCCAGAAAGAATAGACTGGCCTCTTGCAACAACACAATAAAAATTTGTAATGTGCAGACCATAGGCCTCCCAACACGAAGCAAGTGTAATTCAAGACAGTCTGAGGAAGTCATCCACTGGTGTGCTATGAATACCTCCCTTTAATGTCTTTCCCAGGTGTGGAAAATATTTGTACAAAACACATTGAGTATCAATTCACCGGCAAGCATTTCAAACCAGTGAACATGATTCGATCTACAACTGTCTTCGTGAAATGCTGGCATGCTATTCAAGCGTTCAAAATTCCTCCTCCCCCTCGAGAATAAAGCTTGCCTCTGGTGGGAGGCACGGAGGAGTGGAATAATTTACCACTATGTGAGATCTGTCAAAAAGGGAATTCCAGAGAGCAATCTTACAAGGGATTCTAGTTAGTCCCCTGGTGGTCCAGTCTGCCGGAAACAAAAGATGATGTACATTTTTCATGCTTTACATGCCCTTTACTCCAAAGACAATACCCTTTTTTAAAAACCGATATTTACAGCGCTATCAAATGCAATGAAATTGGAATAAGAACATTACGTGATATCTGAATTATTTTGCGATGTTTGACGGTATCTGTTAGCAGAAACCTCACTTAAAACTCTATGCAAGAAAAAGCCTGTTTGGTCCCACCGCCACCTAAAACTAAACGTGTCCAAGGCTGAGCTGCTCCTCTTTCCTCCTACACACTTTGCATCTCTGCAAATAATAGTGCTATCATTCCTGTCTCTGCTGCTCGTAACCTTGGAGCCGTCTTTGACGCCAACCTCTCATTTTTTATGCACATCCACCAGACTGCTAAAGTCTATTGCTTCCATCTCTACACCACCAAAATTCACCCCCTCTCTGAGCACACTACCCGGACCCTTGTTCACACCCTCGTAACATCAAGCTTAGACTTCTGCAATTTACAGTGGTGCCTCGCATAAAGAACGCCTCGCACAGCGGACGCTGCACACAACGAACTTCATGTCATGATTCATACAACGAACTTCGTTTCACACAACGACGTCGCCCGAGCTTCCACGATCGCTGCCGATGTATTGCATCCTTCCGCGCAGGCACTGCAGGCAGTCGTTAGTCACTGCGCTTAACTTAAGCACGTATCGCGGCAATCGTTCTTCATTACGAATTAAATCACGCACGCACGCACGTATCACGGCAGTCGTCATTTTAAGATAAACTCAATATTTTTTATATATCATGGCTTCTAAAAAAAGCAGGAAGGTGATTTCTGTTGAAATGAAACGGGAAATAATTAGAAGGAGTGAATGTGGGGTAAAACAGTGTGACCTCGTCAAAGAGTTTGGCCTCAGCAAGACCACCATTTTCACCATTTTGACAAATTTATCTTTTTTTATGTCATCTTAGCATATTTTATGCTGCAGAACGAATAATTTTTTTTAACATGTATTGTTATGGGAAAACGCGTTTCACATAACGAACTTTTCGCATAACAAACTTGCTCCTGGAACGAATTAAGTTCGTTGTGTGAGGCACCACTGTACTTATTTCCAAGTTTATTTAAAATTTTCTATCCCGTCCTCGGGAAAACCTTCAAGGCCGCTTACAATCTAAGGCATATTTAAAATACACAATGTGCAAATACTGCTTACCCTTATATTGAGTTTGTTAATTGGATGGATATGCAAAAATAACTCCCACCTAACCCCCCCCCCCCCTTTACTTCTAACAGGTCTCCCACTGAACCACCTCTCCCCCCTGCAAAACTCTGCTGCATGACTTTATTTTCTGCCAACCTCGCAACACTCATGTTACCATTCTCCTCAAATCATTTCACTGGCTCCCTATCCGCCTTGTATTGCTCTATGATACGGCCGCACCTCAAATGCTGTGTGCAGTTCTGGTCGCCGTATCTCAAAAAAGATATAGCGGAATTAGAAAAGGTACAGAAAAGGGCAACAAAAATGATAAACGGGATGGGACGACTTCTCTGAGAGGCTAAAGCTCTTCAGCTCGGAGAAGAGACGGCTCAGGGGTGATATGATAGAGGTCTATAAAATACTGAGTGGAGTGGAAAGGGTAGATATGAATCACTCGTGCACGCTTTCCAAAAATACTAGGATTAGAGGACATGCAATTAAGCTACTAAGTAGAAGATTTAAAACAAACCGGAGAAAATATTTCCTCACACAACTTGTAATTAAACTCTGCAATTCATTGCTAAAGAATGTGGTGAAATCAGTTAGCTTAGCGGGGTTTAAAAAAGGTTTGAATAGTTTCCTAAAAGGGAAATCCATAGGCCATTATTGAGATGGCTTGGGGAAATCCACTGCTTATTCCTAGGATAAGCAGCATAGAATCTGTTTTACTACTTGGGATCTAGCTAGGTACTTGGGACCTGGGTTGCCCACTGTTGGAAACAGGATACTGAGCTTGATGGACCTTCGGTCTGTCCCAGTATAGCAATTCTTATGTTATGTTCGCATACAGTTCAAACTCCTATTACTAACCTACAAGCATGTTCATTCTGCAGCCCCTCATAACCTCTCTTCTCTTTTCTCTCCTTACACGCCTCCCTGAGAACTTCGTTCCTCAGATAAGTTGCTTTTTATCTGTACCCTTATCCTCCACTGCCAATTTCAGACCTTTGTTCCTTTCATCTCACTGCCCCATGTGCCTGGAATAGACTCCCTGAGTCCAAGCATCATGCCCCTTACCTGGTTTAAAAAGAAGGTTGAAAATCCACCTTTTCGAGATAGCCTTCAACACTGCCCTCTGCTCACCACTCTAACCAGCAGTTTAACCATCCCTGCTCACTGTAACCCTGGCCCTAGCATCCCGTTTTATCTGTCATGACTGATTAGGTTGGGAGCTCATTCGAGAAGGAACTGTCTCCTTCATGACTCTGTGCAGCACTGCTTGTATCTGGTAGCATTCTGGAGATGGTTAATAGTATTAAAAGCTCACTTTTTTGAAGCTGCTTTTAAGTCCTAACTCCAGCCTACTTGTACAGCGCCCATATCTGTTTCTCATTCCCTCCACAGTCTGCTGCAATGTCTGCCTTTCATTCCCTCTGTCTGTCATAATTTTGATTGTAAGCTCTTTCAAGCAGGGACCGTCTTTTGCATGTTTAATGTACAGTGATGCATGCCTCTGATAGCACTATAGAAATGAGAAGTAGTAGCAGCAGCAGCAGTAGTGCTATGGCAGTTAATCATGGCACAAGCAGCAACTAACAAGCAACGGCCTTGGTTATCTTAGAGCAGGGGTGCGCAACTCCGGTCCTCGAGGGCCGGAATCCAATCGGGTTTTCAGGATTTTCCCAATGAATATGCATTGAAAGCAGTGCATGCAAATAGATCTCATGCATATTAGAACATAAGAACATAAGAAGTTGCCTCCGCTGAGGCAGATCATAGGTCCATCCTGCTCAGCGGTCCGCTCCCGCGGCAGCCCATCAGGCCCATTGCCTGAGCAATGGTCTATACCTATCTATACCCCCCAATCCCTTTTTCTTCTAGGAATCTATCCAAACCTTCTTTGAAACCATTTAATGTTTTCTTGTCTACAACAGCCTCTGGAAGCGCGTTCCATGTGTCCACTACCCTCTGAGTGAAAAAGAACTTCCTAGCGTTTGTTCTAAACCTGTCCCCTTTCAATTTCTCCCAATGCCCCCTTGTGCTTGTGGTGCCCCTTAATTTGAAAAATCTGCCCCTGTCTACTTTTTCTATGCCCTTCAGGATCTTGAAGGTTTCTATCATGTCTCCTCTAAGTCTTCGCTTTTCCAGGGAGAAAAGTCCCAACTGCTTCAATCTGTCAGTATATGGGAGATTTTCCATTCCCTTTATCAGTTTGGTTGCCCTTCTTTGTACTCCCTCAAGTACCGCCATGTCTTTCTTGAGGTACGGCGACCAGTACTGGACACAGTACTCCAGATGCGGCCGTACCATTGCACGATACAGCGGCATGATGACTTCCTTTGTCCTGGTCGTAATACCCTTCTTAATGATACCCAGCATTCTGTTTGCTTTCCTGGAGGCTGTGGCGCATTGCGCCGATGCCTTCAGTGTTGCGTCTACCATCACTCCCAGGTCTCTCTCCAGGTTACTAACCCCTAGTGGTGTTCCCCCCATTTTGTATGTGAACATCGGGTTCTTTTTCCCCACGTGCATGACCTTGCATTTCCCCACGTTGAAGCTCATCTGCCACTTTTCGGCCCACTTTTCCAGCTGCGTTAGATCCTTTTGGAGATCCTCGCAGTCTGCCTTGGTTTGAGCCCTGCTGTATAGTTTAGTGTCATCTGCAAATTTAATGACTTCACACTTAGTTCCCGCCTCTAGGTCATTTATGTAGATATTGAACAAGAGCGGTCCCAGCACCGACCCCTGCGGAACTCCGCTCGTGACCCCTTTCCAGTCTGAGTAATGGCCCTTTACGCCAACCCTCTGCTTCCTGTTTGCCAGCCAGTTTTTGATCCATCGGTGGACCTCCCCTTGTACCCCGTGGTTCCATATCTTTTTAAGCAGCCTCTCGTGTGGCACCTTGTCGAAGGCTTTTTGGAAGTCAAGGTAAATGATGTCTATAGATTCCCCTTTATCCACCTGGCTGTTCACTCCCTCAAAGAAGTACAATAAGTTTGTGAGGCATGACCTACCCTTACAGAAGCCATGTTGACTCGGTTTTAGCTGCCCATTTTTTTCGATGTGCTCACAGATGCTGTCTTTAATCAGTGCCTCCATCATCTTTCCCGGGACTGAGGTCAGGCTCACCGGCCTGTAGTTTCCCGGGTCCCCCCTTGCGCCCTTCTTGAAGATGGGCGTGACATTTGCTATTTTCCAATCCTCCGGGATCTCTCCGGTTTTTAAGGATAGGTTGCATATCTGTCGAAGTGGCTCCGCTATTACGTCTTTTAGTTCCTTGAGTACCCTTGGGAAATCCTGAAAACCCAATTGGATTCCGGCCCTCGATGACCGGAGTTGCCCATGTCTGTCTTAGAGCATGAGATAAGCACTGGAACTAGAAATGAATTGAAGCAGTTTACAGCACAAATGCACTTTTCAATATAGCACTTAAAATCACCAGTGCACTTTTTCAAGATAAGTAAAACTTTTTTCAGTCGGTTCTGTGTTCTGAAATGAGCTGTAGGTTTTTTAGTATTTACTGTACGTATGAATTGAGAGAATTAGTTTAGATGAATTTTACCATTGATTAATAGAAGATTAAAAGAAGAATGAATGAAAGGTAGGGAGGATGGGTTCAAGCTGGTGATGTAAGCAGGAGTAAGAGAACAGATTTGTCTGTCTCTTTGAGAAAACCTGGAATGGGTAAAACGCCATGATCTGAGGCTTGCTCCCTGAGATAAAATAATACCTTCAGTGTCATTTTGGCTCATGTTGTTGCTTTTTTTTTGTTTGATTTAATTAATAGGTAACCACCAGATTTTTCAGAGTTTATTGACATACAACCCTGAAACACAAGTTACTAATAAAATTTTGCATTCTATTTTTAATCGTAACTAATGTTGCACTCCAGCAGAAGAACAGTGAAGATTTGGAATATCCAATATAGAATCTAGAACATAACTAGAATCAGCAGTATTTATGATGTCAGAAAGAAAAGTAGTGTTTTTCTACCCTACCAAATCTTTTTATATTCTCTCTGCTAATTTGAACCATATGAGGGATACAGCACCACCTTCTGGCTTAGTAAAGTAATTTATAGGATGCTCTCTGCTGCTGCTACTTTCCCTCAATCTGAGCACCAATCTGATAAATAAAATCAAATAAATAATACTGAGGCAGAAAAGAAATTAGTCAGTCATAGTAACACAGTAGATGATGGCAGATAACGACCTATACAATCCTATACGACCTGACCAATATGACAAATTCATAGCATAAGGTACATATGCATACTTGATCTTGATTTATCTTTGCCATTTTCAGGGCACAAACCGTAGAAGTCTGCCTGGCACTGGTTTGTTCTCTAACTACAGAAGATGTCATTGAAGTCCCACTCCAGCCCATCCAAATCTCTTCAGCCATGAGCAGCGTACGGACCATAGAAGTCTTCCCAGCACTGGCTTAGCTTCCCAATTACCAGAGTTACCACCTAAGCACCGACGCTTATTTGATTCTATTCTCTTTCCATACAGGTTTCCTTTGTGTTTATCCCACACATTTTTAAATTCTATTACTGTTTTCATCTCCACCATAGGAGGGCATTCCAGGCATCTTATCACCTTCTCCTTGAAAAAGTACTTCTGGATGAGAGGGTTAGGACTTCGATGGGAAGATAGGACTCAATGGGAAACCAAGGTGGCAAGGGGGCCCCTTCTGGTGATTCAGACAGGTCGTGACCTGTTTGGGCCGCCGCGGGAGCGGACTGCTGGGCAGGATGGACCTATGGTCTGACCCGGCGGAGGCACTGCTTATGTTCTTATGTTATTTCCGAGTCAGACCCCCGTAACCTAAATTCATATCCTTTATTTATTCAATTTTCTATACCGTTCTCCCGGGAGAGCTCAGAACGGTTTACATGCATTTTTTTCAGGTACTCAAGCAGTTTTCCCTCTCTGTCCCGGCGGGCTCACAATCTATCTAACGTACCTGGGACAATGGGGGGATTAAGTGACTTGCCCAGGGTCACAAGGAGCAGTGTGGGTTTGAACCCGCAACCTCAGAGTGCTGAAGCTGTAGCTTTAACCACTGCGCCTTCCTGTCTTTAGAAAAGGTTTCTTTGTTTATTAATACCTATCAAATATTTGAATGTCTGTATCATATCGCCTCTATCTTTCCTTTCTTCCAGGGTATACATCTCCAGGTCATCAAGTCTCTCCTCATACATTTTGTGGTGCAAATCCCGTACCATTTTTGTCACTTTTCTCTGAATCAAATCTCTTCACATCCTCAGGAAGATATGGCCTCCAAAACTGAGCATAATACTCCAAGTAGGGCCTCATCAATGATTTGTACAGGAGCATCAACACCTCCTTCCTTCTGCTACGGCCTAGCATCCTGCAGGCTGTGGCCTCCACCTTGTCACATTGTTTTGTCAACTTGAGATCCCTAGACACCATCACCCCAAGGTCCCTCTCCTAAACTAAACTAAACTAAACCTTAGGTTTGTATACCGCGCCATCTCCACAAGCATAGAGCTTGGCACGGTTTACAGGGTTAGGTTGAAAAGAAGCTACAATGAAGGGTTATAGGAAAGGAGCTAGGAAGATAAAGAAGAACAGGGTACTAAAGAGCGGGAGGTGTTAGATTTTTGAAAAGAGCCAAGTTTTCAGGTGTTTGCGGATGGAATGGAGGGAGCTTGAAATTCTGAGCGGGGATGTGAGTTTGTTCCAGAGTACTCCTAAACTGTGCTCATCAGTCTTTTGCCTCCTATCTTGTACATCTCCTTTAGATTTCTTTACCCCCCCCAACTGTATCACTCTGCAATTCTCCACATTAAATTTTAACTGCCAGACTTTTGACCACTCTTCTAATTTTTAGAGTTCTCTTCTCATAGTTTCTACTCCCTCCACTCTGAAAAACCACCCTCTGAAGATGTACCCTTCCTATGGCAGGTATGCCCCAAACTGGCAAGATACTAAAACAGAGAACAAGCAAGCAAAACAAATTCAGCTTCTATTATATGCCTGCCAGTCTGTACCACAAAGGGTCTTACCGCTTAGTTCTTTTGCATAAGCACTACTGGATTATACAGACAGACGTCCTCCGCAACGGAGTACTAGATCTGGTATATTTGGATTTCACAAAGACCTTTCACACAATTTTACCAAAGCAACTTATAAATAAACTGAATGCCCAAAAATAATTGGCTTAGAATCAGGTTGAATGTGAAGCCACAAAGGACAGTGGTAAATGGAACACACTCAGAAGAAAGCGATGCTGCCAGTAGTCTGGTGTTTTTGCAGATTTTCAAGGTGTGAAAAAATATGAGAAATCTTGTAAAGCTGAGAAATAGTGTAAAGATTGGCTACTAAGATTTAATGGTAAATAAAAAAAACCCATACAGAGTCATGCTTTTGAGCTGCAAAAATCCAAAGGAATGATACAACCTGGAGGGTGAAGTTCTGTGCAAAAAAATGAAGCAGGATCTGGGGTGAATAAACTCCCTAAATTACTACTATTAGAATGAAACAACAAAATCAGAAAAAAAAAAAAAAAAGTAAAATATGGCACTCGACTGGGGGTAGGCAATTCCGGTCCTCGAGAGCCACAAGCCGGTCAGGTTTTCAGGATATCCACAATAAATGTGCATGAGATGGATCTGCATCTCAAGGAGGCAGTGCATGCAAACCCACCTCGTACATAGTCATGATGGATATCCTGAAAACCTGACCTGCCTGTGGCTCTCGAGGACTGGATGTGCCTACCCCTGAACTAGACGATCAATATATTTAATGAGTTTGAAAGAAGGACCAGACTAATAAAAGGGAGTCAAAGATACTTCTGCACCAACATGGGACAGCTTCCTGCTGCCAGAGAGAGAAAGTAGTCAGTCACCATTTCTGCTGCCTAAGGAAGTCCTCCTACCACTAGAGGAGGCTGCTGTTAACATGCCTCAAGGCAGCCCCCTATTGTCAAGATCTTGTAAAGAGAGCCACTACATTGCAGTCTAGGACATTGTTGTGAGGTTCGGGTTACTAGATTTTCTGCTGTAGAAACTTGGACACATGGCCCCTACCCCCATTCCACCCCCAGCTAGGCCTTGTTCTGTCCCGCAACCCCCCAGCCCTGTCCCATTATGTCCTGGCCCCACCCCCATAAAGCATCCTCTTTCTTCTCTAACCTCTAGGCTGTGTTTGGAGGGCCTCTGAGCATGTGTGGATGAGTGTCATGTCATAGAAACATAGAAATTGACGGCAGAAAAGGGCCGCGGCCCATCAAGTCTGCCCATACCAATGACCCACTCCCTGACTTTTACTCCCCTAAAGATCCCACATCATCTGCCCATACTCAGAGTCCCTTAAGACCCGGCCACAGGTTGGGGCTTTCCAAAACCGAGACAAACTACCGTATTTTGGAAAGTCAATCCAGGTACCCAGACCTCTAAAAATAGGACAGGTCTGGGTTTTCACGGATGTCTGGTAACCCTATATGAGACGTGCCATGGTGAAAAAGTAGGAGGAAGGGATGAGGAAAAGGGGCGAGAGGATATTGAAAAAAAGGTTGGGAGTTGAAAACTAAAGCAAAAAAATAAAAGCAAAGGAGAAAAAGAGCGCTTGGCATACAGTTTAGCGAAGAGAAGAGGGGTCTGTAACAAAGACTGCGTAGCAGCACTGGCATTTCATGCTTGAAAAACTGTTGCTTGCAAATCTTTTGTTGAGCATCTATAGGTTGACTCCCTATCCAACATTTCCTTGAATTTCAGATACATTTATTCAAATTCTTTTCTTTTTTTTTTTACACAAATGTAACAGATTTCAAACTCAGTTGAGAAAAACTTAATAGAAGATTGCAATGAGGCAATTTCAATTACTTATCTGCCGTGTTCAACAAGGCATACATTTGCATCCAATTTTCAGCTAAAAATTACGGTTACCATTGCAAATAGAGACGACTAAAAATTAAATCTCACACAAAAAGTTCTCAACCCAGTCCTCAGGCTAAAACTCTGCCAGACCAGGTTTTCAGGCTATCCACAAGATTTCATACAAGGGAGGCAATGCATGGAAATCTGTCTCGTGCATATCTCATGCATATTTACAGTGGATATCTTGAAATCCCAACTGACTGGGTGTACGCCAATAACTGGATGAGGCGGCCTGGTCTAAAATAACCAATTCTTTCAAGTTTCAAGTTTTATTAATTTTAATATACCAACCATCGACGTGCATCTAGCCGGTTTACAATGCTAAAAAATTAAAAGTTTAAAAAAAAAAATATATATATATATATATATAAAATAATTATAAGTGGGGGAAGAATGAACATTAAAAGACAATTTACAAATACAAACTTGGACTTGAGGGGAAAGGGGAGTCGATAAATACATCATTAAAAACAAAATAAAAGAACAGGGAAGAGGGGGAGGGATATGACAACTTTACCACTATGTGGAAACATTAAGGGGTCCTTTGGCGCCCACAGAATACAATGGGCGTCTTAGCATTTAGCGTGCACTAATCTTTAGCACACGCTAAATCGATTAGCGTGCGCTAAACCGGTCAGCGCGCCTTAGTAAAAGGATCCTTAAATGATACAACCCAAGCTTGACCAAATACTGAGAAGGATCTTTTCATGTTAAATTTTCATGGGTCACTCCTCCTCCTTCCCCGCTCCCCAAAACATACCAGCACCAGAAGAATTTTGTACAGATTCTCTTCAATTTCACGATGGGAATGTTGAAGGGAAAAGGTATGATCTGCAGTCATACCAAAAGCGCACCCTAGAAAGTTGAGCATGCTATTCCCCCCCCTCCCCCGAGTTGTGTCAAGTTGTCATGACAGGCACTCAAGAGATATTTCAGCTGATCACCAGACAATTTCTGTCACTATTGGCATTTGTCAAGCCTGTAAACTCTGTCACTACCAAACTCTGTATTAGCAAAGTGACAGGCAGCCACACTTTACAAGGTCCAGTCAATTCCATTGCATATGGCAGAGATCAGTTAATGCAGAAGGACACCAAATTCAGTTCTCAAAGGCCATAAACCGGTCTGGTTTTCAGGATTTTCACTTAATGAATATACAAGGCAATGCATGCAAATCTATCTTATGCATATTCATTGCAGAGATCTTGAAAATAATACTTGTTTGTGGCACTTAAGGAACAGATCTGGGGGTTTCTGGACAGAGAATTGAGAAGATGAGGGTGACTTTTTTTCTAATCACAGAAATTAATTTCCCTTTAAACTAGAATAGTAACTGCAAATTTCATGAAAAAAAACGAAACACTGGGGGGAAAAAAATAGACCATTTTTCTGCCTTTACAATCCTTGGTATTCTTTATCATTCCCATTCATACATCAACTTTCAGGTGTTTCCTTGATGCTTTACATAAAGGAGAGAACCAAAACAAAGACATCTTACCCACCCCCACCCTGCCATATAATTAAGACTGTGCATGCAACTCTTATCTCAAAATATTTACTACAGATATCCTGAAACCCAGACTGGTAGATGCGTCCTAAGGACTGAATGGAGAACCACTGCTTTATACTGAGCAGAAAGCAGAGCTAGTACACCATAGTTGATGAGGTCTACAAAATAGAGGTGACGACATACCATGACAAATGTGTTCAGAGGAGAAGTAGTATGTGAGCGGTGTCTAGCAAAAGGAATAAAGAATACATGGTAAAGAGTTATGCAAGGCAGAGCATAAGAATACCAAACACAAACAAAGAACTGTTTTTAGAATGTTTACTAGGGAGCATTTGCATAGTAAGTGGGGTCGCCGGCAGCTCACCACCCAGCTTGTGCCATCCCTCCCCCCAACCCCATTCCTCTATAGATCTTTGCCAGCACAAGCAACTTCTCCTGTCTATTGCTCTCGCCAGCCTGGTTCCCCTCTGAATCACTTCCAGGTCGCGGGGCCAGGAAGTGATGTCGGAGGGAAACCCAATGTTGGAGCGAGCTGCATGCTGGAGAAGTCACTCGAGTTGGGGTACTGGGGGCACTAGGGGGGGAGGGAGCGCGTGACTGTGGAGTAGGGGCGGGAAGGCGCATAGGTGTGGAGAGGGCACGAAGGGGTGCCACTGCCCCAGGCCCCTCCTGCCCACACTACACCATTGTCGGGGGTTGTTTGTCATTAGAGAAGCTCAGTCATGAAAATAATAGTGGGGTAAAAAGCCTCAAAACCAACAACAGGACATTAACCAAAGGTAAGCAAGACTGTTTCTTCACATCATTGGCTTAAAAAAAACCCTCCACTATTGTACAGACTCCTCTCAAAATGCAAAAACAAACCCGCCATGTGCACAAGAAAACTTATCTGGTGATGCCAAACTTTCCTTTCCATATCTTTATTCCAGGCTCAAATCGCATCAATCACTGCAGCTGAAATCCAACAATACGTCCACAAATTAAATCCCGACAAGGTGCTTTGCTTGCTTCAGGGAAAATACTCAAAACATTTGCACACAAACAATATTTTTTTTGTTCATGCGCAAACATTTTGAGTATTTCCCCTGAAGCAGCTGGGGTTAGGCAGATATTCTCACACCCCACCCACCTCCCCTGGCTGACTTCTTCACCTGGGCATAGAACCGTCAGGCGGGAAGGCACCTGCGCATGCGCTGTGTGGGCAGTCTTAAAGCTTCTAAAGCTTAAAGTGACAGTACTCTTTTACACTGTTCTTACCAGGCTCCGTGGATGACATCACCCACATGTGAGACTATGCTGCCTGCTTGTTCTGAGATGAAAACAGTTAAGGGGGATGGTTAAGGACAAGTTTAAGAGAGAAAAGGGGCTACTTCTGAACACAAAGCAGAGTCTAGTTCCTGGGTCTGGGATTTGCTACTGTAGATTAATGGGGGAAAGGACTGAAGAGAAAGAGATAGAAGAGACTAACAGAAAGGAAAGGTAGGGAAAAAATTAGAAGCAACTGAGGAAAAAGGGGCAAAAAAAGCAGAAAAGAAAAAGCGCTTTTGACCTCTCTCCAAAGCTCAATTCAATAAAGAATTCCATCCATTACTAACCAGATCAATATCTTATAAACATTACAGAAAACTTTTGAAAACTTTTCTTTTTTCTAAATTTGTAGCTAGCTAATTCTACGTATTGCATTATCTCTGTATCCACTCATAGCATAATCTTTTGTAAGCTGCATTGAACTAAGGGTTATGCGGTATAGAAATCTGTTATGTTATGTTGTTGTTGTTGTTTTTGTGGGTTTTTTTTAATCTTTATTGATTTTCCATTACTAACAAAAAGTGCAACACAATATTCATACCAGTAACAATAACAAATAAGCACTTAAATTCAATCAGTAGCAATGCAACAATATAAGCCCCCTCCCCCCCCCATTACCTCAAGGAATCACACTAGATATATCCCTTCCCTCCCTCCCCCCTGGATGTGTTTGAAATATACCAACAAAAAGAAGGATAAAAGAACTATACCAAATTGTATGAAAGACGTCAATGGACCCCCTCCCCCCAACTAAGTTAAATATCTTAGAATGCCCTAGTTATTATGTTATGTTATTGCTTCTATCCCCTCTGCTCACCTTCACAATGACCTCTGTCCAATCACTTTCTTACTGGGTGAAATGATTTAAGACCATTTAAACTGCCAAGTAGAAAGCCTTGATCTTAAGTTATTTATCTATTTCCACTTTATAATAACAATAAAAAAGGTGCACACTCCCTGGCCAAGATAGCTATTGAAACATCTTATTTACAACCAAACAAACTCATTACACAAGATTTACTGCACTTCTTCTTCTGCCTAGAAGTTTCCAACAATACACATTTATTGAAGTGATGGCAGAGCTTTTTTATATTAAGATTAACCACACAGTATCCTAGAAAAAGGAGGATGATATATTATTTATTAGATAATTAACTTTTGATTTGTAGTCAGCTGCCTCAGGATGATGCCCCAACTTAATAAAATCTATAACATGTAATTTAAAATTATTTATGATTAAACAAAGACAATGCATACAGAAACACAGGACACAACATCAAATAAGGACTGCCAAGACCATTATGTGATAACAGAGCCTTCCCCACACTCAAGCTCTACACACTGCGATCGAGCCCGTCCTCCGGTCATTCTGGATATGCTGGACTCTCTGGTCACTCAAGTAAGATAGGCTTACCAGGGGTTAGGCATTAGCCAGCATTCATTCCCCCAAGGGTCACCTGCGGGGATCCTTGTTGCCAAGAACTCCACTCTAACCCCCCCCCCCCCTCCTTCTACAAAACTGCGATAGCCGTTTTTAGCTTGGTGAGCCGCATAGAGTTCCTATGCGTGTCGAGAGCAGCACGGGCCATTCAGCGCAGTTCTCTACACCAGTGTTTTTCAACCTTTTTACACCTATGGACCGGCAGAAATAAAAGAATTATTCTGTGGACCGGCATCGGTCCGTGGACCGGCGGTTGAAGAACACTGGGCTAAGTCGTGGGCCAGACCCAGCCCATCTCTACTCAATTTCCACCCCAGACCCAAAAGGCCCCTTTTCTCTGCAATTTGTCACATATAAATTAATATGCAAATCAAGTCATTGTCTCTGTAGACCAGGGGTGTCCAACCTTTTGGCTTCCCTGGGCCGCATTGGCCGAAAAAAATGTTTCTGGGGCCGCACAAACGTGCAAACGCTGCAGCAAGACATAGGAGGGAGCCGGCAAGACTGTAAACACCCGGGGGCAGCAGAGGAAAACACTGCATCGCCCTTGACCGGGGCCACACAAAATACTTCACGGGGCTGCAGGTTGGACATCCCTGCTGTAGACGCTCATCCGCTTTTCCTATTGTTCAGTATACACTAAGCTCAGGAGATGTATCAGGAAGTCTATCCCCGTCATCACCCACCTAGTCCTTACTAATGACCAGTACCTCCCAATACAGGGGTTCAACAAAAGGCAACCCTTACACACACGTCTTCCTGGGGGCTACCTGCCAAGAAGCCCCCTCTCTCCTTCGTGAAGGAATATACATCCTGCCACACATTTATTTGTCAAAGCATTTTATTAGATTGAATATTTTCTGCAGTAATCCTCCTCTGAATTTTAAATCTGTTCTTTACTGTGTAAAGGATTTTTGGCAGCTAATAGTGTATGATGAATGAGATGTCCTGTGAACTGTGATATACTGACAATTATTAGTCTGTAATATCTGAACTGGTTTTTATTATTGTTTATATAAGATATGTATGCTTGTTGTAATCCACTTAGGAATATGAGGAATACATTTTTTTAAATAAATAAATAATAAGACCCATATTGAGGCTTTCAGAAAGAATCTTAGGGCTCCTTTTACTAAGGTGTTCTATGCTTTTTAGCGCGCGCTAAATGCTAATGCCTGCATGTTAGTCCATGGACGCGTTAGCAGTTAGCGCACACGCAGTTTTAAAAATGCTTAGCGCACTTTAGTAAAACAGGGGGTTAGTGTTACTCTGTATGCTGTTTTAAGAGATTTTTAATTGCTTAAGTGATGCTATAGGTGTTTTAGGGTGAACTGACTATATTTGTGTATAAATCGTCTTAATTCTATCTACAGTGCTAAAAACTGTGTGTGGACACTTGAGCGTGTGTCCAATTTCTGCATGCAATTTAACTGAACAAGCTAATTAGCGCTAATAATCAATTGTTAGTGCCAAGTGGCATTAATTTTAAAAAAAATGCATGCATAAATTTAGGTGTTGGATCTGCACATAACTTGGGAAAGGGAGCATGGCCATGGGCTGATTGGGGGCGTTCCAGGAATTTTACAGAACAAGGGAGATCTGCGTTTAATTCAGGCAGGATTTGCACCAGGTTTTAGAATAGTGAGCACCGTTTATAGAATAGTGCTTTGCATGAGATTTTATCGGTGCCGATTTTTCAGCACCACTTTAAAGATAACAAACACATATTGGACACAATTCTATATTTGGGGGGGGGCTGATGTTTTCATAGGTACCCTGTTTCCCCGAAAATAAGACCTATCCCAAAAGTAAGCCCTAGCATGATTTTTAAAGATGCTCCTAATATAAGCCCTACCGCAAAAATAAGCCCTAGTTAAAATCAACCTCCGAAGTCCGTCCCCCCCCAAATATCCCTGACACTCCCTGACTCCATCCCTGACAACAGTGCTGCCTGATTTGCTGAAAAAATTGGACTCGTCGATTCAGCAATCCCCACCCCTGCTGCTTTAGGAGGCCTCGGAGCGGAGGTATGTCAGTCTCACGGTGGGAGGGTCGGTGGGGTCCTGCTGCACAAAGGAATGGGTGAAAGGGGAGGAATGATGCTGCACATGGGGAGGGGAAGGAAAGAGGAAGAATTGGGGTAGAGGAGAGGAAGAGAGAGATGATTTTTTTGTACTTGAAAAACATAAGACATCCCCAAAAATAAGCCCTAGTGCGTTTTTTGGACCCAAAATTAATATAAGACGGTAAGTACTGTGTGAGTCAGTAGTTTTGTTGATTTTAATTAGAAGTGGTGTTCGAGTCAGTGGTTTTATGATGATTTTATGGAGAAAAGCATATCAAGTTTATGTTTTCCGTTTTATTATGATTTTAGTGCTAACGATATAGTTATGTACTGTTAATGTGGATAATCCTGAGACTGCGGATAGTGAACGTAATAAATCTTTTTAAATAAACATCCCTGAATTTATCTGAAGTACTGATTACTAGTGAACTGAACGTATCAGCAGCACATACTCAGGTGCTCGCCATCCAAATTTTTTGCCTAGCCCATCTACACAGTTTCTGTTAGACGACAGCATGACCACTGGCTTGAAGCGCTGATGGATGAGCACGAGACATGAAAGCAGTACCATGTCAATGGCAAGCCTTTCCCCTCCAGCATCCACATTCTCTTGTAATCCATCTCAGTCAAATTTTATTTATTTGTTTATTTTAAAATGTTTCTGTACCACTTAAGAACTAAACGGTTCACCTGAGTCAAAACAAACATAATAATTATGACAAACTAAAACTCTTTAAATCAACAGGGGAGAACTGTCTTTTCTTTTCCCCAAAAAACTGTTAAAGTCATAAGAATGCGGTGACAAACAGTTGGGTTTTTAACTGTTTCTTGAACCGAAACCGATCAATACATTGTCGCGACTGGACCCACCAAAGCATTCCACATCTTAACACCAGCTACGCAGAATATCATAGAAACATAGAAACACAGAAACATAGAACATGATGGCAGAAAAGGGACACGGCCCATCTAGTCTGCCCACACTAATGGCCCACCCCCTAACTACCTCCATGAAGAGATCCCACAGGCCAATCCCATCTTTTCTTAAAATCTGTCATTGCTCTGGGGTCTGCATAGTAACCTTGCTTCCTTGAGGTTAATAAAATTTTTAATTGTCAAGATCGTCAAGATCTGCCTGATTTATAATTTGCAATGACTTGTTGCAAATACCACGGTGTTTGATGGTAAAAAGTTTGATGGATCGCAGAAACAACCCTGGGCTCCTTTTACTTAGGTGCGCTAGCGTTTTTAGCATGCGCTGCATTGCCCCGCGCGCTAACCCTGCGCTACCCGCCAAGAACTAACGCCAGCTCAATGCTGGCATTAGCATCTAGCGCGCGGGGCAATGCAGCGCGCGCTAAAAACACTAGCGCAGCTTAGTAAAAGGAGCCCCTTGTGTTGTACTCGAAATAAAACTTGTAACCAGTGTAATTTCTTCAAAATTGGTGTCATATGTGTCATCCTATCTGCCCCCAAAATGAACCTGGTCGCAGCATTTTCTATCAGTTGTAATGCTCTTCTTTTTGTCTTGGAAATGAGAGACTTTCAGCTCTTCACGTGTTTTCTAATATGCCACTTGGAGTCTTTTATGATGTTTGTAAGTCTAGAAGGCCTGAAAATTGGTTAGTTTTGAAGGTAGACAAGTCTAAACACCGATGTCTATAGTGTGCCTAATTTCTAGAATAGTATCACTCGCGTATGTGATCGGTGCCGATAATTGGCAGTTGCGTGCATAAGTGCCCCTATAGTACTTAGCGTGCAACTGTCAGGAGATGTACAAGTAGGCAGAGCATGGATGTGTCTCAGATTACTACATGGTGCACCCACTTACACCAGCCATTGATCCGTCATACGCAGGCATGCTAATGTGGCTTTAGCCTAGGTGTAACCTTAAGCCATTACAGAATTGGCACTAAGCAAGCCCCTTTGTGGAATCTAAAATGAGGCACTAAGATATATAATTGCCAATCTAGTTAACTGCACTTAGTAAATGTCGTCAGATAAAGATCTGCACGGTTCATCCAGTTTGCCCAACAAGGTGCCCAGAGATGTATCTGCATAGGTTCCACTTCTTCAAGGTGTCAGAGGAGAGGTATTAAACTGGTTTCGAGGTTTCCTCTTTTCCCGCACCTACCAAGTCCATTTCAATACATGGAGCAATTCATCTGGCGTGCCACAGGGGTCACCATTATCCCCTCTGCTCTTCAATGTTTATATGTCCTCACTGGGTGCGCAACTATCCCAGCTGGGGATAAAACTATTTAGCTACGCTGATGACTTCACGATAATTATCGCATTCAATACCTCTATCTCAGAAGTCACCCCCAAAGCAACAGAGGTACTAAATCGGATGGAGCAATGGATGACTGAGTTCAGACTAAAGCTAAACCCAGAGAAAACAAAATTTTTTATAGCATCGCCACACCCACTTGATACTAAAGCATCACTGTGCATCAATAACCTCAATCATCCCATTCAACCCACTATGAATGTATTGGGAGTAACACTGGACCAGAGTCTGACCATGAAAGACCAGGTAGACTCCTTGATTAGAAAGATCTTTCTCACCCTCTGGAAGCTTCGGTCCATCAGAGCTTACTTCGATGTCTCATCATTTAGAATTCTGATACAATCCCTCATATTGAGTCAACTCGATTATTGTAACATCGCCTACTTGCCACTCTCCCAGAAAAATATGCGGCTATTGCAACTGGTACAAAATGCAGCGGTTAGGCTACTTTGTGAACTGAAGAAGTTTGATCATGTAACACCTTCCTATCGACTTCTACACTGGCTGGCGATGGAGGCACGTGTGAAGTTCAAGTTTGGTTGTTTTTGCTTCAAGGTACTTTACAGCTTAGCCCCTAAATATATAACAGACCTTTTCTCTTTCACAACCAACAGACATAGGAGAAGTTCACATCCGAACTTTGTTTCTCCACCGGTTAGAGGTTGTAAATTTAAAAATCATCACCAACATCTTTTCTCACATCAAGCAGCATTATGGGGTAAAGACCTGGAACAACTGCTCGTGCCTACTACTTATAGGGAATTCAGGAAACGCTTAAAAACACATCTGTTCCTGAAGTACTTAGGCAACTGACCTATACAATCTTAGTCCTCAACAAATGATCTTTAGAACTGTTATTCACTAACTCTTAACTTTGTTTATTCCACTCAATCTGTAATACCTTTTAATCATTGTAAACCGCATAGAACTTCACGGTCCTGCGGTATATAAACTGTTATTATTATTAATAATTTCTGTCCTTCTCTGGCAGTTTTGGGGCAGTTTCTGGCAGGCTTTGTTGACGTCCAAATAGACCACATCAAGTTCTCTGGTCACCTAGTCAAAGAAATCAATCAGATTCAATTGACATGATTTTTCTTTAATAAAATGATGCCTTGGATCTTGTAAGCCATTGGATTCTATGAATTTTACTATCCTTTTCTTTAGCAATGCCTCCATAATTTTTCCCAACACTGTAATTTTCCATTTCTTGTCATCATTTTTGTGGAGAGGGATCACGTCTGCCCTTCTCCAATCCTTTAGAACTCCTCTGTCTCCAAGGATCTAGTATAATTACAAATCTTTAAGAGGGCCCATCAGAACCTCTTTGAGCTCCTTCAATATCTCTGGATGCATCTCATCCGGCCCCATGCCTTTGTCCATAAACACTTTCTTAAATGAACAGTGCAATATCTACTCCATTCCATTCCATGTCTGTCAGTCAACAGAGGTCCAAGGTCCTTCTCCCCGATTTTCTTCAATGAAAACAGAAGTATTTGTTTAGTATGCAGGCCTTTTCCTCATCATTCTCCACATATCGGTTCTCAGCTGCTTTCAGTTTCAACTCCATTTCTAGCCTTCTTCCTTTTCCAACTACAGTGGTACCTTGGAATCTGAACTTAATCCGTTCCAGAACCCCGTTTGAGTTCCAAAACGTTCGAGTTCCAAGACAATTTTTCCCATAAACTCAGATTTTCCAATAAATTTAACAGTAAACATGCTGGCAGAGACAGCAAGATCGGGCCCCCGTGGCAGAAACAGCAAGATCGGGTCCCCCTGGCAGAGGCAGCAAGATCGGGCCCTCCACTGGCATAGACAGCAACATCGGGCCTCCGCCGGCACAGGCAGAAAGATCAGCAACGCCAACCGCAAGCGGTGCTCAGCCCAAAGCTTCCCTCCCAGGCGGAAACAGGAAGCTGCGTCAGAAGGGAAGCTTTGGGCTGAGCAATGCTTATAGTTCCTGTACATTCGGATTCCGAAGCAGCGTTCGGATTCCGGAGCAAAATTTAATTTTAAAAAAAGTTTGGATTCCAAGTTGTTTGAGTTCTGGGACGTTCGGATTCTGAGGTACCACCGTATACCTGCCATTTTTTTTCTTCTGCCTGCACTTTTGCTCACCGTATTTCTCACTGCACCTCTTTGAATTTTATGCAGTGGTTTTTTTTCTATGCTCTTTCTGCATTCTTCCGTACTTCATAGATGCCACCTAATTTGCCTTTATTCCTTCAGACGTTTGGTGAACCATATAGGTTTCTTTTTCCCCTTGCTTTTGTTTACTTTCCTTACATAAAGATCTACTGCCATTTTTTATTGCTCCTTTAAGCATACTCTCTAATAATATTTACAGGTCATGGAAGGAGCTACTAGCAGAAGGTCATTTGCCTTGGGGCACCTACAGATGTCATGGTAAATGAGGTCGTGTGTGCGAAGGGGAGCTTTCCTGTCAAGGTTGAAAATTGACTTGGATAACATAAACATTCCTGCAGAGGAAACAGTGCAGGACAATAAACTTCAAATTTCATGTTATCCCTGTCATCATTACTCATTTTTGGGCAAGACGAGAAGTCCAATTAATCACTAAAATTGGAAAGAATTTAAGTATGGAAGCGCTACGGAAATAAAGCAGATACATATGATGAAAAACTAGATGAAATAAGTGAGTTTAATATTCAAAGATGCACCAAGTACCTGACCTAGGAGACCCAAATTTCATCAGCTAGGTTAGGATTTTCAGCCAAGACTAGCCAACCAGATTTAGAAGTGCAATCTAGTCATTTAAACATATCCAGCCAAGCAAAAAACTAGATTTATTCAGTGTTGTTCTGTCACTGGCTCGCCCCTGGAAAGCACATGACTGCTCTTCACCCTGCTGGAACTTTAAATCAATCATCCCATCCCTCTCTGCCTACCTGCGCTGAAAAGTCTGGGGTGGGGCTGACCATGACGTTTTTCCCTGGTCCAAACCAAAAAAAATTCAGTCAACCCTTATCCCGATCCTTCTACTGGAATCAAACAAAATAAATCTAGGCCCGAACTCGCCTCTCATCCTCTCTACCCACCAGAGATTTAAAAATGTTTTTTCCAGTCCTCGTAGACCATTTGAGCTCTCCTTATAGCCACAAAACATAAACTCCCTCCATCCCCCTCAAGCGTAGTTCCTTCTAAAGGGCTGGACTGCTGCACCTGAAAAGTTTTTGCACATAATAAACATATCTAATGTACCTGGGGCAATGGAATCTTGAGTGACTTGCCCAGGGTCACAAAGAGCAGTGCCGGGCTTGAACCTGCAACCTCAGGGTACTGAAGCCCCAGCCCTACCCACTAGGCTACTCTTCCACTCTATCTATGGCAAGGGTGTCAAAGTCCCTCCTCGAGGGCCGCAATCCAATCAGGTTTTCAGGATTTCCCCCAATGAATATGCATAAGATCTATTTGCATGCACTGCTTTCATTGTATGCTAATAGACCTCATGCATATTCATTGGGGAAATCCTGAAAACCCGACTGGATTCTGGCCCTCGAGGAGGGACTTTGACACCCCTGATCTATGGGCAATAATTGCTATTATACATTTCCCTATAGGTCAGGGGTCTCAAAGTCCCTCCTTGAGGGCCGCAATCCAGTTGGGTTTTCAGGATTTCCCCAATGAATATGCATGAGATCTGTGCACATGCACTGCTTTCAATGCATTCATTGGGGAAATCCTGAAAACCCGACTGGATTGCGGCCCTCAAGGAGGGACTCTGAGATCCCTGCTATAGGTAGTGCTTGCTATTACACAATATGGTAATTCATTAAAGAATACAAATGGCATGTTTAAGTACGGTATTTGGATGCCATGTACAACGTCAAAAAACAAGTACTGCTCTCTTTTGGATCATTTTTACCACTATGTCAAATGTTCAGCTCTCAGCGTGTATTTAGGCAAGGGGATAATCCACCAGTCCAGTGAGGGACTGGATTACTGCTTGGAGAGATAGAGAACGATTGTCAGTTACTCAGAAACCTGGAAGACATATCGCTGACTTGACTGGCAGTGCAGAAGGGGGGAAAAAAAGCAGGTGCTTATAAATAGCTGAGTAGAAACCGTTTCCCTCCTTCCTCTCTATTTTTCGCAATTCGCAAATACTGTTCAGATTAACACTGTTTCCAGGTTGTAGATATATTTTAATCCTCATTAAATTGCCAAGGTGTTCAATTTCTAGTCAGTTTCTCATCTTAGTTTAAACGACACTGAAAGCGTGAAAAGATGCCACAAACATTCAACAGAAGATATGGTTCAGGAAAACTGTTCCTGCTTCTACGTGAAATTTGTTTTCCTTAATTGTTTTTTTTACTAGTACACTTTTCATTTTCTCACATCTAAGCAACTTACCCCACCCCCCCTCTTACAAAGCCACTTTAGGCTTTTTTTTTATTGCCGGCCGCAGAGGTATTAGCTCCGACGCTCATAGGAATTCTATGAATGTTGGAGCTAATACCGCCGCAGCCAGTGATAAACACAGCTTTGTAAAAGGGGGTGGGGGGTGTTATATTGTGAATACTGTTCACAAACGTCCTCTCCAAAAGAAGTTTCACCTTTGATTGGCCTTCTCCCCACTGCCCTCCAACCCCAGCCAGAAGATTAACCTTTCCCCTTAACTGTATCCGTGACATCCTGTTTTGTTTAGATTGTAAGCTCTTTCGAGCAGGGACTGTCTTCTTCTTTGTGACTCTGTACAGCGTTGAGTGCGTCTGGTAGCGCTACAGAAATAATTCAGAGTAGTAGTGTGAAGAGTTTCAGTCTTTGGGATGCAGAGCTGAGATTGTGATGTCATAATGTCTCATTCCACCAATGCCTAAGAGTCAACCTCATCGGTGATGTCACAATGGCTTGATTGTCCAGTACTCCCTCTACCCTCCAACCCAGCCAGCTGAATAGCCTGCATCCATGGCATCCTGCTTGTCTGTCTTGACTGTTTAAACTATAAGCTCTTTTGAGAAGGGACTGTCTTCCTTGTGACTCTGTACAGCGTATGTCTGGTAGCGTTATAGAAATAATTAATAACAGTAGTAGTAGATTAACAAAGTGCTGTATTTGGTACCCAATCTGATAAGCTGTTGATGGCCAAAGGTAAAATTAGCCAAATTTGGATGGAGTTGTAAAACAAACACAGACCATTCTTGCAATTCTTGATCAGGAAATCTTTTATCCATAGAATCGCGTCTGCTTAATAAACCGAAGAATGGGCGCTATGTTAACAGAAACACTGAAAGACGACAGCAATACAAGTACAGGTTCACCGAAAAGAACCTTCTCTCCAAGATAGTGTTCCTAACGTCCCTGATTTTAGCTACAGGCACTTCTCTGAAGAGTTTTTCAGAGTTCTGCTAAATCAGTGAATCGCAAACTGTGTGCCTTTCCGGGTGTGCCGCGAGAGACGTCCTGTACACAAGTCAGCCGGTGCCTTTCCTCCTCTCCGCTACCTTCCCCCCCATCCTGGCGTAGTAATTTCAGGGTTAGCAGATAGAGGGTTTTCCAAAACCTGGCAGTTTGTTCGGGTTTTGGAAGTCCGCAAGCTTAGGGCCTGTGTCTGGAGGGCCTCCACGCCAGTGCAGACACTGGCGTGATGTCATCGTGCCGACATCCATGCATGCGTGGAGGCCCTCCAGACGCGGACCCACGTTTAGTGTGCCGGGGTAGAAAAAAAGTCTGAGACACTGTGCCAGATCACTTAGATTATCATCAAGTATAACCAATGTTATACGATATTCTGCTTTATGTAATTTGTCAAGGCACTATTTATGAATGGGATCATTGTCTTCAATTTCTTCTTTGCAGTATCTACCATTAAGTCATAGTTCTTGACTAAAGTGCTGACAGCAAAATGCCTAGATAGCCAAGTGACTTCGTTCAGAGCTTCACATTCAGGTGCCTTCGCTTTTTCCCAAAGCTGCACCTTTCTCATACTAAATATATTTTAAAAACTGTTTACGTATGGTGTGTATATCAACCCAGTTTAACTCTAAGATCACTCTTTCCATGACCAATTTGAAATCCTAGGTCCAAGAGTACTAAAACTTCAAGCAACAAGGAAAAGAGCCTACTTTTGGAATTCCACACTTCATGACTTCTTCGAGGGAATAGCTTACTCCTCCTTCTGGAAACTATTGAAACCTATTCTCTTTCATCTTCACTATGGATCCATCCAAAGTCCATTAACGAACGTCTCTAGCTAAATATCGTATCTGGCGCTAGCCTTTCTTGGATGATAAATTGAGACGTTTGTTCTGTCTATTGGGCCGGAACGAAACTCAGAACTATAAACTGTCTAGAGCAGGGGTAGGGCACTCCGGTCCTCGAGAGCCGTAGTCCAGTCGGGTTTTCAGGGTTTCCCCAATGAATATGCATTGAAAGCAGTGCATGCAAACAGAACTCATGCCTACTCACTGGGGAAATCCTGAAAACCTGACTGGACTACGGCTCTCGAGGACCGGAGTTCCCTACCCCTGGTCTAGAGTTTATTTTAGTTTAATTTTTAATCTCTCTTGTTTTCCTGTTATTGATATTTATAAAATTAGATTCTTTGTTTAACTATTCTATCTTTCCTTATAATGTAACTATAATACTAATTTTCTTAGATCTTGTGTGTGAGGGGTTCTTTGCCTTCAATGTTCTTTACTTTCCATGGGGTACTTTCTTTAACTCCCTCTTATTATATATTTCCGTAATGTTAGTGATGTCCTCTCTTGTATGCTTCATTAGACTGAGAGCCTGTTCGGGACAGAGAGAGTAGCTCAATGCCTATATTTAGTATTGTAAACTGCTTAATACCTATGTTCAAGAGGTATATTAAATGCAATAAATCCAGTCCAATAAGCATTTACTGCATATATTCTTCATAAATGTTTCCAGGTCATATTTTAAATAAAATAAAATCAGCACTGGATCCTGAAGACATGGTGGCAAGTCAGCAAAGCCCGCACCCTTCACTAGTATTATGATGTTATCAAAGCAAGTCAATTACCAACAATGCCCCGGGGACAATACCAGCTCCTTCTGGAATAGAGTGAAACATGAGTTGAGGAGATAATGGAAAAGGATCAAAATAGGTCTGAGAAAAGAAAGGGGGGTAAATTCTGTCAGAAGCAGATAGCAAGCCATTGTAGATGTTATAGAGGGCAAGCAGAAAATAAAAGAAATATTATAGCATTAAACTCATTAAGAGGCAATACCTAAAGGGAAACAGTATAGAGTCAAACCTTGGATAGCGAGTGACGTGGCGTGCGAGTGTTTTGCAAGACGAGCAAAACATTTTATTAAATTTTAACTCGATAAACGGGCGTTGTCTTGCAGTAAGAGCACCTATACGCACGTCACGTCAAGTGCGCACAACATACGCACGTCGCATCGCTGAGCGCGGCTGAACGTGATACAAGCACCCACTGTTCAAGTGCGCACATCTCCGGCCGAGCGCGGCTGAACGTAATAAAAGCATCGTGCCCAATTCACCCGCAGTGTATTGACTGTTCGAAACGAGCAATACAAAAACGTACAGTACTGTATTTTGTATTAAAGTTTTCTCAATGGCCTTCCCCAAAAAGAATTACGTCGCCTTCAATTATTACAAAATACAGCAATAAAACTTATTTATAAAAAAGGCCGATTTGATCATGTTACTCCACTCTTAAAAGAAGCTCACTGGCTCCCTATCACCCACCGTATCACCTATAAAATCATCTTACTCTGCTTTAAAATTAAACAATCTCATCAACCTTCATTCCTCGACAAACTCCTGATACCTGAATGCTCCTCCCGCACTCTAAGATCTTCTGATCAAAAACTTCTTTTCATCCCCCCTCTAAAAGATTTCTATTATACTCGTAAAACAAATTTTGCCGTAACTGCTCCTACATTATGGAACTCCTTGCCACAATACCTCCGCGACGAACAACAACTTGTTAAATTTAAATCTTGTCTAAAGACTTTCTTATTTCATGACGCTTATAACCGAACCTAGATTTTCTTCTATCCATTTTCTCTCTCTTTTCTTTTATTTCTATTCTCCTTCCTCTTGCAAGCAATTATCACTACAATATGCCCTTACCTTCACGTTTTTTTCCTACCCATTCTTCCCTTTTCTTCTTATAAAATGTAACTTTTTCCCCTCCACCCTTACTATCCTCACAGTCAAGTCTGTCTTGTTTTGTCATTTATGTCTCACTTAAATATTTTATCCATTCTTCCCTTATACCCCCTTTTTTTTAAACTATATTGTTAACCGGCCAGATATTTGGTTTATGGTCGGGATATTAAAAATTAATAAACTTGGAAACTTGGAATGAATCGTCTGTGTTTCCATTATTTCCTGTGGGGAAATTCGCTTTGATATACAAGTGCTTTGGATTACAAGCACGCTTCCGGAATGAATTATGCTCGCAAACCAAGGTTTTACTGTATATAGAACAAGGGACAGAAAAATACCAAAGACCGAATAAGGTCCGCAGCAACATACAGTGGCAGACAGACACAAATGAACCTGCCTGCCTACTATGATTATTGTTTTACAATTCTGTTAACATGAATTATGAGTTATATATGTTTTCTTGTGATCTGCTTAGTTGATGTAGCATAAAAATGAGCAGATAATCAATAAAAAATAAACCATGAAGCCCTCCTCTATCTAGAGGTTAAAGCACTGGACTGGCAACCGGGGAAGTCTAGTTCAAATCACACGACTGCTCCTTGTGATCTTGGGCAAGTCACTTAACCCTCCAATGCCTCAGTTACAAATTTAGGGGGTAAATAGTCAGCTGGCAGTGGTGAGCTTTATGGCCTGATTTAATGCCAGGCCATGTCCAAGCACCAACTGAATATCCAGGTAGAACTTATCTGGATAAGGCTAATACATGGTTCATAGACAAAATCGTGCGAGACAACGGCGCGCCGACAACTGAGAGCAGACAACTGAGCACAAGGTTGACGGCGCGCCAAAGAAAAGCACTATTTTAAAGGGTTCTGACGGGGGGTGTTGGTGGGAAATCTCCCTATTTTACTTAACAGACATTGCGCTGGCGTTGTGGGGGGTTTGGGGGGTTGTAACCCCCCTCATTATACTTGAAACCGAACTTTTTGCCTGTTTTTTAGGGAAAAAGTTCAGTTTTAAGTATAATGTGGGGGGTTACAACCCCCCAAATCCCCCACAATGCCAGCGCGATGTCTGTTAAGTAAAATAGAGGGGTTCCCCACCAACACCCCTCCGTCGGAACCCTTTAAAATAGTGCTTTTCTTCGGCGCACCGTCAACCTTGCGCTCAGTTGTCTGCACGCCATTGTCTCGCGTGATTTAGTCCCGTAACCCTAATACATACAGCTCAGTAGTCCGGAAGTGAGGCCAGTTTGAGGGTCATCACCACCAACATCTGGATGCAAACCATAAGTCATAATACTGTGCTCTGCTCATGCAAACACTCCTTTAAATTTTGGTACCATCTCATCCCTGTGGACAACAATCCAACATTGCAAAAGAACAGAGGGCCCGATGCACAACGCTCTGCCACCACAGTAAAAATTACCACGGTGGGGGTGATTTTTCCACCAACGGCTGATGCACGAATAGCATACAAATTATATGCACGCTATTCGTGCAGAGCAGCGCCAGTAAAAGGGGGAGGAACTGTGCCTAGTGCCTGCTCAGAAGAGCAATTGCTCCTCTCTATCCATCCTGTCAAATTTTTTTTGCTGCTCTCCCTGCTGGTCAATCAGCTGAGCTGGCAGGACTCTACAAAGCTGCTGATCGACGGCTTCTACGGCTTCCCCTGCCACTCAGCTATTTGGGGCTTCCCCTGCTGGCTCAGCATTGAGCCGACAGGGGGAGCCCCAAACAATTGAGCGGTAGGGAAAGCACCAAAGCCACCAATCAGTAGCTTTGTAGAGTCCTGCCAGCTCAGCTGATTGACCAGCAGGTAGAACCGCAAAAAAAAGGTGCCTTAGATGCCTGAGCCAATCAAGGTCTTAGGCCCCTCCCTGTACATTCCAGAATGTACAGGGAATGCACATCCCAGAATGCACAGGGAAGGGGAAAGCCTGCCACTTTGAAGAAGTGGGCCTGCCAGCAGGAGACAGTCTGCATCCCTCCTGCTGGATTTTCATTAAAAAGGTTTGGGGTTGTGGGGGGGGGCGTGTCCCAGCATGGTGGGCAGTTCATCAGGCAGGAAGGAGTGGACATACCTCCTGCCAATTTTTTGTTTTAAAGTATGAAGTGTTGGGGAGTTCATGGGGGGGGGGCAGCAGCAGGAGGGAGTGGGCATCCACCCTGCCAATCTGCAATTTAAAGGCAGGGGATTAGGGGAGATCATGTGGAGGATATTCTGGAGGACTCAGCAGAAGGGGGGGAGGGGGCTTGGAGGGCAAGGGATTTTTTTTTTAATTGGAAGTTGGGGGCCTTTACTGGCAGGTAGCAGCCAAGGAGAACCCTTTTGTGCATCAGCAGCCTTTTGTGCATTGGTAGCAGCCAAGGAGAACCCTATCATACATCAGCAGGAGAGTTTCTTTGCATGTAAGACTGGTGAGAGACTGAGGCTCCAACCACCAGACTGGACTGTGACATGTTTCCACTGTCCAAGGTAGCTGCTGCTGGAACGCATCCCTCTGTAGGCACCAGTGAGAGAGGGGCGAATTCTGGATAGGTTGCAAGTGCGCCCTTGCCCAGGGGACCACATTGATGGTCACAACCATTGATCCCAGCACCTGCAAATAATGCCAGGCTGCAAGAGCTTTCTCATTCCAAAACTCTCATATCTGACACAAAAGCTTCTCTCTGAAGGCTTCCGGGAGAAACACCTTGTTCTCCCTTGTGTCAAACCAGATTTGCAGGTGCTCCAAGATCTGTGTTGGCTCCGGATGGCTTTTCTGAAATTTGACCACCTGGCCCAGCTTCTACCCCAGCAGAATCACTGTTTGAACAGCTAGTCTGACTTTGGATACAGACTGGGCTCTTATCAGCCAATCGTCCAAATATGAATGTACTTGGTGAAGATCTGTGGCACTGTGGCCAGCCCAAAGGGTAAGGCTGCAAACTGGAAATGTTGCACCAGCACATGGAAAAGCAAGAACTTCCTGTGCTCTGGAAAAATAGGAATGTGCAGGCAGGCCTCTGTCAAATCCAATGAGGCAAGAAATTCCCCACGTGCCACTGACTGCACCATTTCCATATGAAAACGGGGTTTTATGAGGACTACATTTACCGCTTTGAAGTTTAGAATCAGCCTCCAGTCTTTTAAGCCTCTCATGATACCTATGAAGTATATCAAGTATCTGCCGGAGCCCAAGTCTTCCTCTGGTACGGTGGTACCTCAGGCTCTATGGCTTCCAGATCAAGCAGCCTATGTACTGCTGCTCAGACTTTGACTGCCTTTTCTGCCTTCCCAGCTGGAGAGTCCAGAAAAACGTCCAGGAGGGGACAAAATAATTTGAGGTTGTATCCCTCCTGTATAATGGCCAGCACCCAGCAGTCTGTAGTGATTTTTGCCCATGCTCCCCAATAGCCTGATAACCTCCTTCCAATGTCTGGAGGCTTGGCTGACAGCTTGGCGTTAAAACTATTTCTTAGGATTTGTCCTCCAAATTTTTGTCTGGAGCTTTGAAAAGATCTCTGGCCCTGAAGGCCCTCCCGAGAACTCCTTTCACCTTGGGTTCTGCATTACCAACCCTATATGTTGTGTCTGTCTCTCCAAGTTAGATTGTAAGCTCTTCCAAGCAAGGACTGTCTATAAATGTCAAAATATACAGCGCTGCGTACGCTTTCACTATATAAGTGATAAGTAGTAGTAGTAGTTAAATTCCGCATCCAATGGATAGAGCGTTGCCAAGGCTTTGGTCACCCGGAGGGGCCCCTCCAGAACCTCCCAGTGGAGGAGGTGGGCAGAGAGGAGGGGCCTTTTTGCAATGTCTTGAGAGGGAAAAGAGGTGGTCTGTGCTGCTCATAAGCGAGTACTGTGTAGCAGAGGACTGCAGAGCCTCTATCTTAAATTTGTGGAGGGTTTCTGTGGTTGCCCCCCAAAGCACTGAACACTTAAACAGCCTGAGCACAGTCAGGTCCTCTCTGAAATCAAGGGCTTCCATAGAGATAAAGCAGCACCACACCTGTTTTTAAGCAAAATCGAGGTGTTTTGAGACAGATAGAGGTTTTTATTTTCAAATTGGGAAACTCAAGATGGCCACCACAGCAGCTGTTTTAATGCAAAGAATGGCCTGGGGAAGCCTAACGCTACACTGGGGTCCAAAAACTAGTGATTTGGAGATTTTAGAAGTGGGAAACCTATCTCTAACCCCAGAGCCCTCCCCTTCCCCCCAAAAAAAATTTCAGGCTGTCAGCTGTATCATGCTGTATGTTGGGAACTGCAAGTGCTGAAGCTACAGACAGCTTACAGGGAGAACTTCAGCCTCAACAAGCCTGGAATCCAAATTGCTTCTCTTCAGACTGCCTCTCGGGCCAACAAACCGGCCGAAGACCTCATGTGTTCAGACATGGGGAGGAAAGCAGTTAGCCCTGAACCTGGAAAACCGCCTCGGAGCCACTCAGCCTGCACTCAAGCCCACCAAGGATGAACCTGGGGTAAGCCTTGCTCACAAGGGATCGGTCCCTGAGCCCCTGAGGCTGTCCAAATGAGTGCATTGCAAAGCAGTCTGCCCTTTGGAAGCAGACCCTCAACCTTAGAGTCTGCACTCTCCCACAGCCAGGGAAGCCTCAAGATTGGGATCCTCTGCGGCACCCAAAAGCGTCGCAATAATTGAATTAAGAAATAAATACGACCAGAAAAGACAGGCTCCTACCGTCTCGTTTGCTCAGTTTTGCAGAGATCATCATTATGAAAAACAAGACATACTCCTTGCTGACAGTGGCGTAATGAGGGTGAGAGGTGCTCGGTGCAGTGGTGCCCCTCCCCCACCCTTTTTCTCCGCCCTCCCATCTGCTCCTTCCCCATCCCCTCCTGCCACACACGTGTCCCCCTTCCCTTGTACCTCTTTAACATTCCCCAGCACGAGCAGAGACCCCCACCTGCTGCTCACACCAACATAAACTCTTCCTCTGATGTCACTTCCTAGGCGCCACCAAGACGGCGCTCAGTGCAGACCTCCCCCCCTGCTCCCCTTACTACGCCACTGCTAACTGATGTAACCCTAAACTATTAGATTCCAGAAAGACAGACTATATACAGTGTTCCCCCAGTCATTCGCGGTATTCTCCAACCGGGATTTCCTGTGCTAATGTCGGGCTTCACCAATCAGGAGCTGCATGTCAAAGCAGCTCCTGATTGGTGAAGCCTGACTTTAGTGCAGCAAGAGGCGGTCGGGAGCATAGTGCGAGTGATTTCCTTCACTCACCGGCGCTCCAGCTACCCTCTCCTGCCTCCCCAGCTGCCCTCTCCTGCCTCCTCAGGCAAAAAACTGTATTTGCGGTTTTTTTATATTCGCGGGGGTTCCTGGAACGGAACCCCCGCGAATATCAGGGGAGTACTGTATACACTTTCTGCTTGTTTAAATACTGAACTACTGCTCAGAGTTAGATAGAATCAATACAGGAGATGACACAACTGAAACAGTCTCCCATTATTTCAAAGCAGACAGCCATAACAAAGAACACTTGCTCACAGAAAAAGATTTATGAACCTCATATACACAGATGCACAAAGCCAAAATACAAACAAGAATAGTCTTTCTAACAACTGATGAAAAAAGAGAGCGTTCTTAATCCTGTCACAGCAAAGACATATTCATTGCAAAGGCGTATTTTCATTTGTTCATCAGGAATTCTGGTAAAAGAAATCTCCTCATAAACACATCTATGATTAAATATTTCCTGAGTCAAGGGACTCCAGGTCAGGGAGGTGTATGTATTTAACATAAATTTGCATATGACCTAGGGTACAAGGATTTATCTCATGCACACTCCTTATGGATATCCCCCAAGACAAGTTTGGGAAGTGCTGTCTTTGAACATATTTGCACAGCAAAATGGGGTCACATGTTTAATACGTCTGCATAAAGATGCTACTTAGGCATATTTTCCAGACCATAATTTTCCCTCTCCACATCACACAGCTTTCATTAAGAATATGAACCTTGATAAATTTTAATTTTATAAATATATATATATATATATATATGTGTGGTGTTTATCTTTAGATTTCTTTAAAAAAAACATTACTGGCACTATAAGCAGATACCAAGTGTGTGTGCATTGCTATATACAGCTGTAATTTTACACACACACAACCTAAATCAGATGACAGAATGAGCACAAGTCTCTTCCTATCTGTCTCCCATTAAATTAGTCTCTGTGGAAACAGTTGGTATGTTTCCAGAGTGTGCACTGTAATCCATGAAATTTCTATAACTGGCATAAAATGGAATCTGCTGAAGCAAGGCTTTTTTTTTTTTTTTTTTACCTTGCAAACCTGTTCCGAGGACATCTAATTCCTGCAAAAGCACATCGTGCTGCAGATACCGTGTTAAACGCATTTACCTCCCTGAATGGAAAAGAACAACAAAGAAAGTTAGTCTGAAATGTCAGTTCAGGGAAAAAAAAAAATCACACACGCTGGAAAGCTAGCAAAATTAAAGTGAAATAGCTCCATAAAAAGACCGTAAGAAAAGAGACTAAGAACACACAGAAAATTTATTTAAATAAATTTTGGACCATGTTATCTAGCTTCCTATGCAGGTAACAATAAAATCAGATTTAAAAAAAAAAAACTGCTAAAACACATAAAAACAAATAAATCTACAACACAGATTCATTAACAAGCCACCGGCCTGTGCAAACTATTAATCCTTATTTTTCTTCCCACTTAGGGAGGAAGGTTAGTCTGTCGTGCACCCACATATAAAGCCAAAAGCATGCTTATATTCAACACCTTCATGAATGATGCAAAGTTTGAGACCTGCCTTAATTCATAAGATAAGGCATTTCATAAAGTAGAGCCGACAATCTTATCAAACAAACACCTCATCTCCAACTAACTAAAGAAAATCCATGCAAGCCTTACCTTGTAGTCTGAAAGTGACAGAAAACCAGCCTGTGGCTGGTTGCTGGGCACATTTCTCCATGGTCCTCACTAGCTATTCCCAAAGCACCTAGCATAAAAACACCACGCCCCCCCGCTTCATTCTTTGGTGAGAGAAGAAAAAAAAAAAAAGTGAGTGAGAGAAAGAGGCTACCAGGGTAACAAGAGAAGCCTCAGCAGACTTACTTTCACTGAACTCTTTCACAGTGAAAATGAGAGAGAAGAGCATGAATATTTCCACCCAGTAGAACTGGTCCTTTGAGAGGGGGAGGGGGCGGGGGGGAAGAAGCCAGCAAAGGCAGAGGAGGGGGGAAGGGAAGAGATGGAGGAGATGCTGGGGAAGCTAGTGCAAGGATGTGACATACATATGGAATGAGCATTAGAACAATGCTGACAGGACTGCCCAGCAACCGTATGCTGGGACAGAAGCTTCACATTTTTTAAAGGGAGTTGGGAAAGGTGGGGGAGGAGGGGGAGAACTGACAGGACCACTACAAGTTAGTGTCTAGAGAAAAAAAAAAAAGCACGTTTCTAACCCCGTCACCAGTTTTGCCCAGTACAAGCCAGAAGCCTTGTTGCCCTGTGCTCCTCGCTCGGGCTTTCTACTGAGAAGCAACTCAGTCCCAGGGGTGTAGATTTCCAGTGGATCCAATTAGAGCTTCGCTCATGCTTTGGTAGAATCAATATAAAATAAGCACCATTTTAAGCAGTCTTGAACAAGAAAGGTCGACATGCAGTCTAAAACTGCTGGGAAGAACAGAACAGCTAAAACTATGCAGGAACTGGAAGCTGGGGGGCTGCAGAAAAAATGTGGATCTTCCTATCCCAGCGTTCTTCCTCGCAAGACCATGGGATCAGTGGCCCCCGACTCCCCTCCACCTGTTCCCCTAGACTCGCTGCTGGTATACCTCTATAATAGTTATCCTGCTTAATATTTGTACCCATGCATCTCTCGGTGAGTCTGAGCTATGTGCTGCCCAAGTTATCACTATTCTCACAAGACTTGAGGCCGGGATTCTCAAAAACCCGCGTTACAAAGTGACGGTCTGCTAGCGCAGCGGTTTTGATAGCGAATCGGAAAAAAGCGAGACATTCTTAATAAATCACGCATGCAAATGAGGTCGGTGGACAGCAGCAAAGATTTGTTAAATTTGCATGGTGGTGATAGCAATGGGCACATGCGCAGAAAAAAACAATCAAAAACAAACCAACCAAAAACACAACAGCAGCGGAAGAGATGCCCACATTCTCCTGCTGCCCTGAAATCACAGCGGCGCACCACACCCCCATCCACTCTACAGTGGGAGAGATGCCCACACTCTGCCGCTGCCAAGAAATCCCGGCCATGCACCCCCCCCCTATAAGAGAGATGCCCACTCTCCCCCACAGGCAAGTGCCCCCCCTGCCATAGAACACCTCCCCGCCTCTGATGCCCCCTTCCCCCTTCCCTCCAAATTGATGCAACGGAAAGGACGTAGACTTAATCCTCCATAGCCCCAGGTACGTTAGATAGATTGTGAGCCCACTGGGACAGATAGGGAAAATGCTTGAGTACCTGATTGTAAAAATCACTTAGATAATCTTGATAGGCGGTATATAAACACCTAATAAACTTGAAACTTGACTCCCTCTTCCCAGAAGTCCTACGTTGTCAAAAATGCATCTTAGGATGCACCGGGGAGGGACCTGAAGCTATGATTGTCCCATGTTGTTTAAGGCCCTTCCCATGGGAGGGATCTTATATGACCTAGCTTATAAGAGCCTCAGGCCCCTCCCCAGATGCACTGGGAAGAGGCCTAAGGCTCTGATTGGCCCGGATGCCCCATAGGAGGGGCCTTAGACATCCGGGTCAATTAGAGCCTTAGGCCCCTTCCTGTTGCATCTGGGGAGGGGCCTGAGGCTCTGATTGGCCCAGGTTAAGGCCCTTAAACAATCTGGGCCAATCAGAGCCTCAGGCCCCCCCTGTTCATCTCAAGATGCACCGGGAGGGGAAGACCCATTTTCGAAGCATGACTTCTGGGACGAGGGAGTCCACATCCCTCCGTGCATCAATTTGGAGGTAAGGGGGTAGGGGCATCGGAGGCAATTGGAGGTGTTCTTTGGCAGGGGAGGGTCATTTGCCAGTGGGGGAGAGTGAGCATCTCTCTCGCTGCGGAGGGGGGGAGTGCACACGGTCAGGATGTCTTGGCAGCAGGAGAGTATGAGCATCTCTCCCACTACAGGGAGGGGTGTTGCCGCCATTCCAAGGGGGGTGTTAACCACCGCTGCAGGCATCTCTCCCACTGCATCACAACACAGGCTTTCTAGCAGTCTTTGACGGCACCCCTGGACCAGATGCTTATTTTTGTTGCTAAAAGTCGACACCGCTTTCAGAAAATGGTGCAACATTTTTTAAGAATTCACTGGAGGGCTAATTTCAATGTTGAAGAGCCCATTTGTATGTCATCGCTGGCGTTAAGGTCTAGTGCGAGCGGCAATTCAGCGCGTGCTATTCCACGTGTTAATGCCCTAATGCACCTTGGTAAAAGGAGCCCATAGTCTTTTTTTAGCCAACGTTTCACGGCCATATGTCCACTTCTTCAGGGCAAACAGATTTTCAAAGTCATATAGGCAGCTTGAATTGTCCTTCATAGCACATTTCTTTAAGTGTTGCACCCGAAGCAGAAACTAAAATCCTTTTTCCAGTTGAGCTAAACCATGTGCATTTATGCTTTTTCCCAGTCTTATATGCAGAAATGGCTTTTCCACCAAAGGACTGTGTTCTTTTTCTTTTTTCTTTATTGATCTCTCCTCAACAGTTTGTGTTGCATGGAGATTTCCAATAGGCTCTGCTACTGAACAATTACAAGCTTAATAATAACCCCCCCTTCAGTAACTGGTGCAACGAGAGTGGCTGCAAGCTAGTACACGTTTGTCCTCCTTTTCTGCTCACACATTATTTAAAAACACCATCTGCTGCAGGATATGCAACACATACCAGAATTTGATATAGACCCAATACTAAATCATTCAGCAAATTTACTGAGCTGCACCCGTTTTCTACAACAAACGAACACCCATACAGGGGCATATTAAGCACCTCAGGCACACCTTCAGCCCTACCCATCAAGGACTCTAAAGCAGCGTTCCCCTTATTTTGATTAATAAACTCAACTATCCCACCTCAACCCCACATTATCTGCAATCAAATTAAGGGGTAATTCTATAAGGTGGGCCGCTAACATTTACAAGCCGATTATTGTTCATTGAAAGCTTCTTACTTGTGCTTTTGTAAATGTATTATAATACAGAGTTACCCCCTCTTTTACAAAACTACGATAGCAGTTTCTAGCGCGGGGAGCCGCGCTGGATAGCCCATGCTGCTCCCGACGTGCGGCTCCCCGCGCTAAAAACTGCTACTGCAGTTTTGTAAAAGGAGGCCTTAGTGTCGGAGTTGGTTCTCAATATAACCACCTTAAACCATAATCAATCCACCTGCTTATACATACCTACTTGTACATACCTATATAAAATTTATCATACATTTATTCATATTATACCTTCTTATACACACATATAAATATATACATATATACATCCATGTACTGTGTTTATACTACTCCTATTTAAAGTCACGCGTGAGTGTCTATATCATGATCTATGTTCATCTTTGAAGTACTAACTTCCTGATAAATCTAGCTATCTGTGCTATGATTATCTTATCGCCTGTCCCTACTGTGTTTAGCCTATAGATGATCCTAGTGGGGATTAGCCAACTATCTCCTCTTTGTTGCATTATTGGCTATAGTAGTCTATGAAGAGGAAGGTTGTCATCCCTTTCATGAACATTCCAGTGTCCTTTTCCAGTTTTAGTTCCTTGGGAAGGGCGTTCCACCACCTTGGAGCCATCACCGAGAACATTCTTTTCCTGATGCTTTTGTATTTGATGTCTCTGAAGGAGGGCATTTCAAGCAGGTGGTTTTGGCTCGAGTGTAGTGCGCGTGCTGGTGTGTGGTGATGTTGTCTGTCCGCTAGATATTATGGTTCTGAGAGATGAATGTTTTTGTGCGTGAGCAACAAGATCTTGAATTTCACCCTGCTTTCGATCGGGAGGCAGTGTAGTTCTTTCAGTACGGGATGGCACTCGCCAGCCTCGATTTTCCCAGCAGAAATTTCACTGCTGCGTTTTGTACCATTTGAATCTGCTTAATCATGTACTTTGGAATGCCCAGCAGGATCACGTTACAGTAGTCAAAGATTGAAAGTACCAGGATTATTATTACATTAGACATTGCTTGGTGGATGAGGTAGGGTTTAAGTCCTCTGACCCAGTAGAGCAGTGTATCTCAAACTGTGTGCCAAGACACACAAGTGTGCCTCCTGAGATTTCAGGTGTGCCGCGGTACACTGGGGAGGAGGAGAGGCCATGTCCTGTAGGCAATCAGTGGGCACCAGCACCTATCCTTCTCTCTGGCACCCACCACTGGTGTCTCAGGGCCTACCTGGAGGGCCTACACACACACACACGTGGACATCGACATAATGATGTCATGCATGCATGTGATGTCATCACGGCGATATCTGTACACCTCCAGGTGCCTCGAGAAAGGGCCACTACCTTTAGTGTGCTGCGGCTCGAGAAAGTTTGCAGGACGCTGTTCTAATGGAAAGTCTGAGTTGTCTATTGTGATCATCGGAGCGGAGCATGGGTCAGTCGAGGGTCCTAGCCATAGGAATTTGGTTTTGTTTCTATTTAGTCTGAGATGGTGGGTCAAGGTCAATTTTTCTATGATGCACACACATTTTTTCACAATAGTGAGGGTATTGACTAGTGCATCCATTACAATGAGATGGCGCTCTCTTGCATGGTACAGCGCACATAGCAGGGCGTGCCAGAACAGGTAAAATGATCATTATGTCATCCACATAGGTGAAATGTTTTATTTGTGCAAGATCTAGGTCAGTTCACAAGGATTGCATTAGGAGGTTGAACACTGATGGTGAAAGTGGAGATCCATGGGGGGGACTCTGCTGGGGTGCCAGCTATCAGAAAATTTGTCATCTTTACGTACCGTATAGTGCCGCGTGGTTAAGAAACCTTGGAATTAAGAGAGGACTGGGCCGCTAAATCCAAAATAGCCAAAGGTCTCAGACATCTGATCGAAGTCTACTAGGTTGAATGCGCTGCTCAGGCCAAATTGGATTATGATCGTGCTGCGACCCTTGCTTAGTAGCTAATTGCTGTACGTTACTAGTGCCGCAACCACCATCTCGGCGCTGTGATTTTTCCTGAATCCCGATTGTGAAGGGTGAAGGATACTGCAACGTTGCAAGTGGCATTTGAGTTCTTAAACTCTGTCCCTAAGTGCAGTATGATGAAGACCAATGACCATTTTAGTAGTTGCCGACTATCCAATTTATATCTTTCTGAAGGTGAAGTCTCCAAAATTGTGTATAGTACTCTAAATGAGGTCTCACCAGAATCTTCTAGGGAGAGCTAACATTAACATACTGTACATTATTAGAAAACCAGTCCTACTAAGAACCATGGGGCCGAAGAAGAAACCTACCTTGAGCCTAACTGCATGGTTACTATGACGTGTGCATGATGTTTGCAGATATAGAAGAGAAAGAAAAGGAAATGGGACTCAATATACTGCCTTTCTGTGGTTACAATCAAAGCAGTTTACATTTTATATGCAGATACTTATTTTGTACCTGATGTAATGGAGAGTTAAGTGACTTACCCAGAGACACAAGCGAGCTGCAGTGGCTGGAATCAAACCCCAAAGTTCTCAGGCTGCTGCACAAACCACTAGGCGGTACTCCTCTCATGGAAGACACGGCCATATTTATTTATTTAGAACATTTGCTAACTCGCTCCATTCTAGGTTTACCAGACGTCCAGGAAAACCCAGATGTGCCCTCTTTTTAGAGGACTGTCCAGGCTCCCGGATGGACTTTCCAAAACTTGGCATTTATCCGGGTTTTGGAAATCCCCGATGAGCTCTAGCCGCATCTGGAGGGCCTATGAGCGTCGTGGGAAACCAGTTCTAGTAGAGGGATTGTAGCCCTGATGAAACCCTTCCAGGGTGAAACATGTCGGTGACAGATCCCTTTGAATGGACCACTTAAGCTAAGTATTAGCTTTATATCTATAAAAAGTATTAGCTTTATGTTATAAAATTTGAAAAGATCGACACATTCACAATACCTGAAATTTTAGTTCAAGTGACCCGGTGAGGATTTAATGTATAAATCCAACCACTATGAAATATACTTGAGTGGCTGGTGGCATTTCTGAGGATCTGAAGTACAACAAGATTGGGGTGGATAATTACGAGGGGGCCTTTAATAGACCAACCTCTTGAGTTTTGGTTTACAATAATAACATACATAAGTTACAAAACAAATATAAAAATACAGGTGACAGAAAAAAAAGACGCACAGTAATGAATTCATTTAAGTATTCTGTGCAATGGAGAACGTATTTTGAGAAAAGCAGAGAACTTCTGCTGCAGACCGTGCAAGAATTGCTTTTTGCCAGGTTCACAGAGTATACACGATGCCTGCATTTTAGATTTAACTGCTAGTTTTGTCTTCTTTTCAACCAGAAGAAAACGCCTGCAAGTTTCAAAGAAAGACAGGCAGTAACAGACATGTGCACAGTCTGAACAAAAATCGAGCATCCTTTGTGCAAGAAATGTTTGAGAAAACAGAACAGGCAACCAGGGTGTGCACGCTAACCACAAAACCTTTCTGCGCATGCGCCCAGACGCTCTTGCCCCATTAGCTCGTAAATTTTCAGCGCATGAAATTTGAATACATTTGCCTTTCTCCATAGCGAAGTAGAAGCCGCACTCTCGTACATCCGCACACGGCTACGCCACAAGCCTTTCTGCACTGATACACCGTCAACAGCAGCTATAAACAAGAGTTAATAACCAGGCCTGACAAATTAATAATACTGTACAGCATTCACCAGTAAAACTAGATGGGCATATCGCTGAACAAGTATTTTATATCTTACAAAAATAGGCAAGTATTTTTTAAAAATGCTCTCTATCTGAGCTTTTCAACCCTCTCCTGAATCACACCTTGCCAGTCAGGTTTTTAGGATAAGCACAATGAATATTGTGAGCCATCAGCTGGGTCAGGACACCAGGGGAAATAAAGATTAAGAATTAACCAGTTGCTGTACCCAGTTAAAATCCAAAGGTCAAACAGAAAAGCAGAAACAAAGGCAGTATTACCATAAACTTTTATGGTTTGGCCCTAAAACAGAAACTTTACCCCCCTACAGTACTATTAATTTCAGGCGATTCATTGAAAATTGAATTTACATCTAAAACACGGGGTGTCCACTCTGTTACAAATCTTGGTATCATCCGCAAAAAGGCCAACCTTACCTTCTTACCCTTCAACCATGTCGCTCACAAACACTGAACAGAATCGGTCCCAGCACCAATCCCTGAGGCACTCCACTACTCACCTTTCCTTCCTTCGAGTGAATTCCATTAACCACCACCCTCTGGCGTCTGTCTGTCTGTCAAACAGGAGGAAAAACAGTGTGCATACATGAGGTTTTCCTCTCTCAACTAGAACATACCGATTGGAAAACATCTTTATCCCTTGGGTAAAAGTGTGTATACCATGGAAGACCCTATGTACTTTCAGGTATTCTCTAGAGAACAATTCTGATCAAAATAGTTTACTCCAGTAAATCACTATTAACTGCATATGTGGCTTTCAAAGTTGGCTTCAGAAAGAAAAAATTCAACAAACAAGAAGGATGCAAGACCTTTCAGCTAGATTAAATATTTTTTGTTATGAGTTTTTGAGAGTTTTTTTGATCAGGTCAGCAAAATAAATGGAGTATAAATGAAAAGTGAGCACTGGTCAGCAAAGTTTTTGTTTCTTCAACACTTTTGGGTGTATTTTACAGATTTGTGGCTGCCGATCGTGAAAATCACGTTTAAAATTACATATCACATACCATTTTAACAAATAAGTTCTTTTTTACAATTTCATGTTATACTTTCAGGCTAATGCAATTAATAATTAATAACCGACGCCATATTTAAGAAAGGCATTTTTGTCGGTCCACAGACAGACACGTCATCAGCGATGAGAGATTTGAAGATCTGTTAAGTCGGGCCAGAGAAAATCGCCTGGAAAGCATTCAAGGATGGCGCTGAGAATTTTCTTGGCCATTACAGAGCACCAAATTATATTCAACAGGTTGACAAACATCTTACAAAACCATGACAAATTATTAATCCCATATATTGCCTTTAGGACCTTGGGGTCCGTGGATCAAAATCTACTCACAAGTCCCTCCTTAAAAATAATTAATACCAGAAGAAACGAGATATTTTCAGTATACGCCTCAGTTACGGAACACTGCCTTCTTCCCTTAGATTGATTGATAGATTCAAGAGTTCCCCAAAGTCTTTTTTTGTATAAAGATGCCTTTGAAGATTAACCCCATCTTTTACAAAGGCGCTGTATGCTTTTTAGCACATGCATGTTATCTTATGGACGCGTTAGCGGTTAGCGCACGTGTTGATTTAGCATGCGATAAACATGTGCTAAAACACCTAGCACACCTTTGTAAAAGAGGGCCTAAATCTCTGCTCTAAGCTCCAATCTTCAAGGAAATAGAACCTTTCCTTCGAAATTACAGGAGGTTCCCGACATTTCCTTTGCCAACCTAATTGTATTTCCCATATTTGCTCCTTTCCTATAATTATTGTAGTACTTCCCCTGTCCCTTTTGTATCAAGTTACCTCGTCTGCATTTGTCCATGTTTTTAATTTGTAATACTATGTCCCTGTTTTTATCATGTAAATCGCTTACAAATATTATAAGCGATATCAAATTTTAAATAAACCTGAAGTGCATCGTGTCACTGAAGATGCACTTTCTACATTCACACTTGGGACTTCTTCCCCGCAAATCTTGGTGCTGTCAGCGACAAACATGGCAAAAGGCTTTACCAGGACATTGCCACACAGCATATCAGAAACTATGGGCTCCTTTTACTAAGGGTTTTAGTGCGCTACAATACCGCATGCACTAAAGGGTAACGCCTCCGTAGAGCTTGCGTTAAGATTTTTCGATTAGCGCACACTAAAAATGCTAGCCCTTTGTGCATGAAAACATGTTATAGTCAATTAAAGATACCATCGTGTTTCTCAAAATTCCTACATGGGAAATTATACTTGTGTTTATTTTGAAGGGGTCTATCATAAATCACGTTTGTTTTAAGGAAGCAAAAAACATTTGGGAAAATTTGTTCTCCAGTGTAGTCAAAGCTGCACTAATGTTGGCCTGGTTAAAAAAATGTATCATCACCACTTGCTCGTTAACTTTTTTTCTGGGTAACTTTGGGCTCCTTTTACAAAGGCGCGTTAGCGGATTGACGCGCGTAATAGCGCACGTTAAACCGCCAGCCGCGCTAGCCGCTACCACTTCTTCTTGAGCAGGCGGTAGTTTTTCGGCCAGCGCGGGGGTTAGCACGTGATTGAAAGTCGCCAACGCGGCTTAATAAAAGGAGCCCCTTATCTGATAATTATTTGAAACTACTTCGTCCCCAGCTACCATAATGGACGTAGCCGATTAAGGCCCCAGTGAACAGCCATCCTTGAGATATAAAATGACTTTTTGTTTGGCTTCACGATACAATTTTCCAGGCTTCTGCCACACTACATTTATTCCTATATATATATATATATATAAAAGAAATAGGCTATAAAAGTCCTTAATGGCCTAAAACAAGGCAAAAATCACTCGAATGCCTTGTTCACAGAGTTCACCTTCCTGGGGCTCTTGAGTTTAACAAGATATGCCCTCAACAGCAAATGACACTTTAATCAATGAGTATGATTGTATGGGGGGGGCGGTTTCCCCCCACAGGATGGAAGGATGATCTGAACAGCAGAAGGGATAAAAAAGAAGTTACAAGAAAGCAAAATCTAGTGGGCCAGCAGGCAGCTGTGAAAAAGAAAATGCGACGTTCTCTACCACAATATATAAGAGATGAAAAGGAACTCAGTCTCTTTAAAAATAAATTAAAAACTTTCCTTTTTAAAGATGCTTTTAGTCTCTAAAACAAACACTTTTCAAATAGTGTAACCAAGGCTTCCCTCCTTATGTCTTTTCCTTGAATGTTCCCTTTTCTTCTTCTCAAAATATTTGCTATGTAACTTTTCCCCTTTTATCCTTTTGTGTTCTTGTTTCGTCTGTTTATGAGTCTGTTTTTTACCTTTTATATGAGTCTGTTTTTTACCTTTTATATAATACTATTTCTATGTTTTTTAATATGTTTATATATCTTATTGTAAATCGCTTAGTAAATTATCGATAGGCGATTCATCAAATTAATAAAATAAACATAAACATAAATAAACATAAACATGTAACCTGCTCAATGGAACGAAATAACTTGGGCAAGACATGCAATTACAAACTGACAATTCTGTAATCCAAATTTACATACGAGTACAGCAGGGACTTAAATTTCTGCAAATGCTGTTTATGTGGGGGTTTGGGGTTTTTTTTTAAAGCCATTGCAGGTGTTAATATCCTAGGTATCTTTAAGATCTGGTTGTTTCAAAAGCAGGTTGTGAAGGAGGCTCTCTACACCAGATCTCGTGGGTTTGGAAACAGAACCCAAGTGGTCCAGACCGAAAGACCTCTTGCCCTAGAACTGTGATTAGTGGCCGCGTGCAGCATCACACTTAGGCGCACCCTTTTAGGCTAAGGAAAACCAGGCCGAGACGCCTGCGCCTAAGTTGTGCACAGATGGGGCGTATTCTATAACGGTGCTACTAACTTTTAGGAACACCCATGATCAGGCCTATGCTCCTCCCCTGACCGTGCCCCACCCCCTTAGAGACTCACACCACGTTAGAGAATGCACCAAGTTATGCGTATAACTTCAAATGATTGCCAACTATGAGGTGTTAATTGCAATTATTGGAGCCAATTGCTTTTTTTTTTTGTAAATCTTTATTGACATTTCAAACTTTTATAATGTATACAATTAAAGAATCAGAATAACTGTATGAAAATACAATGTTATTATCACAATTATTACATTAAACAATTCTTTTATCCCCTTCTAATTCCAATTGGTCTTGTTAAACAATTAAGCTGTTCACACAAATTGGCTGTGTACACCGATTTATGTGCGCAACTTATGGTAGCATATATAGAATTTAGTCGTATGAAAATTAAGTGGGTGTTTGCAGGAAAACAATTACATGAATACAATATTCTGCCTACAAGTGCAACATTATTCTAAATATTTACATGCTTTTTAACGCATGTACGCAAGTGTCTGGTATACAGAATGGCTCTTTGCATGCCTCCGTGTTTTGTAAAGGTAGCATTTTGAACTGTTCCTATCTCCTTTTGTCTGGCACATCTTATAACAAAATGAAAGATTTTAAGTCGCAACAGATTTCCAGTCGCTGCCTTCCATCAGCCGTGCTGTCAATCAAAGCCCCTCAACACGGGATGTCATCACCTCTTCATTTCTTTGCTACACAACAACAAAACAACCACATCATTTTACAAGGAGATTGCCATCGGAGTGGCTGAATAGTGACTTACAAGTCAAAGGCTCTGCTGACCCCTGCCACTATTTACAAACGCCCTGAGAATCTGGCTGAGACAGTTTTAGCAAAAAAAAAAAAAAATATTGACTTGGTTTAGTGCTGTAAAAATATTCCATACTTGATCATTCTCAGTATTTTCTGACCGCCTCTTCCTGGTACTAAAGGCAGTCTACACCAATCAGGAGCTGCTTTGACACGGCAGATAGCGTGTCAAAGCAGCTCCTGATTGGTGTAGCCTGACTTTAGTACCAGGAAGAGGCGGTCGGAAAATAACATGAATTACGGAGTCCGGGGTTCGCGAATCGCGAAGTCACGGGGGTTTACTGTACTATACCTGCATCTCACAGTGTAGGTATTTATACACATGGCCACATAACACTGGTGATTATATTAAAAATATGTATATATAGTATATATTTTTTTAAAAATTTTCTTTTTGCACATTTCTAGTCCAGCAAACACTAGGCAAGTTACAAATAACAAATTTTTTTTTAAAAAAAAACTATCTCCCCACCTTTTTACAAAACCGTGCAAGAGGTTTTCAGCACTGGCTGGCACGCTGAATGCTCTGCGCGGGTCCGACGCTCATAGGAACTCTATGACAACTGGAGCAACAGAGTATTCAGCGCACTGGCCAGCACTAAAACCTCTTGCACGGTTTTGTAAAAGGGGGATGTATATATATATATATATATATACATACATACACACACACAAAATAAAAAACTATATTATACACCAGTGGTCTCAAACACGTGGCCCGGGGGCCACATGCTGCCCGCCAGGTACTATTTTGAGGCCCTCGGTATGTTTATATTAATCACAAAAGTAAAATAAAATAATTTCTTGATCATGTCTCTTTAGCTATAAATTACAATATTATTATTAAAACTTAGCCAAAAGGAAAGATTTGTAAACTATAAAGAGTTTTACCTCACGCAAAATTGTCATGCAAAATTGACATTAACTGTTTTTTTCTGAGGCCCTCTAAGTATCTACAAATCCAAAATGTGGCCCTGCAAAGGGTTTGAGTTTGAGACCACTGGTATACACCCATATCCTTATCCCTCTCTCTGATATATTATGCATGTATGTGTGTGTGTATACAGTATAGATAGACAGATACACAGAGACACTGGAAGTCATGCAAACACACCCTCCCTCCGCCCTTTTTACAAAACCACAAAAACTGTTTATAGTGCTGGCCGACATGCTGAATGCTCTGCGCTGCTCCCAACGCTCATATAGAGTTCCTATGAGCGTTGGGAGCAGTGTAGAGCATTCTGCGGCTCGTTTTGTAAAATGTGTGTGTGGGGGGGGGATAAATACACGCTAATTTTATCACAAAATTTAAAGTGACCAAAGAACTATTCCCAAAACCAACACTTTTCTTCTCTGAACGAAAGATGCCATTCGTTAATTTTTATTACCTGCACATTCGCAGTACAGAAGTGACACAAATGCAACAAAGGTATACAAGATGGTTAAGGGGTTGGAGGAGCTGCCGTACAGCGAAAGATTAGAGAAACTGGGCCTCTTCTCCCTCGAACAGAGGAGATTGAGAGGGGACATGATCGAAACATTCAAGGTACTGAAAGGAATAGACTTAGTAGATAAGGACAGGTTGTTCACCCTCTCCAAGGTAGAGAGAACGAGAGGGCACTCTCTAAAATTGAAAGGGGATAGATTCCATACAAACGTAAGGAAGTTCTTCTTCACTCAGAGAGTGGTGGAAAACTGGAACGCTCTTCCGGAGTCTGTCATAGGGGAAAACACCCTCCAGGGACTCAAGACAAAGTTAGACAAGTTCCTGCTGAACAAGGACATACACTGATAGGGCTAGTCTCGGCTATGGAGCTGGTCTTAGACCAGAGGGCCGCCGCATGAGCGGACTGCTGGGCATGATGGACCACTGGTCTGACTCAGCAGTGGCAATTCTTAAATGACAGCAGATACATCATTATAGACATCAGGGAAAGTTTACGTAACATAGATGCTATGATACTCACAGCGCCAACACAATTCAAATAGAAGACTAAGGAGCGCCCATTAGAATACTCAAATAACCGAGCCATGATGCTCGTAATGTCTGTAAGGTACAGGGCAAGTTCAGTTGAGACAGTACAAGCCGGGTAGTAGTACAAAGTCATTGGGAAAGACAGATGTGGAGTGGATAAGTCAGTTGACTCGTGTGTTAAAGGCCTGGGAGAAGAGCCAGGCTTTCACCTGCATCCTGAAATAGAAATAGTCTTGAATTAATAGTGACATGTGAATTAACAGTGGCAGGCAGGGAATGGATAGCTAGGCTTCTGCTTTGTCCAGCAAGCGCAGAGTGCATTATATCATCTTTCCTGATCCTTCTCTCTCGACGCTTTCCCTAGCTAAGTGAAACAGAAGCGCAAGCACTGAATGAGTCTCAGAGCACCGGGAACCACCTGAGCCAGTTGGCGTATTAAGAGGGGGGGGGGGCGGTCTGACCTGGGTGCAGTCTCGGCGGGGGCGCTGGCATTCATCCTCCTCTCCGCCCCCTTTCCCTTCCCTCGTACTTCTTTAATGCTCGCATCATTTCCGGGACCCGCGCCTAGAAAGTGACATCAGAGGAAAAGACAACGCTGGCACGAGCAACAGGTTGGGGGGGGGTTGCCGCTCGTGCTGCGAACATTAAAGAGGAACAAGAAAGGGAAGGGGGCGAAAACGCACACGGCAGGAGGGGGCGGGGAAGGAGCGGATGGGGGTGGGGAGGTGGTAGGAGGAAAGGTGCCACCGCCAGGGGTGCCTCTCACCCGCTCTGTGCCACCGACAGGAGCAGTGGGTAGCTCTGGTGCATAACCCAAAAACTATAAATGGGAGCAAAAATTATTTCATGGATGACCGGGAAAGGAAAAGATAACAGAAATAACATGAAAACCCAGTAAACATAAGAAAACTTTCTTTATTAGAATGCTGAAAAGTGCTCAGAAAAAGCTGAAGCGTGGCCAAACTGGATTTATGCCCCAAACCTATATAATCTCTCCTTTTTCAATCACAGCACTTCAAAATAATTTTTTGTCTTCAGCAAAAAAAAAAAAAAAAACATTCATACTACAATAATCTTTTTATAAAAAATCTCAACTTATCTGTGTGAAGCATTTCAGTCTCTTAGCCGCCAGAGCTGTATCAGAAAACCCCCCAAATGGGAGACTTTTTAGTGTGCTAGTCTCACGCTATACAGTTACTTGGTTGTTTTTAAAACAGCCAAGAAACTGTATAGAGCGAGACTGTTTTTCTGAAGCAGCTCTAGTGAAATGCGTTAGAACTCACTGTATATGCATAAACCGCTTTGAATGTTTCAAACCCCATCTCCACTTTCCCTCCCTTCCCCATGGTCCAGCATCTTTCCTCTTCCTTCACTCCCCCCCCCCTCCCAATTTGATTGATTTCTACCTTGCCCCTCCGCCCATTCGGGTGTATCATTTTTGTCCTCCCTTACCCCCAAGAATAGGTACCTCTCTCTCTCTGAGGCCTTTTATCGCCAGCAGTGGCAACAGCAACCTTGACAAATCACTGGTCTAGGTCTAGCATTAGGCCTTCCTCTCTGCTGGTCCCGCCTACTTCCTGCATTCGTGAAGGCAGGACCCAACAGAGAGGACGGCCCGATGCCAGCCAGAGCAGTGAGTTGTGAAGGCTGCCGCTGTCACAAAGGGAAAGAGGTTCCCAGACCCTGGGGGCCCCATGGAGCTATGAGGCCAAGTGCAGTTGCCCTGTTTGCCCCCCCCCCCATGTGGATCTTAGGAGCACCCCTTATGTTCTACACCTGGGAAAGACTGCTTCCTACCCCCCCAATAGAGTTCCAGTTAACTGACTTTTGGTTATCCACTATCCAGATTAACTGACAGTAGGGAACCAGGCTCAGCTCACCCATTCACTCAAAAGCAGCTCCCTCCCAATGTGCCTCCCTGGAATCAGGTCTACCTTTACATGCCCTAGTGGTCCAGTGGCCCAGAGTTCAGACCACAAGTAATCCTCATTCGCTCATGCAGTCTCCATCTTCAAAATGGCTGTCGTGTACTCTGGTGGCAGCCTTGCTTAACATGGTGAAAATGGCCTAATGCAGAACGTGTTAAAGCACTGTGTGTTAGTTTTGCCATTAGTGCACGCTAAACATGTGGTATTGTATTGCTGACTTTGATTGTAACCTCTTTGCTGATTGTCCAGCGCCTCTTGCTATAAACCGCCTCGAACTTATATGGCTTTGGCGGTATATAAGAATAAAATTATTATTATTATTATTATTTATTTACTCTTCATATTTATTTTGGAAGGGGGCATGTCAGGAGTGAAGAATGAGTGTGGAAGTGCTAGTCGGGTAACATGCTCACATTAGCGTTCACTAACTAATACAGGGTTAACACAGGAGCTCTCAGCACCTCCTAAATAGGAGGCCGTAAGTGTTCCCGCATTATCCATTCACGATTGCCGTTCTTTGACGTTTTTTGGACGCAGACCATAGAAGCCCACCAGGCACTGTCCTTAGTCTCCAACTACTGGGGTTGCCATTGAAGCCCACCCCAGCCTATCTGAACCATCTTGTCCTTTGTGGGCCAGAAACATTTGGAACCCCTGAAGTGCTTTCTCCCTCACTATTGTTAAGTCCAAGTTCAGAAATTCTGGGCGCATGCACAAAGAGTGAAGGTGAAACAAATTTACACAACCAATTTATCTTCTGATTCCAAGTATGTGCAACCTGTACAAATCTGTGTTTAAACTTAGTATACATTTCTAATTTCAGCCAGTGAAATAATCCATCTGAAGTTAAAAAAAAAAAAAAAAAAACCAGCAGCAGACTTCAAGTTTGCATGAGGCAGACAAGAGGGTGCCGTGGTAAAGGTGAGCGATGGAAATGGCAGGCATTTGAACAGGGTCTATAGGGAGGAGTGACTGGGCAGACTTGGAAGACCAAGAGGCTCCTATCTGTCAACAGTTACTATATCACTAGGGTATAATATCATAACGACGCACTTCAGACATTTTTAAAGGAAGATATTGTACACATTTTTTTTTTTTTTGCAACGTCTCAGCTTCTGTGCCAGCCTCAAAATGTGAAAACAAAGAGTCCCTTCTACTAAACGGCATTAAACACTTTGGGGGGAATTCTATGAAAAGGAGCCCAAAGTTTAGCGTGGATCTTTCCGGCACCTAAGTAGTATTCAGCAAAGGGCGATCTACACGGGGGTGCCCTTTACAGAATATTAGCTTAACACAGATCTCACGCCTTTCCTTGCGTGCCACACTTACACCCGCCGAAACTTGGTGTAAAATGCTGGTGCACAACTAATGGCAATTGGGCACATAAATGACCCTATTCTGTTACATCTGGAAATAACCCTGACCCATCTGTGCCCCTCTCACGGATAGCCACACCCACTTTTGAATTACCGTATACATTTTTTAAAAATAGGGCACATAGCAATCCATGCATAAACCTGCATGACTACCAATTAACAACTTTTATTGTTAATTGGTCATTAACTAATATGCGCGTGAATCTGGTTATCTATGCTCAAATTTGGGCGTCCCAAGTTTTGGCAGCTTTTATAGAATCTAATGAATAGTGGGGCAGATTAGAATGTGTAACCACTCTTCCACAAGCCCACCAAGGTGTGGTGGTTTAGCAGTTAGTTTGCACTAATTCACACAGTAAGTTCACTTTGTGCTGGAGACAGGAAATAGGTGGAGGATGTGTGGAGAACGGGCATAGATAACATATTTGATGTGGAAAACATACCACGCTCTGTCAAATGTGCTGTTAGCACAGGATCACTTAGTGATGCCTCCTGACAGGAAGCAATGATAAAGTACATTAATGAACATTCCACCCCACCTCCTCCAACATCACTTCCTGTTTCTGCATGGGTGGGACGAACCAGAGAAAAGCTTCAATCAGGCCACAGGCAGCATATGTGCAATGCTGCTGCTGCCAGGTGAACAAGCAGGGTTGTCTGTGTATGTGTGTGTGTGTGTGTGTGTGGGGGGGGGGTGATGTTAAATCACAGGTGGGGGATTGCACCAACAGAGGCTGGGAGTGGAAGAGAAAAGAGATATTTAGAGGAAACAGGAGACACAGCAATGTGATAAAAAAAAATTAATTGTGATAAATAATTAATACATTAATCACAGAGTTAACTGCAATTATCTTGCAGACCAAATTTTGATATACATATACACGGTTGAGTCACATTATTATGACCACCTGCTAATATCCAGACTAACTACCTCTGGCAGCACAGACAGCAGCCAGATGCCATGGATTGACTCAATAAGATGCAGTGCATCTGACAGTTGCCGACGGGTGTGTGGTGGTGGATCCAGTAATCGAACATGGCGATCGAGGTGGTCCCAAATGTGTTCATTTGTGTTAAGGTCTGGGGAATTCTGAGGTCAGGAAAGTAGCTTCTCTTTATCATGCTCTGTGAAGCATTCATGAACAATTCTGTTGGCATGACACATTGCATTGTCATGTTGAAAGATCCCATTGGCCATAGGGAAGACCGTTAACATTTATGGGTCAATGATGGAGAGATATCCATATACACTGATTGTGCATTCCAGAGCATAGAACATAAGAAGTGCCATTTCTGGATCAGACCCTTGGTCTATCAAGTCCGGCGATCCGCACACGCGGAGGCCCCGCCAGGTGTACACCTGGCGTAATTTTTAGTCACCCATGTCCTTCTATGCCTCTCGTAGGAGATGTGCATCTAGTTTGCTTTTGAAACCTAGGACGGTCGATAACCTCCTCTGGGAGAGCATTCCAGGTGTCAACCACTCTCTGCGTGAAGCAGAACTTCCTGATACAAAGAGACCCAGATCTTACCAAGAAAACATTCTCCAGACTATAACGCTGCTGCCACCAACTTGTGTACCTCCAGCAGCTGTTGCTGAGTGTTTGTTCTCGGCAATTTCATATCCGACACACAAAGTCCATCCATTTTATGGAGCTCAAAACATGATTCATCAGAGAAGGCAACCCTCTGTCAATCAGTGCAAGTTCAATGTTGGCACTCCTGTGCAAATTGCAGCCTTTTTTCCGCAACGAACCCTCGTGAGCATGGGTGCAGTCACCAGCAGTCTGCTCCAAAGCCCCATTCGCAACAGGGTTCACTGCACAGCCATTTTGGACACACTTCTGGGGGCCCCCTGGTTCGTTTGGACGGTGAGAGTTGCTCCACGGTAGTTTGCCGTTCAGCCCGCAGCAACCTGCTCAGCCAACTTTCACCCCTCGTATCGATGGCTCATGCTGCCCCTAGAGTTACCACATTGGGTCGTCAAAAAGGTTCCATTCGTTCATTCATGGCACACTTTAACCACAGCAGCCCATGAACAGTTTACAAACTCCACCGCTTCTGAAATGCTGACACCCTTGGCCTGGTAGCTGATGATCATGCCTTTTTCAGTGTCTGATAAATCACACTTTTTCCCCATTTCAGCCATAGTTGCTATATTGGCAACTTGTAGACATCCACCTTATAAAGTGTGTGCACGACACGTGCATTCATTCATTGGTTGTGCATCCCTGACATCAGAGGTAAACAGTGTGTGTGTGTTTATATGTATATATATCATATATATATATATATATATATATATATATATATATATATATATATACATATATATATATAATAATAATAATAACTTTATTCTTATATACCGCCAACAATCTTGCGACTTCTAGGCGGTTTACAATAAAGGGAAACTGTAAATACAATAAATAGAAGCTGTACATACAACGAATTAAGGAGTATTGCAGTGTACATCTGATAGTATCAACATTAATAGTAGTAACAACAGTTTGTGGGCTGCAGGCCAAGAAGTGCCATGCTGCTTACAGAGAAGTAGAAATATTCCATGAATTGAATGGAGTGATCGTAGTTGATGATTAGGGGTTAGGGTTAGCAGTTTACAAGATCAGGTTTGTGATGGTGTTACAAGGGTTGATGTCCTGGTTCGTTATCTAGGTATTTTAAGAACAGGTAGGTTTTTAGGTGTTTCCTAAATTCTCCATAGTTGTTTGTGTGTGCAATTAGTTTTTCTAGGTCTTTACCCCATGTGGCTGCTTGGTACGATAGCAGTTGTTGATGGTATTTCTTATATTTGCATCCTCTGGCCGGAGGATGCACACACAAACACATATTAAAGATATTTTTTTTGGGGGGGAGGGAGGGTTCTTTCAATGGAAGGCTAAAGAAAAAGAGAGTTATATAGCAAACGCAGAAAGATGTACCATCTAAGCACATATCAAAGATCCATGTCTCACTGATTCTCATATGTCCTTGTGACCTCTGACACTGGAAGCTCAAACACCAGAAAACGTACTGGAGTGTGTAAGACAAGCCTCCAAAAGTAACAACTGTGAATTCCAAGTAACTATAAATAGTACCTAGCACAGCAAGGTACTCACAGGAGATTTTTATTTTTTTGGCTTTGTATTGAAACCCTTTTAAATCACACTATATTTTATTCACCTTCAGTTTATGAATGGAATTTGAAGACAGTACTTCGAAACATGAGAATGTTCAGCACAGTGGGTGCAACCAGGAATCAAAATATTGTAATTATTAGCGCAAAATATATTTAATATCCGACAAGCTAAGAAGTTCAGCTTTGCATTCTGGATGCCTAGTCTGAAATACTGGAAAATTTTTTAGATGACTTTCATATAACAGGGTGAACACCTGACGTCAAGGGTTGATCCTTTTTTCTGTCTATATCCTTCTACCCCTCATCCATACCCTTCCTCATTTTGGCATATGCTAATGAACACACAGGGATGATAAGACAGGCTGTGGGGCAGGGGTGTCCAATGTCGGTCCTCGAGGGCCGCAGTCCAGTCGGGTTTTCAGGATTTCCCCAATGAATATACATGAGGTCTATTTGCATGCACTGCTTTCATTGTATGCTAATAGATCTCATGCATATTCATTGGGGAAATCCTGAAAACCCAACTGGATTGCGGCCCTCGAGGACCGACATTGGACACCCCTGCTGTGGGGGGAAGGGGATTACAGGTAATGATAGAGGGAGAGTTTGATCTCTACAGGGGAGGGATCGGGGGTGAAAGCAAATCACAGGTCCACTGAGGCGAGTCCCCGATACTGTTCAGCCAGGACCCATACTGTAAGGGCAATAAACAGCTTTCCAGTCTAAACTTAGCCAGTGATATTAAGCATTTTATAACACGCCGGCTGTGGTCAACTGAATATTAACCAGTTTCTATTTTGCACCCCACAAGAAGCAATATTTTTTTGTTCCTGTTTCTCTGGTGTTTTACTGCAGGCAGAGCCCAGATTCTTGGGGTTTTTAATTCAGATTTTATCAGCATATTTCTACTTTTGATGTTTGGTCATTTAGCTTTATTTGAAAGACCTAGACAGAAAAGCCCATTGTCCTTTTCTGGGAGGGGAAGGAGGGTTCCCAGAGAGAGACCATGCAAAATTTCTCCTTCATCAAATATTTCTTTAGGCCTCAGAAGTCTAGAATAGGTGGTAGGCCTCCAGTCATTTTTGGTTATCAGAAAATACTTTTGAGTAGAACCCCCAGCCTCTCTCCTGCAGAAGAACAGACCTATTGCGTTCTTGGTGAAAGAATCTTCTGGAAGGAGTTGGAAAGATGAAGAAGAGTCTTTTGTTGGGAGTTTGAAAGAGACTCTATTGGTGGTTGCTGTGGAGGTCTGCTGAACCAACATAGGGCATTGTGATAAGAGACAAATGTTGGTGTAAAAAGACAAATCTGCCTCCGATAGGTGGTAGATTTGGAGGTAAAAGTCAGAGGAAAGTTGGCAATGATCTCTAGAAGGAAGTCAAATGGTTGACTGTTGTTTTGAATCAGATTGAGTCTGCGACTTCTGCGCTTTTTGCTGTTTTCTGTAAGATTTGATTTGATTTTAATCTAATATAATAAAACTCTAGCCACGCATGCGCACTCCCACCTGCGTGCGCCGGTTTTCCGTGAGCTGTAGGTCTCTTGCAGGTAGGAGTGCGCATGTGCGCCTAGCTGTGCCAGTGGCCTGCCTGCTCTCCACCTCGCACAGTCCGGAGTTTATTTTAAAAGAACACGCCACGACGGCTCCTCCCACGAGCAGCTCCTGCGTCGAAGAAGGCTTCCGACACAGGCGCGATCGTGAGAGAAGATACCCAGCAAATCCGCCGGATTACCGCTGCAGAGACACTCAAGTTAAGTCTTTTTGTTTACACCAGTTTTTGCATTTATAAGACTTTGGACATTACTCTCACGGTATGAAGATTTAAGAAACACTTATTATTTCATGAAGTTATTTTGAACACTTTTTTCTATTTAACAAGATGGTGCAATGATTGAGTCTGTGAAAGTCTCTATAGGGGTTTTTCCCCACGCTGAGCTTTCTTATTCCACCTTTGGATTCTGAGCGCCATCCTAGAAAAGCATCAATAACTTCAATTATTGTTCCTTTTTGTTGTTTATTGTTATTCCCTCTTTGGAACAATATCCAGTTTATTTATTTACCCAGTTGTGTTTATTGGGCACCTTTTTATTCTATACATTGTACCAATTTTCTTAAGAGCTGCTTGAACTGATGAAGGGTATCTTCATGACTTTATGTTAAGGCACTTTGATATAGTCATTTGGAGGTGATTCATAGTCAAGAAGCTCAAAAAGTTCAGAGTAAGATTCTTCTTCTGTCTCCATTTTCATGGGTAAAGCTTGACCCATTTATCTTACAAAGTCAAGAAAAGATATGCTTTCTGACAAAGATTTACGCCTTTGAGACAGAAAAGGATCAGAAGGTATGCCATCGGATTCTTCTGCTGACAAGACTGAGAGTTCCTCATCTGAGTGGTTAGAGATATCTGAATCAGACTCCTGAAAATATTTTCTCCACAGTGAAGCAGGGAGCGTGCATCAAGAAACGCGTCAAGTGTGCGTTGAGGAGTGTCGATGCAAGAGTCAATGCTCTGACCCAGGAGATAATTCCTCTGTTGATGAAGATGCATGTGTTGAATGGGTCTATGCCAACCCTGATGCTAGACATCAAGCAGGGGTGCATGACCTCATTCTCAATCGATGCTTCAATGTATCCTTGGGCTGGGCTGGGCTGAGGCAGGCATGGGCACATTTACAGCCTGTGAAGACTGCAACTGCAGTAACCCTGATAGCTCTTGTTTGAGCGTAGCCCGGATCTTCTCCTGGAGAGTCAGTGTCTGCACCTGAAGAGACAGCAGTGTACAAGCAATATGCAGTGCCAATTGCCTGGTCATGGGAGACTTCAATGTCGAGGTATGCCTGGGAGGAGACATGATCTAAATGGAGGAACTGGATGTCTGGGAACATGCTGTGCCAAGCCTAGAAGGGAAGGAACATTTATGCTTCTTAGCATGAGGCATGGACAAAGATGATGTTGAATCTTGTCTCTGAAGAAAGCTTGATGATCAATGCTCTCTATGTTGCATCAGTGCATGCAATGTCAATACCGATGCCCGAGTTGATGCAGGTTGAGCATTGGGTCCTGAATCCCCTGGCATAGTCAATGTCAAATCGAAAACTTGATCACACTGGATCTTTTAGTCTTTAAGTAACCTCTTTTGAATACACAGATAGAGGCCACACCGACCAAGACACTGAATACACCAATTATGGGGTGGGGGGGGGTCAGAGCCTCAAATGATCTGATTACATAAGAGTACATTTCAAGTCAAAATGATCTACCAACAATAAAATTTTTAAAAAAACCCACAAAGCACACTGTACGCTGAGAAAATGTTAATTATCATTCCTATTCTGGGGTTTTTTCAAAGAGGTCAAGGCAGATGACTCTATGCACTGTCACCTCAGTAACAACCATACAAAAATAGACAAATATACCCCCCTCCCTTTTTACTAAACTACAATAGCAGTTTTTAGTGCAGGGAGCTGCGCTGAATGCCCAAGGCTGCTCTCAATGCTCATAGGCTCCCTGCGCTAAAAACCGCTATTGTGGTTTAGTAAAAGGGGGGCCATAGTGAAAAATATAGACAGCAGATATAAATTCAGACACATTTTGATCACTAAATTGAAAACAAAAATCATTTTTCCTACCTTTGTTGTCTGGTGATTTCATGAGTCTCTGGTTGCACTTTCTTTTTCTGACTGTGCATCCAATCTTTCTTCCCTTCTTTCAGCCTGTATGCTTCCTCTCTTCCAGACCTCATTCCCTTCCCCAACTTTTTCTTCCTCTCTCCCTGCCTCCCTTTCTTTTTTTTTCTCTTCATGCCCCCTTTCTTTTTTTCTGTTTCCCTTCTGTCTCCCTGCCTGCCCCCTTTCTTTCTTTCTTTCTTTCTTTCTCCCTGCCCTCCACCAAGCCACTGTTGCCACCATCGGGTAACAGGCCCCAAAGCCGCCGCCGCCCCAAGCTCTCCCTGCTTCCCTGCGTCAGGCTGACCAGCATTCCTCTCCCTGATGTCAATTCTGCCGTCAGAGAGGAAGTTCCGGCCCAGCCAGGCAGCGACTGGCTGGCCTGAACTTCCTCTCCGACAGCAGAATTGATGTTGGGGAGAGGAAGGCTGATCGGCCCGGTAGATAGCCAAGGCAAAGTCAGTCTATCACGGAGCTCGGGATGGGCTCCACGATCAACTCACTTTGCCTTGGCGATCTACCAGTCTATCGCGATCAACCTATTGGGCACCCCTGTTCTATGCAGTCTAGAACTTCATGTCCCCCGCCCCCAGGCATAGGAGGCTAGAGACTGCCTGGAATAGCATCTACCTGTAACCAGAAGCTATATAACTGCTCAGCTGTTCACTCTTGCATCTTATTAAAGGAATCTATCATGGGCAAGTGCGTGCGAGTCTATGCACAATTGTCATCCAAAACTACAAAAGAATTTGCGAAGTGTCAACAGGAGTCACCGCTGTTCTAGATCAGTCAAACACCCATTTTAGGGGAAAAGAAGTTGAAAATTTCAAAGGGTTGAAAACCAGCACATAAACCTGTTTGTACTGGTGCATACATGTCTATCTTTTGCCATTTTAGAAAAATAAACATATTTTCCTAGCACTGGCTCCCATTGCCAATTTGGCATTTGGGGAGAACAAAATCATCGGTAGACCATAAGCAAGTCACTTAATCCTCCATTGCCCCAGGTACATTACACAGATTGTGAGCCCACAGGAACAGAGAGGGAAAATGCTTGAAGCTACCTTTATGTAAACCGCTTTGACTGTGGTTGTAAAACTACAAATATGGTATACAAGTCCCAATCCCTTTCCCTAATTCCTCCAGTGGAGTACTGCTCAATAGCAGCTGTTTACCAAGTCCAAAATGTGCTTGGGATCAGGGGTTACTAGTGCTGCCTGATTCAGGGGAAAAAATTTTTCGATTCAATTTGGCCAATTGAATTGATTTTTTTTTAATCGATTTGCTTTTCCTGCCCAATCGGGCGTTTTTTGTTGGGTTTTTTTTCAAACGTCCTGGTGGGTATATTTTGTAGCCTTTCCACCCACCCCTTTTTCCCCTCTCCAACTCCTCACTGACGCTGTGGTGTAAACAAACACAAAAAGTCTTTTCCTCTCTGTTAGGTCCTTGCTCACGCTTGCTAACACCAGCTCTAGCAGGATACACATTTCAAATCTGACATACTGTAATCACAAAATAGAAAATAAAATTATTTTTTCTACTTTCCACTGCCATATCCAACATTTGTTTCTTTCTCACTATCTATCATCTCTCTCTCTCTCTCCCTGCCTTGTACCCTGGGTCAAACCTCTCTATTCCCCTCCATGCAGCATCTCTCCCTTCCTCCCCTTCGTTATCATCTAACATAATAAAACACCAAGCGCGCATGCATATTCATACCTGCGTGATCCGTGATCCGTAGATCCCTGACCGGCAGGTGTGCACATGCGCGCTTACAACGGCCCCACACTCGCGGACCTCAAGGTGATGTTGTGCAGTCTGGCCTGCTCCCTTACACTCCACGCCCGAAGTTTATTTTTAAGTTCAAAGCCTTCGTCGCGGCTCCTATCATGAACCGCACCTGCATCAGAGGCTTCCGACGCAGGCAGGGATCGTGAGAGGAGCCTTTAAACTTAAAAATAAACTACGGCAAGGCACTAAGGGAGCCGACCAGACCGCGGAAAGGGAAGGGAATGGGGGGCCGCAAGGGACTAAAGGTTTCTTTGGATCAATATCCTGCAAACACAGCCAAGTTGGTGATCAGTTGGAAAAATATTCTACAGTCTCTCTAGAAGAAAAAGGCCAAGCGACTGGTAGACATCTAGCCAGAGGAATGATCAGTGCTTTCATGCTCAAAGAGTATGTTAATGGAAGGGAAGGGGGGGCGGCAAAGAACTAAGGGAGCAGGCCAGACCGTGGGAAGGGAAGGGGGGAGATAGTGCTAAATGCTGCTGCTGCACAGGGACGTGGAGGGGGAGGGAAATACTGCTGCTGCACAGGGAAGTGGGGTGGGGTGGGGGGAGGGAAATGCTGCTGCACAGGGAAATGGAGAGGAAGGGAATGCTGCTGTGGCTACTGCACAGGGAAGTGGGGGGTGGGAGAGAAATGCTGCTGCTGCATAGGGGGCAGGGAGAGAGACAGATAGAAAGACAGAGACAGCAGTAGGGAGGGAGACAGGAAGAAAGACACAGGGGCAGGGAAAGAGACAGAAATACAGACAGACAAAGGGGGCCAGGGAGAGAGACAGACAGAAAGAAAGACAGTGAGAGGGAGAGAGACAGAAAGAAAGACAGACAGACAGACATATATTCTAGCACCCGTTAATGTAATGGGTTTAAAGATTAGTGTGAAATATTTCTCTCTCTGTCTGTCCTCCATCCTATGTCCAACATTTCTCCCATGCATGTCTCTCTCGCCTCCACCATATACAGGATTTCCCCTCTCACTTATTTCTACCTCTTCTTTTCCTTTCTCTCCTCCTTTCCAAAGATTTTTCCTCTCTCCCCCCCATGTGCATCTTTTCTCCCCTCCCATCCCCCTGAGCAGCAATTTTCTTCCCCTCCCACCCATTCCCCTGTGTAGCAGCTTTCCATCCTTCCCATCCCCCTGAGCAGTAGTATTCCATCCCTCCCTCCCATCCCCCAGTGCAGCAGCACCCCACTGGCCCTACCACCCTGACATACTTCTGAGGCCTTCTAAAGTGGACGTCATCAGTGATATTGCAGAGGGAAGGTCCCGGTGGGGCAGGCCACAGAGCAGCCCATTCAGAGCGATGCCACTGTTGACCCATCCACCACCATCACTGCTGCTGCTTTAGGAGGCCTCGGAAGTATGTCAGGTTTCATCAAAGGGTTGGAGAGGGGTGTTGGTCGCTGAATCGACGAATATAGATTTTCTCGTACAATGAATCGATTCAAATTGATTCAGCAAAATGTATCGGTGAATTGAGCAGCACTAGGTGTTACTCCTGATTCTTTAGGACCACCTCCCCTCCCCCTTTGCCATTTGCACACACTTGGATTTGAGACTTTGTAAAATGGGGACAGAGTCATTTATGCAAGATAAACATTTAAGTTCTGGTTTAAGCCACATCTCAAATGCAAATAGTTGCCTGTAACATGAGGACACAATGTACTATATATGCACGTATGTGTAGTTACAGAACCCAGATGTTCTATGCCAAGCCAAATCAATTAACCTAAAAACAAACATGGTTTAATTTTGTGTTCTACTAAAATTCATTTGTCAAGATATATGAGTTTTATGTTCTTTGCCAGATGCCAAACCATGCAATAGGATAGTCACTTGAGTAAAACTCTTCATAGTGCACAAGAAATGTGTTAAATGAGGCTGACAAATGCTTGCAAGTTCTTATTTAATCCATCGTACAAAGTAATTTAATAATCTAGCTCGAAAAATAACAGATTGCTCTACATCTTCAAAGCAAGCAGCTGCTGTCATTTGCTCATAATTAGAACTCTGAGCTTTTCAGAATAAACTGGCAAAATTCAGAGTACTGACTTCCTACAAGGAATAGCAGTGCCATCACACCAGCTTGCAGGTGAAAGCCTAAAACGTAATTCTTCCAGCTCCATGGTTTCATTGTAGTGGAAATCACTATACGCCAAAGTTACCAGCAGCAGTGAGAAGCTTTGCAAAATCCCAATAACTACCAAACCAACCCTGAAAAAGAGCTTTTTATCATCGTAATTTAAAATGTAACACGATGTTATTTAAAGTACTATATTTTGTGCATACTGACATAGAAATGAACTTCAGTCTCTTAGATTTAATGAGCAGAATCTTTTTTTTTTTTTAGTTCATAAACAGGACTGGATTTAAGATTTTGGCACCCATAAGGCAAGGCCAGGCAGCAGATCTCAGAGAGCTAGGGGGCAAGGGGAAGAATGTCAGAGATGAATGGAAAGCCAGAAAGGGAAGAAAAGGGAAGCCATAGTTGCTCCTGTGGCATCCCTCTGAAGCAGCAAATGCTTATACAAAAGAAAAAAGTAACAGGCTCTTTGGGCTGGGGTATTTGATGTGCCAGGCAATTGCCAGTACCTAGATCCAGGCCTGGTCACAAACTTATCCAGTGATAATCACTGCTTATGACAGTAATCACAATGCACAGTCTGTTATTGAGAAAGACATGGGGAAAACCACTGCTTGCCCTGGATCGGTAGCATGGAATATTGCTACTCTCTGGTATTCTAGAATCCTGCTACTCTTTGGGGTTCCAAAATCTTGCTTACTCTGAGATAATGGAATGTTGCTATTCCTTGGGTTTTGGCCAGGTACTAGGAACCTGGATTGGCCACCGTGAGAACGAGCTACTGGGCTTGATGGACCATTGGTCTGACCTAGTAAGACTATTCTTATGTTCTTACAAATCAAGCAACACTCTTTCCTTACTTAAAATATTAGTGGGTGAAATGAGGCTGATAGACTGGTTGTTGTTTTTTTTTTTTAAATATACAATACAGTTTAATGTCAAATGAATTATTTGTGCTTGATGTTGCCAGAGCTTTGCATATGTCAATAGTGAAAGCATCCATCATTATTAGTGCAAAGGTTTTGAGAGGGTGTTTGTTACTATACCATAAATAAAAGTCTCAAGAATGTTCAGAGAGATGCCTGCTGCCCTGCTTTAATGCTCAAGTATTCCTTATTTTAGATTCATCTTTACTGAAATAAAATTAGCAAATATGGCAATCATGCAGACTTGGCAAAAATGCTCGGTGCTGTCATTTAAATTAATTTCAATATGTCTTTCTCGCTCATTAATTTGATCTACTGGAAATGTTTCCGCATTCAGATAACTGACATTCAACATCACACGATAACTACCTCCCAAACATCTTCTTCAAGTGACATCACCAAACTCCGAACACACATACTCAAAAGATTCTTAGCTGCATTTGATATTTAGGGCTCCTTTTACTAAGGTAAGCTAGCGGTTTTAGCGCGCGCTACAATGCCACAGAGCTTGCGTTAGTATTTTTCGTTTAGCGCACACTAAAAACGCTTGCGCACCTTAGTAAAAGGAGCCCTTAGACTTCTCTCACTGGTAGAGTTAAGTCTTGTCTTTTAATATTGCAAATTTGATAATGCAGGGGCGTCATGTACCTTCATGTCTGAAAAATGCCCTTGAAAATGGGTGATGCACTAGCTAGCTACTGTGATTTAAAAACTTTATCTTTGGAATGTCAATAATAGTAGATTCCATAAATGTGACACCTGAGTAACATGTTTTAAGAGATTGCAGTTACTATAATCAAGTGGGCAAGATTGAAATTAACACCTACATGAAGAAGGTACTACTCGAAAGGGTCCAGAGAAGAGCGACTAAAATGGTTAAGGGGCTGGAGGAGTTACCGTACAGTGAGAGATTGGGGAAACTGGGCCTGTTCTCCCTTGAAAAGAGGAGACTGAGAGGGGACATGATCGAAACATTCAAAATACTGAAGGGAATAGACTTAGCAGATAAAAACAGATTGTTCACCCTCTCCAAGGTAGGGAGAACGAGAGGGCAATTCTTATGTTCTTATTTGAAGAGCATTTCAGCCAAATGTTTAAGGGCCACCATGGAGGACTTTTGGAGTCGCATGTTGGAGACCACTGCTCTACACCTAGAACAATCCAATTACATTACATTACATTAGAGATTTCTGTTCTGCCATTACCTTGCAATTCAAGGCGGATTACAAAAGATTTATGGTAGGAGTGTTACAAAAGGAGATCAGTGGTCATGACTAGTGAGGTAAAGAATAGATCAGGTAGTCTCGGAGAGTCAGGAAAAAGATACGAAGAAGGATGGTATTCGTGAAGTTAAGACTTTTTTAGGGATTTCTTGAAGAGTATGTTTATTACTATTATCACTGAAAGGTTATTCCTCTCAAGGGAAGTTAAATCAACATGGGTACCATTAAGACGTTATTTTAGCACTATTCTACAACAGATCCTTTTTATGCAATAATTCCTAATTATTAATAATTGAGGTTAACAGTATAATAACAAACTTAAATGGTAGCCCATGTTGATAACTTCCCTCTTAGTCTTACATGGTAACACTAAATGATGGCAGATAAAGATGGCAGATAAAGATAATGAGGGGCATCGAAAAGGTTGACAAGGACAGATTTTTCAATTTGAAAGAAACCACAAGAACAAGGGGTCACTCGATGAAATTGAAGGGGGACAGGTTTAGAACAAACGCAAGGAAATTCTTTTTCACACAGAGGGTGGTGGACACATGGAACACCCTTCCGGAGGCCGTGATAAGAAATAGCACAGTACAGGGTTTCAAGGAAGACCTGGATAGGTTCCTGGAGGACAAAGGGATTGAGGGGTACAGATAAGAGCAGTGGAAGGTTTAGAGATAAGTGTAGAGGTAGGTATAAAATTAGTCAGGGACCGCTGCTCAGGCAATATGCCTGATGGGCCGCCGCGTGAGCGGACCGCTGGGCTGGATGGACCTCTGGTCTGCCCCGGCGGAGGCGACTACTTATGTACTTATGTAAAGACCTGCACATTTCATCCAATCTGCCCAAAAAGATCTGCCACTCTGTGCAGGTTACAGTCATTCAGGCTTTTAACACTGGTTGGCATCTTACCATCATGCCAACCACCTATAGGCAGTTACATATGGAGTCTTGGGACTTACATGTTATAAATACTATAAAAAATTATATATCCCAAGAGTAAACTTATATAAATCTGTGACATTTCAAAACAAATAAAAATATATATCACAGCCTTACAATTCCATATATAAATGTTAAATTAATGAAATTAATTAGTGCTCAGACCCACAACCTATTTTATTTTCAATGAGGTAACACGAAATACTATAAGAACATAAGAATTGCCATATTGGGACAGCCTGAATGTCCATCAAGCCCAGTAACCTGTTACCAACAGTGGCCAACCCAGTTCCCAAGTACCTGGCAGGAACCCAAAGAGTAGCAACATTCCAGAGCTGAGATTGTGATGTCATAAAGCCTCATTCCACCAATGCCTAAGAGTCAAACTCATCAGTGATGTAACAATGCCTTGGTTGTCCTATACTTGGCTCCCATAAGAACTTCCATACTGGGAGAGACCGCAGGTCCATCAAGTCCAGTATCCTGTTTCCAACAGTGGCCAACGTAGGTCCCAAGTACCTAGCTAGATCCTAAGAATAAGCAGTGTATTTCCCCAAGCCATCTCAATAGTGGCCTATGGACTTGCCTTTTAGGAATTTAGCCAAACCTTTTTTAAACCCTGCTAAGCTGATTTCACCACGTTATCCGCCAATATTTTGGTTAACTTGCTAATTTCAATGTTATGATGTCTTCTCCTTCCTTTGAGATGCACAGCACCCTCATCTGTACATCACTTAATTATAGTATGCTATATCTGACCAGGGTTACTTACTAAAGCGGCGGATGACGTAGTGGGAGAGCCTCGGGCAGGAGCCACAACTTCCCCCTTTGTCAGTACTTTAAGCTGGTGAAGTTAACTCAATGTAGTCTTTCTTGTGCTTTTTTATTTTTAAGCATGGGAAAGAACCTGTACTGCACTACACTGGAAGGGTGGGGAAGGGACCTTGGAGGGCCCAGATGTAGCTCCCAAAACTGGCACTGCTCAGCCAGGACACCCCACAGCTCAACAGAACCAGGTCAGCTCAGGCGTTTAGCAGCGGAGACCAGGAGCTGGAGATAGAGTACACTGGTTGACCAAGAGGCTGATATAGAACACACAAAAAGGGGAACTTTTATACTTGGACTTTCATGTGATTTTATATGCATTATATTTGTAAGTTGATTTGCATTAATAAAGATTGTCTAACCCAGGTTGATGTAGTCTATCCCACTCCCCATTTGACCAGGAAGCTGTATATCTAAGGCTGAGTTCAACTCAGTACTCTCTATTGCCATCTGCTGGTAGATGGACACAACCCATCTGCTGCTAGAACTAGGGAATTCTAGGTGATAATCCAGGAAAGCTACTCTCTCTCTGTACCTCACTTGACTTAACTACAACATCTGAATGATTACTTTAACCCCTGGAGACCCTGAGCTTGCAATGTGTATTATTACATCATCCACTCCCACGGGCGATTCCAGGAAACGTAAAGCGCATGGAGAACTCGTGAATGACAAGTTCTATGTAAATCCAAATTACTACTATTATTATTATTCTTCAAACACTGCTTTCAGCATCTTGAAAGCTGACAGCTATTCCACACCTACCAAGTGAAATGAGGTGTTGACTTCTTGCCTATTAAAGTTTGCACAGCGGCTATAAATTACTGAGGAGAAAAGGAGGAATATGGAATGTCTCGTTCCGAGACGATCCTTGTAACCCTTAAAAAATTATTATTATTTTTATTATTATGCACTAAAATGCAATTAAAATGGCCAAGTCACTTAACCCTCTATTGTCCCAGGTATCATAGATCGTAAACCTGCCAGGACAGATAGGGAAAATACTTAACAGTGCCCAATTACTATTCAATATAAATCATTTAGGATATAAGCAGTATATAAAGACATAAAAACTTAACAGTAAAAATATCAGGGCTATGGGGTCAGATCACTAAACATTTGATTCCAACTTATCTGTTTTTCTACTATCCACCTCTGACTGATATTAGGCTTTAAATTTTTTTTTTTTCTGGATCTTAAGAACTGGTAAACAGATCCAGGACAAAGATATGCATAATATGTATAAAATAATAAAACTTACCATATATTAGAATGTTTTATTATTTTGAAGCTGGAGTCAAGAATCCACCCAAAAATTGCTTCCAACTCCACAGCCTTGAAAAATATAGCAAGAACTTACAAAGATGAAGAGTGGATTGGATATATCACCATTCTGTGGTACAATCAAAGAACTTTACATATTATATGCAGGTAATTTCTCTTTCCCGCATTCTAAGTTTTTGTGCCTGGAGCATTGGAAGGTTAAATGATTTGCCCAGGGTCACAAGGAGTTGCAGCAGGAAATGAACTTTAACGCGGTCACTAAGAAGTTATCTGGCGGTTTAGCCTGCACGTATTTTAGCGGTGGATTATCTCTGTCTTTAGCGAGGTTTCTAGCAGTCTCCGACAATGGCATGCAAATGGGCTCTTTAACATTGAAATGAGCCCTCTGGTGGATTCTTAAAAATCGCCGAGGTATTTTCGAAGAGCGGCGTTGGCTTTTGGCAATAAAAAGCAGCGACTGGTCTGGGGGTACCGTTATAGTGCCAGCACTTGTGTTTTGACTGTGGCTAATGAAAAAAAAAGTGTATCTACTGTATATATTTTTAGCGGAGGGTAGTAAAAACACGCTACTTTTGAGTTTTTGAGAGAGACAGGCATGTTTCTTCTTGAGCACTTGTATGATACCCTTGTCTTGTGTATTTCTGGTTGTGGGTCTTGATTAAATTTTACATTAAAAGCAAATTACAAGATTTACCTGAATTATAGTAGTTTTTTTGGAAAGGCATGTTTTATGCACGACTGAAAAAAGTCGACGTTGCTTCTCCCCCTCCTCTCCCTTCCATTCATCCAACAGTGCAGCAGGAGAGTGGGTTTTTTAATGGTGTTTTTTGCGCGTGTTGCCCATCAGCGATATATATTGTGCCAATTTAAATAAGATGCAAAATCATTCTATCTTGGTACAGGAAACAGACCTAGGTCTGTTTTCAACGAAACCATATAAAAATATATATATACTAGTGTTTAAGCCCGTTACATTAATGGGTGCTAGAAAGCAGCCCCCTTTCCCTCTCCCCCTCCAGTTCCTCCCTGACTGTCTTTCCATGGCCCCCTTCTGTCTCCCCTCCCCCAAGCAAAGTTGTCTGCCTCCCAACACACCCCTCCCACCAAAGCAGCCTCCTTTCCCTCTCCACCTCCAGTTCCTCCCTGATTGTCTCTCCGTGACACCCTTCTGTCTTCCCCCAAACAAAGCTGTCAGCCTCCCAGAACACCCCTCCCCCAAAGCAGCCCCCTTTCCCTCTTCCCCTCCAGTTCCTCCCTGACTGTCTCTCCGTGACACCCTTCTGTCTTCCCCCAAACAAAGCTGTCAGCCTCCCAGAACACCCCTCCCCCAAAGCAGCCCCCTTTCCCTCTTCCCTTTCCCTCTTCCAGTTCCTCCCTGACTGTCTCTCAGTGGCCCCCCTTCTGTCTTCCCCCCCCAGCAAAGCTGTCTGGCTCTCAGCACACCCTTCCCCCACAGCAGGCCCCTTTCCCTCTCCCCCTCCAGTTCCTCCCTGATTGTGTCTCCATGGCCCCCTACTGTCTCCCCTCCCCCAAGCAAAGTTGTCTGCTTCCCAACACATCCCTCCCCCAAAGCAGCCTAATTTCCCTCTCCAGTTCCTCCCTGACTGTCTCCATGGCCCCCTTCTGTCTTCCCTCCCCCCCAAGCAAAGCTGTCTGGCTCTCAGCACACCCCTCCCCCAGAGCAGGCCCCTTTCCCTCTCCCCCTCCAGTTCCTCCCTGACTGTTTCTCCGTGGCCCCCCTTCTGTCTCCCCCCCACAAGCAAAGCTGTCTGTCTCCAAGCACATCCCTCCCCCAAAGCAGCCCCCTTTCCCTCTCCCCCTCCAGTTTCTCCCTGACTGTCTCTATTCCCTTGCCGCCCCCCCGCCCCGCCCCCTTCCTTTCCCGCGGTCCCGACAAACGTGCAGACTCTAGCAGCGGGCGCAGCACTCCCCCGTCATGGCTCCCCATGTCCCAGCTCTCTCAGTGAGTGAAGGTGGCTGCCGCTGCTGGCCCAGCGCCCGCAGCCCCGCCGTCATCTTGGTGTTCCAGGAATCTAGAGGCGGGAGGAGGAGAGTAGCACGAATGGAGCCGCAGCGCTCACAGGACCAAGCGCTGGAGAGGGAGACGGCTGGAGTTCGCAGAGGATCCTCCATCTCCTCTGGCGGTGAGTGACGGCGAGGGAGGAGTTGCTCCGTGTTCTGGCCTGCTTCCGTGTTTGAAAATCAAATTTGGAACGGAGGCATACCTCACAGCGCCAGGAATCACGGAGTTTCAAGAGCGCATGCACGCTCTAGGGTTTTATTATTATAGATTTACAGCGACAGGAGAGCTGAAAAGAATAATATTTTTTATGAAGTTTCCTATGGAGTAGCAGAATGCCTTAGGATAATTAGCTGTTGCTTTGGAACTGCAACCCAAAGCAAGAAGCTCTAAGAAGCTGTGAGGAAAAGCCATTTAAATGAGGACACCTTAGCACGTCTGCCTTAACATATTATACCTCAAAATGTAAACTCCAAATTGCACCTGTAAAAGCAGGGGGAAAAAAAGTGGTGCTGGTTAGTGCCCCTTCTAAAATTATGCTATCCAGTATCACAAAGGAGTAACACCATACGAATCTAAAGGAAAACATTTACTTGCAATCCAACACCTAATTGGCAAAGGTTTCTCATCATTTATTCCACGCTCTGTGGGAGAGAACCATGTGTGAGCCACACTAGTTTATTCAGAACTGGTTTATATAGCCCCTGGGTAAAAACTATCATGTTTAAAAAAAACAAAACCAAAACACATCTGGTTTCATTACATGCCTGAAGGTGCTCCGGACTCTGCTGCAGAATCTCACATGGTTGCTTAAATCCATCCGAGCCCCAAGCCAAGAAGATTCAAAGACAACTACGAAAGGTGACTTGCTGTTATGATATCAGGAATCAGCAATTGTACGAAAAGTCACCATCTTGTTTTAACAGAAAGCGTATGGGAAACATAAGTCATCAAACCAAAAGGGATTTTACTACTATCAAGCTCGATAGGAACAAACTGAGCCTTACAGAAAACAAATTAAGGAACGTTTTGGTTGTATTTTATTCACATGCAGAGAATCTGATTATTGCAACGGAAACTCAGAGGAATCCCAAAACACCCAATACAATTTAAGAGGCAGAAGGTATTTTTCAACCCAAAATATTCTGATAGGTACGAGTAGCCTAGTGGATAATGGAGCAGCCTGAGAACATGGGAAACTAGGTTTGACTGCAGTTCCTTGTGACTCTGGGCCAGTCACTTGATCCTCCATTGCCCCAGGTACAAAGTGACAGCATATATAACATGCAAACCACTTTGATTGTAACCACAGAAAGGAGGCATATCAAGTTTCCTTTCCAATAATCCTATGAATCACCTTTACTAGTACAAACAGGACTCGTTTTTAGAGGAATTTTATACCTTCCAAATGCTTTCCAGTTAAGTCTGACTATGGTCTACACCACAGGGATTCACGAGGAACCACATAGCTCTTGCCTGCTTATAAACCTGACCAGCACTTCCTATGGAGTTTGATCAGGATGTCAGAAGGAAGACGAGGCCAGCGCAAGCAGGGGGTGGAAGATGCTGCTCACGGCAAGGAACACTTCAAGTGGTACACAGGGGTGGGGGAGGGACGACACTTGAGCGGCAGGGAAAAGTAGGAGAAGCCGCACCGTCCTGGGTGTCTCCCTCCCTCGCAACGCCACTGATATTAATAAAATTAACTGGCAAGTATGAGATTTCTTCTTTTGTGTCATTTAGGCTCTCTTTTACTAAGGTACGTTAACCAATTAGCGTGCGCTAAACGCTAAAGCATGCATGTTAGTCTGTGGACGCGTTAGCGTGCGACTCCTTTTATCAAGGCGCGCTAAGGGGGTTAGCGCGTCAGACATTTCATCACACGCTAACCCCCGCGGCAAGCCAAAACATTAACACCTCGTCAATGGAGGCATTAGCGACTAGCGCGGCAGGGGGTTTAACGCGCGGTATTCCGCGCGTTAAACCCCTACCGCGCCTTGATAAAAGGACTCCCTTAGTGAAAGAGGGCCTAAATTTGAGAGTTATTTATTTAAAGTTCTGTAAGCTATGTATGGGTTATTGTAACAACGGTGAAATTCAAGTAGATAGAATTGTTAATCAATGTGATGGAAGTGCTTGTTTTTTTAGTGCAAATAAACTCAAAACGTGGCTCGACAGCCGACAAGCAAACACGCATTTCAACATCCAACATCCGCAATCACTCTCTTTTTTTCAATTTAATTTCCGCAAAGGAACAGCATGGGATTTGAACCCATAACCTCAGGGTGCTGAGGATGCAGTTCTAACCACTGCACCCCACACTCTAGTACAAAAAAAAATACAAAAAAAAATTCCAAGGCTATTGAGGGTAATTAGTTTTTGGGACGCTCAGGTCAGGGTAGATTTCTTTTCTGCCTCAGTCCATAATAATAATAATAAGCCTTTACAGCCATAGTCAAGATTAAATAATCATTCTTGAGCCTGATTCTGGAGAGCTCAAAACTACTGTCAGAGGACAGACATTTCTGGGACTTTAATAGCTCTGTGCTCGGCTTTAACCTTCAGATACACATTCATTTCAGGTTTTTTTAAAAAAAAGATTCATGGAATGCAATATTCTGTTTCTTTAAGGTTTTCCAGTGCAAAAAAAAAAAAAAAAATTATAACTATAAAACCAAAGAAATCAATCAGATGCATGCTACACTAGTAATTACATCTTCTTTCTGCTGAACAACAGTAGCACATATAATCTTGCAGAACTAACAGCATTTTATAATGGAATACATTTTCTAGCGTTTAAGCTGCCTTTTACAGCATTTTGCTAATGACTTCCACTTATATAGATAAGTCATTAAGTTTAAGTAGCAAGTGTGCAGATCCTTCATTATCAATCATCCACGACAGGTGCCTATGTTGACATCAAAAACAAGGAAAATAAACAATTACATGAATTATTTCTGTGGGTTACATTTTTAGGAAGTCACTTCAGTTCTATGAAATTGCTTAATTTTTATTTCACTAAGAAGAACAGAAATGTGTTTTCTTGGCCTCTGCTTGTCTGTCTGTGTAAGGATGAAGAAGTGCACACAACAGCAGATATTGGCGGATAGGGACCACAGAGTCTACTTAGTCTAACTCAGTGATTCCCAACCCTGTCCTGGAGGAACACCAGGCCAATCGGGTTTTCAGGCTAGCCCTAATGAATATGCATGAGAGAGATTTGCATATCATGGAAGTGATAGGCATGCAAATTTGCTTCATGCATATTCATTAGGGCTAGCCTGAAAACCCAATTGGCCTGGTGTTCCTCCAGGACAGGGTTGGGAACCACTGGTCTAGCTCTTTGCACCTGGTCATTGTGATGTCATAGATCTCGCTCGATTACTGGTCACTCCCACACTCCCTGCAGGAAGGTTTGCATGTGTGTATGTCCCAAGCATGGTTAAAATTGTGTCAGTACTTCTAGATCAGGGGTCTCAAAATCCCTCACAATCCAGTCGGGTTTTCAGGATTTCCCCAATGAATATGCATGAGATCTAGGTGCATGCACTGCTTTCAATGCATATTCATTGGGGAAATCCTGAAAACCCGACTGGATTGTGGCCCTCAAGGAGGGACTTTGAGATCCCTGTTCTAGATCCTGGACAAGAGGGTCAACGATTGCTTTCTGGCTGACTGGGAGCTGCTTTGGCTGCCCTGAAGCTCTTGGAGGCTCGCTTAGGTAGATGGTTGTCAGAATACATGTGGGTAGAGTGTGCTTGTGGAGTGACTGTTGAGTTTTGGGTGGTGTGCATGATGTTTGGAAGGTATGTGGATGTTTGATTGAGTTGGAATGTTTGCAGGGGATATAATTTCAAAATGATGGATGCGGCTCGGCTGAGGAACAACCCGCTGAGGTTTAACATAGAGTACAGTAAGCACAGTTACTTACCGTAACAGGTGTTATCCAGGGACAGCAGGCAGATATTCTTAACGTATGGGTGACGTTACCGACGGAGCCCCGGTACGGACACTTTTAACTAGAAAGTTCTAGTTGACCGCACCGCGCATGCGCGGGTGCCTTCCCGCTCGACGGAGGAAAGCGTGGTCCCCAGTTAAGATAAGCCAGCTAAGAAGCCAACCCGGGGAGGAGGGCGGGTCCTAAGAATATCTGCCTGCTGTCCCTGGATAACACCTGTTACGGTAAGTAACTGTGCTTTATCCCAGGACAAGCAGGCAGCATATTCTTAACGTATGGGTGACCTCCAAGCTAACAGAGGGGGAGGAGGGATGGTTGGCCATTAGGAAAATAAATTTTGTAACACAGATTGGCCGAAGAGTCCATCCCGTCTGGAGAAGGCATCCAGACAGTAGTGAGTAGTGAACGTGTGAACTGAGGACCAAGTGGCAGCCTTGCAGATTTCCTCAATGGGCGTGGAACGGAGGAAAGCAATGGAAGCAGCCATAGCTCTGACTCTGTGGGCCGTGACAGCACCTTCCAGTGAGAGACCGAACCAAGCATAACTGAAGGCAATGCAGGCAGCAAGCCAGTTAGAAAGCGTCCATTTAGAGACAGGGCGACCTAAACGGTTAGGGTCGAAAGATAGAAAGAACTGAGGGGATGAGCGGTGAGCTCTGGTGCGATCAAGATAGTAAGCAAGGGCACGCTTACAGTCCAGCGTATGCAGCGCCTGTTCCCCAGGATGAGAGTGGGGTTTGGGAAAAAAGACAGGTAAAACAATGGACTGGTTGAGGTGAAAGTCCGAGACCACCTTGGGAAGGAACTTAGGATGGGTGCGCAGAACCACCTTGTCATGGTGAAAAACAGTGAAAGGTGGGTCGGCAACCAGTGCATGCAGCTCACTAACCCTCCTGGCAGAGGTGATGGCAATGAGGAAAAGCACCTTCCATGTCAGAAATTTGAGTGAAGTAGTGGCAAGAGGCTCAAACGGAGGTTTCATGAGGGCTGACAAAACCACATTCAGGTCCCAGACGACTGGAGGAGGCTTCAGAGGTGGTTTGACATTGAAGAGGCCTCTCATGAACCGGGAAACCAGGGGATGAGCCGTAAGAGGTTTTCCGAGGATAGGCTCATGGAACGCAGTGATGGCACTGAGGTGGACTCTGATGGAGGTAGACTTGAGGCCAGCGTCGGACAGAGAGAGCAAATAGTCCAGTACAGTTTCCACCGCCAATGAGGTGGGATCGTGGTGATGCAGTAGACACCAAGAGGAGAACCTGGTCCACTTCTGATGGTAACATTGGAGGGTGGCCGGTTTCCTGGAGGCATCCAAAATGCGACGGACAGGCTGAGACAGATTCTGTGGAGAGGTCAGCCCGAGAGAAACCAAGCTGTCAGGTGGAGCGAGGACAGATTGGGATGTAGTAGAGACTGATGCTGCTGCGTAAGTAGAGTAGGAAACACAGGAAGAGGAATGGGCTCCCTGGAGCTGAGCTGAAGCAGGAGGGAGAACCAGTGTTGGCGAGGCCACCGAGGAGCGATGAGAATCATGGTGGCATTGTCTCTGCGGAGTTTGAACAACGTCCGCAACATCAGAGGAAGTGGAGGGAAGGCATAGAGAAACCGACCCGTCCAGTTGAGCAGGAACGCATCCGGGGCCAGACGATGAGGAGAGTAGAGTCTGGAACAGAAAAGGGGCAGTTGATGGTTGTGAGGAGCTGCAAAGAGGTCCACCTGAGGAGTGCCCCACCGATCAAAGATGGAGTGGAGTGTGGTCGGATCCAGAGTCCACTCGTGAGGTTGAAGGATGCGGCTGAGATTGTCGGCCAGGGAGTTCTGTTCGCCCTGGATGTAGACAGCCTTGAGGAAGAGATTGCGGGCCGTGGCCCAGGTCCAGATGCGGATGGTCTCCTGACAGAGGAGGGGAGAACCGGTGCCGCCTTGCTTGTTTATGTAATACATGGCGACTTGGTTGTCTGTGCACAGGAGAAGAACCTGAGGGTAGAGAAGGTGTAGCTTTGAGTGCATAGAACATGGCCCTGAGTTCCAGGAAGTTGATATGATGTTGATGTTCCTGAGGGGTCCAGAGACCCTGTGTGCGAAATTCTCCCAGGTGGGCTCCCCATGCGTAGGGGGAGGCATCCGTGGTGATGACCATGGAGTGAGGGGGTAGATGAAAAAGCAGACACCTGGAAAGATTGGAGGAGTTCAACCACCATTGAAGAGATCGCTGAAGAGACGATGTCACACAGATGGGATGAGAAAGAAGGTCCGTGGTCTGAGACCATTGGTTGGCTAGAGCCCACTGAGGTGTTCTGAGGTGGAGTCGTGCCAGGGGAGCACATGGACAGTGGAAGCCATGTGGCCCAGGAGGACCATCATCTGCCGAGCAGGGATAGAGTGATGAAGGAGCACCTGGCGGCAAAGATGGAGCAGGGTCTGTTGACGGTCGGAGGGGAGAAACGCCCTCATCAGAGTGGTGTCGAGAACTGCTCCAATGAACTGAAGTCGCTGTGTGGGAAGCAGATGCGACTTGGGGTAGTTGATCTCGAACCCCAGAAGATGGAGGAAAGAGATGGTGTGTTGAGTGGCTTGTAGCACAAGCGGAGACGTAGGTGCTTTCACCAACCAATCGTCCAAGTAGGGGAACACCTGGAGGTTGTGAGACCTGAGGAAGGCCGCCACCACAATAAGGCACTTGGTGAACACCCTGGGCGATGATGCGAGTCCAAAGGGTAGCACTTTGTACTGGTAGTGATGGTGCTGTATCTGAAACCGGAGGTAGCGACGTGAAGTCTGATTGATTGGAATGTGAGTGTAGGCCTCCTTGAGGTCTAGGGAACATAGCCAGTCATGTTGAGAGAGAAGAGGGTAAAGCGTGGCAAGGGAGAGCATTCTGAACTTTTCCTTGACCAGACACTTGTTGAGGTCCCTGAGATTGAGGATGGGACGTAGGTCTCCTGTCTTCTTGGATACCAGGAAGTAGCGGGAGTAGAATCCCTGACCCTTTTGGTCTTGGGGGACTTCTTCGATGGCATTGAGAAGAAGGAGGGATTGAACCTCCTTGAGAAGGAGGAGGGTTTGAGAGGAGTGAGAAGCAGACTCACGGGAGGATTGTCTGGTGGAAGAGTCTGGAAGTTGAGAGAGTAGCCGTGGCGAATGATGGTAAGGACCCACTGGTCTGATGTGATGACCTCCCAACGGCTGAGAAAAAGTTGCAGGCGTCCTCCGATAGGTTGAGGAAGAGGTAACGCTGGTGAGAGACTGGCTATGCCCTGGAGAAAGGAGTCAAAAGGGCTGAGAAGGTTTTGACTGAGGGAGAGGCTTGGCAGGTTGATGAGATTGGGAGCGAGCCTGAGTTTGCTGTTGCTGACGAGGTGGATGAAGAGGTCTGGCTGAGAATCTGCGTTGGTATGAAGACTGCTGTCTATAGGGGCGAACAGGCGGAGTCTTCTTCTTCAGTTTGATGAGAGTATCCCACCTGGTCTCGTGAGCAGAGAGTTTCTGGGTGGTGGAGTCTAGGGACTCTCCGAAAAGTTCATCACCAAGACAAGGTGCGTTAGCCAGGCGGTCTTGGTGGTTAACGTCGAGGTCGGAAACTCTCAGCCAGGCCAGACGTCTCATGGCAACCGCCATGGCCGAAGCTCGAGAGGTGAGCTCGAAAGAATCATAAATAGAGCGCACCATGAATTTGCGAAGTTGGAGCAGACTGGAAATGTGTTGTTGGAAAAGAGGGACCTTACGTTCAGGAAGATACTTTTGTAATGAAGAGAGTTGTTGAACCAGATGCTTCATGTAGAAGGAGAAGTGAAAGGTGTAATTATTGGCTCTGTTTGCAAGCATTGAATTTTGATAAAGGCGCTTGCCAAATTTATCCATCGTTTTGCCCTCTCTGCCAGGAGGGGTAGAAGCATAAACACTGGATCCCTGGGTTTTCTTCAAGGTGGATTCGACAAGAAGAGATTCATGGGGTAGTTGGGGTTTGTCAAACCCCGGGATAGGGATGACCCTGTAGAGACTATCCAGTTTTCTAGGGGCCCCCGGTACCGAGAGAGGGTTCTCCCAATTCTTGTAGAAAGTTTCCCGTAAGATGTCGTGGATGGGTAACTTTAGGAATTCTTTGGGGGGTTGCTCGAAGTCTAGGGCATCTAAGAAAGCCTGTGACTTCTTAGAGTCAGATTCTAATGGGATAGAGAGAGCCGCTGACATTTCCCGAAGAAATTTGGTGAACGAGGATTGTTCAGGCTTGGAACCGGTATCGATTGTGGAGGGCTCCTCGTCAGTTGAAGAAGCCTCATCGTCGGTACCGGGTTGGGATTCTTCCCAGAGGTCCGGGTCCCTGACGTCGGTATGTATAGGACGGGACGGTGGTGTGGATGGTTCTGCGTGGCGAGTCTTAGAGAGAGATTTGCCAGAACGCATGGAGACGGTACCGGGGGAAGAGGAGCGGTGCCGGTCTCGGTCGGCTTAGCGACGGTCCCGATGTCGGAGAGGATCGGCATCAGAGTGTAGTTGCACGAGAGGGTTGATGGTTTCCGCCGCGAGCACCGGCATGGACGTGTTTAATGGTACCGATGGAGTCGACTCCGGTGGTATGGTCTGAGGCTCGGGCCGGTCCGGTACCGGAAGGAGCGGGGCCAATATTGTTGGCAACAGGTGCTGTAGTTGTTGCTGTATCTGCTCCTGTAATTGAGTTTGGAGTATGGCCACAATGCGGTCGTCCAGAGGAGGCACCGGTACCGCTTTTTTCTTTTTCGGTACCATAGGTGCTGCTCTACGCCCCGGCGATGAGGAGGCCGATGACGAGGCACTCAACAAAATTGGGGCGGAGCGTTTACGGGATCGGTTGGATGCCGGGAGGACCGGTGTCGCCGCCGTGGCAGGAGGGCGCTCAAGGGAAGCGGAAGGCTTCTTAGCCGGCTTACCTGACGCCATCGACCCCGAGGAAGGATCAGGCGGTGTGGAGGTAGTCGGTGCCGACTTTAGCGGCGCCGTCGATGGTGTGGCAGACTCCATGGCAGATCCGGTGCCAAAAAGGATGTTCTGCTGGATCTGCCTATTCTTTAATGTACGTTTTTTAAGAGTAGCACAGCGGGTGCAGGTGTCAGCCCGATGCTCTGGACCCAGGCACTGTAAGCACCAATTGTGCGGGTCAGTGAGAGAGATCGGGCGTGCACACCGCTGGCACTTCTTAAAACCCGGCTGAGGGGGCATGAATGGAAACACGGCCTCCGCAAAATCAAACCCGGAGGCCTGTATGTTGGCAACAGGCCCCGCCGGGGCCGGCCAGAAAAATAAAGGAAAATAATTTTTTTTTTTTTTTTTAGACGAAAAAGAAACCCGAAGGGAAAAAAAGCAAAAAAAGGAAGAAAATTACGCGAGCGGGAAGGCAAAGTAGAAAATTTCAACAGCCGTTGCAAGCACATGCGTCTTCTTCGCTCCGCGGAAACGAAGAAACTGGGGACCACGCTCTCCTCCGTCGAGCGGGAAGGCACCCGCGCATGCGCGGTGCGGTCAACTAGAACTTTCTAGTTAAAAGTGTCTGTACCGGGGCTCCGTCGGTGACGTCACCCATACGTTAAGAATATGCTGCCTGCTTGTCCTGGGATAAACTGGGGACCACGCTCTCCTCCGTCGAGCGGGAAGGCACCCGCGCATGCGCGGTGCAGTCAACTAGAACTTTCTAGTTAAAAGTGTCCGTACCGGGGCTCCGTCGGTGACGTCACCCATACGTTAAGAATATGCTGCCTGCTTGTCCTGGGATAATACTCTTTTTGCTAATGGTTTGGTTAGTTTGTTATTCCTAGTTTTCTCTGTATAGTATTGTTCATGCTTGTTTTTTTACTTGATGGTTGTACAGTCTGTGCTGCCATTCACAATAAAAAAAAAAAAAAAATTGTGTCGCTCTTGATTTACCACATCTGCCTCAAGTGGTGCAATTCTGTAGACCAGTGAATCACAAACTGTGGATCGCAAGATTCCGGGTGTGCCGCCAGGGATTGAAGGACACATGATGTGCACGGAGTGTCACTTCCGGCATCGACGCCTCTCCTCCTCTCCACCCCCAAACAATCCGCGTCTCGTTTTCCCTGAGCTCGTGGGCCGTCTCTGGAGAGACTCCGAGCAGGAACACCAAACTTTCAACTCCAACTGCTCTATTTTTCTACTATCCAACTTCTACTGATCGCAGGCTTTAGATTTTGTGTTCTTGATCTAAAGTACTGATAAATATAACTTTAGATCCTGGACAAAAATAAAAGCATAAAATGATAAGTTTACCATATGCATTTTTTTTTTTTTTAATTATTTTGAAGCTGGAGTCAAAGTCAGAATATTTTTTTACCAATCAAGACGCAACTCAAAATTGCTTCTGGCTCCGACTACACAGCCCTGTACCCAGCATGCCTAACAGTGGTCCAGTTTGAAAGTTGCATTCTACACATTTATTAGTAGATTATTTTGATTGCCAGATTTCTATCTTTTATTATGCCCGAGTTAAAAGGGGATAGATTCCATACAAACGTAAGGAAGTTCTTCTTCACTCAGAGAGTGGTAGAAATCTGGAACGCTCTTCCAGAGGCTGCTATAGGGGAAAACACCCTCCAGGGATTCAAGAAAGGGTTAGATAAGTTCCTGCTGAACCAGAACGTACGTAGGTGAGGCTAGACTCAAACAGGACACTGGTCTTTGAACTAAGGGCTGCCGCGTGAGCGGACTTCTAGGCACGATGGATCACTGGTCTGACCCAGCAGCGGCAATTCTTATGTTCTTATCATTATTGTACATGTTTTATTGTACCCCGTGCAGAATTGTTCGATGCTGCAGGTAAATACATTTTAAAATAAAATAATAAATCAATCAATCAAGCAGCCCCTCATAACTCCCCTACAGGCTTAGCTGTGAACTTGAAATCTGTCAGGGAGAAATTTCAATTTAACAAACCAAAGAAGCAAAGAAACAGAGAACAGAATGGCAGGACAGTAAGACCCGTCTAGTCTAACCAATTTACTTCCCTGTATATACCCATAAAACCCCAGCTCACCTCTGTGATTTCCATTCACTTCATTACAATCAGGAATTCTCCGTGCTTATCCCAGGCCTTCTTGAATTTTAGTTACAGTTATGACAACCTTTCTGTAAAGGAATAGTTTCCGATGTCATTTATATTGTTAGCATTCTAACAAAGTACTTTTATTCTTGTAAGAATGCTATTACAATATATTTTTAACACTAGATACTGGTAGAGAGCATTGAAATTTAATTACAAGCTGTCTGAGATGAACCACAGAATTAAAAGCAAAAAGATATTATGAACCATATTTACTCAGACAAAAAATATATTGTACTCCCAGGTCAAATTGTTCATTCACAATTGGCCTGAGCCGTTCATTTGGGACAGACAAGGAGTTACACAGACAAGAACTGACAATGGGCTACATCACCCTCATTTTTTCTTTGTAAAAGATAAAATGAACGCAGGCTTTTGTCAATAGAATAAATTATACTTGTCTAAAAAAAAAAAAAAAATATATCACTAAAGAGACAGAATTTGCAAAGAGATTTATGTTCACAGGATTACTCTTACAACAAATGGGGACAAGAAGAAACTTCACTAACATTTATACTTCAGGGGTCGCCAAGCTAAAGTGTCTGCACATGAGGAATTACAGATTCCATCAAGAAATGCTAGTGGAAAATAAAAGTTGGTACCTTTGTATGCGTATAATTACATTACATTAGTGATTTCTATTCCGCCATTACCCTGCGGTTCAAGGCAGATGGGTTCAATTTCTGTTTCTGCTGCTTCAGCTTATCAAGTGTAATCTATGTTCTGTTTGTGTTGAAGTGTGTGTTCAATATTGTTGTTTAATATACAGTAGGACCTCTGTAAGTTGACCACCCATTGGACTGTAACAAACTGGTCAACATACAGAGGTGGTCAACATAAGGAACTAGGCCTACTGTACTGATATGTAAATGTACTTTACTTTCTTGTATAGCTTTTATTAGAGAATATAATACGAAATCATATATAATCAAAACACAGTAAAATCATACATACAGTATACAAAATTAATACATTTACTGTTTTCTCATGGCTCGATTAATTGTAAAAAAAAAATTCAGTAATTGTAGGATGTACCTACAATTCAGACCGGACTTTCACACTGAAAAAATCTTCAGCAACACGCAATAAACAATAGGACATTAGGCCTAATCTAACACGTGGTAAAACATGAAAAAAAGAACTTATACTAAAGAAAAAAATAAAACAACTAAGGGGCAAAGTCCACACCTTCTACCCCTTGGTGCTGAGTGGACTCAAATGGTCATGTTATAGAGAGTAAATTAATATTGTGTGTCACAGTCCAAGTGGTCAAGATACAACTTACAGAGGTGGTCAATATATAGGTCAGTCTTCCATTGAGTACATGTGGTGCATAGCCGATCTATGCAAATTAGGTCAACTTATGGAGGTGGTCAACTATGGAGGTTCTATTGTATGTACCCTGTCAGTGGCAGGTTTCTGTAACCATGCCTTTAAGAATGAGTCCTCCAGTTCCCCCTTGTATATTTTGAGATGTTTCCTAGAGGCTGCTGTCACTCTAGCACTGAGATGGTGCCTCTGTGTTATTCTCCAATGCTCTCCCCCTCTTATCTGACCAGAAGCTCTTATGTTTACTCAACCACATGGCTTGAGAAAGCATTGTTCCATTCAAGTTTACACCTTTGGTATTGCTAGTTTCTAAAGTACAGCTTTAGTGCTGCTAATTTATAAAATACAACATTATCCTTAACAAGCATTGAATTTACTCTTCCCAGTTCTCTAAACCATTATCAAAGAAACACTGGTAGAGAGTAGACCAATAGCAGATGTTTCAAGCCTGTGAAAAGCAGCTGAACTGTAAGTTTATTTCCTTTGTTTTAAGTTTGCATTAAAAGTAGGGTTACTAGATATCCCGAAATACCCGGACATGCCTCTTTTTAGAGGACTGTCTGGGTGCCCAGATAAATTTTCAAAACCTGGAAATTTGTCCAGGTTTTGAAAGGCCCTGAGCTGGGGGATTGCATCTGGAGGGCCTCCGAGCATGTGCGGATGCAACACAGTGGCTAATGGGGCTGGGCGCATTATCAAAAAGGGATCTTTTGCTGTCTGTACCGCAATTGTATCTCTAGGCATCCTTGCTCTATACTAATCTGTTCTCCACAAACTGTATTGTAAGTCACCTTGAACCTTTGTAGCCATAGTGCAACTCGTAAATTCCAGATTAGATTAAGAACATAAGAACATAAGAATTGCCACTGCTGAGTCAGACCAGTGGTCCATCATGCCCAGCAGTCCGCTCACGTGGCAGCCCTCTGGTCTAAGACCAGCACCCTAACTGAGACTAGCCCTACCAGCACATGTTCTTTTCAGCAGAAACTTGTCTAACTTTGTCTTAAATCCTTGGAGGGTGTTTTCCCCTATAACAGCCTTTCAACTTTAGAGAGTGCCCTCTTGTTCTCCCTACCTTAGAGAGAGTGAACAACCTGTCCTTATCTACTAAGTCTATCCCCTTCAGTACCTTAAATATTTTGATCATGTCCCCTCTCAATCTCCTCTGTTTGAGGGAGAAGAGGCTCAGTTTCTCTAATCTTTCGCTGTACGGCAGCTCCTCCAGCCCCTTAACCATCTTAGTCGCTCTTCTCTGGACCCTTTCGAGTAGTACCGTGTACTTCTTCATGTACGGCGACCAGTGCTGGACGCAGTACTCCAGGTGAGGGCGTACCATGGCCCGGTACAGCGGCATGATAACCTTCTCTGATCTGTTCGTGATCCCTTCTTTATCATTCCTAGCATTCTGTTTGCCCTTTTTGCTGCCGCCGCACATTGTGTGGACAGCTTCATCGACTTGTCGAGCAGAACTCCCAAGTCCCTTTCCTGGGAGGTCTCTCCAAGTACCGCCCCGGACATCCTGTATTCGTGCATGAGATTTTTGTTACCGACATGCATCACTTTACACTTATTCATGTTGAACCTCATCTGCCATGTCGATGCCCATTCCTCGAGCTTGATTATGTCATGTTGCAGATCTTCACAATCCCCCTGTGTCTTTACTACTCTGAATAACTTCGTATCATCCGCAAATTTAATCACCTCACTCGTCGTACCTATGTCCAGATCATTTATAAAGATGTTAAAGAGCACGGGTCCAAGCACCGAGCCCTGCGGCACCCCACTGGTGATGCTCTTCCAGTCCGAGTATTGTCCATTTACCCCCACTCTCTGTTTCCTATGCTCCAACCAGTTTTTAATCCACTTGAGTATTTCACCCTCAATTCCATGGCCTGCAATTTTCCGAAGTAGTCGTTCATGCGGAACCTTGTCAAACGCCTTCTGAAAATCCAAATATACAATGTCGCCCGGATCGTTCTTGTCTATCTGTCTGTTTACTCCCTCAAAGAAGTGCAGCAAGTTCGTCAAACACAATCTGCCTTTGCTAAAACCGTGCTGACTGGTCCTCATCATCCCGTGTTCATCAAGGTGATCAATGATGCTGTCCTTTATCAGTGACTCTACCATCTTTCCCGGTACTGAGGTCAGACTCACCAGTCTGTAGTTCCCCGGATCTCCCCTCGAACCTTTCTTGAAGATCGGTGTAACATTCGCCACCTTACAGTCTTCCGGAATCTTTCCCGATCTGATCGACAGATTGGCTATTAGTTGAAGCAGTTCAGCTATGGTCCCTTTCAGTTCTTTGATGACCCTCGGATGGATGCCATCCGGTCCCGGGGATTTATCGCTCTTAAGCCTATGAATCTGCCTACATACCTCCTCTAGACTGACCGTCAATCTTAACAGCTTTCCGTCTTCGTTTCCAGCATATAGCCTGATGGGTTCCGGTATGCTGTGTACATCTTCTTTGGTAAATACAGATGCAAAAAAGGTGTTCAGATTGTCAGCGATTGCTTTGTCCTCCTTTAGTGCTCCCTTTATTCCATGGTCATCCAACCTTCCCACCACAAGAGGGAAGGAAATGCAAGAAAGGAAAAAGCTGCAAACTCAAATGTATGTACATAAACGCAAGGAGCCTTACAAATAAGATGGGTGAATTAGAAGCCATAGCAGAAAAAGATAACGTTGACATCATAGGCATCACGGAAACATGGTGGACTGAGGAAAACGTCTGGGACACTGCTACTGGGATACAAACTATACCGCAGAGACAGAGTGGCTCAAAAAGGTGGGGGCATTGCCATATACGTCAAAGAGGAAATTGAATCTGCTGGAGAGAACACGCCACAACTGACGGATAAGTTAGAGTCTCTATGGGTCAAAATTCCAGGAACAAATGGCCTGGAAATGAAGATCGGCATCTACTACCGACCCCCAGGGCAGTCCAAAGAAATTGATGGAGAAATGACAGACGAGATTAAACGCAACTGCAAGGGAGGCAACATAGTTATCATGGGTGACTTCAACTATCCAGGAATAGACTGGAACCTAGGCACCTCCGGCTGCATTAGAGAGACCAAGTTCTTGGATGCTGTAGGTGATTGCTTCCTGGAACAACTTGTCAAGAAAAATACTAGAGGAAATGCAATTCTGGACTTAATTTTAAATGGCTTGCAAGGACCAGCACAAGATGTAGAAGTAGAAGGGACGCTGGGAAGCAGCGATCACAATATGATCCGCTTTGATCTGGACGCAGGGGAGAAACATCGGTCCAAAACGACAGTCACGGCACTGAACTTCCGAAAAGGGAATTAAGAAAGGATGAGACTCATGGCAGGAAAGAAGATTAAGAAGAGGATAAGCACTGTAAAAATGCTACAGCAAGCTTGGTCCCTTTTTAAGGACAGTCACCGAGGCACAAAATCTATATACAGTCAAACCTCGGTTTACGAGTAACCCGGTTTGCAAGTGTTTTGCAAGACGAGCAAAACACTCAGCAAACTTTTGACTCGTAAACCGAGCATTGACTCAATTTGCGAGCCCCCACCCGACCCGACCTGACCCGACCGCGGGAACCAACAGTATTGCTCCCCCCGAGGCCACCGACGCTTCTATCACCTCTTCCTCCCCCCTCCCCGACTGGCCCTGTCCTTACCCCTGCACCGCCGGTGATAAAAGTGCCTGCCACCGGTCTGCTGCTGAGCCTTGAGCATCTGCGCATGCTCAGGCCTTCTGATCTCACCCTCTCCGAGATTCTCATGAGAAAAGGAGAAGAGGAGGAGCCGCGTGGATGGCAGAGGCAGCGGTGGAGGCGTCCCTAATGGTAATTAAGTTTTTGGGGATGTGGAACGAATTGTTCAAGTTTACACTAACTCTTATGGGAAAAGTTGCTTTGATATACGAGTGTTTTGGTTTAAGAGCAAGCTTCTGGAACGAATTATGCTTGTAAACCAAGGTACCACTGTATATCGCATATCAACAAGGGATCTAAGAGGATTAGATTGTTCCAGAGAGCACCACACAATATAGCTGGTGATGTCACTGATTGAATTCAGTTTTCTCTCCCTCCATCTGGGATAACTGCCATTGGTTCAGAACTGTGACATTGACTAAAGAAAAGAAAATTAATCAGGTAAGAAATAATTTCTCCTTCAGTCATCTTTCAGTATTAGACAACCTTGTAAGTACAATGGGAAGAAGAAAAAATTGAACAATAAAGTAATTGAATAATTTATATGAAGTAGTAGGCACATTGATTTTTTTCAAACTGTCCCAAGCTGACTACTGTCCTAGCTTATTACTTTGACTTGAAGGGTCAATTCTAACTCCAACTGAAAGAACGAGACATTCAATAATTTAGATTCATTAAACAGTAGCTCTTCTCACTCAAGAAAACAGTTCTCTTGGACAAATTGTCAACAATTTGCTGATTATAAATTTGCTCTTACTATACTTAATACATTCCATGCTACCAACCCAGGGCAAGCAGTGGCTTCTCCCATGTCTGTCTCAAAAGCAGACTTCTCCTTCAGGAACTTGGCCAACCTTTCTTAGAACCAGCTACGTTAACCGCTCTTACCACAACCTCTGGCAATGCGTTCCAGAGTTTAACTATTCTCTGAGTGAAAAAATATTTCCTCCTATTTGTTTTAAAAGTATCTCCCTGTAACTTCTAATGTCCCCCTAGTCTTTGTAATTTTTGATGGAATAAAAATAAATAAATAAAATTGATCCACTTGTACCCATTCTAAACCACTCAGGATTTTGTAGACTTCAGGCATATCTCCCCTCAGTCTTCTCTTTTCCAAGCTTAAGAGCCCTAACCTCATACAAGAGGAGTTCCATCCTCTTTATCATCTTGGTCGCTCTTCTTTGAGCCCTTTCTAGTTCCGCTATATCAGAATTAAATGCAATACTCAAGGTGAGGTCACACCATGGAGCAATACAGATGCATTATAACATTTTTAGTCTTGTTTACCATCCCTTTTCTAATAATTCCTTGCATCTGGTCTGCTTCTGCCCCTGGTGGTCTAGCGGCAACGCGGGGCAGGATCGATCGTTCTATGCTCCTGCCCCGCACAGAGCCGTCATCAAAATGGCTGCCGTGAGTTCCCATTGTAGTCTTGAGGTTCTGCTGTATACCTCTTTTTTGCATACTCCTATTGTAAGCATGTATACCGCCCAGATGCACTCTGATGGGCGGCATATCAAGGTTTAAATAAACTTGAAACTTGGTAGAAACCATCACAAATATATTATTGCGCTTGACCCAAAGTACAATTATACGGATCAGCAGGATTCCCGATTATACCAATGCACTGGTACTGTCTTCAGACTCAAAGCACTTCAGAATTCAGAGACACTAAAGCACTCAGAATAGTCTTGAGATACTAAATTTGGCTGTAAGAAAACATTTTTTCTTTTCCTCTGCAAGCGTCTTGCTTGCAATGATACATGCACATAGATCGCAAGCACGTTCATTGAAAATCCTAAAAAAAAATTTATTTGTGTTCCTTGAGAAGCCAATTTGAATATTCATGTTGAAGGCTAATATTTTGTAAAATATTAGATAATTAAATCAATTCCAATAAAATGATACAAAGTTTCTTTATGCATCCCAGTAGTATTTTTGAAAGGAAAATACAGACAGACCTATCTAACCTCACCATGGGCAAGCAGGCATTACAATGCCATATCACCCAGCAAAAATGCAGATAAAATATGCAGTCAATTATATATAGCAATGCGATTTGTTTCTTTAGGGGGAAAATGCATATTTTCTGTTATTTCCTAATGGTTTCTATATAATGTAATATAACATCAAAAAAATTACATTACATTGGTGTCTTCTATCACGCCAATACCTTTCAGTTCTAGGCGGTTTACAAAAGAATTGGCCTGGGCATTCCCAGGGAGATTACAAGGTTGATCGTTGGAAAATGCATTAGGATCTGGGGAGTCGGGAAGGTTTAGTTAGATCAATTGACAAATTTCTTGATTAGCATAGTTTTCAATTCTTTCCTGAAGGTTTTGTAGTTGGGCATTGTGGTCATCAGATTGGAGAGATGGTAGTCTAGTCTTGCTGTTTAGGTTGCTAACAGTCCGACATATAATTTTTTGCTTTGTATGCCTTTGACTGGGGGGGGTGGGTAAAGCGTGCCTTTGTTCGCCTTGGTCTGGATGTGTTGCTCCTGATTAGGTGATTGTTTAGATAACTTGGTCCGTCTCCATTCAGGGCTTTGTATACGGTGCAGAAGAATTTGCATTGTATGCGTGCTTGCACTGGGAGCCAGTGCGAGTCTTGGATTGCGGAGGTAATGTGGTCGTTTTTCTTCAGCGAGTATATCAGTCTGAGAGCTGTATTTTGTACTGTTTGCAATTGCTTTAATATGTTGGCCAGGCATGACAAGTAAAGGATGTTACAGTAGTCCAGGAGTCCGAGGATTAGGGACTGGACCAGGAGTCTGAATTGTTCATTGTTGAAGTATTTTCGGATTTACCTTAAGTTGCGCATGACTGCAAATGCTTTCTGTACTGTTTTGCTGATTTGAAGTTGCATGGGTGCAGCCTTTGTCAATCATTATTCCCAGCAGTTTTAGGTTGGGTTGTAGGGGATATATGATGGAGTTTATTTCTAGGAATTTGGTTTTGTCTTGGTTCAGCTTTAATTTGTGGTCTCTCGTCCATTGTGACACTGTGTCTAGTGTTATGTGTAGTTGGTTTGTAGTATTGGGGTTGGATTGGTTGTAAGGGAGGAGTATGGTGATATCATCTGTGTAGCTGTATGAAGTTATTAAAGCTCATAATTGAAGCCAATATATTAATTAAGTTAGGCACCTATTTAGACCCTTTTATAGAATTTCCCTAGGAGTGTTCCCAGGGTCCTCAGTACTTTAAAGATCTGTAAAATTCAAAACAGACTTCTCTGTGGATAAACTTGCCTGAATTTACCTTGTTCCTTGCTTCCTAGACTATGCTTCAAATCACTGCCTGAACTTTGTCACCGTGCCCACCGTTACTCGGACTATACTTTGGATTGCTGCCTGTATTTAACTTGGATCTTAGTTTTTGGACTTCACTCCCCTGAAACTTGCTACCTGCACCCACTCTTGGATTGCTGCCTGCATTATCTTAGGACATGCAATCAAGGTTTAGCTGCCTTTGGCTGCCAGCCTTCCTGAATTTATTGCTTAACTAAAGTCAGCCTACCAACCGTTCAGGGACAGTCTGTTCCACAGTTAGCAGCCGCTGACCTTTCTCTAGCATTTCAGCTCTCAGCAGAAGTGCCAGACCTCTCACCTGACCAGGTACTTTTTCATCTTACAGCCGATTGCCTTGGTCAACAGCAGTTACCAACAGAATTTAGACAAATTTTTCAGTTCCATCAGTCTGACCACCCACTTAATGTGCAGTACCATCCGATTTGCACAAACTACAGAATCCACCTTGTAGAATGTTATAAGCAAATATACATTTTGCTGATCAGAATCAGTCTGTGAAATAAACTTACGAGGTGTAATATTGCGCCCAGAGTAGGCAGAAGTTTTCTAAACAATAGGCAGTGTGGACAAAAAAAAAAAAAAAATCCTGATATTAAAGAACTGGTATCTGGATAGTGGCTACCAATGAATATCCAGAATTTGGGGTCAGAGTTGAAGCCACCTGAATAGCAGCAATGGGAAGATTAGGCTCTTACTTCAGTCTTCTTTCTGGTAGAAGGGTACAGGAGTCTTAACAAGTACATGTTTCCCCAAATATAAAACCTATCCTGAAAATAAGCCCTAGCATGATTTTTAAAGATGCTCCTAATATAAGCCCTACCCCAAAAATAAGCCCTAGTTAAGATCAACCCCCAAAGCCTCCTCCCCCCCAAATTTCTCCGACACTTCCCAACTCTATCCCTGACACTAGTGCTGCCCGATTCGCCGAAAAAATTGGACTCATCGATTCAGTGACCCCCACCCCAGTGACACCTGACATACCTCAGCTCCGAAGCCTCCTATAGCAGCAGTGGCAGCGCTCTGAACGGGCTTCCCCACCAGGGCCTTCCCTCTGCTGCATCACTGATGACATCATCATAAAATGTTTCAAAGTTTGAATAGAGAAGGAAGACAAGATCTGCTCTCGTGAATCGCTGAAAATAGGTCAATCAACGATTGGGACAAAATAAAAATTGTATGATTGCTCAAAAGACCCCCGAGGCAGGCTAAGAGCCGAAACGCTGACAGTGTCGGGACTCTTTCTTCTGGAATAAAGAAATATATGTCTCAGCTCTTCAAGCATCTACACTCTTTATTGGGTGATATTTGGTTTGTTGTGTACTTGGAATTCCTTTTCTTTGTGTGTTGTATTTGATCACCATTACATAAAACATACATTACAAAAACTCAGTCGCACAAATCTTGCATTATAACTGAATGTTATCACAACCGTTGTAAGATAAGAAATGCCTGCCGAGGTATGAACGTCTTTTGCTCACCAGCCCTGCAGAAAAGAAAAGCAAAAGGAGGAAACTATACCGACCTAAGAGCTGAATGAAGGGAAAGCAACAGCCGCCAAAGGCCATGAATCTAACTACCAGCTAGTTCTGCGACCCCCATTAATACCTTCATTCAACCCCATCTGTAATTAACGCTTAAATAAAGCTTTTTGTACTGAGTGGGAAAAAACACACAATTATGTGCTACCAGTTTCCACCAATTAAACATATTCAGCTTGTTTCTGCGAGATGACAGTAATCTTTTTAGCTAGTAAACCTTCCAAAGGGGTAGCAATGTTAGTTTGTAAAAGTGGAACTAAAAAAAAACAACAACCCCATACACAAGAGGCTGGTGGCATCTTAAAGACAAACTGATTTATTGAGACATAAGCTTTCGAGGACAAAGAACGCACTTGTTAGATGCAAGTGGTTCGCTTTCGGGCATCCCCGTTTCTTCTCCCCCCACACCCCCAGCAGGAATGCCAGCGAGGACAGGCTCTCGCTCTCTCCCTGACAGTAATTTCACAACTGTGCAGCTCGGGCAACTCACAAAAAAAAAAGCCACACTGATAATTAATGGGCACAGCTGTTGACCTAATCTTATCACTCTTTCAAGGTTATTTAAATATTTAAGCAATCCACCTATGATGATATTTATAATAAAGCAGACCTTGACATCATCTGGAGGAAAACCTATGAATAAGCCCCTTCGCCTACAAATTTTAATCAGAAAATTCCAGAAATCAGAGATTTGTTGTATTCTTTATTCAATCTATTTGAATTTATTAACCACCTTTATGAAGAGATTCACCCAAAGTTGTGTACAGCAAGTACAATTCAACATTTAAAAAAACTTACAATATTGTTAATAGCATAACGGTAGTAAAAAGGCCAAATATAAACAAATACAATGAGTGAAATAAACTCAAAATTAGCGAACTGAAAGTACTTACATTGCAGACAGTACTGCAGGGGATAAACTAATTCAAAAGGGACAAACTAACTCAAACGGGGAAATAAGGGAAAAACTAAGTCAAATGGGAAAATCTCCACACAGACCGGGCAAACACGAAGTATGGAAGGCTATGTACATTAATGCCCGCAGTTTAGGCAATAAAATTCTGGAATTAGAGACGGAAATGAGGAGCGCTGACCTAGATGTGGTGGCAATATCTGAAACCTGGTTCTCGGATTCCCACGGATGGGATATGGCTATACCAGGATATAATTTACTCAGCCGAGACAGGGTAGGCAAAAACGGAGGGGTAGCGCTATATATCAAGGAGGAAATCAAAATTACCAGAATCACAGGGGTCAAATATACAGGGGAGTCCCTCTGGGTGAACCTTGCCAGGGGAAGTGGCAAATGCCTGCATCTGGGCATTGTATACAGACCTCCTAAACAACAGGACGACATAGATAAAGAATTAATTGAAGACATTGAGACCATCACTCTGTGTGAAGACACTGTACTGTTGAGGGACTTCAACATGCCGGATGTAAACTAGAATAAACTTTCAGCTACGACCGGCAGCAGGCTACTAACCTCTTTATGAGGAGCACGACTCAAACAAATGGTAATGGAGCCCATCAGGGATCAGGCAATTCTGGATCTCATACTCACCAATGGAGATAGCATCACAGAGGTTTTGGTAGGTGAGGCGTTGGCCTCCAGCGACCACAACATGGTGTGGTTTCACCTCAGGAAGGGATCCACGAGATCGAACACGTCAACAAAGGTCCTCAACTTTAAGGGCACTAACTTCGAGAGCATGGGAGATTTTGTCTATGAGGCGCTGCAAAACCAAGACACAACAGATAATGTGGAGGTAATGTAGTCAGCTCTGAAATCTACCCTACAGCAAGCAACCAACCTCTTTATAAAAACCATGAGTAAACAGCGGAGAAATAACAAACCCCAATGGTTCTCTGCGGACATCTCGGAACTCGTAAAACAGAAGAAAAGAGCATTTGTATCCTACAAACAATCACAACGACCAGAAGCCAAAGAAACTTATCTAGAGAAATTTAGAACTGTTAAAACAGAGGTCAGAAACGCCAAACTCCGGATGGAAGAAAATTTAGTTAGGAATATTAAAAAAGGGGATAAATCATTTTTTAGGTATGTTAGTGATAGAAAGAGGAATACTGACGGGATAGTATGCCTGAGGAAACCCAACGGCAACTTTGCAGAATCGGACTCCGATAAAGCCGAACTACTGAACAAATACTTCTGCTCAGTATTTACCTGTGAGATGCCGGGATCCAGTCCACAGCTGCAAACAAGGGAGAGCTCAGAAGACCCGTTCAGGAATTTTGAATTTTCCACCAGCAGCATCTACCAAGAATTGTCAAGGCTCAAAGTGAATAAAGCCATGGGACCGGATAAGTTGCACCCCAGATTGCTTAGGGAATTGAGAGATGTCCTAGCAGAACCGTTAGCCAAGCTCTTCAATCTTTCCCTGAGGACGGGAAAAGTCCCATTAGACTGGAAAACAGCTAACGTCATTCCGCTTCACAAAAAGGGATGCAGGTCAGAGACTGCAAATTACAGGCCGGTAAGTCTTACATCAATAGTGTGTAAACTTATAGAAATGTTGATTAAACACAAATTAGATATGGCTCTGGACGATGAGAGGCTGAGGGATCCCCACCAGCATGGATTTACAAAGGGAAGGTCCTGCCAATCCAATCTAATCAGCTTCTTTGACTAGATAAGGGAAAGTCCCTGGATGTAGTGTATCTAGACTTCAGTAAGGCTTTTGATAGTGTCCCACACCGTAGATTATTGAACAAGATGAGCTCGCTGGGACTAGGAGAAACATTAACTACATGGGTTAAAGACTGGCTCAGTGGGAGACTTCAAAGGGTAGTGGTAAATGGTACTCCCTCCGAAACGTCAGAGGTGTTTAGTGGAGTACCGCAGGGATTCGGTCCTGGGTCCAATTCTATTTAATATTTTCGTACGGGATCTGCCTCAGGGACTTCAGGGTAAAATTGCATTATTTGCCGATGATGCTAAATTATGCAATGTTGTGGGCAGAGGTACCGTGCCCGACACTGACACAGGACCTACTTTTACTGGAGCAATGAGTTTTAATGCCAAGAAGAGTAAAGTTATGCACCTTGGTAGCGGAAACCCATGCAGAACCTACACTCTGAATGGTGAGACCTTAACTAGAACTGTTACAGAACGGGACCTGGGAGTAATCGTTAGTGAAGATATGAAAACGATCAATCAAGTGGAGAAAGCTTCATCCAAGGCTAGACAAATGCTGGGTTGCATCCGGAGAAGTTTCGTCAGCCGAAAGCCTGAAGTGGTAATGCCGCTGTACAGGTCCATGGTGAGACCACATCTGGAATATTGTGTTCAATTTTGGAGGCCACACTATCAGAAGGATGTACTGAGAATGGCATCGGTTCAGCGAATGGCCACTAGGATGGTCTCAGGACTCAAGGATCTCCCATATGAAGAACGCCTAAGTAAGTTGCAGCTATATACTCTCGAGGAACGCAGAGAGAGGGAAGACATGATAGAGACGTTCAAATATGTTACTGGCCGTATTGGGGTGGAAGAAGACATCTTTTTCCTAACAGGACCTATGGCGACAAGAGGGCATCCGCTAAAAATCAGGGGTGGGAGATTTCATGGTGACACTAGGAAGTATTTCTTCACCGAAAGGGTGGTTGATCGATGGAATGATCTTCCACTTCAGGTAGTAGAGGCCAACAGCGTGCTCGATTTTAAGAATAATTGGGATAAACATGTGGGTTCACTTTGAGGAAGTGCTTAGGGGAGTGGGTTATTCGAGTGGGCAGACTTGTTGGGCCGATAGCCCTTTTCTGCTGTCATACTCTATGTTTCTTTTACGAAACTGCAATAGCAGTTTCTAGCGCGAGAAGCTGCGCTGAATGGCCCGCGCTGCTCCCGACGCTCATAGGAACTCAATGAGCGTCAGGAGCAGTGCAGGCCATTCAGCGCGGATCCCCGTGCTAGAAACTGCTATCGCAGTTTCGTATAAGGAGGCCTTAGTAATAGGACCACCATGAAACAATTTCAAAAATATATCATCACTGAAATTCAAATAAGGGAGATATAATATTAGAATAATACTTATGAAACAACTAAGTACAAATCAGAACATTCAAATAACATGATGCCAATGCTTCCTACAATACAGCTTATTCTATAGACGAAGTGCCCAGTGCAGTTATTAGATGGGGACAAGATGGGTGGTTCTTACCCACTACAAAAATGCAGCAGTATTTGCAGGCTTAGAGCTACAGAATGACACAGTGACTGTTTCCCACGGGTAGCCACGGGTAATCCGCAGGAACGGGGGAAGAAATAGACTGATTGCCACGGGGACAAGGCCATTCACCGCCCAGTAGAGCGGTGAATGGCCTTGTCCCCGCAGTAAAGGATCTGCCGTGAGTTGCCTCCCTTCCCACCCCTCCTGGTCAGCAGCCCCCTCCCTCCCTATCGTAGATCCAACAGCTCTCGCACCCTCTCTCTCTCTGGCTCCCCGATTGCCAGCAGCAAACCCCCTCTCCAAAACAACAAGTCTGCGACTCTCCTGGGTTGACCCCTTTGGGCCTCCCGGGGCGGAAGTTACATCGGAAGGAGGGACTCGGCAGCAAGAAGGTTCAAAGCAGAGTTGCGTGCAGGAAGCTTCCAAATGGCTGGTAGGCACACCCCGGGAGGTGCAAAGGGGTCAACCCAAGAGAGTAGCAGGTTTGTTTTTTGCTGCCGGCAATTGGGGAGCCAGAGAGGGAGGGTGCGAAGGCTGCTGGACTTGTGAGGGGAGCTGCTGCTGCATCCACGAAGGAGGGAGGAGTATGCTTGGGCTGCTCAACCAGCTGGAGCTTAAGGTATCTAGTTGCTGGATCTAGTTTGGGGATTGGGAGGGAGAATAATAATAATAATAATAATATAATAATAATAACTTTATTCTTATATACCGCCACAATCTTGCGACTTCTAGGTGGTTCACAATGAAGAAAAACTGTATAGACATTACAGAGTTACAGAGTATAGCATTGAACATCTTGTGATAGTACAAGGAAAATTACAGAGTCAGTGAATTACACGGTTTCACAATGAGTAACTTTATACAATCAGCGGAAATTGAGAGCATAAGTAGGAAAGGAGAAAGGAGATTGCGCGGTCAATGAGTTACAACGTGTAAGACTGAATAGATGATAAAGATAACTTAAGAATGTTGATGAGGAACTAATTTATTAACTTGGTACATTAACGGAGGACGGGCACCAGTGAGCAAACTGGTAACAATTAAAGGTGGAATTTTGGCTGATGAGGGTGGACGGGCTTCTTTGGATGGGAGGAGGCTCTGGTTTTTTTAGGGGGGGAAGTCTGGTTAGGTTATGAATTTCTTAAACAGGGTGGTTTTTAGTTCTTTCCTAAAGACACTATATGATTCTCTGGCGGCATCGGTGAAGTAGCCTAGCCAAGTGTGCAGTCTAGCTGCTTGGAATTTGAATGTTCTGTCAAAGAAGGTACGATATCTACAGCCTGTGATGTTTGGGTAGGTGAAGAGGTTACGGTTTCTGGTAGGCCTGATAGAGGAGTGGAATTCAAAGTGAGGTAGTAGGTAGCTGGGGGCCAATCCCCAGATTAGTTTGTAGCAGAGGCAGGAGAATTTGAACAGAATTCGTGCTTCAATTGGTAACCAATGAAGGAGTTTGTAGAATGGACTAAGTGATCGCTTTCTTTAGTCCGAATATTAAGCGGATGGCCGTATTTTGAACTATTCTCAGTTTTCTCACATTTTTTTTAGGTATCCCCAAGTAGACAATGTTGCAGTAATCCAGGGTGGATAAAATCAGTGACTGAACCAATATTCTGAAGGATAGCGGGTCGAAGTATTTTTTTATGGTTTTCAGTTTCCAAAGGATGAAGAAGCATTTTTTGGTCACTGAGTTTATGTGATCAGTCAAAGTCAAGTGGGTGTCCAGGGTGACTCCCAGTATTTTTATGGTTTTTTGTATTGGGTGATCATGGCCATTTACATGTATTGTAGTTGCGGAGATTTTTTCGTTTGGGCTGGCAAGGAAAAACTTTATCTTTTCTGAGTTTAGTTTCAGTTTGAAGTTTAAAGTCCATTTTTCTATTTCGGTCATGATGGAGGAGAAGAGAACAGGTGCTGGGCCCATGTGGTGAGTGGAGTGGAGCTGGACCCACAATAGGGGAAAAGTTAAGTTTCCAGTATAATGTGGGGTTACAACCCCCCACACTCCCCCCACGCCAGCACGATTCCTATTAAGTAAAGTGGGGGGGGGGTTCCCCACCAACACCCCCCGTCAGAGCCCTTTCAAAGAAGGTTTTCCTGCGGTGTGCTTAAGTCTTGCGCTGAATTGTCGGTGCTCGTTTGTCGGCGCGCGTTTGTTTTGCGCGCTTAAGACTATGAACCGTTTCCAACAGTAGCCAGCCCAGGTCCCAAGTACCTAGCTAGATCCCTACTAGTAAAACAGATTTTATGCTGCTTATCCTAGGAATAAGTAGTGGATTTCCCCAAGCCATCTCAATAATGGCCTATGGCCCTCTCTTTTAGAAAATTATCCAAACCTTTTTTAAACCCCGTTAAGCTAACTGGTTTCATCACATTCTACGGCAATGAATTCCAGACTTTATTGTGTGAAGAAATATTTTCTCTGGTTGTTTTAAATCTACTATTACTTAGTAGCTTCATCGCATGCCTCCTAGTACTATTATTTTCGGAAAGAGCAATTAAGCGATTCACATCTACCCTTTCCACTCCACTCAGAATTTTATAGACCTCTTTCATATCACCTCAAGAACTGAACTTGGACACCCCTGACCTAATGAAAGACTATGCTCCCCTGTTCTTAACTTCTGAAGTTGTGGGTTCAAACCCCATGCTGTTCCTTGTGACTCTGGGCAAGTCACTTAATCCTCCACTGCCCCAGGTACAGAAAGACTGTGAGCCCACCGGGACAGATAGGGAAAAGGCTTGACGTACCTGTATGTAAAAACCACTTTGAGTGTGGTTTTGAAAACTACAAAAAGGCGATATACAAATCCCTTTCCCTTTCGGCCAAAATGCAACTGTGATTTTTAAAAAGAGGTTTCAGAAGACATTTAGGACCAACAAATGAAAAATATTCACCATGGTTTGAATGAAGACAGATAGAAGGAAGGCAGCAGAGTCAGTATACCCATAATTACAGCTCACCACTCTACAGTGGCATTGCTGGGATTCAGTGGCTCCTGGCTGGAGGACCAAAATTAGCTCCCCCCCCACCTTGCACCCAACTGCTTAGCTGCCCTCCGGGGTCCTCCAAATGCTACAATGGCAGAGACATAAGAATATAGGAGCTAGTTGAATAGCGACCTTTTCCTGCTGGGAGATAGAGAATACTGGATAAACAGGAGGAGTGCCAGCCAATGAGACCACCTGTTAATCAGTTTCTCTATCTCCGCCTGCTGGTAGATGTGGGCTATCCCATTGGTCTCTGGATTCATCTGCTGCTGTTGCTAGGGAAATATGAATTGCCATACTGGGGCCGACCCAATGTCCATCAAGCCCAGAATCCTATTTCCAACAGTAGCCAACCCAGGTCCCAAGTACCTAGCTAGATCTCAAGTAATAAAGCATATTTTATGCTGCTTATTCTAGAAATAATCAGTTGATTTCCCCCCAGCCATCTCGATAATGGTCTATGGACTTCTCTTTTAGGAAATTATCCAAACCTTTTGTAAACCACCGCTCAGCTGATTTCACCACATTCTCCGGCAACAAAATTCCAGAGTTTAAAGGCTGCCTCTCTGCTGCTGTAATGTTTGGAAAACCTGGCGGATACGTAAGCAGCTGGGCAGGATGGGGGGAGAGGGGGAGGCGCTGGATCCAGGCATGTATAAAGGGAGGGATCAGCTGCAGGCGGTCCCTACCATTAGGTGGCCCTGGGCATTTTGTCGGGCTCGTTCAATGGTAGCTACACCCCTTGCTACTCTGCCCTCAAATTGACGCAAAAGAGGAAGTTTCCAAACACATCCCTGAGCCTCCACCTTGAAAAAGAGGTGGCAGAAATTGAGCCTCATCTGTTCAGAAGGGCTCTATTTCCCATTATCCCTACTGTTTTTTGTCATCTTTTAATGTGTTCGATATTAACAAGAGTTGTGGATTCTACTTCGACTCCTGCTAAATGCCCTTGGCCCACCATAATGCTTTGGGAACAGTCACACCATCTCCTACAAGTACTTTGGCATTACATGTATGCAATTTGTGGCACATTTCCCCCCCCCCCCCAAGGACTACCTTAGACAAGTGCAAGAAGTCAGATAAATCATCATCGTAAATTCCTGACTGAACTTGGATTATACAAGTTACGGGTTCCAGAGGAAGCAGCGGTCTGTGCCTTCTACAGCATTTGGGCTTAACACAGTTTAGTAAAAGGACCCCACAGTTTGTAACTCCTCCCCCAAAATTACTACACACGGGGGATGTAAAAAGTGCACGCCTTCTAGTCAATGCACAAAACTTTTATAGACAGGCAGCCCGAAAAACGTGCGTGTGAATTTTTCTGGGGCTTTTTTTAACAACATTCCGGAACTAGTGAGCATGTACTCTTTGCAAAGCAGTGTGCCATACGTGAAAGAGAACCCACACTTTTCCCAATCATGCATGCCTGAACCATCATTCGGACACACGCATGTAAGTACCAACCTCTTTAAGAAGCTTGCACGCTATTATTAGTGAATGACATTTTATCAAAATGACAGCCAATCCCTTATATTTTCACACATGTAACCCGTAGGGTAATTTTGAAAGATATCTTATTATGGGCAGAAAATAAAAAATCCTTTATAAAATTATTCCCTCTAAGAGTGTCAACCAATTCTAGTTCTAAATGAGGACACAACAAAAATATCTGAACATCAAACATCATAAGTCGATGGCAGGAACCATTTCCCTTCCTTCATCTATCCTGCTGACCCCAAAGGCCAACTCATTTTTTTCTGGTGATTGTCCTTTCAATGTACCCTCTGCTGCTTCATATAACAGTAGTATCAAGAGACTGTTGATCTGGTCGAGAGGATAATTCACTCTCCAGATCTATACAATAATTGGTGCCTCTGCTGAAACTGTGCCAATCTGTACAAAAATTAGAAAGGTGTCTTTGGTTATTCAGATGCTGAGCCATTTGAAACTGGACAAAAATCTTTTTTTTTTAAAAAGACTACTACACATCTTTCGAACGCCGATAACATTTTGCAGAAACAGGGAACTGGACACAAACATATCAATGTGCCACATTATACTTTTAAGCCATCTAGACCCCCCAGTCACTACAGAGCAGCAAGTATGTTAATCAGTTACAAATATGAAGTTTTATTACTGTCAGCTCCTATCATTTTAAACTCTGTGAGCATTATTGCACTTCTGCCCCAGTGGTGTTGCGAGGGAAGGAGACATCAGAGGTGGCAGTGCCCGGCATCACCGTGCCATGCGTCCCCATACTCTTCACCACTGCACCTGCCCTCTCCAGCATGCAAGCTACCCACGTACCTCTTCAAATCTTCACTGGCAGCAAGTCAGCTCTCCCTCTGATGTCACTTCCTGGTCCCACAACCAGGAAGTGATGTCAGGAGAGCTGAAACCAGCAAGAACAACAGGTTGGAGATGCCTCTCACTGCCAATGAAAATTTGATGAGGTGCCAGTGCCAGCACCCCCGCCATGAGGTGCCACTCGCCCTACACTACACCACTGATTCTGTCCTCTCTGGAATCTGTCCACTGATTCTGTCCACCTCCTCATGCCTAGTTCACCACTCTGACGAAGTCATCCTTCAATTTCTCACACTATGCTTGTGTTCACACTGTATCCTATGCAAATTTCATCACCTTGCTTATTATCCTAATGTAACCCTGGTGTATAGGCAGCTGCCTTAACCCTTCCCGGATGCTGGATAATGGGGCACACTAAAATATTTATTTGTTTGCGACCAGGGCTGAGACCAACTTCCAAACTGGGGGCCTGCGGCAAGCACGCACCAGACAATCTCTTCACTCCTTCAAGAACTCAAACCAACTTTCTCCTTTTGGTTGGTGAAAGAGACACTCTTTTTGAATGTTTCTCCAAATCTCCAACAATTCAAACTTATGCACAATCTCTCCAGTCCTTAAACAAATATGGTTCATTTGGAAGGAGAAAATGCAAAGACCCTTTTAATGCCAAAAACAGATCTTAAGTCCCCTCGAGGGGTATAGCTAATGCCACCACCACCACACTCCCCCCCCCCCCTTAAGAATTCAAGGGCTGCCTTGGCTTCTATCAAGCTTTGCTTCCAAAAACCCCTTGACCAGGGTTTCTGGCAGTTTTACTGGTGCCAGCAGATCTCGGCACACTGTAGAAACTTCCTTGGAACTCCCTATCTCCCTAGGGTGAAGCTAGTCCAAATCTTAAAGTCGCAAGGCAGCTCTAGTTACTAGGACTGCTGCAACTAAGGCTGCAGAAACAAAAACCACAGCACTAATACTGAATTACACTGACTAGTCATTGGAAACACATGCACCATTAACATAGACCCTCTTTTACAAAGGCACGCTAAGTGTTTTAGGGTGGATTTAGCATGCGCTAAATCAACGCATGCGCTAACCGATGACGCGTCCATAGGATAACATGCAAGCGTTAGCGTTTAGCGCGCATTAAAAAGCTTAGCGCACCTTTGTAAAAGAGGGGGAAGGTTTGTGAAAACTGATAGAAAGATGGATAGTAAAAAAAAAAAGAAAAAATATACAGGCAGATCATGGAGGACAACCTGCTCAGTCTGCCGCAGAACTGGAACTAGAGAGAAGGTTCACATTTCAGCAGGAAAATAATCCTGAACACAAAACAAAAACGGGAGCAATGGAATGACTCAGCAAAAAAAGTAGATGTCTTCGTGTGCTCCAGTCAAAGCCCAGATCTGAATTCAAAAGGAAATCTGCGGCAGTGGCCCAGCGAGGGTGAGAGGCGCCCCTCCCCCATCCTCATCTCTGCAGCCCACGCTCCTTCCCCAACCCCCCCCTAAGTGTTCCCCCTTTTCCTTTCCCCATACCTCTCGTTGTTCACCGCCACGACCTATGAAATAATCTGCCATTGTACTGAAGCATCCTTTCCCAAATTCAAAATCGGGGTTGAAAACATTTTATTTGACAAATCGTTGACTTGCTAACATTTTACCCATCATATTTTGGGAAAAGAAAGGCAAATATTGAGGAAATATGATTGAAGATATGATTGAAATCTACCAGTGGATCGATTTTTCACTCCGTCAAAAATTACAATGGGAGGAAATTTTTTTTTCACTCAGAGAATAGTTAAGCTCTGGAACGCGTTGCCAGAGGATGTGATAAGAGCGGATAGTGTAGCTGGTTTTAAGAAAGGTTTGGACAAGTTCCTGGAGGAAAAGTCCATAGACTGTTATTGAGAAAGACATGGGGGAAGCCACTGCTTGCCCTGGATTGGTAGCATCGAATGTTGCTACTCTTTAGGTTTTGGCCAGGTACTAGTGACCTGGATTGGCCACCATGAGAACGGGATACTGGGCTTGATGGACCATTGGTCTGACCCAGTAAGGCTATTCTTATGTTCTTATGAAATATACAACTGACGTCCCTCAACCCATTATGTTTATTAAAATCTTTATATACCGCCTATACAGCCAAAAAGGATCAAAGCGGTTTACAACTTCCTCTTACTCTCTTCTATAATATTTTCCTCCCCATACATTTACTGTTCTAAACCACCTTGATGGCACTACCGACTGGTATATGATTCTCCCAGAGCCTTAAGATCTGCCTCTCAACGAACACTACATGTCCCCTCGCTAAAAATTATTGGCACCCGTCATGCCTCCATCTTCTCTGTCACAGCACCTACGACCTGGAACTCTCTTCCATCTTATATCAGAGCGGAACAAAATACAGACAAATTTAAGGGTAGTCTAAAATGCTTCCTTTTCAAAGACGCTTATGAGTAATTTTTTCTCTCTCTAATTGATGCCTTTTTCTACTGCCCCCTCCCCTTCCCTCATTGTCTTCTTTCCTTTACAATATCGTAGTTCTTCCTCATCTCCTCTTGTATGAAAGCCTTTCCTGTGTCTAGTATGTCTTCTTTCTGTCCCACTTGTAATTTGGAGTTTGTTCCCCTTTTTATACGTTTTATTTAATTGTACAATGCTTTGAATTTTATGATTTGCTTTTAATCAAAATTTTAATAAACTATGAAACTATTGTAAGAAACTTGCAGACCTGGGATTAGTTCCTAGCAAAAAAAAGTCAGTCCATTTCTCGAGTCAACCAAAGCTAGGAATACAGGGGACGTGATTGCAGGGTTCTAGAAGCAGCTATATTGTCTGAACCAAGCACTGTCGCTGCAATAATAGAATACTCAGGTTTGAAGAATTTAAAATTGGGGATTAATTTTGAATGAAAGCTCATAGAAAAAAGATGCCAGACTTTGATTCTGAAAGAGCTAAAAAGCACAAAGAGGCAGGAATATACTGCTGGATTGGAAAAAAAAAAAAGATTATATATGGCTACCAAAATATGTAAATTGACTTATGCTGACTGATGCAATCTATTCTGGTTGAAAACAATGCCAGACACCACTATCCGTAGTTTATAGAACATATCAACAGAACGAATCAGATCCACTGGAATAAAAAGTGCTGCCCTAGGCTGTTTATACCAATATATAACCTTCAATTACAAGCTGACACAAACCAGCGCTCGGTTACCATTCCTCAACCCCACTCTCCACTTGCAATATGAGATTTATAATTTTGCAAGAAGAAAAAAATTATAGCTTCTATTTTAAAACACTAAGTAAGACAGGGCATTACCAAATGTTATAATGGTATACTGTATATCCAGATCTCATCTAACCGAAAATTACACATTCACCAAAAAAAAAAATAATAATTTTGCAGGTCTGGCCTACTACCAAGGAAACAAAACAATTCCAAACTTCAACTTGGGTCATTTTCACAAGTCTGTGATAATATAAATCAGGAATATTTCCCCATTAAGCAGTGAATCAAGCTAAAAGGGAGAGGAAAGGCTGAGGTGGTCAACGGCCTGTGAAATGTGGGAACAGAAGAATATTATGAGACTTTCAGCGGGGGGAGCAATAAGTCTAATCTGATACGAGATGATGTGGGGCTTCAGACATTCGTGCTATAAAGGACTGTGCTGATAGGAATCTACAGAAAGGGGGGGATGAAGTACAAGGTGAAAATCTTTGTGAAAGAAGTGGGTTTTAAGATATGAATTTAGAGCAAGCCAGTGTGGTAGTGCTTAAGAGCAGGCAGCGTTTCAGCATTTGAGCTTAAAACAAATGTTATTAACGATCTTCGTAAAAGTAAAGTGGGGAGTCGGCCAACAATAAAGAACCCATTACTTAATGAATCCGTACGCCCTTCTGATTGGCGCTCTGGCACATTTTTGCAAAAATTCATGCTGCAAAATCACTAGCAAACAGATGGCTTCAGCAGTTTTATCTAGCCCTTTCACACGAGCAAGCTCCTTCACCTAATGCAGTGCCTCGCAAACTGCATGCAGGAGCATACTAGTGTGCCGCGGTTTGCTTCCAGGTGTGCCGCAAGACGCCAGTGAGGAGGACAGTCAGCCAGCGTCTTTCCTCCTCTCGCACCCCTCCACGGGCGTAATGGTAACAAGCGCAGGGGCCCATCTGGAGGGCCTCCATGCATGTAGATGATGTCATCACGTTGACATCCGTGCCCTCCAGACATGCCCCCCCCTCCCCGAGTTTAGTGTTGCCGTGGCTTCAAAAAGTTTCCGAGACGCTGACCTAATGGGATAGGTAGCGGGGAATGTTCTCATAGTTAAGAAGAACTTCTGAAAATTTGGAAGCTAGAACCATTTTAGACCTAAAAGGATTCCGTACTAACTTTATTAAATTTTGAGATACTGCTCATCAGCAAGCTACCCAAGCAATGTACACTAATAGTAAAATTTTTTTAAAAAACCCTGTAGAATATAAACAAATAAAAGAGAAACAGAAGAAAGGAATTCCAATATACATTAAGGAAGAGAATGGGCACATTCTGCCTTATACACGAGACCCACACAGCCAAACGTTCAGGTAAACTCAACAAGAACATATTTTGGTGAACAGGTTAGGTCCTTAAAGAAACTCTAGTGCAGGAAGACTTTGACCAAAGGTCAAGCAATCAAAATGTGTACACTCCAAAAGTGTGTGGGGGGGGGGGTTAGTCACACAAAGTACCATTGCAATTTATGGAACTTTGGCCCTCTTTTACAAAGGCGCGCTAAAGCGTTTCAGCGCAGATTTAGCGCCCGCTAAATCAACGCTTGCACTAACCGCTGGCGCGTCCACAGGATAACATGCACACGTTGGCGTTTAGCGTGCGCTAAAAAGCTTAGCGCACCTTTGTAAGAGAGGGGGTTTGTGAGCCTAAGGGCTCCTTTTATGAAGGCGTGTTAGGGTCCTAACGCGTGGAATAGCGCATGCTAAATTGCCCTGTGCGTTAGCCACTACTGCCTCCTCTTGAGCAGGCGGTAGTTTTTTGGCTAGCGCACACTAAAGCGCGCGCACTAATCCGGTGCGTGCGCTAAAAATGCTAGCGCACCTTCGTAAAAGGAGCCCTAAGAGTTTTGAAATATTTATGTATTTATTTGATTTTTTTTTTTTAGCCTGACCTCCTATAGAAGCTCAGAACAGGTTACAAGCATTTCCCCTACCTGTCCCTAACGATGGGCTCAGCGTCTCTCTAATGTACCTGGGGCAGTGGAAGATTAAGGGGTCCTTTTATTAAGGTGTGTTAACCGATTTGGCACACGCTAAACGCTAAGGCGCCCACAGAATATAATGGGATGCCTTACCATTAAGCGAGCACCAATCTTTAACGTGCGCTAAATCGGTTAGCGTGCCTTAATAAAAGGACCCCTAAGCGACTTGCCCAGGGTCACAAAGAGCAGCAGGGTGCTGAGACGGCAGCTCTAACCACTACGCCACACTCTCCTCCAGTAATCTGGTACCTGCACAAAACTAATTTACACTTGAGACTGGTATGGTTTCCAGTAACCAATGTGAAACCCTTCAGGACTGGAGTTATGCTACCAACACCCAACATGAGTATTTTTCTCATCACTGCAATAAAGTAAATATATTTATGGTTTATATTCTGTACAGAAACTGCAGTCATTAAAAATAATAATAATCACTGGTAGAGATCTGGATGTTCCCAGTAACAGAACTCTTCCAGCTTCTCATATGCATCTCTCTATTAATTAGAAATTATGGCTGAAGATAAAATAAAATCTAAAGTTTTAGAAAAGAATCGATACGTAAAACTCCAAACCAAATCTTAACCCAACCCAGTTCTCCTAAATATCTCTCAGATTTGAGGCACCTACACTTTGGAATGCCCTCCCCCCCTTCACATAAAGCTAGAGCCCTCCCAAGAAAAATTCTGATCCGAAATCAAAACCTTCCTCTTTAAAGACGCCTTCAATATCTGAACCCCTCTTCTCTCCATTCAAGGACTTTATAACCCAACTCAACAAAACGCTTCCTTCTTCTACTACCCCACCCCTTCTCCCCACTTGAATTGGTTTTTTTTATCTCGATGTATTTTTCATTCCCTAATGTTTCTTCCCTCCTGTCCAGTTAGTTTTACCTGTCTTGTAACCCCCTTAGTATAGCGAATTTTAAATGTCTGTATTTGAAATTTATACTACATGTTTTTATTTTATTACTTACTGTAAAGTGTCTAGATAATCTTTGATAGATGGTATATCAAATGAAAAATAAACTTGGTATAGACAATAAGGAGCCAACCAACAATTTGCAAGCGAGAGAAAGCCATATGGGCATAGTGCCTCTTAGAGACAGGCCATACTCAAGTCAATCACAGGCAGAATAAAAGCAGCTAATCCCTCTGTGTCTGAAAGCTAAATGCCAAAACTACAAGAGTATTTGGCATTTTCTTGCCTTATTCATGGCTATTATACGATGAGGGTACCAGTTGTATTAATTTCTGAAAGGTAAAAATACCATGACAACTGAATCCAACCAAGAGAATGCAGCTTTTTATCCTATTTGAAATTATCTGGCAAATTTCCTAGGGAAAGGAGTAAACAGTTTTAAACCTTGCCAAAACATATCCATCAATCCGAAAAGAAAGAAACTGGGCAAAATATACTCATTAATTATTCAAAACCTAAAGTAGAAAAAGAGATCCAACCCAACTGAACTCGGGTTTTTTGGTCCAACCCTTGAGGGCTGAAAGTAGACCCTTTTTTTTTTGGAAGGGGGTTTTGGGAGGGGGTTTTCCCACTTTTTAAGAACAGGCTTAATTGCATAGTTTGGATAAACCTTGAAAATCAGACATGCTCATGACTAGTGCTGCCCGACCCAGCAAAAGAGTTTTCAATTCAATTCGATTTGACCATTTTTCCCGCCCAACAGAGCGTTTTTGGGGGGATTTTTTCAAACATTCTGGTGGGTTTATTTTGTAGACTCTTTACCCACCCCCAGCCCCCTTTGCCCTCTCCAGCCCCATGCCGGCACTGTAGTGTAAACAAAATAAACAAAAAAAAAAAAGACTTTTCCCTCTCTCTGTTAGGTCCTAGCTCATGCTCGCTGTCTAACACCAGTTCTGATAGGAGACACATTTCAAATTTGACACATTGGGCTCCTTTTACAAAGGTGCGTTAGGGCCTTAACATGCGGAATAGCGCGCGCTAAAATGCCACGCGCGCTAATCGCTACTGCCTCCTCCTGAGCAGGCAGTAGTTTGTCGGGTAGTGCACACGCTAATCCGGTGCGTGCGCTAAAAACGCTAGTGCACTTTTGTTAAAGGATCCCATTGTAATCACAAAAAATAAAATTATTTTGTCTACCTTTTGTTGTTTGGTCAATTTATTATTCAAATCACGTTGGTTCTATCTCTGGGTTCTGTTTGTCTTCGGTTAAGTTTCTCGCCAGGGTCTCCTGCCCAGATCTTCAAACCTTCTATAGCATGAGACAACTAAGACTAATCAGATCCTTCTTCCATGGTCATCACTTTGCCATACTGGCACAAATGCTTGTACTACCCCAACTAGACTACTATAACTCTTTCTACGCTAGTACAGTGCTCCCCTGATCATTCGCGGTCGGCAATTTGCGGTCCCAGTCATTCGCGGTATTTTCCGACCGCGAATGACCAGGCAGGAGAGGGCAGCCGGAGAGGCAGGAGAGAGCAGCCGGAGCGCTGGCGAGTGAAGGAAATCCGACCGCCTCTTCCTGCACTAAAGTCGGGCCTCACCAATCAGGAGCTGCGTGTCAAAGCAGCTCCTGATTGGCGAGGCCCGACTTTAGTGCAAGAAGAGGCAGTCGGAGCATACCGCAAGGAATTTCCTTCACTCGCCGGCACTCCGGCTGCTCTCGCCTGCCTCTCCGGCTGCCCTCTCCTGTCTCCCCCGCTGAAAACCATACTCGCGGTTTTCAAGATTCGCGGGGGTTCCTGGAATGGAACCCCCGCGAATATCGGGGGAGTACTGTATTTACCCTCATGCACAAACTACAACTGATACAAAATACAACAATTCAAGCTGAAAAAATATGATTCCATCTCATCACCTTCAAACTATCTGTTCCATATCCTATATACGAACTTGAACAAACTCCGCAGAGCCACTCCTATACCTTTTTGTCAACTCCAGGTCAATATCAGCCAGAAAACTTAAAATATTTCAAATGATTCTCTCTCCAAAAAGTGTAAAATAAAAGCGCCTATTTTACTCACTACTCACCTACCTCAGCACCAAGACCTGGAACAATCTTCCAATAATTATCATGACAGAACCTAACTACCCCAGGTTTGAAAACAGATACGTCATCGATACTTAACAAGTATGCTCTTCCACAGCAACCTACACAGCATTTCACCTGCCTAGAAACCACAAGAGATCCCACCCCAAACTAATAATAATAATAATCAGTTTATATACCACAAGGCCATGAAGTTCTATGCGGTTTACAATAATTAAAAAATAACAATTAAAAAGAAGTTGAATAGAACTAAAAAATAAATGGTCAATAATAAAAAAATTTCTAATTACCGAAGCTGCCTAAATATTTAATAAACAGATATGTCTTTAAATGTCTCCTAAATTCCCCAAACTCTACATAACAGGCCAGTGCGAGCAGGACTGAGAAGCTGCTCGTGCTGGAAAAGATTTAAAGAACTATAGGGGGATGTACACTTCTCCCTCCGTATTCGCAGGGGATGCGGGCAGACCATAGGCGTGAATATGGAAAAACCGTGAACAACTTTTAAAATGTTATTCGCGGTTTTTAGATAAAGCCTTCCGTTTTTATTATTGGAACCGCGATAACTTTTCTACAGCGATTTCTGGGCAGGCAGGCAAGCAGCGATTTCTGGGCAGGCATGCTGGGAAGAAGCCTTTCTCTCTATGAATGCTGGGAATCAGCGTTTTTCTCAATGCACACTGGGAAGCATGGAAGCAGCGAATTTGTGGGAGAAAGTTTATAAGCAGCGAATTTTAGAGTTAATGGTAAGCAATAAACTTTTTTATCGGTTCAGGACGGTAGAGTAAAAGGAAAAAGTACTTTAATGATGATGTAATTTGGGGAGGCAGAGTCAGCAGCCAAAAAATTGCGAATACAGAAACCGTGGATACGGAAGGAGAAGTGTAGTTGTATTGGACGCTGAAAAAGCATTTGACTAAGTCAAGTGTGGATATTTATTTGAAGCAATGAGGTGGCTCTAGCTAGGTTCTCTTTTTATAGATATGATGCATGTTTTGCATTGCCAACTCAGGGCAAGAGTGAAGAAAGGGGGACACCCTTGTCATGTATCCCACTGGAACCTCTTCTCTTGATGCTATTACTAGCAATACAATTAAATACAGTATTTAGGAGTCAAGTTTATGAGCACTTGGGAAGAAACTGTATCACTAAATGCGAAGATTCTTATCGATAGCTTACGATATATGTTCCAGATGGACTCTGTTGTGGCTCAGTTGGTGGGGCCGCCTGGAAGCTATACGCAAGATAATTGCTCCATGAATTCTATATATATTGCAAATGTTACCTTTGCCCTTTTCACCCTGTGTTTAAGTGCAAAGATGTCATACTGACCAAATTTCTTTGGTCCTGCAAACCGCCGAGATTTCATTGCTGAAGCTTAAATGTCCTCGAGAGTTTAGAGATTTTTTTTATATGCACACGCAATTCTGTTATGCTCTGTTTGTAGGTGGATCCGAGATCAAATTACTGAACTTGCTCTAGTGTGGCTGAAGATAGAGCGTAACTTACTAATGCCATTTTCGCTTTCTGCCTTCATTGGCACATATGGTTTGTGTTACTCTAAACAGCGGCCAGTTTCGAAAAGTGTCAATAAAAAGCAATACATCATTTAAATGGCATCCTAACTACTCCAATCTCAAAAACTTTTAACGATCCCTATTTGGGGGGGGGGGGGGGGAAATGACAAATTTAGCCCTTTAATTGGCATGGCTGCTCAGAAACAAATGTGTTTTCTATGGCTCTAATGGGAGATCTGCATCTCCAAATGCCTGTTACCTCTTGCTTAACATCAACTTAAGTAAAGCAGCTGTTTTCACCATCTGACAATTAAAGGGTTAAAATAGGTAAAACTTCTATTTTCTGAGAGGTATGGGCATCTCTGGTAATATGGAGTGTGGGGGACTTGTTTAAGAATACTCCTCCACCTCCTCCTATTCTTCACCCATTTAACGATATTTTGGGAAAGTATTATATTGATAAAAATCAGATACACTTCTCCCTCGTTATTCGCGGGGGATATGGGCAGAGCCGGACCGCGAATGGCAAAAAAACGCGATTATCCGGCTCGACACCCCCCCCCCCCTCCCTGCCACCTTCCTGGCCTTACCTAGTGGTCTAGCGAGCTTTTGGGGCAGGAGAGATCTTCCTATGCTCCTGCCCCGTGCAGATCGCCATGAGGAAATGGCTATTGTGAGTTCCCGTAGTCTCTTGAGACTACGGCGGGAACTCCCTACAGCCATTTCCTCATGGCGATCTGCACGGGGCAGGAGAGTAGGAAGATCTCTCCTGCCCCGAAAGCTCGCTAGACCACCAGATAAGGCCGGGAAGGCGGCAGGGAGGTAAAAAATATGTGGTTTTTTTATTTCCCCCTCCCCAGAAAAAAATCGCAAGTGCAGAAACCGCGAATGGGGAGGGGGAAGTGTACAGTAAAACCTTGGTTTGTGAGCATAATTCATTCCGGAAGCGTGCTTGTAATCCAAAGCACTCGTATATCAAAGCAAATTTCCCCATAGGAAATAATGGAAACTCAGACAATTCGTTCCACAACCCAAAAACTTTAATATAAAACACTATACATACATATTGCAAGACCTCGCTCAATTAGAACAGTCACTACACTCCTGCAGCGTCAAAGAAAGAAGAACCATCGGCTCAGTTGTGATGATGTGACGCGTGTATACTGTATGTACTCGTATTGCAAGACATTGTTTGTATATCAAGTTAAAATTTAATAAAATATTTTGCTTGTCTTGCAAAACACTTGCAAACCAAGTTACTTGCAATCCAAGGTTTTACTGTATTAGAAACATGACAGCAGATAAAGACCAAATGGCCCATCTAGTCTGCCCATCCGCAGTAACCATTATCTCTTTCTCTTCTGAGAGATCCCACGTGCCTATCCCAGGGCCTATCCCAGGCACGTGCCTATCCCAGAGCTCCTTTTACAAAGGCGCGTTAACGTAATAGTGCGTGCTAAACCGCCGGTAGCGCTAGCCGCTACCGCCTCCTCTTGAGCAGGCGGTAGTTTTTCAGTTAGCATGGGGGTTAGCGCGTGATTAAAAGTGGCGCGCGCTAAAGCCGCTAACGCGGCTTCGTAAAAGGAGCCCACAGTCTCTGTTTCCACCACCTTTTCTGGGAGACTGTTCCAAGCATCTACCACCCTTTTTGTAAAAAAGTATTTCCTCAGATTACTCCGGAGCCTATCACCTCTTAACTTCATCCTGTGCCCCCTCATTCCAGAGATTCCTTTCAAATGAAAGAGACTCGGACTCATGCGCATTTACATCACGTAGGTATTTAAACATCTCTATCATATCTCCCCTCTCCTGCTTTTCCTCTAAAGTATACAGATTGAGATCTTTAAATCTGTCCCCTTATCACGAAGACCACACACATTTTTAGTAGCTTTCCTCTGGACCGACTCCATCCTTTATATTTTTTTTGAAGGTGCGGCCTCCAAAATTGTACACAGTATTCTAAATGAGGTCTCACTAGAGTCTTATATAGAGGCATCAATTTTTTCCTAATGGCCATATCTCTCCCTATGCAATCTAGCATTCTTCTAGCTTTCACTGTCACCTTTTCAACCTGTTTGGCCACCTTAAGATCATCACATACAATCACACCCAAGTCCCGCTCTTCAGTCGTGCACATAAGTTATTCACCCCATAAACTGTACCGTTCCCTCAGGTTTTTGCAGCCCAAATGCATGACCTTGCATTTCTTAGCATTAAATTTTAGCTGCCAAATTTCAGACCATTCTCCAGGTCTTCCTTCATGTTATTCACACCATCCGGAGTGTCTACTCTATTGCAGATTTTGATATCATCTGCAATGAGGCAAATCTTACCTGACAACCCTTCGGCAATATCTTTTATAAAAATGTTAAGAAGAACAGGCCCAAGAACAGAACCTTGAGGCATACCACTGGTAACATTGCTTTCCTCAGAGCAATCTCCATTGATCACTACCCTCTGTCACCTTCCACTTAACCAGTTCCTGTCCCAGCCTGTTACTTTGGGACCCATCCCAAGGGCACTCAGTTTATTTATTAGACATCTGTGTGTAACACTGTCAAAGGCTTTGCTAAAATCTAAATACACCACATCTAGCCCACATCCTCTATCCAATTCTCTGGTCACCCAGTCAAAGAAATTGATCAGACTTGTCTGACAAGACCTAACTGTTGTGAATCCATGTTGCCTCTGGTCCTGTAATCCACAGGATTCCAGAAACTTGACCATTCTCTGTTTTAAAAGCATTTCCATTAGTTTGCTTACCACACAAGTCAGACTTACCAGCCTATAATTCCCTGCTTCTTCCTTACTTCAAACACTTGTAATTACAAGAGTGTATTACTAAGCTGCGTTAGGGCATTAACATGTGGAATAGCATGACAAATGCACGCCGCCCGATTTCCTTCCCTTTGGGGCAAAATTGTAAGTGCTGCCGACGCTGCTCTGTGGAGGGAGGGTCGGCGGGGTATGGACGGGAGGGAGAGATAGAAAGATGGGATGGTCAGCAGGGGTTCGGCTGCATGGCAGGGAGGGGGGCTGCTCAAGGGTTTCGCTGCAGCTGCACGGAAGAGAGGGATTGAAGCTGGGCAAGGGTTCTGCTGCACAAGGGATGGAAGGGAGGGAGGGATAGAAAGATGCTGTGCACAGTGCAAGAGTTCTGCTGTACAGGGGGATGGGAGGGAGTGAGGGATAGAAAGATGCAGCAGAGGGAAGGCACAAGGGGATGGGTGAGAGGGGAGGAAAGATGCTGCACATGTGGGGGACAGAAAGGAAAGAGGAAGAATTGGGGTGGAGGAGAGGAAGGGAGAGATGACCATGTACATGAAAAAAATAAGACTTACCCCAAAAATAAGACCCAGTGAGTTTTTGGGGCCCAATATTAATATGACACTGTCTTATATTCGGGGAAACACGGTAGTAATATCTTCAGTATCATCATCAAGTCCAGTAAAAGCACTCCTAAAAATCAACAGTGGGTGGAGAAAGACCCCTGTGCTGTTACAGTGAAGAGGTAAAACATGTATATGGACAACTGTTTTAAAGAAAGGCTGAAAATTCAGTTGCAAAGGGTATACAGTCAAACCTTGGTTTGCGAGCATAATTCGTTCTAGAAGCATGCTTGCAATCCAAAGCACTCGTATATCAAAGCGAATTTCCCCTTAGGAAATAATGGAAACTCAGACGATTTGTTCCACAACCCAAAAACTTTAATACAAAATACTATACGTACTTATATTGCAAGACCTTGCTCGTTTAAAACAGTCACTACAACCCCAGTAGCATCAGAGAGAGAAGAACCATTGGCTCAGTTGTGATGATGTGACGCGTGTATACTGTATGTACTCGTATTGCAAGACTTTGCTTGTTTAGAACAGTCACTACACTCCTGCAGCGTCAGAGAGAGAAGAACCATCAGCTCAGTTGTGATGTGTGTATACTGTATGCACTTGTAATGCAAGACATTGCTTGTATATCAAGTTAAAATTTAATAAAATGTTTTGCTTGTCTTGCAAAACACTTGCAAACCAAGTTACTTGCAATCTAAGGTTTTACTGTACTGTACTTTCCAATTGTTTGACACCCGGTGACTAGTAATAGGTTCCTCGCCACAATAAATAGTTCATTTTATTAAAGAAAGAAATCTTCTATGCATTTAATACAGCTAAGTTACAGTTCTTCATTCTATCTATATAATTTAACTTTCCGGTGCATTTACTTTCTGCCCTTCGTGCCTTTATCAAATCCAACCACATTTGTAATCCAAGGGGCACAAACCGTTCACTTCTCTGTCTTGATTGTTGTCTCTCAACTACTAAATTTTGTTCCTTCTTCATTCCATATATCAAATAACGCTCGTGTTCTCGGCCATTAGGGCTGACTCACGATACAGCCAGTTAGATTATAAGATAAGCTCTGAAACGACTGAACTACAGTGACCGCTGGTTATCAGAAGACATTATAGGGAGAAGACATTATGGGGTGCTTAAAAGGACTGGTTCCTTTTCTATTTCCCTGATTTTTGTAATGGTTATACGAAGGGCGGTATATAAGCCTTATTACACATTAAGCTAATATCCGGAAGCTCAGATTCCATTGCAGTAAGTTCAAGTTTCAAGTTCATTGCATTTGATATACCGCCTAAAAGCCTAGGCATTTTGTACACCGTCAATAGCGCGCAGGACATTGGCGTGCTGACAATTCCGCTCTGTCAAATGTGCGCACTGACAAGTCGGCGCATGAAGGGAGGGGAATTGTCATAGCGGAACTGTAAGTGGGTAATTCAGATTGTGTCAGCATTGAACACCCCCCTCAACGAGAGCGTGAGTGTGGGGGGGTTCTCCCCTCAGAGCGCAAGTTGTAGTTTAGTGGGAGGGTGCCCCCACACCCTCCCTCAACGACAGCACGAGTGTAGTGGGGGGGGGTTCCCCCACACACACACCCTCAGAACGCAAAAGGGAAGGCATAAGGCGGCACGCATTTGTCCTGCGTGCAAATGTCAGGACAGAATTGTCGGCGCGCCAATGTCGGGTCACCTAAGCAATTTACATAAAATGAAAAACATTTCTACAAATGTTTCAAAAAATAATAATATGATAAAAAAGGCGGGGGACAAACAATAACAAAACACTACAAAAGACCTCCGAGAATCAGCCTTCTGCACAGCCGATTCCTCCTCCTCTCCATCCCCCACCCCCGTCAGCCTTCTGCACAGCCAAACCACCTGCCAGCCTAAATATTGTTTTTTTAGCACCCACCGCTGCAGCCCTCTCCCGCCTCCAATCCGCTCCTAAACCACATTCGCGCCCCAGTTTATACTGGTAACATCACTGATACAATTTAGGTTTTCTCTATCACCACCTGCCGGGAGGAAGAGATAACACCCATTTGTATAGAAGGGTAGAGCTGGAACTAAGGAAATCCCAATAAATAACCTAGCCCAGTACTGACACGCTCAACAGTTAGACATAAACAGTTACATAAGCCCTCAATGCAGCAGGGGTGCACCAAACTTTTCTGTCATGCTCTTCCTCTGTGCACGCCCCTCTTGCAAATATATACTATGTAAGTTAAGAAGAAATTTGCAGGATAGCGTCTAGGCACCCTACTAGCACACATACGTGTATTCTAGACATTTACATGCGTAAGGCATACATAAATGGTTTATAGCATTACTCTACAAATACGTGCAGGCATCCAACTTCCATCCCAGAACAGTTTAGAAACAGAATACAAAAACCCTCTGCTCTCACTTCTTTACCACCAGAGTTCTGAAGCTATTCATAGCAAATACTTAGATCAAGCCACACTGGAGCAGATGTGAAATGACGGTGGCCGACACACTTCATGCAAAAAAACCAAAAAAAATAATTACAGAGCCGGATCACGATGGCTGCTGAAGGCGGCAATTATAAGGGAGCACGTTGGGGAAAGCATGCCGCATAACCACCTCCCCTAATGCTGGCTGCTTAACTCACTCCTGAAAAATGTTACTGTTGGAGGCAACTTCAAAAACAAGGGAGGATTTTGGGTAGAGTCATGGTTTTATGCATGTTTGTAAAATATGTGCATATTTTATGGACTAAAGAAAACAAAAAAACGGGACCCCCTACCCCCACCCAGATTGGCAGCAGTAACAGTTCAACAGTGGGGATGACCAATAACCAGCAGGCAACCAATTGTTCTTCAAGAGCCTTTATTAATACACTTAGGAAGTATGTGACTAATTGCTTTTTTTTTTTAATCAAACCTTTTCAGTTACATTCAGGTACAGTAGATATTTTCCTGTTCCTGGAGGGCTTACAATCTAGTTTTGACGAGGCAAAAGGATGGTTAAAGATTCCTGTCTATCACAAGAATTGACAGTGGGATTGGAACCCGGCTTCCCTGATTTTCAGCCCACTCTCTAAGTGTTACATGACTTCTTCAAGCATAATTGCACACTCTGCTTGGTCGTCAGTCATTTTCCACAATTATGTCTGCCCTCTCTATCCATCCCAAGCATGCTTGAATTTGGTTTTCGTTACCTTTTCCTTATATTATCCAATTAACTAAGTGATTTTATTAAAACAAGTATCATGCTCAATATCTATTTGGCTACAAGTACACAGAAAACTATTAGCCCCCCCCCCAAAAAAAAAAAAGACACCCCTCCGCTACCATATAACTATGAAAGATTAAAAGCTGCTCTTCAGACGAACCACTTTTAACCTTTAACAACACTGAAGTGGCTGTAAGTCTGATCAGATTGTTTGGGATTTCATGCTGTTCAAGTCCTGAAGCGGCAATTAAACCCTCTGTTACCTTTTTTTTTCTGTCTTTCAGCCAGCAACAGGAATGATTGCTGAACCCGGAGCAGGATAATGTAATTTTGTACATTTATAGTCAGGTTGCACAGTGCAAGCATCAGCAAGTCTCACATTCTGGGCATTAAACAGAAAAAAAAAATCAGCCCCATTTCTAACCACCGTAGAAACTAAAATATAAATCCTATATTATAAAGTGCAGAAGCTGTGACTGTGATCTGGAAAACGGCTCTAAGGATTTTGGTGAAACTGGGTCAATCTATGGCTTCTGGTGTGAGAAAGTGAATTAGCTAGGTCTGGAGTTTGGCAAAATTAATTTAGTGGGTCAAAAGGAGGATTTTTACAATATTCCCGCCTCCTCCTGCAGACCATTGGCCAGACATTCCTAATGAAGCATAGCCAGCCAATAGACTGTCTCTGTAGGTAATGCTCCCACCTCCTCTTGCAGCCTATTAGTCATACTGTAGCTTAGCTGAAATTTAAACTTGGTTAGACATTCCAAAGGAAGCTTAGCCAGCCAATAAGGGATTGCAAGGGAGAGGCTGAGGGAACAGATACACAGTGAAACCTTGGTTTATGAGCATAATTCGTTCCAGAAGCATGCTCGTAAACCAAATTAATCGTCTATCAAGGCGAGTTTCCCTATAGGAAGTAAGGGAAACTTGCTTGATTGGTCCACCTCCCCCCCCCCCAGTCACCGGTGCTGCTCCACCCCACCACATCCCCAAAAGATCCCCCCACCCCCGAGGCCACTTGTGCGCTTCCACATCCCCCCGCATCCCGGCATCGCCCCCACTCGCGAATGCTCCCCCCCCGCGCGAGGTGCCGGTGCCCGAAGATCCTGCCTCTTGCCAGACTGGGCCTTGAGCATGCGCAGATGCTCAAGGCCAAGTCCAGCAAGAGGCAAAATCTTTGGGCACCGGCACCTCCTGTGGGTTGGTGCTGTGTGCCAGATGAGGGTAAGCCTTCAGTTTGGGGGGGGGGGGCGATGCCGGTTCAAGGGGGGACAGCGTTTGCGGGTGGGGGGACTCGCTAATCAAGTCAACGCTCGGTTTGCAAGTCACAATTTGCGAAAATGTTTTGCTCGTCTTGCAAAACACTCGCAAACCGAGGTTTAACTGTATAACACAGGTGAAATTTAAACTGAGAGAAGAGATATAGAGCTTAGGCTATACTTAATGGGCTGAAGTTATGACCCAAAGTGGTAAACTGGATTAGGAACTGGTTAGACACCAGAGAGTGGTGGTTAATGGAATTCACTCGGAGGAAGGAAAGGTGAGTGGTGGATTCCCTCAAGGATCGGTGCTGGGACCAATCCTGTTCAATATGTTTGTGAGCGACATTGCCAAAGGGTTAGAAAGCACAGTTACTTACCGTAACAGGTGTTATCCAGGGACAGCAGGCAGATATTCTTAACGCATGGGTGACGTCACCAACGGAGCCCCAGTACGGACCTTTTTAACTAGAAAGTTCTAGTTGGCCGCACCGCGCATGCGCGAGTGCCTTCCCGCCCGACGGAGGAGTGCGTGGTCCCCAGTTAAGATAAGCCAGCTAAGAAGCCAACCCGGGGAGGAGGGTGGGACGTAAGAATATCTGCCTGCTGTCCCTGGATAACACCTGTTACGGTAAGTAACTGTGCTTTATCCCAGGACAAGCAGGCAGCATATTCTTAACGCATGGGTGACCTCCAAGCTAACAGAGAGGGAGGAGGGATGGTTGGCCAATAGGAAAATAAATTTTGTAACACAGATTGGCCGAAGTGTCCATCCCGTCTGGAGAAGGCATCCAGACAGTAGTGAGTAGTGAACGTGTGAACTGAGGACCAAGTGGCAGCCTTGCAGATTTCCTCGATGGGCGTGGAACGGAGGAAAGCCACAGAAGCAGCCATAGCTCTGACCCTGTGGGCCGTGACAGCACCTTCCAGTGAGAGACCGGCCCGAGCATAACAGAACGCAATGCAGGCAGCAAGCCAGTTGGAAAGCGTCCGTTTAGAGACAGGACGACCTAGACGGTTAGGATCGAAGGTCAGAAAAAGCTGAGGAGACGAGCGTTGAGCCCTGGTACGGTCAAGGAAGTATGCAAGGGCACGCTTACAATCCAGCGTGTGCAACGCCTGTTCCCCAGGATGAGAATGGGGTTTAGGGAAAAAGACCGGCAACACAATGGACTGGTTGAGGTGAAAAGCCGAGACCACCTTGGGGAGGAATTTAGGGTGGGTACGCAGAACCACCTTGTCATGGTGAAAAACAGTGAACGGTGGATCGGCGACCAGTGCATGCAGCTCACTAACCCTCCTGGCAGAGGTGATGGCAATGAGGAAAAGCACCTTCCATGTTAGAAGTTTGAGCGAAGTCGTGGCAAGAGGCTCAAAAGGAGGTTTCATGAGGGCTGATAAAACCACATTCAGGTCCCAGACGACAGGAGGAGGCTTCAGAGGTGGTTTGACAAGGAAGAGGCCTCTCATGAACCGGGAAACCAGAGGATGAGCCGTGAGAGGTTTTCCGAGGATAGGCTCATGAAACGCAGTGATGGCACTGAGGTGGACTCTGATTGAGGTAGACTTGAGGCCAGCATCGGACAGAGAGAGCAAATAGTCCAGTATAGTTTCCACCGCCAATGAGGTGGGATCGTGATGATGCAGGAGACACCAAGAGGAAAACCGGGTCCACTTCTGATGGTAACATTGGAGAGTGGCCGGTTTCCTGGAGGCATCCAAAATGCGACGGACAGGCTGAGACAGATTCTGTGGAGAGGTCAGCCCGAGAGAAACCAAGCTGTCAGGTGGAGCGAAGACAGATTGGGATGTAGTAGAGACTGATGCTGCTGTGTAAGTAGAGTAGGAAACACAGGAAGAGGAATGGGCTCCCTTGAGATGAGCTGAAGCAGAAGGGAGAACCAGTGTTGTCGAGGCCACCGAGGAGCGATGAGAATCATGGTGGCCTTGTCCCTGCGGAGTTTGTATAACGTCCGCAACATCAGAGGGAGTGGAGGAAAGGCATAGAGGAACCGATCCGTCCAGTCGAGCAGGAATGCATCTGGGGCCAGACGGTGAGGAGAGAAGAGTCTGGAACAGAACTGGGGCAGCTGATGGTTGTGAGGAGCTGCAAAGAGGTCCACCTGTGGAGTGCCCCAGCGAGCAAAGATGGAGCGGAGTGTTGGAGGGTCCAGAGTCCACTCATGAGGTTGAAGGATGCGGCTGAGATTGTCGGCCAGGGAGTTCTGTTCGCCCTGGATGTAGACAGCCTTGAGGAAGAGACTGTGGTCCGTGGCCCAGGTTCAGATGCGGAGAGCCTCCTGACAGAGGAGGCGAGATCTGGTGCCGCCTTGCTTGTTTATGTAGTACATGGCGACTTGATTGTCTGTGCACAGGAGAAGAACCTGAGGGCAGAGAAGGTGCTGGAAGGCCTTGAGAGCATAGAACAAGGCTCTGAGTTCCAGGAAATTGATGTGATGTTGACGCTCCTGAGGGGTCCAGAGTCCCTGGGTGCGTAGATCTCCCAGGTGAGCTCCCCACGCATAGGGGGAGGCATCCGTGGTTATGATCATGGAGTGAGGGGGTAGATGAAAGAGTAGACCCCTGGAAAGATTGGAGAAGTTCAACCACCATTGAAGAGATTGCTGAAGAGACGATGTCACAGAGATGGGATGAGAAAGAGGATCCGTGGTCTGTGACCATTGGTTGGCTAGAGTCCACTGAGGTGTCCTGATGTGGAGTTGCGCCAGAGGAAGTACATGGACCGTCGAGGCCATGTGGCCCAAGAGGACCATCATCTGTCGAGCTGGGGTTGCATACGCAGGGGTTTCGTCAGCCGTAAGCCTGAAGTCATTATGCCTTTGTATAGATCCATGGTGAGACCGCACCTGGAATACTGCGTGCAATTCTGGAGGCCACATTACCGTAAGGATGTGCTGAGGCTGGAATCGGTCCAGAGAATGGCCACCCGGATGGTCTCGGGACTGAAGGATCTCCCGTACGAGGAACGGTTAGATAAATTACAGCTATATTCGCTCGAGGAGCGCAGGGAGAGGGGAGACATGATCGAGACGTTCAAGTATCTCACGGGCCGCATCGAGGTAGAAGAAGATATCTTCTTTTTCAGGGGTCCCACGGCAACAAGAGGACACCCGTGGAAAATCAGAGGCGGGAAACTGCACAGTGACACCAGGAAATTCTTTTTCACCGAAAGGGTGGTGGATCGCTGGAATGGTCTTCCACTTCAGGTGATTGAGGCCAACAGCGTGCCTGATTTTAAGACCAAATGGGATCGACACGTGGGTTCTATTCGCAAAGTAAAGGCAGGGGAGGGTCATTAGGGTGGGCAGACTGGATGGGCCTTGGCCCTTATCTGCCGTCGATTTCTATGTTTCTATGGGATGGTTTGATGAAGGAGCACCTGACGACAGAGGTGGAGCAGGGTCCGGTGTCGGTCGGAGGGGAGAAACGCCCTCATCAGAGTGGTGTCGAGAACTGCTCCGATGAACTGAAGTCGCTGTGTGGGAAGCAAATGCAACTTGGGGTAGTTGATCTCGAACCCCAAGAGATGGAGGAAAGAGAAGGTGTGGTGAGTGGCTTGCAGCACAAGTGGAGACGTAGTTGCTTTCACCAACCAATCGTCCAAGTAGGGGAACACCTGGAGGTTGTGAGACCTGAGGAAGGCCGCTACCACAATAAGGCACTTGGTGAACACCCTGGGCGATGATGCGAGGCCAAAAGGTAGTACCTTGTACTGATAGTGGCGGTGCTGAATCTGAAAGCGGAGGTAGCGACGTGAATTCAGATTGATGGGGATGTGAGTGTAGGCCTCTTTGAGGTCCAGGGAACATAGCCAGTCGTGTTGAGAGAGAAGAGGGTAAAGCGTGGCCAGGGAGAGCATTCTGAACTTCTCTTTGACCAGACACTTGTTGAGGTCCCTGAGATCGAGGATGGGGCGGAGGTCTCCTGTCTTCTTGGGAACCAGGAAGTAGCGGGAGTAGAATCCCTGACCCCTTTGGTCCAGAGGCACCTCTTCGATGGCATTGAGAAGAAGGAGGGATTGGACCTCCCTCAGGAGGAGGGGGGTTTGGGAGGAGTGAGAAGCAGACTCTACGGGAGGATTGTCTGGTGGAAGAGTCTGGAAGTTGAGAGAGTAGCCGTGGCGAATGATGTTGAGGACCCATTGGTCTGATGTGATGACCTCCCAACGGCTGAGGAAAAGTTGGAGGCGACCTCCGATAGGCTGAGGAAGAGGCAATGATGTTGGGAGACTGGCTATGCCCTGGAGAAAAGAGTCAAAAGGGCTGAGATGGTTTTGACGGAGGTAGAGGCTTGGCAGGTTGGTGAGACTGAGAGCGAGCCTGAGTTTGATGTTGTTGCCAAGGTCGGCGTGACTGCTGTTGAGGCGGGTTGAGAGGTCTGGCCGAGAACCTGCGCTGGTAGGAAGACTGCTGTCTGTAGGTGCGAGCAGGTGGAGTCTTCTTTTTAGGTTTAATCAGAGTGTCCCACCTGGTCTCATGTGCTGAGAGTTTCTGGGTTGTTGAGTCCAGGGACTCTCCGAAGAGTTCATCACCCAGACAAGGTGCGATAGCCAGGCAGTCCTGGTGGTTAATGTCTAGGTCAGAGACTCTCAGCCATGCCAAACGGCGCATGGCCACCGCCATGGCAGATGCGCGAGAGGTCAGCTCAAATGAGTCGTAGATGGAGCGAACCATGAATTTCCTGAGTTGGAGGAGGCTGGAAATATGTTGCTGGAAAAGAGGGACCTTACGTTCAGGAAGATATTTCTGTAAGGAGGAGAGCTGTTGCACCAGATGCTTCATGTAGAAGGAGAAGTGGAAGGTGTAGTTGTTGGCTCTATTGGCCAACATGGCATTTTGGAAAAGGCGCTTACCAAATTTATCCATGGTTTTTCCCTCTCTGCCAGGAGGGGTGGAGGCATATACACTGGAACCCTGAGATTTTTTCAAAGTAGATTCCACCAGGAGGGACTCGTGGGGCAATTGAGGTTTATCAAACCCTGGGATTGGAATAACCCGGTACAAGCTATCCAATTTACGAGGGGCTCCAGGAACTGTAAGGGGAGCCTCCCAGTTTTTATAGAAAGTTTCCCGTAAGATGTCGTGGACGGGCAACTTCAGAAGTTCTTTGGGAGGTTGCTCAAAGTCTAGGGCATCGAGGAAAGCCTGAGACTTTTTAGAGTCGGACTCTAAGGGAATGGAAAGAGCTGCTGACATCTCCCTAAGGAATTTGGAGAAAGAGGATTGCTCTGGTTTGGAGACAGTGTCGGTCATGGAGGATTCTTCATCGGTTGATGAAGCGTCCTCCTCGGTACCGTGAGGGGAGTCTTCCCACAAATCTGGGTCCCTAACGTCGGGGTGCGTACGTTTGGACATCGGTGTGGAGGGCTCGGCATGGCGGGTCTTTGAAAGAGATTTGCCTGAGCACACCGAGGCGGTACCGGATGAGGAAGACCGATGTCGTTCCTGAGACCGGACAGGGTCGGCAGCATCACAGGTATGTACTGTAGGTGTTTCTGCCAAGAGCACCGGCATGGAGGTATTAATCGGTACCGAGAGGGTCGACACCGATGGGGCAGTGTGAGGCTCGGACCGGTCCTGTACCGGAAGGTGCGGTGCCAGCAACTCCAGCAACAGTTGTTGGAGCTGTTGTTGCAGCTGCTCCTGTAACTGTGTTTGGAGTATGGCCGCGATGCGGTCGTCCAGGGGAGGCACCGGTACCGCTTTTTTCTTCTTCGGTACCATAGGTGCCGCTCTACGCTCCAGCGATGAGGAGGCCGATGATGAGGCACTCACCGAGATCGGAGCGGCGTTTGCGGGGCCGGTGCGGGGCCGGGAGGGCCGGTGTCGCAACCGTGGCAGGAGGGTGCTCAAGGGAAGTGGGAGGCTTCTTAGCCAGCTTACCTGGGCCCAACGACCCCGAGGAAGGGTCCGGTGGTGTCGATGTCGTCGATGCCGACTTTTGTGGTGCCGTCGACGTCGCAGCCAGTTCCATGGCAGATCCGGTACCAAACAAAATATTTTGCTGGATCTGCCGATTTTTCAAAGTACGCTTTTGAAGCGTAGCACAGCGGGTGCAGGTGTCAGCCCGATGCTCTGGACCCAAGCACTGGAGGCACCAATTGTGTGGGTCAGTGAGGGAGATCGGGCGTGCACACCGCTGGCACTTCTTAAAACCCGGTTGAGGGGGCATGAAGGGAAACACGGCCTCCGCAAAATTGAATCCGGAGGCCTGTATGGCAACAGGCCCCGCCGGGGCCGGCCTGAAAAAATAAGGAAAACTCGATGAGTTTTGTTGTTTTTTTTTAAACAAAAATAAAGGGAATCCGATAAGAAAAATAGGAAAAAAGTGAGAAAATACGCGAGCAGGAAGGCAAAAAATCAGTTGCCGTTGAAAACACATGCGTCTTCTTCGCTCCGCGGAAACGAAGAAACTGGGGACCACGCACTCCTCCGTCGGGCGGGAAGGCACTCGCGCGGTGCGGCCAACTAGAACTTTCTAGTTAAAAAGGTCCGTACCGGGGCTCCGTCGGTGACGTCACCCATGCGTTAAGAATATGCTGCCTGCTTGTCCTGGGATAAAAAAAGTTTTGCCTTTTTGCAGATGATACCACGATTTGTAAAACAGAGTAGTCACCAAGAAGGGAGTGGTAAACATGAAAAAAGATCTGCAAAAGTTAGAGGAATGGTCTAATATCTGGCAACTAAAATTCAATGCAAAAAATAATGCATTTAGAGATTAGAAATCAAAATGAGCCATATGTGCTGGGAGGTGAGAGAGGCTGATATGCATGGATGGGGAGAGGGATCTTGGGGTGATAGTGTCCGAAGATTTAAATGGAAAGAAACAGTGTGACAAGGCGGTGGCTGCTGCCAGAAGGATGCTAGGCTGTATAAAGAGAGGCGTAACCAGTAGAAGAAAGAAGGTGTTGGTGCCCCTATACAGGTCATTAGTGAGGCCCTACTTGGAGTATTGTGTTGAGTTTTGGAGACCATATCTGGCAAAGGACATAAGATGACTTGAAGCGGTCTAGAGAAAGGCAACGAAAATGGTAGGAGGTTTGTACCAAAAGACGTACGAGGAGAGCCTGGAAGCCCTGAATATGTATACCCTAGAGGAAAGAAGGGACAGGGAACTTGAAAGGTATTAACATAGAATAAAATCTTTTCCAGAAAAAGGAAAATGGTAAAACCAGGGGACATAATTTGAGGTTGAGAGATGGTAAACTAAAGGGTAATGTTAAGAAATTCTTTATGGAGAGGGTAGTTGATGCCTGGAATGAGCTCCCAAGGGAGGTGGTGGAGATGAAAACGGTGATAGAGTTCATAAAAAGCACAAGATGAACACAGAGGATCTCTTATCAGAAAATAATGGTACACGTATACTGAAGAACTAAGGCCAGTACTGAGCAAACTTGCACGGTCTGTGTCCCGTTTATGGCTATTCAGTTGAGGATGGGCTGCGGATGGCTTAGATGGATTAGATGGTCTGCAGTGAGCTTTGACGAAGACTCCAGTAGACGTAACCTAAGGACAGTACCGGGCAGAACTCTAGGTTTCTGGCCCAGAAATTCCTGAGAAAAAGGGGAGTGTGCGGCGTAGTGGTTAGAGCTACAGCCTCAGCACCCTGAGGTTGTGGGTTCAAACCCCACGCTGCTTCTTGTGACCCTGGACAAGTCACTTAATCCCCCACTGCCCCAGGTGCATTAGGTAGAGTGTGACCCCCACCAGGACAGATAGGGGAAAATACTTGAGTACCTGAAAGTAAACCACTTAGGCTATAAGTGGTATATAAACATTCAAATAAAGAGATAAAATTAATCATTAATTTATAGAGTGTACAGCTGGGAAGACTGGATGGAACATTCAGGTCTTTTATCTGCCATCATTTACTATGTTACTAGGCAACCAATATAGGCAGCAGGAAATAAAACAGAACAGCAGGTTCCTAAGGCACTCACTCTATATAGCTAAGGGCTCCTGAGGGAAACAGAGGCTGAGGGAGGAGTTAATGCAAACTGGGAGAGGTATGGTAAGCGATACAAAGATAGCTGAAGCCCAGAAGTTTAGCCAACCAATAGGCTGCAGGAAATAAACAGCACACAAGGTTGCTAAGGAACTCTCTTTAGCTATTGCTTCTGCCTCTGGCTTTCCCATCCCCTGCAACCCATTGGCAAGAAATTCCAAAAGAACCTTAGCCAGCCAATAAGCTGCAGAGAAAACTAAGGGCTCCTTTTACCAAGGTGCACTATGCTTTTTAGCGCGCGCTACACGCTAACGCGTGCATGTTAGTCTTTGGTCTCATTAGCGGTTAGCGCGTGCATAGATTTAGGGCTCCTTTTATTAAGCCGCGCTAGCAGGGTTAACGCGCGTGACGTTTCATCACGCGCTAACCCCCGCGCTGGCCTAAAAACTACCGCCTGCTCAAGAGGAGGCAGTAGCGGCTAGCGCGGCCGGCGGTTTAGCGCGCGGTATCACACGCGTTAAACCGCTAGTGCGCCTTTGTAAAAGGAGCCCATAGCGCGCTATAATGCTTAACGCACCTTAGTAAAACAGAGGGTAAGGCACTGTCACTTTAGCTATTACTCCCAAAGCCCATTGGTGAGACATTCCTAAAGAAATCAAATGGCAGGGTGCTAATAGACTAGAGGGTTCTCAGAATAGAGGGCCAGACGCACAAAAATCATCCTTAAAATCTTGTGGGTCGCTGTGGGGCCGATTCATTGTCCAATTTGAAAGCAGTGATCGATGTTCAAACAACTTCGCGGGCAAATGAGTTTCATGGAGTTCCGCCGTAATCCCATCCAATCGGTCGTCGGAGAAAGTGACTGACACATGCGCAGAGCCAACAGGAGAATCCTCGAATAGCTGAGCAGCAGGGGAAGCCCTGAAGCAGCCTCCTGCCACTCGGGGCAACAAGAGTAGGGGTTTTTTTGGTTGTTTTTTTTTAATGGGCACAGATGTGCATGTGTTCCATACACACATCTGTGCCCATTAAAAAAAAAAGTCATGCTGAAACCCCACCACCGCCTACGATGACCCTACCCCGAATTTAATAAAAAATAAATATCAAGAGGGAAGCCCACTCCTTCTTTGCTCGGCTACCCAGACCCCACACATACCTGACCCCTCCACATTTAAATTAAAGAGCGGCAAGAGGGATGCCCACTCCCTCCTGCCACTGGGGCCCCCATAAACTCCCAACATCCCACTGCAAACCCCCAAAATCCTGATCAGGACTTTTCAGTTAAGTAGAGGTGTTCTTTATCAATGCATTCATACGGGAGATATATTTATAATCAGAATTAAAGAGGTTTTCTTCTGACCAATGATTGATGTTACCCTATGTATTAGGCAAGGATCATTTTACTTGCCTGTCAAGGGAATCTGAGGTCTTTTTTCCTCCTTTCATTAAGTAATTCTTTGCAGTCAGCATTTCACTGATACAACATTGACTTTTTTGATGTAGTAATGTTTGATATTTTTTTATATTTGATATTGATATTTCTTTTACACTAATATCCTTCACTTTTGCAATTGGTTTTTCAACAAGTTATGTGTGATGGGTTTTTGTTTTTTTCTTTTCTAAGTAATAAGACATTGTCCACATACTAACATATTGAAATACCGGTATCTTGGGCAAGTGTGGATAAAACTGATCTCTGGGCTACACTACAGGACAAGGTTTGAGGAGCAGAGATGTTAGAATGAAAGGAGCAGTTTTGTAGAAAAGATCTGAACTGGCTCCAAACTGATTTGCAAAACCAGTCTGCTAGGTTTTCAGGATATCCACAATGAATAAAGATCAACAAGCCAAGGAGGCAGAGTGCATGCAGATCTATCCTATGAGTATATCCTGAAAACCTGACTGGCTAGGTGTGCATCGAGGACTGGATTGAGAATTCAAGGAACTTTAAAACATTTTTGTGAGGTAAAATAGCACACAAATCTTAGTTTGGAGCAGAAAATATACTACTACTATTATTTCTATAGCGCTACCAGACGCAGGCAACACTGCACAGAGTCACAAAGAATAAGAAATATGGCATATTTTTCCCTTTTTCAGATTTTTTGGTTTTATCTGCTTTCACTTCTGATTATAAAACCTTGTATTTGAAGAATGATTTCCAGACCTCTGGACCATTAAATTGACTGGTGTTATCTTATGCCCTTAGAAATGCTATAATGGGCTCTAATGGATGTGATCCAAGATGGCCGCGGGCTACGTGATCTGAGTGAGACGCACTGGAGAATCTTCTCTTTTGGTTCCTTTGCTCTAGAGCTGTTGGCGGAGTTTCACTCTGGATAAATTGATAATGCCGAAGAGAAGAGGCCGAAGTGCTGCTGGTGCCTCGCGGTGCGCTGGAGCTACTTCCCTCGGCAACATTGAGGAGTTCGTAAGGCGCATGCAGAGTTGCGCGATGGCATAGGGGATTTCCCCGCTGGAGTTGCTTCAGAGAAGCGGGACTGAAGCAGTCACCTTAGGGCTGGATACTATCTTAAGCCCCGACCTAAGAGTGCCACCCCCGCAGCCTTGGGTAACCAACTCCCCGCAAGAAGGGGGAACTCCAGTAGCAGAGTTCTCCTCAGAGGCCAAGGAGGAAATATCTGGGAGCATGGAAATGGGCTCTCCTGTTTTACAAAAAAGCCTGGTGTCTGAGACTGAAACATCTTCAGGAAAGGGACAGAACCAGAAGGACAACGGTGTGGAAGGAGAACCAAAGGGTGAGTGATTAGTTACAATGCAATTTTCAATTTCTTACTGATAAGTTCACAGAAATAACATTGGAATCTGTGTGGGATTTAGTGGCCAACTTGGTCAAATCGAAAAGTCCACATTTTCAAACCATAGAAAAGAAACTCCATGAACACTCACAAGAAATAAGAAATTTAAAGACTGAAGTAACATCCTCAAAATTAGTGGTGAAAAAAATTTGAACAGGAGTCAACATCGTATAAACAAGTTCAGGAGACCCTAATCAAGGATAATTTAAATCTCAGGAGGAAAGTTGAAATACTAGAAAATTATTCTAGCAATAACAACCTGAGACTGATTAACTTTCCCATGGTTTCTACGGTAACACCTCAGGATATGATTAAAAGATATTTCTTGGAAATATTAGAGGTCCCTGAAGAATCTTTGCCGCCATTCTCGCAAGTTTATTATTTACCTAACAAAATTCAAAATCAACAACAAATTATTTCTCACGAACAAATAAATATCTCAACTTTATTGGAAGCATCGGATAAAGAACTGGTGACACCGGCTACCTTGATAATAACAGTGGCTCTTTCACCAGAGAAATCTTGGATTCCGAGACTTTTCTTTAAAAATAAACAAAAAGAGCTCCTGGGTTATAAAATACAAATGTATCCAGACTTATTGAGAGAAACCCAAAGGAGCAGACCAGAGTTTCTTCTATTAAAACCAGGAGTTGTTTTGATGGGGGTTACATTTTACTTAAGACACCCCTGCAAATGCTTTGTATATCATCAAACACTCAAATACGTTTTCTTCGAACCTTTTCAGTTAACAACCTCTTCCTATCTTTGTCAAGGCTAGAGATAGAAAAAGCTTAAAGCTCTTTAGCTTGAAATGCGGCACTCTTCCTCAATCCTTTAGCCATTTCTAATGTATTATTTTACTTTTTATGTTCTCGCTATAATTATTTCTTGATCCCATAATGAGGTCTTGAGTTGAATTAAGTCTGTGGGTTTTTTCTTCTTACTGAAAAGTTTAAAACTTTTATTTCTTATGTTAAGTTTTGTTTTCTTGGCTTAAATCCTTTCTGCACAAGTTTTATACTTGATATGTAATATAAAATCAATAAAAAAATAATTTTAAAAAACCAAAAAAAAAAGTTATAATCTGCCCTACTTTTGAATAAACTAACGGGATCTAACTCAAGTCCTTACATGACAGCAAGAAAACAAATTGTCCAACTAATAGGCCTTCAAAAAAAACTTCACAGTAAGCCAGAGCTTCCCAAAACTCTCAACCGGGGTTATCAGTGGATGGGCTCTCCATATGTTGATCACTATTCTGACATTTAGGGGAGTTATACGATTCCATTTAGCCATGAGAGTCGGAGCATTTATTTTGCCAGCCCATGGTTGAAACTACTGCCACGGCTTTGTAAAAGGAGTCTTAAGTTATCTTTCTCTCAAAAAGAATCAATCTAGCAAGGTGGCAGTATGGGTATGTTTGTCTGAATTTGTCAAAACATCATGGAATTTCCTAACATAGGTGTATCAAAAAAGCAACAAGATTTGGCTATCTACAAAGATTAGCTATGGCCTACACTTCTCCCTCCATATTAGCTGTGATAGGGGATTAACAGAACCGCAAATACAGAAAAACCGCGAATAACTTTTTCATATGTTATTCGCTGTTTTCTATTAAAAACCATCATGAATATAGTGAAACCGCGAATAACATGGTGGGAGACCTGGTCTGTTCCTGAAGGAGAGGCAAAACAAGGTGAAGAAACTGCTGGGAATCAGCGATTTTCTCTGTAAACGCTTGGAATCAGTGATTTCTCTATGCAAGCTGATGTAATTTGGAAGTAGGAGCCAGCAAGCTAAAAACCGTGAATAATCAAAACCGCGAATACGGAGGGAGAAGTGTATTTCTCCTATTTACGATATAGTTTATAAGCATTTATATAATCACCTTTACTAAAAAAAAAAAAAAAAAAAAAAAACACAGGCCAAAGCGGTGTTCAACTAATTAAAAACAAAAAAAGAAATACAATTCCAAACAGAACAGTCACGATCATGCAATTTGTTTATTATAAATGCCTAATAGAAGATGGTATTCCCCCAGACTACAAGTGCTACCCATTCCAACAAGGTTATAACAACATCAGACTTAAAACTTGGATTTTACCCAAAAGCCCGTAGAAAAAAAGTAAGTCAGAGTTGTTCAGAATATCATTCCGCAAGGTGGATGCTAAGAAGAAAAAAAGCACTTTTTTTCTAGCCAAAATTAACCCCCTCTTCTCTGAAACCGCGCTAGCGTATTTTAGCGCCGAGAGCCGCGCTGAATGGCCCGCGCAGCTCCTGACGCTCATACAGTTCCTATGAGTGTCGGGAGCAGCGTGGGCTATTCAGCGCGGCTCCCCGCGCTAGAAACTGTTAGCGCGGTATCGTAGAAGAGGGGGTTAGGGAGCGAATTTCGAGCCTTAGACAACCAATCTATATCATAGGCATGAACAATTGCAGGGGCTGAAGCAGAAAGCTAGCACAGACAGAAGCACGCAGTTAATACAACATCTATAGTCAACTTTCTGGGAGCTCAAGTTTCCAAGTTTATTAATAATTTAATATACCAACCATCAACATGTATCTGACCGGTTTAATAGGGATTTGCACAGAAGCAAAATCTTGTGTTTGACACCAGTGCACATTATATTAAAACAGATGCAGTTACGTATTCCATCCCAGTACAGAGAACTACACTGCAGGATTATTTAAGGCATGTGCAAAATAGGAACCTGAACACCAAATCTGAGAAGGTTGGCTCATTTTTTTAGCGCAGAGGCAGAATAGCTGACAGCCATTACTATCCACCTGACCCTCTACCCCAGAAAAAAAGCTCTCCATGCCCCAATCACCTAACCCTAGAAAGGACCCAGCCCCCAGAGTTGCCCCAGTTCCCTCCCCTTGACACTTCCAAAAAGTAATACCATGTTTCCCCAAAAATAAGATAGTGTCTTATATTAATTTGGGGCCAAAAAAACGCACTAGGTCTTATTTTCAGGGTAGGTCTTATTTTTTTCATGTACAATGATCATCTCTCCCTTCCTCTCCTCCACCCCAATTCTTCCTCTTTCCTTTCTCTCCCACACATGTGCAGCATCTTTCCTCCCCTCTCACCCATCCCCTTGTGCCTTCCCTCTGCAGCATCTTTCCATCCCTCCCTCCCATCCCCTTGTGCAGCAGAACCCTTGCACAGCATCTTTCTATCCATCCTTCCCTCCCTCATATCCCTCAAGCAGCAGAACCCTTGCCCAGCTTCTATTCCTCCCTTCTGTGCATATACAACAGAACCCTTGAGCAGCTCCTCCCTGCCGCACAGCCGAACCCCCGCTGACTATCCCATCCTTCCATTTCTCCCTCCCATCCGAACCCCGACAACCATGAGATCTACATACCTCCCTCAACAGAGCAGCATTGGCAGCACTCTAAACAGGCTGCTTCACAGCCTTCCATGCACTTCGTTGCTGATGACATCATCAGTGATGCAGCAGAGGGAATGCCCCGGTGGGAGAAGGCCATGAAGCAGCCAGTTTAGAGTGCTGCCAACGCTGCTCTGTGGAGGGAGGTATGTAGGTCTCATGGCATTTATACGTGCTCCATAGCATGCCTTGATTAAGCACTTGTGCAAATTAGCCTGTTTTGTAATCTACGTGCATATTTGCAAACTCTTTCCATTTCTATCCAAACTCTGACCCTGTACACACCTACTGGCTAAATATATATCATCAAGTCTCTGGCCCTTTAATCAAAATTCATTCTGGAGCAATTGCAAATCCGACTAAGCATAGGATGACCCAAGTGAAATGACAAACCACCATCACGTCCAGCATTCAAAGTTCTAGCAGGAAGGTCACCAGCCCAAGGAACACAAAATGATTTATCCTTTCATCCTTATGGAGGAGGAGCCTGCACTTTTCCCTAAGCCAAGAGGGAGTCCTCCAACTGCACTGTTGCCAGCAGAAGGGGGGGGGGGAATGTGCTTCAATATTTTTCTTTAAATTATGCATGATCCAGCAGAGCTTACCTGTCCCTCACTGCTGAAAATGTGATAAACAGCACCCCCTACTGGTAGAACTGTACTTGAAGACTGTTGCTCAGTTCAGAGGGAACAGTAGTAGTTGTGGCAGTGATGGGTAAGGAAGGAGATAACATTAACACTGCCCCTGCTAGCGCTGTTCTGTGTATAATTCAGAAACTTCTTTGCCACACTAGTCTCAGAAAAATATTAAATTCTGCTGAAATTCAGCAATTCAGGGCAGACTAGCAGGTGCCCTATGTATACTCCCTTTCTTACCTTCAATAGGTCAAACCATCCTAACAAGCAGCCAAGGGGCATACTTGTACTGTTAGGAATTTTCAATATAATGAGTTTCCATTTGGAGCTGAATATTTGTTTAAAGTGTTTTCTGAGCTGATGCCTACTAGCATTTACAGCTGTGCCTTTGCCAGAAGGTGCACGAGGAAAAAAAAAAAAAAAAAAGAGGAGGAAAGGTTTCTATGTCTGAAATAATTAGCAGCTCCAGCTCATTTCAACTCTACCGAGAGAAGCACATAGTCTTGCAGCCACCAAATATGTTGCAAAATATGGCAGGGTCTCCTGCGAACTTTAACCGCACGCATGTAAACGCACAGACATAAATGGCATGGAGTTGATATCATGCCCAGTGCAAAAGCTGCACTCAAGTAAAAAAAAAAAAAACAACTTATGGGGACCCATTGTGCTCTGTTTTCTGTTTCTTTCCTTTACTGCTCACCAACGCCTGCTCGTCTGACACCTTCATGAAGTCCCAAAACCTCATCCTTAAGCCGTTCTGTGCAAAAGCAATTCTGTTCATATTTGAAGACTTCTCCTCTCTCGTTAATTATTTTTGTTGTTGTATTTCAATTTCTAACAGCTTTCACATCAATACAAAATTACCCTCCAGATATGTAAATATTTGGTGTGTCTAAGGGGATAGAACCAATTTTCCCTTGAACAGGAGGATATGCAACTCCTGATGCAAATGAAAACAATCCCTACCTAGGAAATAGAGTAGAGAACTCAATTCCCCACATAGGCATTTTCATTTTAAATAGGTAAGTTTGCAATTCAATGAACCCTGCCAGAGAATGTTATGCATTTTTTTTATGTCCGTCTGGCTACATTTATTTTAATTGGATGTGGAGTTGAGACCCCCCACCCCACCGCAAAGTAAGCATATGAATTTGCTACAAGAAAATAATACAAAGCCTTTCTCTTCTCACTTTGTCATGTAAATGTTTATATAGTCACTTTTTTTTCTTACAAGCCTGGTTCCTTTCCACCATTAACATCTAAAGGCTTTTTTTTTTAAAAAAAAATCTGAGCCTTTCATTAATTCACTGTAGCCAAGTTGCAAAACAAACACACAGTACAATGGACATGTCCGATCACCTGACAGTGAAAAGTACAAGATGCAAAAATAACTTCAGACACTGATTAGGTCTCGCTCGGCATGCACACCCCGGTATATGCTGCCATTCCGCATATTTTTGTTCCACGAGTTGCGCTGGTAACCTTAGAAACTATTGGGGGGGGGGGGGGGAATGCAACATGAAAATGCAGAATCCTACAAAAAAGGAGACGCTGAACGCATCTGAAAGAGGAGCAGATAACTGCCCAACAGGACTAGCACTGATTGCTTCTCGTTTTGAAGAAGGAAAAAAAAAAGAGAGAGAGAGATGTGCAATTGCATCTAAACTACAGGCAGGCAAAGGTTAACGTGATCACAAAGCAAAATGTACAAATGTTTTTTAACAGCAGCCGGCAAGTGGGATCCGCTATTCTTACTGATCAGCAACGAGAGATCCTTTCCAACGCAACGTGGTGCGCGAGAGGCAAAGTGCAGGGGGGGGGGGGGAGTCATTTCAAATTCAAAGCAATGATTTATTGTACTGATTTATCGTCAATTAACTGGCAAGAAAATCGTTCAGCATCATCACTTATAGAACGGTTCAATTTGCTCTTTTTTTTTTTTAAATGAAAACCCACCCAACTAGCTAGCTGCCTATGGAAGATAAAACAGACAGCTCAGCACAAACGGCACTCCGGCTGCCTCCCCCCCCCCCCCCCCGACCTTGCAGAAACAGCACATGCATCCAAGCGGGGAACCCCTACGACGGTCTCCCAATGCTTTACCTCAGTGAGAGAACGAACTCCAGTCTGCGTTTTAGTTGTCGGCAGCGTCAAAGAAGCAGCCCACGTTTTGGCAGGGAGAAGGCGAGATGCATAAATAAGGTTTGCGAGAACCTACCCAACGTACGCCGCAACTTTTCCGCGGGCAGCCGCCGCCGCCGCGCTCCCTCTCTCTCTCCACGCCGGCCGCCGGCGCGCGGACAGAAACTTTGCAGCCCGGCGCGCGCTCCGCCCGCAAGGTGGTGGAAAGTTCGCACGCGCCTCGGGAGGGTCCGGCGCGAGCGAGCGACGGCCTCCGCGCCTCCTCGGCCGTTGCCGGCGCGCGGCGAAGCGGAGCGCGCGCAGCCACCCGGCTCGAGGGTGGCCAATAGCCATGCGGTAGGAGCTCCCGGCTGCGCGAGCTGGCTCCGGGGCTCTCCTGACAGAAACGGCGACGGCGCCTCCGCCTCCTCTTTCTTTCTGCCTTTTTTTTTTTTTTTTTTTAATTAAGAGGGGGGGGGGGCGCTGGAGAAAGGATCCCTCCTCAGCCGCCGCTTTCTAATCACAGCGCTGCCTACCGGGAGAGACCCCCAAATTCGCTCTGTCAGCGGCCAATCGCCCGGCGCCCCTCCTCCTCACCCCCCCCCCCCCTCACCTCACAGCCTCGCGCCTCCACAACCTCGCTGCCCGGCGTCTCTGCGGGAGCCCTGGCGAAAATCGTTGAGAGAAAACAAAGCCGCGCACCTTTCCCGTTGCCAGCCTGCAATCAAATGATAATAAGCATTAAAAAAAAATAATAATAATAATAATAGAGAGAGATTCGCCTTGTGGGCCTTTCTAGGAGGGTAGGGGGTCGTGTTCTCTCAGGAGTCACCACCCTGAGGCGACTAGGCGAACCCCTGTCCCGCGCAACACCGAGTCCTGCTTTTTTTTTTTTTTTTTTTGCTTCTGAATTTACGTTAACGTGGTCGGGTTTCTCTTCACGTGTGAGCTTGGGAGACCGGAAGGCGCGGGTTACGGCCTCGGCGACTTCTTCCCCCCCTTACCCCCCCCCCCCCCGACCGAGAAGTGGACTGCTTCTGTTCGGAGAGCGGGGGCTGGCGAGGATTCAAGTGCAGGGCTCAGGCTGAGAAGCCGCGCTAAAATGGGATGGGGGGGGGGGCGAGTTAAGGTTCAGCCACTCGTCCCCAGTGGGGACACCGCGATCACCAAAACCCTAAAGCAAAGATGTTTTTTGCCTCCACTGGACTTTCCCTTTTAAAGGTTACAAGCCAGAGAGTTTGACAGCTAATGGCTCCGGTAGCTAGATTCCCACCTGGAATTATGTTGCTCAGGTCCAGGACAGAAAAATAAAAAAAAAAGGAAAGCATAAAGTACCGGCTTCAAAGAAGCACTTTTCAAAAGGTTGCATTCCTACCTCTCATTTGTACTATCTCCCGTTTCTTCCTCTGCCTGGATCTACTGTACAGTTGGATCCCTAAAGACTAACGATAGTTCATCTCTCTATTTATTTTATGTGCTCAGTTTTTATTTGGATTTTACATTAATAAAAGTTGTTGTTTCCAAGGTTGATGTGCACAGTCCAGCTCCCCACTTGGTTTCGTTTTCTGCATTGTTCAAGGTGGTTTTGGTTTACCTGGTTTCTGTGGTTTACAGTCTATTGGATGGCCGTCTTCCCTCTCGTTATCACTACCTCTTCTTATCATACTCCTCCAGTCTGATACGTGTTTCACACCTTCTCTTCTTTCCTTTCCTTTCCTTTTGCCATGTTACCCTCTAGTCATGCTTCCTTGCCCCTCCATCCCCAGCTTTCCTTATGCCCCTCTCTGTCATTCCATCTGATCTGTCTGCAAGAGCTGGTGGGAGGAGGTCTTGCTGTGACCTCTTCTCATGACCTTGACAGGATCGCCCTGCCCATTATTTCCAACTGACCTTTTCCACACCCAGCCACAAGCAATCACCTCTTGCCCTAGCACAGAACCAGAGGTTCTAGGAGCAGGAACTGAAGCATGCAAGGTTACTTCCTTTTTCTCTACATTAGAGAAATTCCCAGGGCTACCTTTGGCATCTGGGTTCTGATATTTCTATGCACTAACATGTAATCTTCTCTCTAGGAACTAGCTCCATAAAAGTATGCAAGCAAATTTACACTTAGTACATACATGATAAAGTCAGTTGCGCTTGTAAATTAATAATGAGCAAATTGGTGTTAACAACAATAGACTAAATGGTTTTAATTGATGCTAATTGGCACCAAATTAACAGTAATGCGCACAATTCTAGAAACTGCATGTGCAAAATCTATTCAAAACTTAAAGTGGCCTTTAACGCGATCACTAAACTATTTCCAGCTGGTTTAGCCTGCGTGCATTTTAGCGGCGGATTATCAAAATGGCTTATCGTGGTCTTTTGCAAGCTTTCTAGCAGTCTCCAACACTGCCATACAAATGGGCCCTTCATTATTTAAACGAGCCCGCTGGTGGATTCTTCAGCATCATTGAGTCGTTCTCCAAGCATGGTGTTGGCTTTTGGCAAGAAAAAATTTGCGACTGGTCCAGAGGTGCCGGTACAGTGAAAAGTGCATCTCGTGGCGTGTGTTTTGACTGAGGCTAATGAAACAAAATAAAAATTACATGATTCACATAAATTAGTCTTTTTTTTTTTAGAGGGCGTGGTAAAAGCACACATCTTGAGCACATGTATTACACTTCTCCCTCCATATTCGCTGTGATAGGGGATTAACAGACCTGTGAATACAGAAAAAACGTGAATAACTTTTTAATATGTTATTCGCTGTTATCTATTAAAAATAGAAAATATGGTGAAATCGCGAATAACACGGTGGGAGACCTGGCCTGTTCCTGAAGGAGAGGCAAAACACAGTGAAGAAAGTGCCAGGAATCAACGATTTTTAGCTGTAAACGCTTGGAATCGGCGATTTCTCTATGCAAGCTGATGTAATTGGTGGGGGGAGGAGCCAGCAAGCTAAAAAAACGTGAATAATCAAAACCGCGAATGCTGAAACCGCAAATACGGAGGGAGACATGTATAACTATCTTATGAATTATAGTAGTTTTGTGGGAGAAAAGGCATGTCTTGTGCGTGCTTGTTAAAAGCTAACGTTGCATGTCCCCTCCCACCGCTAAGCAACACACCTCCTACCGCTAAGCAACACACCTCTCACCCCCTTGGCAGCAGGAGAGATGTCAACTTTCTTCCGCTGCTAAGCAACCCCCCCCCCCCCCCATGCCTCTGAAGACCCTCACCCTCTCTCCCTTACCTTACTTAGATGGCTGGCCGGAGGGATGCCAACTCCTTCCGGCCAGCAAGTCCACCTTTTCAAAATGGGATGCACCGGGGAGGGGGCCTGAGGATCTGATTGGCCCAGGTTTAAGGCTTCTCTGATTAGCCCATCTGGTATCTTAAGAACCTCCTTCAAATATCATCTTACCAAGTCCACTGCTGATATCAAAGGAGACTTAAGGAAATTTAAAAATCTCAAATTATTCCTTCTTAACTGATTTTCCAAATATTCCATCTTTTGTTGGGTTAAGGTCTTATCTTTCACCAAAGCTACTCCCAGATTCTGTACCTCTTCCACTTTCTACTCTAAAGATATTACTTTCTCAAATTGTCGAACTAAGCTTTGGGACTGAGAAACAATTTGTTCGGAAACATTTTTCATGTCACCCTCAATTTTGTCCACGCTTTTCAAAAAAAAGGAATTTAAGTACCTCTAAGGTTATAATGGCTGGCTTCTTATCTTTCACACCTGCAGAACTTTTGGAAGGGTCTTTCCCCCCACATGCCCACTCACAGCTTCAGCTGGATCCAAAGTCTGTGGAGTGGATACCCTCACCGACACACCACTGTGGGGAGGAAAACTGAACGAGAGAGGTTCCCGGACAGCAATAGAGATGCTTGAGTTCCCTCCAAGCTTCCACATTGATATTCTCTATGCAATAGGCTGCAAGGGAGGACGCTCTATTCTCGGGACTCAATGAGATCCTGTTGCCAGTAGCGCAACTCACATGTATATTTTGCACATATTGCGCTTGCTCAGAAGAGACAACCAACGTGGGGTCCAGTCGTCATTCTGTAATCTTCCAAGGTAATTTGTTTCATCGGCGGGACTTGGCTAACCGCCGGGAATCGGATTTTCGCCGTTCCCTTTCTCTTGCCCATTTTCCCGGAAAGAGAATCGACACGCTCACCATCACGGAGCTCCAAAAAAAAAGCCGACCTCTCCAGCCTTTCAGCAAAACGCCATTATGGATCCAGTTTTGGAAGTTTCAATAACAGTTCTGTCTTTTCTCATTGACGAGAAGTGTCGGCTCATGGGCAGGTGTCCCAACAAAAGTGAAAGTGCCGGCATGCTCTGCACCTGTTGTTCTCTGCAAAAATTTCAGCCTCACAAACATTTTATGTGCAAGAAATTTAATAGGCTAATGTTTATGTGCTAAACAACAGGTGCATATGTGTGTTGATATTGTCATTTTGTTGGGGCATGTGCACGGAATCTTTGTGTACATGTGTGTGGCAGGCCCCTGTTAGCAAGCAAGTTCTGGACACTTGAAATCAGTGGCCTACCAAGGGCAGGGGGCAGACTGTTCCGGGTGTAGGGAGCCCTGGGGTGCCGGATCAGTTGCCTATGTGCAGCTGTGGCTCCATCAGTCCCCCTCTGATGTCAACTTCCTGTTCTGGGGCCAGGGACCAGTGGAACTGACGGCTGTGCACAGGGGGTGCTCTAGCCAGATGGGGGGGGGATGTTCCATCCCGGGTTTCCATCCCGCCAGGTATGCCATTACTTGAAATTAACATCTCATTAGCTTACTGTAACATACAGTTTTAATTTCACAGTAGAAGCTGCATGGGTCTACAGCATGGCTTTTCTGCATCGACTCCTCTATGCATATAAACAGCATCCTTGTGACCCTGGGCAACTCACTTAACCCTCCATTGTACTCCAGAAAGGTGGTACATCAAGTCCATGACCCTTCACCCCTTTACTCAAGTCTCTAGGATCTTTTGCAGAGCTGCCAAGCTATTCAGTTCCAGGAGGGAAACATTTTGATCGGTACTGGGTTTGTTTGTTTGTTTTTTTCACTTACATCGTAAAGCAATGTGTCATTTGTAGTTCCTTATTCTAATCATTGAAATCAGCACTGCGGGTGCAATCATGATAAGGATGTTAGACATGTAGAACTGGCTCAAAATTTCCCTCCAGGATCTGTGTATCCTGGCACCTCTGTATTTGGAAGATTACAAGGCTCTCATGCATCCCCTCCTGCGTCACTTGCTGTATGGCAAGAAACTAGCAGATTCAGGCAGCAAGCAAACAGAACAGGGAACCAGACTTCCTGATTCCTGGTGTTCAAGTAGGGAAATGGGCAGGATCTCTCCAATAGCTGGAATCTGCATGAACCTTTCCACAGGAGAGAAACGGAATATCTAGAGTCAGGAAGGGGGTGAATGTTGTTGAGGGGAGCAGATTAGAGTGGATGTATTGAAGACAAAACATGGAACAGATGTCTCACATGGAGGTGAGCTGGGGCTGTGACTGAGGAGGAGGAGCGTTAGAGGTAGTTAAATGGGAAAATTTTGAGGAAGTAGGAGGGCAGAGAGGATGAAGTGGGAGTAGAGCCAGAGAGAATGAAGAAGTATAAGGAAAGAGAGGAGAGGTATGGAAATTAATGGAGAGCTGAATTGGAGGGTGAGCGAGGAGAGGGAGAAAGAAAGCATGAAAGTGAATGGAGGGGGAAGGTGTGGAGCTGAAGGGGGAGCTAGAGAGAGGGAAATCAGAGGGCTAGATGCACTAAAGGGTTCAATCATGTACTATCGATGGTTGCTAAAACAGTTTGACTGGTTTAATGACCGGCCAAATTTGCCAACCCGACGCTGAGAACGGCTTACCATGTGGTTTTCCATATGTTCAAACATTCTCCAACTCTGGCATGCAAACGACCTCATTACTATTAAAATTAGGTAATTAATATTAAAATGAGCCATCTGATCAATGGCCTAAAATTGCATGCTATAGTTGGATCGCTAATACCAACCCCATAACCCAACAGTTAACTCTGTTACCGGCAGGTCTGCCTGTTTTTTTCTTTTTTTTTCTATGGGTACAGATGTGTGTATGTAACAAAATATCTGTCCGATAAAAAAAGTCGAGCTGCCCCCCCCCCCCCCCCACATCCTGTCGACCTCCGGAATAAAAATAGAGGCAGGAGGGATGCTCACTCCCTCCTGCCTCCGTGAACTCCTCTTCCCCCCCCCCACGCCCTGTTGCTGAGCCAAACCAATCCCCCCACCAGGATCTCCCTCCTGCCTCCAGGAACATCCCCACTGTACTGACCGCCCCCTCCCCTCACAGGCCTCTCTTCCATTCCTTACTACTCCTACTTTAGAAAAAATCAGCAGAAGGGATGCCCAGTCCCTCCTGCCACTGGATCCCCCATGGCCCCAGAACCACCCCATACTTGTACTGGAAGAATACAGCAGGAGGGATGCCCAGTCCCTCCTGCTTGCAGGCCCCCAACTCCAAAATAGTGGGCCTTTCCCTTCCAGGTGCATCCTGGGATGCACAGGGAGGGGTCTAAGGCCCTGATTGGCTCAGACACTTAAGGCCCCTTCCAAAAGTGGAGAGGCCTTGTGTGTGTGAGCCAATCAGGGCCTTAGGCGCCTCCCTGTGTATTCCAGGTTACACCGGGACACGAGGCCTAAGGCCCAAATTAGCTCAGATGCTTAAGGTCCCTCCCGGGGCATCTGAGCAAATCAAGGCCTTTGGCCCCCTGCCTCGGTGAATCCTGGGATATACAGGGAGTAGTCTAAGGCCCTGATTGGCTCAAACGCCCAACACCTCAACACTTTTGGGAAGGGCCTTATATGTCTGAGCCAATCAGTACCTTAGGCCTCTCCAGGGCATCCCTCCTGCTGTCTTCTTTCTGTACAGGTACAGGGGTGGTTCGGGGGTATGGGGGTGGTTTGTGGAGAGCATCCGGTGGCAAGAGAGAGTGGGCATCCCCCTGCCGATTTTTAAGTCCACAAGGGGGCCTGGAGGGGAGGGGTTGCGGAAGCAGAAGTGACATCCCTCCTGCTTCTCTTTATTTTTCTTTTGGGGATCGTTTGGGGGGGGGTCATCAGGGGGTCGGTGTTTCGACTTTTTTTTTTAATGTGGAAAATATTGTGCATGTGTAACATAAGGTGCATCTGTGCCATTCGTTTGCATGGGCAGCCATGTGAACATCAATCGCTGTTTAGAAATCAGCCCAAAAAATTGGCCCACAGCGACTTGCACGGTTCTTAATGACGTTTTTTGTAGTACATCTAGCCCAGAAACCATAGAAGTTGAAGGGAAGCCGAAGAGAGGAAGAGGGAAGATCGGGAGGCGGTGTGGGACACATGGCCTGAGCTGTCTCCCTAGCCTGTCAGCCTTCCTTTCTGCCTCTCCTGTTTGTCGTCCCTGATGAGTACAGTGGTGGGGTCTTAGCCACAGAGTGACAGCAGCAACTCCAGAGCAGTTGTGGGACTGAACAGCAGGGCTTCAGCATGGAAAAAAAATAAAAGCACTGTGCTGTTCCTTCTCTCCTGGAGCCTGCACTTCCAGTTTAGAATGTCAAGCACTTGTTAAAGAGGGCGGAATATTTAATGAACCATTTCTAGTGGTGAGAAATAACTACAGCAAAGATAGCAGCAGTGCTATGACAGCTTTACCTACAGGAGAACCTCCCTGTGGTTGATCTTTACAGTAGAACTGATGCCAGTTTCCAAACCGTTCCTGTTCACTCTTAAAAATGCAAAAAGGGAAACAAACCACCATTTAAAAATAGCAGGAAATATAAATTCATGCAGCCCGTAATATGTAGCCCCTCAGTCAGTGTTTCAGGATATCCACATAGAATATGTATATTATATGTATATAATATTGAATATGCCTAGAAACTAACTGATAATGCGGAATAGAAATATTATTATAAATAAATGTATAAGACAGATTGGGTCTCCAAGGTACAGTATACAAAGGTATCTCCTGCATATTCATTATGTACTATATATCTCTGCTTTGATAGGTTTTGGACTTGCAGGCAGAATGTGAGAAAATTTAATACATAAATATATACTTTTTTTTTTTTTTTTAAATAAATTGCTGTATCTTCCAAGAAGATCAATTTAGAAGATCCAGATGAAAATAGTAAGGGCCTGATTCTCGAAAAAGTGTTTCCCGATGGCAGGTGACGGTAGGCGTCTTACCACTGTCTGGCAGCCAATCGGAACACATTTTTTTTTTTTTAAACCCTCTCCGAGGCGGGATGCCTACAATGTAGGCCTCCGGAGCACATCTACGGAAATGCGTAGTGACGCTTATGCACACCCAAGGTGGGACATGGGCGTGGCTTCACCCGGAAGTGGCCTTGGATGAGCTTAAGCATCGCTAAGGCCCTCTTTTACTAAGGTGCACTAAGCGTTTTAGCGCGTGTGTAGCATGCGCTAAATCGATACGTGCACTAATCACTAACACGTACATAGGATAACATGCACACTTTAGCGTTTAGTGTGCGCTAATATTTAACATGCGCTAAAAAGCATAGCGCAGCTTAGTAAAATAGGGGTAAGTGTCTACGTAGACGCAAGACAGATGCCTTAAATGTACTGCAAAATGCTGGCCTACATTTCGGGCATCTGACCGGGACTGTAGACATGATTCTCTTTTGGATGCCAATTCATGACTGACATGCAATTGGTGGCTACCTAAGAAGCGGCCGCCAATCTCATATCAATCATACGTTGGCGTCCAAAAGAGAATCAGGCCCTAATTCTCTATAGATTGTCTAAAATTAGGCATCAGGATGATGCGTGCTAAGGGCCCAGTTCTATATATGCCACCTAAAAAATCAGCATCAACTAGTGTGGTGCTAAATATGATTCTATAAAAGTTAGGCACCCATTATAGAATCACACTTAGCACTGCCTAAGTGTGCTTAGGCAGCGTTAAGCATTCTAACATTTAAGTGCAGCCTATTTATGCCAGGATTTTCTTGGCCTAAATGCTTAATCCTAAATTAGGGGCCCAATGGCTCCTAATTAAAAAAAACTCACCCATAATCCACCCCCCTAACCACACCCACTTTAACTATGAACCAGATTCTGTCATGGGCACCTAAAAAAGATAGGTGTCTATTGCATGTCAATCACACATAGGTGCCCATTACAGAAATGTGCTTAGCAGTGGCTAACTTAAAACGTAGGCGCCTATAATATAGTCCAGGGTTTTAAAGGCCTACATTATAGGCGCCTACGTCCTTTAGAGGATCATGCCTAGCGGCACCTAAGTCTTTCTTTTTTTATTTATTTAAATTTATGCATATGTTACAAACATATATCAATTACAGGCATAGATTTTGATTTCTTGCCTCAGCCAACAACCTTTATTTTATCTTCATTTCTAATTCTTTGTTATCATCTCGCTGATTTCTACATTTTGGTTCTATTATAGAGGACTTGAGTTAAAGTTAAGCTGTATTGAGTTATTTCGGACTATTGAGTTAGTAGGATATAATTTATATTGTACTTTATTTTGTTGCTTAACTTTATCTTTCTGTACAAGTGTTAACTTAATTGTAATTGAAAATTGATAAATAAATTAAAAAAAAAAACAATTACAGGCAATTACACACTGTTCAAAAATAAACTACATTAAACTTAAAGTATTATCAAGTCCACATTATTATTGGGGCTAGATATCGACCGGAGGAATCACATCAATAAAAAGAAAGTAAGAAAATAACATTCTCTGAAATCAGGCACAGTCTAATCATTTTGGCACCTAAGTCTTTCTCTACACCTCAACACGTCTAGTTTAGATCATTTGTAAAATTGCGCTTAAGAAGATAGGTAGGTGCCTATCTCCTAATTACATTTTATTTTCAATTATGAGCTTGTTAAAGCTCATTATTGAAACCAATTCACAAATTAACCCTCCCCCCCTTTTTACTAAACCGCGATAGCGGTTATTAGCACGGGAGTTGCGCTGAATGCTCCACACCGCTCATAGAGTTCCTGTGAGCGTCGGGAGCAGCACAGAGCATTCAGCGGAGCTCCCTGCGCTAATCACCGCTATCATGGTTTAGTAAAAGGGGGGGGGGTGTAAGTTAGGTGCCTAACTATAGGCTCCTACTTATTTAGATAGCTAACTTTAGGTGCCTCATAGAATTTCCCTCTATGTATTTTGCACTAGGCACCTAACTTTCAATTAACTCCAATCAGTGCCAATTAGGTGCTGAGAGCTGATTTTCAGTTTCAATTTAAGCTATTAAAGTAGACATTAGCTAGGCATACCAATGTAGGCACCTAACTTTAGCTACTCTATAAAATTTGAAGGTAAGTGTGAATTCTATAACAGCAGTCATGCTGGAACTGTTGTTATAGAATGCTAGCGTAAGTGTGCCTTTAAGCACTTAACTTTAGGCGTAAGCACTTAACACTGGCTCATTGGCTGGTGTAAATGCTTGTGCCCTCACCTGGAATACTGCATCCAGGATCACCGTACATGAAGAAGGACACGGTACTACTCGAAAGGGTCCAGAGAAGAGCGACTAATATGGTTAAGGGGTTGGAGGAGGTGCCGTACAGTGAAAGATTAGAGAAACTGGGCCTCTTCTCCCTCGAACAGAGGAGATTGAGAGGGGACATGATCGAAACATTCAAGGTACTGAAAGGAATAGACTTAGTAGATAAGGACAGGTTGTTCACCCTCTCCAAGGTAGAGAGAACGAGAGGGCACTCTCTAAAATTGAAAGGGGATAGATTCCGTACAAACGTAAGGAAGTTCTTCTTCACCCAGAGAGTGGTAGAAAACTGAAACGCTCTTCCGGAGTCTATCATAGGGGAAAACACCCTCCAGGGATTCAAGACAAGTTAGAGAAGTTCCTGCTGAACAAGGACGTACGCTAATAGGGCTAGTCTCAGTTAGGGCGCTGGTCTTTGACCAGAGGGCTGCCGTGTGATGAACCACTGGTCTGACTCAGCAGCAGCAGTTCTTAAATGCTAGTATTCTATAGCCCAACTCTCCAATACTTTACCCAACCTCCAAAATATCCAGCGTTCCCCTCCGTAGAATTACAAATTGTTAAACATACTCTCATATATTTCAAATGTAACAAAATATGGCCTCAGGTACACACCTCCACCCTTAGTAGTGTTCAATATCGGTGGGAATGCCAGTGTTTTCATTCCTCATTGGCTCACATTCTTTTGTTGCACTTATTTAAGTAAACTTTTTTTTAAAACTTTTTTATCCACCGTGCTCTTTTTAGAAGTTTCCTTGAGATTATTCTATTTAAAAATGCTCAAATAAGTTGTATACTTAGTTGTATACTTAGCTAAGTATACAACTTATTTGAACATTTTTAAATAGAAACTTCTAAAAAGAGCACGTTGGATTAAAAAGTTTAAAAAAAGTTTACTTAAATAAGTGCAAAAAAAGAATGTGAGCCAATGAGGAACAAAAACACCGGTATTCCCACCAATATTGAACAATAAGGGTGGAGGAGGTGTACCTGAGGCCACTTTATGTTACATTTGAAATATATGAGAGTATGTTTAACAATTTGTAATTCTACGGAGGGGAATGCTGGATATTTTGGAGGTTGGGTAAAGTATTGGAGAGTTGTGTTATATGATTCCCAACCATAAATGAAACAGATTTAATTAGACATGAAGTCTGCCAATCAAGTGGAGAAAGCTTCATCCAAAGCTAGACAAATCATAGGTTGTATCCGTAGGAGCTTCGTCAGCCGTAAGCCCGAGTTCATACTGCCTTTGTACTGATCCATGGTGAGACTCCATCTGGAAACTGTACAATTCTGGAGGCCACATTACCACAAAGATGTGCGGAGAGTTGAGTCGGTTCAGAGACTGGCCAGCCAGATGGTCTCAGGACTCAAGAATCTCCTGTATGAGGAACGGCTGGATAAGTTGCAGCTATACTCACTCGAGGAACACAGAGAGAGGGGAGACATGATCAAGACGTTCAAATATGTCATGGGCCGTATCGAGGTGGAGGAAGATATCTTTTTTCTTAAAGATCCCATGGCAACAAGAGGGCATCCGTTGAAACTCAGGAAATTTTATGGTGACACCAGAAAATATTTCTTCACTGAAAGAGTGGTTGATTGCTGGAATAGTCTTCCACTAGAGGTAATTGAGGCCAGCAGCGTGCCAGATTTTAAGAAAAAATGGGATTGGCACGTGGGATCTCTTCACAGAGGGAGTTAGGGGGTGGGACATTGGTATGGGCAGACTGGATGGGCCGTGGCCCTTTTCTGCCGTCAGTTTCTATGTTTCTATGTGCCATCTTTAGTGTGAGTGCACAGTATTCTATAGCCTGCACGTTTAACTGCCTGACACACTCTTGACCCAACCCATGCTCCTGCCAGAATTGTGCATCCTAGAATTTGAGCACGACTTATAGACTACTGACTAAAGATAGTTAGGCATGCAATTGCAAATTACAGCCAATTAGAGCCTGTCATCACCAATTATACCCAATAATTTAGTGTGTCTCAAACTTTTCTTTTTTTTTAGCTCCAGCACACTAAACGGAGCACATGTTTTTTTTGCGGGTATTATAGTTGAAATGATAAAATTGTAAAACCAACAAAAAATTAAATTTGAGAGTTATTTATTTAAAGTTCTTTAAGCTGTGTATGGGTAATTGTAACAATGGTGAAGCTAATTAATGTGATGGATCATGGATGTGCTTGTTTTTGAGTGAAAATTGACTCAAAATGTGGCTCGATAGTCGACAAGCAAACACGCATTTCGTCATCCATCTGCAGTCGTTCTCTTTTATTCGATTTAATTTCTGTCGGAGCTGAAAATCCAAAGTGACAAAGCTTGGATAAGAAGATCCAAACGGTAAGAAAACCTTGATTGCTTTGTTGCTCAAGTTAGGATAACTACTGCATAAAAAATAAACTAAAATTACCGTACTTGCCGTTAGTTTTCAAGGACCAGTCGCATCGAAGAATGATGCTTGTCTGGGCGGTAGTATTCTTACGCATGCAGAGGCTCATAACATTGACGGACTCTTGCATACACAACGTATATGTCATCTATTCTAGTATATACTTATGAAGGGAATTTCTAAAAACAAAGTAAAATTCTGGAATCTCTTATGGCACACCATTTGAGAGACATTCCAGTAATTGGTTACACATGCAACTAACCTTGTTCTATAACTTAAGGTGCAACTTTGAGCGCTAAGCATACGATTGGGGTTTGCAACTTTATAGAATTTTGGAGGAAAATCCATAAAATCAAAATAACAGCATAAAAAGTAAAACAAAACCCAATAAAAAAAATACACATTGCAAATCTAAATATAGTGTGAAAATGTGAATGCATATGTTCATAGAATTATGTTCATAGAATTATAAGTAGTACTGTATTGTATTGTAATCAGTTGCAGTTAACATAAAACTTGTTAAGTGAAAAGCTTTTACTGAAATAGCTATGATACCTTTGAAACCACTACTCTGGACTTGAAAGCTGTTGAGTCTAGCCTCAGTTAAGATGTTTCCTCAGCTCTACAGATCAGCCAAGGGGAGGCCCTCCTGTTGGTAAAGTTGTCATAGCAACAGTGTTATCTTTGCTCTGTTGTAGTTATTTCTCACCACAAGAAATGGTGCATGCAAATCACTGATTGTAATATAGTCCGACATATTATTGCAGTTACTTCCTGTGTAACCTTTACTCCTACTGGGTACCCCATGCATGTGACCTTCTCTCCTCCTTTAGTTCAGGCCATAGATCTTTCATCACTGCCTTCTCAGTGCCTGAGGTTTCTTTCAATGTGTGTTATCATAGAGGGATTTTAATTACATTTTCATTTACATTTGGATCATGCAGGGGATGAAGGGATAATTTCAGATTTTCTGGAAAGGATGCTGGCTTTAGGATGGTCGCAGACAGTTATGGCAGCTACACATTATTGCAGGATGCACAGTAGGTATTTGTTCTGTTAATAACCAGCTGAAGAATTCCTGGGTGTTTAAAGATCCTGAACCATGGTCAGATCATTGTTTACTAACTTGTTGGTTATCTTTTAAGTCAAAAAGAGTAGATATGGGACGCTCAGCTAGTTTAAAGTGATCCGAAAGACATTTCAGAACAAAGTGAATGGGGTTGTGGGTAAGCCACATGAATTATTCCAGTTAGTCAAGTTGAGTAGCAATGATGCTTCCCAGAACCCAGTTCTCTGATGATGAGCTCAACCTTTTTTTTTTTAAATATTAGAGGTTGCGCTAATTGTACAAACTATTCAGAGAGTAACCATAGAATGGAATGTAGACCTGGGAGTGACTGGGACGTGGAATTCATTGAAAATGGCAGATGAGATCAACTGTAGCAACGGGGGATATTTGTCCTCCAGACATATTGAAAAGCCTTGGTAGTAAAATCATACTGGGGGATCACATCGCTGATGAATTTAATATTAGGAGAGGGAGAGAAACCTTGTGTTAAAAATTGCAACTATTAGACTGCTGTTTAAAGATAAGAAGTTAGGAGTAGGGGAGATAAGTGATTTTCATCCAGTTGCGTCACTGCCGGTGCTTGCAAAAGTTCTTGAGAAACTGGTTTATTTACAACTTGACCGGTATCTTCGGGAACATAGGGATAGAATCACAAAGCAAACCCGATCGGTTTGCGACTCCTTTGCGACTAGATTTCCTCCGGCCCGATTCACTAACCTCTCCTGCGATCCGCTTCGAAACGCACGCAAAAGTAGACAGGGAAGCGATTCATCAATGAAATTTTTAAAACCGACTGGGCTGGCCGATCAACCCAAGAAGCGACTGCTGGGGACCGGTCGAAAACGTCTTTCCGACTCTCCAGCTCCATTGAAGCCCTGCTCTCTGCATGCCCTGCTCTTTGCTGCCCCGAATCTCTCCTGCCTGCCACCCCGGTGCTCTTCCCCGGATCTCTCCTGCCTGCTCTGCCTCGAATCGCTGCCCTGCTCGTCCCTAATCTCTCCTGCCTGATATATGCCCCGAATCGCTGCCCTGCTCTGCCCCGATGTCTCCTGCTTGCTCGTCCCCAGTTTTCTCCTGCCTGCTGCCCCAGATCTCTCCTGCCGTTCCCCGCACTGCGAGCCTGTGGTTTTAACCCGCGAGTTTAAAGCAGGTTAAAACCACGGGCTCGCTGGGCTACAAAAATGAAAAAAAAAAATTAAAAGAAAAAAAAAATTGCATCTTGGAGGGGTCTTGACGCATGCGCAGACCATCTACAGATGGCTGGCTGGGATCGGCCACGGATCGCCCAGGAAAAACGGGCTGGTGAATCTGGCCCATAAAGTTCTTGATGACCATCAGTATGCTTTCCACAAGCACTGAGACCTTGTTGGTTTCGATGCTGGATGAATTGTGGAATAGTTTGGATGGTGGGAGGAGATTACACAGCTGTCTTTCCTGACGTCTCGGCTGCCTTGGATACGCTACATCATAGAATTTTAAGCAGATTGAAAAACTGTGGCATCGGAGGGGTGGTCATGAAATCGTTTTCATCATTTCTGTGCCGTCGGCAGCAGGAAGTGATAGTGCATGGGAAGCTATCTTGTCGCAGAGAGGTGCAGACGGATGTTCCTCAGGGATCTGCTCTCTCAGCCTTTTTGTTTAACCTTTATCTTCTGCCACTTTATAGGGTGTTGCATGGCTTTGTGATCTCCTATAGACTCTGTGCCGATGACATGCAGTTTTTCTTCCTCATCGAAGGGGACTTTGAAGGAGCAGTGGAGCGGTTACAGATGTGAGATGACCATTTAACAACTAATATTACATTGTATAATATGAGAATACTTAGAACACAGGATTATTTGTGCATTTCGGTTTGATTTCATGTGTTCAATTCCAACTATTTATCCCTGTATTATATATACATTGCATTAATATTGAAATACCATTTAAACTAGTAAAGCGATTGGTGCTCTATGCTCTAACTTGGCTTCCCAATGCACAAAAAAAGGTGATCACTTTTAGCAATCCGAAAAAAGCTTTACCTGTCCTAACGATAGTTCAGCCCTGAAATTAATATATTTATAACATCCCAAACTTTAATTTTTTTAATGAGCACAGATGCTGTGCATGTGTTACACATGCACAATATCTGCCCTATTTTTTTTTTAAAACCCGCAAGCCAAGCTGTCGCCCCTGATGACGAACTGCTGCACCCCCTGAGGACAGCTGTGGGTCCCCGAACATCCTGACAATGTCCGCCCCTGCGACAGCTACATACCCAGAGAGACAGGAGGGATGCCGCATTGAAAACTTTAATTCATTCATTGGTTATTTCATGTTTAGATTACTGTAATGCCCTCTATAAGGGTATCACAAAAAAGGAGATCAGACGATTACAGATCATCCAAAATACCGCTATTAAGATCATTAGCGGGGCAAAGAAATATGATCACGTCACCCCTCTTTTAGTCGACGCTCATTGGTTGCCAATTGAATACAGAATTAATTATAAAATTTTACTTTTAACATTTACAACTAAAATGAATAACCAACCTGATTTTATTAACAGTCTTTTAATCCCGTATGTAACAACAAAATCCCTTCGTTCCACTTCTCAAAATCTTTTAGTTATACCATCATTAAAATCAATAAATACTTTACGCACCAACAACTTTGCTGTCACTGCCCCTTCACTTTGGAATTTACTGCCTATATATCTCCATAACGAATTAGATATAAAACAATTTAAAATAGAACTAAAAACATTTCTATTCCGAGATGCTTTTTGTTAAATGGCCTCTTTCTTTTTTTTTTTTCCTTTTTGACAATCTTTTACCCAACCTACTGTTTTAGCCTTTATGACTTATCTATCCTATATTTATTGTAGTTCTTCCCCATCTGTCCTTTTGTTGCCGTATGTTTGTGTAAGTCATTTGTCTTCCCTGTTTTAATATGTTTAATCTGTTTTGTGTAATTTTATTATGTTAACCGCTTAGAAAGTGGATTAAGCGGTCAAACAAATTTTTAAAAAACTTGAAACTTGATGCCCACTCCCTCTTTCCTCAGTAACCTGGTTGTGCATCAGGCCACCAGGATCCCTCTCCAAACACTCCCCCCGGCATTCCCCCACGCTCCCCCTAACAGCCCCCACCCTACATGAAGATCCACCTTCCAACCACCCCACAAAAGACCCCAAAAACAGGCCTGGTGGGATGTGGGGGGTCAACTCAAACCCCCCTTCCCCCAGCTCAAGCAGGAATGCCCACTCCTTCTTGCCAGCATTCCCGCCTCTTCAAAATGGCAGGCCTTCCCCTTCCCAGGGCATCTTAGGGTGCACCAGGAAGGGGCCTAATTCCCTGATTGGCCTGGATACCTTAAGCCCCTCCTCTGGGAGAGATCTTAGGTACCCAGGCCAATCGGAGTCTTAGGCCTCTCCCCAAGGTGGCTTAAGACTCATATACCTAAGGCCTTGCCCATAGGGTGGCTTAAGGTATCCAGGCCAATTAGGGCTTTATGCCCCTCCACTCTATCCCAGGATGCACCAGGAAGGGGAAGGCCCACCATTTCAGAAAGGCAGGCTTCTATAATGAAGTACGGGGAAGGGGCTGGATAGTCTGTGCTGACCCCCCAGCCACTTTTGGGGTTTTGTTGGGGTGGTGGGAGGGGGATCTTTGTGTAGGGTTTAAGGGGTGTCGGGGGAGTGCCGAGGAGAGTAGGGGGGAGTGGACCAGGTGGCCCAGATACACAACAGGGTTGCTGAGGCAGGAGGGAGAGGGCATCCCTCCTGCCTTTCTGGATGTGTCGCTGGATTCAGGATGGAAAAAAAAAAAGGGCTTTCAACATTATGATTAAGTTCAATTTGCTGATTTTGAGTTTACCTCACTCGCATTTGTTTATATCTGTTCTTTTTACTGTTATGCTGTTAATAAAATTGTAGGTTTTATGCTGAATTGTACTTGCTGTACACTGCCTTGGGTGAATCTCTTTATAAAGACAGTTAACAAATCCAAATACTGTAAATAAATAAGCATGGCAGAATGTTAGATCAGGAGTTCCACTGGGATTTGCACACTCATGTTTTATTTACTCGTAATATTTATGTTTTGTCAATTTGTAAAGTTCTCTCTGGACTTGGAGTTCACTAATGATCTACATTTCTTTTTCCCTATTAAGGGGAATCCTGCTGAAAAGTTGCCTTTCTTAATTGAGTATATCACAGAGATTCAGGTTCAGATAAGTGCGTAGGAGCTTAAGTTAAATATTGCAAAAACCCACAAATTTTGTTCCAGTCAGTCTTGTAGTTTTCTTTCAGAAGTTAGCATTATGGGAACCGTTGTTCTGACTTTGAAAAAGGCTTGTTAACGAGTATTTGAGGGTAGTTCTGGATACACTTCACTGTCATTTAAAACACATTTATTTATTTATTGAGATTTGTTATCTGTCTTTATAAAGAGATTCACTCATATGCAGCTTAATATTAAAAATATCTTTTTAAAATTAAGGATTTGTTCACAATGGAGAATTTCAGAACAGCTGTGCAATCCCTTATTATGCCACTCTTTGATTATTTTACCCCTCCCCACCCTTTTATCAAGCTGCGCTATAATTTTTTTTTTAGCTCCAGCCAGCGCAGTAAATGCCCACAGAATTCCTTTGCGCATCAGAGAACTTATCATGCCGGCCTGCACTAAAAACCTCTAGAGCAGCTTGATAAAAGGGGGCCTTCAGCAGCATAGTAAGGGGGGGGGGTGCGGTCTACCCTGGGCGCGGTCTTCCTAAGGGCGCAGCACCCCTCCTCCTGTCCTCCCCCTGCACTCCTCTCCTTGACATGTGCCCCTTGCCCTTCCTCACCCCACCCCCTGTACCTTTTTTACTTCCCTGGAGCAAGGTTGCTGCCCACGTCAGCATTGGCGCTCTCTCTGATGTCACTTCCAGGACCTGCGCCTAGGTTGAGCCGATACCGACGTGGGCATGCTGTTCATGCCGGAAAAGTTAAAAAGGGTATGGGAAAAGGGAAGGGGGTGCATGCATGGCAAGGAGGTAGGGAAGTGGGAGGGGGAAGGGCACCATTCACCTTTATTACACCACTGGGGCCCTTAATGCCCTTTAGGCATGCCGTCATATCTTATGCGTGCACTACAGATTGTATAGAATTCAGCTGCTTCTCTTTTTGGAGGGTTTGTCTTGTTTTGATCGAATTTTAACCAGTCTTGAAACTATCTTTGAATCTAGCCTCATTTCATCTGTTTGAATTACAAAGTATATGATATGTTATCACACTTATTATAAGTTTAAAAATGAATAAAGATTTAAAAAACAAACAAAAAAATGAATTACAGAGTATATCCACTTATCCCAGGACAAGCAGGCAGCATATTCTCACATGTGGTTGATGTCATCCACGGAGCCCAGGTATGGACAGCTTTAAGAGTACATCGCCACTTTAAGAACTTAAGAAAGTTTGCGAACTGCCCGCAATGCGCATGAGCGAGTGCCTTCCTGCCCGACGTAGGCTCACAGTACCTCAGTTCTTAGTTTTCTGTGGAGCTAAGAAGTCGTGCCTCTGAACGTTGTTCATTTTTTGCCATTTGCCTTCCCAATCACGCGTTTTTTTCTTCTATTTTTATATTTTCTATAAGAGTACTTATATTTTCTTTTTTTTTTTACAAAAAAAAGAGAACGAGGAAATTTTTTTTCCCTTTCTTTCCTCCTTGCGGGCTTTGGCTGGCGAGGCCGTTTCGTTTTCCTCAGCCATTGAGTTCAACTTGGCTGAGGTGCTTTTTCCATCGATGTTCCGGCTGTTATCAGGTTTTAAAAAGTGCTGCAGGTGCCAGAGGCCAGTTTCTGTACATACCGGGAATTCACAACGCGTTGGCAGACAGATTAAGAAGGATATTGCTTCCACACAAATGGTCTCTTTCCCACCCAGTGACTGGCAACATTTTTCACAACTGAGGGACACCAAAAGTGGATCTTTTTGCATTAGAGATGAATGCCAAATGTGCTCTCACTTGCTCAAAACTGCCACCACACAGCAGTCTCTCCCAGGATACTTTCAACATTCCATGGACAATCCATCTCTTCTATGCTTTACCTCCGATTCTTCTCATTTCTCGAGTTCTTCAAAAGGTGGTTTAAGATTCTGCTGACTTGATTTTTATTGCCCCCAGATTGGCCTCATCAACCAAAGTACCCATGGCTATCACTTTTCTCCATCGACACACCAATAACATTAGGAACTCATCCAAACTGCCTTATTCGACAGATATATCACCTAAACAGTAACTCTGTTAATCCTTTTCTTTTCTATTTCTATCCAATGCCCCTCCGAAATTCTTAACAAACTGTATTTTATAATTTGCTCCTATTTCTAGACAGACCTACGACATTTTTAGAAATGTCATAAAAAACTACCTTATTCGACTGATATAGCTCCTAAACAGTAACTCTGCTAATCCTATCCTGTTCTATTTCTATCCAATGCCCCTCCAAAATTCTTAACAAACTGTATTTTGTAATTAGCTCCTATTTCTAACAGGTCCCCTCTGAAAATACTAAACAAACTGTATATTGTATTTCGCTGTATTTCAAGATTCTACATACTGTAATTTCACTGACTATCTGCATATTGTAACTCGCTGTTTGTCCAGCTCTCTTCAAATGTATAAACCACCTAGAAGTCGCACGATTATTGGTGGTATAGAAGAATAAAGTTAAAAAAAAAAACAAAAAAAAAAAACCTCTCCTCTTCGATTCACAGAAGAGCTGTGAATCGAAGCCTGCATGAGTTGCTGGATTGGAAGCTATAAAGAATATAGCTAAATTGGTTTAATCCATAATATAATTGCCTGTGTTTGTTTGGGACTTAATGACTGAATTAATTTTTGATGAAACAGTGAACTCTGATATGTAGTTTTGATTGAACAATAATGAATAATGAAAACTATAAAGTGGGACTGACCTACGAAACAGAACTGAGGTCTTTTTCTCCACCATTTAGGGTTTGTATTTGAAGAAGGACGCGGTACTACTCAAAAGGGTCCAGAGAAGAGCGACTAAAGTGGTTAAGGGGCTGGAGGCGTTGTCATACAGTGAGAGATTAGAGAAATTGGGCCTCTTCTCCCTTGAAAAGAGGAGACTGAGAGGGGACATGATTGAAACGTTCAAGATAATGAATGGAATAGACTTAGTAGATAAAGACAGGTTGTTCACCCTCTCCAAGGTAGGAAGAACGAGAGGGCACTCTCTAAAGTTGAAAGGGGATAGATGCCGTACAAACGTAAGGAAGTTCTTCTTCACCCAGAAAGTTAAAGAAAACTGGAACGCTCTTCCGGAGGCTGTTATAGGAGAAAACACCCTCCAGGAATTCAAGACAAGGTTAGACAAGTTCGTGCTGAACCAGAACGTACGCAGGTAAGGCTAGACTCAGTTAGGGCACTGGTCTTTGACCTAAGGGCCGCCGCGAGTGGACTGCTGGGCACGATGGACCACTGGTCTGACCCAATAGTGGCAATTCTTAAATTCTTATGTTTGCTTACTGCAGAGGTGGGTTCTTGTGATCATAAGCAGCAGTGTGCATTGGATTAGGTATATTTCAGTCTTATCTATCCCAATTTCCCAGCACTAGCTCTCAAAACTTGGTGCCTCAAAGGTTCCCATTATCCTCATTAATAGAAGTAATTCAAGATGTTCTAGCAGCAGCGAACAAACCATCCACTCAAATGGAAGCGTTTTTCTTTATGCTGTCTCATGCACCATTTGGATCCATACCAATGTCCATTTCAAGACCTTTTACGATACGTTTGGCATCTCTCCAATTCTGGACTTAAAACAACTTCAGACTTTACCTAGCAGCCTTCTCTTCAATCCGGGTTGACTACAATAACAAACCCCATTTCTTCCCATCGCACAAACAATTTATCAGAGGTCTCTTGCACTTAACAACCTCCACTTCTACCCCCTTTACCTATGTGGGATCTTAACCTAGTCTTGTCTCAGCATCTGTTACCTCCATTCGAGCCCCTTGACTCAATGCCACTCAAGTTTCTCACATGGAAAGCGCTGTTCCTAGTTGTCATCACATCAGCAAGAAGAAGAAGTGAGGTCCATTCACTTCTACATTATCTACTGTACCCCCAGATTCTTCCCCACAAAAACAGTTCTCCTTGCCAGTCTATAAGTTCTACCTAAAGTAGTTACTCCTTTCCATCGTAATCAGGAAATCACCCTACCTGTTTTCATGCCAAAATCTCATTCGCAACCAGCAGAAGCCTCACATCATACTCTAGATTTCAGAAGAACACTTTTATGCTATTTGCAGCATACCAATACTCGTGGAAAATCATCACAGCTTTTCCTGTCCGTCAACTCGTCTCATCTGTATCAGGCAGTCTCTAAACAAACACTTTCATCTTGGACAGCAGACTGCATAACCTTCTATTATGAATAAACAAACCTTTAATAAAGTGTGGAGCCCATTGAATACATTTGTTATCTCGCAATAAGGGTCATGTATCTTTCCTTTTCTTAGATTTCCGTACACATCCAGGGTGGGTGGGGGGAGGGAAATGTATTTTGAGGATTTAAATTATTTAATTATAATATTGTAATCACATCATATATCTTATTGTATTAATTATTGGGAGGAGGATGGGAGAAAATGATTGTTTTATGTATTACTTGTGTAGTTAATAGTGCGTTTTATGCAGTATTTTATGTTCAATTAATTGTATTGCACTGTCGAAGTTTGAAAATCAATAAAGATTTTTTTTTAAAACCCAAAAAACCTTTAGTCTCCAGGAAAATTGGGAGCCACTACCTTGAAAGCAAATTCAACTACAATAGCCCATCTAAACGTAGTCTCTTATTCAGACATTTGCAAAGCAGCTACTTTGGCCTCCCTTCATGCTTTCACCAAGTATTACTGTTTCCAGGACTGATAGCAGATGTGGACAATCAGTTCATTGACTTTTCTGCCTCTTGTCTTCAGCGACCCCAGATTATTATGATTTTCTTCTGCAGTCCTCTGCCAGGGAGTCACCGGTGTGTCTGCACTGGACTGTGTCCATGGAGATGCAAAGTTGCTTACCTGTAACATGTGTTCTCCGTTGACATCAGGACAATGCTAAAAATTTAAGCAGGCTGGGGGGCTCAGACAGACTTAGGAACCATTATCATATATATAGTTATCCTAGGACACGCAGACAGTATATTTTCACATGTGAGTAACGTCATCCACCGGTATGGACAGTGCAAAAAAAGTATACTGCTACTTTAAAAATCTTGAGGACCGCTTGTACCATGCACACGCCAGTGTCTTCCCGCCCGACCTCAGCTCACAGGACCATCAGTTCTCAGTTTTCTGTAGAGCTAAGAAGCAGTATTTCATAGTTTCTCTATATGCATCAAACATTTTGGGGTTTTATGCCTTCCCATTCTCATTTTCTTTCATAGTTCTTAGTTAATTAGTTAATTAACTTTTATTTTAGTTGTGATTGTAAGGAATTCAAGTATGGCCCATTTGTTGGTAACTTTAGCGCGTAGAGGCAAGGATGTGGATATTAGTAATTCACGCCTATGCTATAAAAGCACTGATTGCCACCAGTAATGGACATTTAATAAATCAAAGGATTTCCAATTAGATAGCAGCAACCTTAAGGCAATAATTAAGAGAGTATTAAACAAGGCATGTTGAGATTGAGGTATCATAAGGTGCCTCTGACTTAAGTATAATTACATGAACCAAAATATTTGTTTGTATGCCAAAAATGGTTTGTAAAATAGACCAAGTCTCGTTCCAGAAAGTTTTTAGGCAAGAACATTCAAATAGCATATGTAAGAGAATTCCTGGAAATGCATTGCAATTCCAACACTTGTTGGAGGGTAGAAGTCCAGCTACGTGAAGTTTTTGAGGCGTCCAGTGCGCTCTATGGTATAAGAAATACATCGATTGCATTGAATTGGCTGAAGGAATGGTTCTAAGGGTTTTAGACCAAAATTTATGCCAATCTTTGGCTGAAATATGACAATTCAAGTCCATTTCCCATGAGCTCTGTAGAGAGGCATGAGTATCAAATTAATGAACAATTAATGAGTATCAAATTAATGAACAATTTGTAAATAGCCGATGCTGTACTGTTTGTCCCTTTGTACCTGTACTGAAAGTAACCCAGTCTCTGACTCAGGTGTGCCTGTGATGATAGGGGCCCAGTCAGGATAGAATTATTTCAGTTCTTATTGTGTGGAATACTGTTGCATCATGCATTAGTGGGCAAGACAGGACAGCTAAATTAATCAGTGTCATGTTGTAGTGCTGTGTAACACTGCCTATGAAATAAGAGTGCTTGGTTCCTGTCTATACGGTACGTTCCCAGAATCTAGATGGATGAGTGGCTTTTAACAAGTGAGGGAGGGTTGCTTTTGAGCAACGACAATACTAATTAACTTTCAGACTACAGCTGAATGCAATTAATTTACCATTAACCTGAAATTTAATTTCCCAAATCTATTGAGTCAATACAATTTATTTTCATTAGAACTGTACCTTCCCATCCACGCACAAGCTTTTATGTAAGTACTGCTACATTAGTTCAATGATGCCAATGTACATATACCCCCAAATTCTTTAAAAAGTGCTAAAAACTGCATGCACAATTTTGATCATGCACAATTTAATTGAACCAGAAGTTAATTAGCGCCAACAATTGTCTTCTTAATTACCGGTGCTAATTAAAATCGATTCCAAACTATGTGAACTCCTAAATTCTATAAAAATGCTAAAATTGCGTGCGCTATTTTGGTCACATACCCAAATTGTGCATGCATTTAATTGATTAAGAAGCTAATTAGGGCCAATAATTTGCTTCTTAAACAATTATTGATGCCAATTAAAATCATTCACAAGATATATGCACCCCCAAATTCTATAAAAGGCGTTATAATGGTGTGTACAATTTTGGTCACATATCCACATTGTGTATGCAATTTAATTAGATAAGCCAATTAGAGCCAATAATTGTTTTCTTAACAAGCAATTATTGGTGCTAATTAAAATCAATTACAAGTTAAACGTGTAAATTTAAGTGCAGGATCATGCCTATATTTTACATGTGAGTCAAAAAAGGGGGCGTGAACAGATTGGGGGGTGTTACTTTTAGTTATATGCGTAATTAATATAATATAGGCATCTGCACCTAAATTTAGACGCAGGCATTTGCATCGTTTCCAGGCATTGCACCGTTTCCAGGTGTAAGTGCTATTCTAAAAACCACACCTAACTTTTGTATGGCTTATAGAATATCAGGTTTTTTTGGCGCTGATATATTGGATGCCATACATAGAATTTAGCCTATAGGGGCAATACTACAAAGGGCAATAAAAATCAAGCAACCAAAATCTGTGCACTAAGGGATCCTTTTAGCGCATGCTGACAGACATTAGTGCACACTAAATGCTGGTCGTTCTATTTTATACCTAAGGGCCATTAGCACGCTCTAATATCCGTTAGCATACACTAAGATTTAGTAAATGGGTCCCTAAGATTTTATAGTGCAAATTTACAGTTGCTCTGAAAATGTAAATGTGTGAGTGTATGTGTGTGTACTCTAGGGGGGCAGACTCTATAAATGGGTGTACTGATTATAGGCAGCGGTAGGCTTTCTACCACTGTCTAATAGCCAATCGGGACGCACATTTTTAATAAAACAAGCCCTGAGGCAGGATGCTTACATTGTAGGTGTTTGTTGCAGTTGAGGGAGATGCGTCAGGACGCTCAAGCTCACCCAAGGCAGGGCATGGGCGTGATTATACCGGAAGTGACCTTGGGCAAGCTTAAGAAGCCCTAGGCGTTTCCCTAGGGCCTCAACAGATGCCTAAATTTCAAATAAACTTGGCCACTGAGCTGATCGATTGTGGCTGGGAAAACCCCTGCCCCCCTTACCCCCCCGAAGAATCCAGAGATATATTGATTGTATCTAAGATTTTATATTTTAATATATGTTTGTATTCAATAAACTCATTTCTACCCAAGGTTGATGTGTACTGTTCCTTCCCCACTCCTCTTCTCATTGTACATTCATTGTTGGGTTGTTTGCCATGGGTTTTTTTTTGACTACACATGCTAAATTTGTCATTAGTGCATGGTCATTAAAATAGATTAGTGCATGACCTCTTACTGCCCTCCATTATGTAGGTGGTAAGAGCTCATGTGCTAATTGGTTAGCATGTGGCAATGCAGGTACACCAACCAATTATCGCAGAGTATGCCTGCTCTCCACCCTCAGGCATGTCTCCTGTGCCAAAAAAATAAATTTTATTTTTTAACGCATGGGTCGCATGTACACATGGCAAAATTACCACGGGACTCCTTAGAGTGCCCTATGGTGGCCATTTCTTACTTCGGTAAGCACATGTTAGTGCTTACTGAAGTCCTGTAAAAGGGCCCTGTGATCTCACTAGGAACAGAAGTGCAATTTCTTCATAACAGGTGTAATACGGGATGTTCTTTCAACACCTGTATATAATGTGTAAACTGCTTTGGTTGTAGCTCAGAAAGGTGGTCATGACTCTGACCCTAATATGTACACATGCAATTTCCCTGGGCCAATCAGGGCCAATTTGCTTGACCTTCTCCTTCTTGATGCATCCTGGGAAGCACTGGGAGGGGTCTAAGGCTCTGATTCACCCAGGCGCCTAATGCCCCTCCCATCTGATCCACCTGGGCCATCAGAGACTTAGACCCCCCTCCCAGTATATCGGGAAGGGGAAGGCCTGCTGGATTTTCATTTAAGGTACAGGGTTAAGGGGGGGTCCAGGTGGGGGAGGAGTTCAGGTTTTTGGGGTAAGGTGTTGGGAGTTCAGGTTTTTGGGGTGGGGTGTCAGGAGAGTCCGGGTGGGGTGTTGAGAAGGTGTTCTAAGGCTGAAGGCAGTGGGCATCCCTCCTGCTGATTTCAGATGGGGGGTGTTGGGGGTGTCAGGCAAGAGGGAGTAGGCATCCCCCCTGCCGATTTCGGGTGGGGGGTATTGGGGGTGTCAGGAGGGAGAGACTGGGCATCCCTCCTGCCGATTGGAGGGGGGAGGTGTTCTCTGTCACTGCAGCTGGCTCAGCTGATCATGGCAGGAGAATTTTCCCCCCCCCAATCAGCTGAGCCGGCAGGATAAATTCCCCTTGTCACAATCAACTGATGGCAGCTGTGGGCTGGCTTTAGGATCCCACGGCATAGATAGGCTGATTAAATGTAGGCCAGGGTTTTCCGTGCCTACATTTCAGCTGCATATCTTGCTGTGAATCGTGACTTGGTAGCTGCTTTAGCCCGCCTAACGCCATTTCTGGCTTTGGCCATGCCTGCTTTGGCGTTCCACGGCCTAAAGCGGCTATCTAGTCATGATTCCAGCACCTTTTATTTAGGCCTCGGTAAGCAGTTAAACCTTGCCATTTTTTTCCTTTTATAATGACATTTTTCAACTAACTTAGGCACTGGCAGGTGCTTACCAATGCCTAAAAAGATTTTTAGTACACGCTAAATATTATCACACGCTAATGCGTGCATGTTATCCTATGGACACGTTAGTGGTTAGCACATGCGTTGATTCAGTGCACGCTAAATCCACACTAACACGCTTAATGTGCCTTTGTAAAAGAGGGCCTATATTTAGGTGCCAGCTTTAGAATTTCCCCCAAAGTGTCCACCCCTCAGCTTTAACACAGGCTCTCAGTCGTTTTGGGAGGTTCTTCAACAACCTTGTCGATCGGTTTCTGTGGCAGGCTCTCTCAGATCCTCTGCAGCGTTTCCTTGAGTTTAGCGATTGTTTGCAGCTTTGGGTAGCTTCTGTTTTATGGCATCAATGACTTGTGCTGCCACATGACAAAAGGCAGCAAGATGCAGATCCTCCTTCAGGAAAATCTGTCGCTGATGTTGAGCTTGGCAGCCGTCTCATGGGTGCTTAAGTGTTGGCTGCTCTCACCTGGATTTCCAAACTGTTAAAAACACCAGAAGTATTCAAGGTTATTTATGTCTCTATTAAACAAAAGATTTTGCTGTCTGGATGGACCTGTTAGTGTCATGTGGGCAGGATTAACTTACTCAAGGTGGAATTCTGTTTTTCTTCTACAAACATTACGAACTGCAATGAACAATCATTATGGTCTCCTATAGATTCATATTTATTAAATAACCACAAAAAGTTGTAATATACTTTATCAATGTCAACCTTATTCACCTATATGAACTTATTACAAAGTTCTAAGTACCTAATTTTATTTTATTGTAAACCACTTAGATCTGTAATATGCTTAAGCGGGATGTCAAATGTTAATAAAACATAAACATACCCCCTCTTTTACAAAGGTGCACTATTCTTTTTAGTGCGCTGTAAATATTATCGCATGCTAATCATGCGCTAAACGCTAATGCGTGCATATTATCCTATGCATGTTGTAAAAGAGGGCTATAAACATTTCTTTTCATCTTATTGCATTCCTTATGATGTTCCTGATTGATGATATTTCAGTGTCTTCTCTTCTTGTAGCTTTCAAAATGTTAAATAAATTGAACAAAAAAAAGATATAAATATTTTCATTCCTTATAAATTTAAGTGTATCCCTTGAGATATCCCAAAAGCATTTCTTGTGGACTATCGGTAAGTCCAGTTTTATGTGCAAAACAAAAGTAAAACTCAAGTAAAGTAAAACTCAGCAATTAAAGTTAAACCAAAGACCGAGGAGTATCCCAATATCCAAGCTAAGAGCATCTTACTGAGCAGTTGAACTGTTATTTGTAATAAACTGTTATTTGTAATAATCCAAGGGTGATATAAGGAAGAGGATGAGGTATGATACGCAACCTTTCTGTAGTTACAAACAGAACAGTTTACATATTATGCATATACGGGTATTTATTTTGTACCTGGGGTATTGGAGTGTTTGTTTGGTTTTTTTTAAATTAAACTTTATTGATTTTCCAAATATGAACAGTGCAAATAATCAATTGAACATCTAATAAAACAATAAAAGCACATTCATCTTACAAACATCTATAAGCAAGCATTTTAACCCACTCACCCGTCTAATCATTAAAAGCACAAATACATATAATACAAATAATCATTCACTAGCATTTCCTTATATAGAATAAGAATGCAATCCCACCCACCTCTCACCCACTCTGGATGTGTGTATTAGAGAATGACACGGTGACAAAATTCATCACCGTTCCCGTCCCCGGGGATAACCGCGGGAAACCATCTTCATGTCATTCTTTAAGGAAAGAGGGAAGAATCAGAGTATGAATGGCCACAACCATTGACCCGCAAGCTTTGCTTTGAATAATGCTGGTGTAGAAGGACAGAGGATGAAATAGATACTAGAAAATGACATGGGTTTATTTCCCGCGGTTATCCGCAGGGACGGGAACGGTGATGAATTATGGCACCATGTCATTCTCTAGTGTGTATTCAAAGGTGTAAAACTAAGATAAAAATAAGCCCCCCCCCCCCAAGTGTTAGATGACTTGCTCAGAGTTACAAGAAGCTGCAGTGGAAGTGAACCCAGCTCCCCAGGTTTTTCAGGCCACTGCACTAAAAATCAGGCTACTTTTTTGGAGGAATAACAAGTTTGGGGATATGAACTTCGACACATCACTGTTCTCTCCATATTCTTCTCCATTGGTGAGGATAGATGGGGACAGCACAGTTCTAAGCAATGGTGCTAGAGGGGAGTGACTTTTATTGAAAAATTACCTTCACTTTGAAAGGGGGAAAATCTGGGTGCTTCTGTCAAGTTTTACAGTATACTATAATGAGGCATATTATACCCCTTCTGAGTTTCCAAGCAACTAAACGTGTTTGAAATCACATTACAGAATGGAATGGAGGTGGAAATAATGGGGTCCTTTTACTAAGCGTGCTAACTGATTTAGTGCACGCTAATCGATTTAGTGCACGCTAAATGCTAAAGCATCCGTTATATTCTAAGGGACCTTAGCATTTAGCATGCACCGATCTTTAGCACACGCTAAATTGATTAGCGCACATTAAATTGATTAGCGCGCACTAAATCGGTTAGCGCGCCTTAGTAAAAGGACTCCATAACTGTTTAACATATCATTTTATTGTTATATGTAACTGTACTGCACTGTATTAGTCTGCACCTACACAAGGGCCCTCTTTTAAAAAGGCGTGCTAAGCGTTTTAGCACGGATTTAGCATGCGCTAAATCAACATATGGGCTAACCACTAACGCGTCCATAGGATAACATGCACACGTTAGATTTAGCATGTGTTTAGCATGCGCTAATATTTAGCATGCGCTAAACAGCTTAGCGCACCTTTGTAAAAGAGGGGGAAAGAGTTAAAAAAATTAATAGAGATATATACACACCGATAACATAAACCTTCTTTTCTGTCAGAAAGTAGGCTAGAAATGATGAGTTTTCCACAGATTGGTTCTGGCGTAGAGCCAAAAAACCTTTTCCTATGTCTTAATAGTTTTACTGTAAATTAGAACTTGCTTCGTTTTTGGAGCGCTTGATTTTATTGTCTTAAATATCTTGATTTTTTATTAGCTTTCTTTTCATTATACTGGATTTCTACGTTATGTGTAATATTGCCATAAAATTTAATTGTATACTTATAGATTTTATTTTTGCATTTCTGGCACTAATAAACATTTTAATAAAAACTTCATCTTAAAATATGCAAATGCCTCTTTTATGTTGATGCAGCTTATGCCTGACATCATTTAAAAAAAATATATTTCTGTAACTGGCAACAATTATGAACAGAAATAATTCAGTTTTAGTACAACTATTCAAAGAGAGTGACCTTGTTTTCTGATTTAACGTGCTATTAAATTCTCTACGCAGACCCTTATTGTACGTAGGATGCATAACAACACCAGCAGCTGTGCCTCTTTCCTATAACCTAGGTCTGTCTTTCAGAGATTTTGATATTTGAATTCACACTTGGCAGTTAGTGAAAGCTAAAACTCTGCTACAAATGGCAATAACATTGTATCGGGCATCTGGAGTACTGCGTCCAATATTGGTCGCCGTACCTTAAGAAGGACATGGCGATACTCAAGAAGGTTCAGAGGAGAGCGACGCGTCTGATAAAGGGGATGGAAAACCTTTCATACGCTGAGAGATTGGAGAAACTGGATCTCTTTTCCCTGGAGAAGAGGAGACTTAGAGGGGATATGATAGAGACCTACAAGATCATGAAGGGCATAGAGAGAGTAGAGAGGGACAGAAAGAGAGAGAGAAAGGGAGACAGAGAGAAATATGGAAAGAAAGAAAGAGAGAGAGAAAGGGAGAGAGAGATAGATACAGAAAGATTGGAGAAACTGGATCTCTTTTCCCTGGAGAAGAGGAGACTTAGAGGGGATATGATAGAGACTTATAAGATCATGAAGGGCATAGAGAGAGCGGAGAGGGACAGATTCTTCAAACTTTCAAATAATAAAAGAACAAGAGGGCATTCGGAAAAGTTGAAAGGGGACAGATTCAAAATGAATGCTAGGAAGTTCTTCTTTACCCAACATGTGGTGGACACCTGGAATGCGCTTCCAGAGGGCGTAATAGGGCAGAGTACAGCACTGGGGTTCAAGAAAGGATTGAACAATTTCCTGCTGGAAAAGGGGATAGAGGGGTATAGATAAAGGATTACTGCACAGGTCCTGGACCTGTTGGGCCGCCGCGTGAGCGGGCTGCTGGACACGATGGACCTCAGGTCTGACCCAGCAGAGGCATTGCTTATGTTCTTAACATTATCCTCCTCTTTTACAAAGGTGCGCTATGCTTTTTAGCGCATGCTAGATATTATCACGCGCTAAACACGTGCTAAACGCTAACGTGTGCATGTTATTCTATGGACACGTTAGCGGTTAGCACATGTGTTGATTCGGCGTGCACTAAATCCATGCTAAAACGTTTAGTGCGCCTTTGTAAAAGAGGGCCTATATTTTTGATAACCAGAACTGAAATTTTGCATATCCACAAATAAGGGGGTGGCTCCCCTCTGGCTGTGGCCTCCACAGAGATGGTGATTGGGTCAGTTGAGGCCCATATGGTTCACATGTGGCTGGGGATCCTAATGCCCCAGTTGACCTGCCCTACGAGTGACAGCAGGGTCGATTCACCCGCACCAGTTTTCGGCAGAAGAAGGGGAACAGCATCCCAGAAACAGGATCTTTCAACTATCTGGTATCATAGACAAAAAGATGGTTGGTCGGTAAACAGCATGGTTTTAAACGATCAAAATTAAAACATTAGAGCAGGGGTGTCCAACCTGCGGTCCTGTGAAGTATTTTGTGTGGCCCCGGTCGAGGGCGATGCAGTGTTTTCCTCTGCTGCCTCCGGGTGTTTACCGTCTTGATGGCTCCCTCCTCTGTCTTGCTGCAGCATTTGCACGGCCCCAGAAACATTTTTTTCAGCCAATGTGGCCCAGGGAAGCCAAAAGGCTGGACACCCCTGCAGTAGAGGGTAACATAGTATAATGACAGCAGATAAAGACCTGAACAGCCCATCTAGTCTGTCCAATAATATAAAATGTTGGGGTCCTTTTACTAAGGCGCACTAACTGATTTAGCAGATGGTAAATGCTAAAGCACCCATTATATTCTATGGGTGCCTTAGCATTTGGCACATACTAAATCACTTAGCATGCCTTAGTAAAAGGACCCCTTTATTTGCAAACCGCAAAACACCGTGTAGTTCGATGCAGTTAACAGGAATTATATAGAAGACCATACATGAGAGGTCAGGATACGAGTACAAATAACGTAGGCTGATGACAAGATCGGAGTCAAATACATGGTATGATAATACAAAAGAACTCAAGTAGGTGAACAGCAGCTACGTGCATTATACATCATGGTTAAATCATCTTTTTTCTTTGGCATTTCTGGGACACAGGGCTCCTTTTACAAAGGCGCACTACCCGGTTTTAGCGCACGCTAGCCGCTACCGCCTCCTTTTAAGCAGGCGGTCATTTTTCAGTCAGCGGGCGCTAACCCAGCGCGCGCGCTAAAAAAACGCCAGCGCACCTTTGCAAAAGGAGCCCATAGTTCACTCCAGACTATCAAAATCATCTTGTCTTGTCCTTGGCGGGATGCAGACCGTGACAGTCTGCCCAGCACTGGCCTCCCTTCCAAATTACCGGAGTTTCGTCAGACCCGTCCTAAACTGAATTGCAAGTCTGCCCAGTGCACGAGCCTTAATGTTATAAGATTCATTTTCTGATCAGAGATCCTTTGCGTTCATCCCACGCTTTCTTTGAATTCTGTCACCATCTTCATCACCACCTTCTCCATGAAAATTTTTTTTTCCCTATCATTACCCCTAAACGCGCGCTAAAACGCTTAGCGCACCTTAGTAAAACAGGGGGGTAAGTCAACCACCTCACAATCTCAATTCATGTCCTCTGGTTTTACCATTTTCCTTTCAGGTATTTAAACATTTGGATCATGTCTTCCCTGGCCCTCCTCTTTTCTAGAGCAGTGGTTCCCAACCCTGTCCTGGAGGACCCCCCAGGCCAGTTGGGTTTTCAGGCTAGCCCTAATGAATATGCATGAGAGAGATTTGCATATAATGGAAGTGACAGGCATGCAAATCTGCGCCATGCATATTCATTAGGGCTATCCTGAAAACCCGATTGGCCTGTGGGTCCTCCAGGACAGGGTTGGGAACCACTGTTCTAGAGTATATATAGTCAGGTCTTCCAGTCTCTTCTCACACATCTGGTGCAAACCCCATAGCATTTTCATTGCCTTCCTCTGGACCACTTCAAGCCTTTTTATGTCCTTAGCTAGATACGGCTTCCAAAACTGAACACAACACTCCAATGACCTGTACAAGAGCATCAACACCTCCTTTCCTCTGCTGGTTACGCCTCTCTTTATATAGCCTAGCATCCTTCTGGCTACTGCCTCCGCCTTGCCACACGGTTTCATTGCCTTCAGATTCTCAGATAATAATAATTTTATTCTTATGTACCGCCATACCGAAAAAGTTCTAGGCGGTTCACAACAAGGTGAGCTAATACATGGGATGCAGATAAAATACAAATTAGAATAATGGACTTAAAAGCAGATAAAGACAGAAAGCAGTTACAATATAATGCAGAAAATACCGGCATGGCAGGGAAAGAAGTAATACATAGAACAGATAAAATGCATCAAGTTGAATATAAGGAACTTGATTGAAAAAAATGGGCTCATCAGCCTCTCACCTCCTAGAACATACATCCCCCTCAGATTTCTGATCCCCAAATGCATCACTCTGCACTTCTTGGCATTGAATATTTACTTGCCACACCTTAGACCAGGGGTCCCCAAAGTCCCTCCTTGAGGGCCGAATCCAGTCGGGTTTTCAGGATTTCCCCAATGAATATGCATTGAAAGCAGTGCATGCACACAGATCTCATGTATATTCATTGGTGAAATCCTGAAAACCCGACTGGATTCGGCCCTCAAGGAGGGACTTTGGGGACCCCTGCCTTAGACCATTCTTTCTTCTAACTGTTGCAGGTCCTTTTTCATGTTTTCCATTTCCTCCAGAATGTCCACTCTGTTACAAATCTTGGTATCCTTGTGACCATGGGCAAATCACTTAACCCTTCACTGCCCCATGTATTTTCTACGCCTATACGCCCCTTTCCCATTACCTAAGCAATGTACCACCCCAGGTAGGTAGGATATACAAAGATGGATAAGCAAATGGCTGGAGAACAGAAAACAGAGAGTGGGCATAAATGGGAAGTTCTCCGATTGGGAGAAAGTGACTAGCGGTGTACCCCAGGGCTCGGTACTTGGGCCGATCTTATTTAATATTTATATCAATGACCTAGAAGAAGGAACATCCAGTGAGATCATCAAGTTTGCAGACGATACAAAACTATGCTGGGCGATCAGATCGCAGAAAGATAGCGAGGAACTCCAGAGCGACTTGTGTCATTTAGATAAATGGGCGGAGAAATGGCAGATGAAGTTTAATGTGGAAAAGTGCAAAGTAATGCATTTAGGCAGAAAAAACAAGGAATACGAGTACAGAATGTCAGGTGCAATTCTGGGTAAGAGCAAACAAGAAAAGGACCTGGGTGTACTGATAGATAGGACCTTGAAACCTTCGGCACAATGTGCGGCGGCGGCGGCAAAGAAAGCAAATAGGATGTTTGGCATTATGAAGAATGGAATCACGAGTAGATGGGAGAGGGTCATAATGCTGCTTTATAGAGCAATGGTCAGACCCCACTTGGAATACTGCATCCAACATTGGTCTCCCAACCTAAAGAAAGATATAAAACTGTTGGAGAGGTTGCAGAGACGAGCAATGAAACTAGTATATGGTATGGAGAAACTGGATTACGAGGATTGACTTGAGACTGGGATTGTTCTCCCTTGAGAAAAGGAGACTGCAAGGGGATATGATCGAGACCTTCAAAATATTGAAAGGAATCGACAAAATAGAGCAGAAAAAATTATTTACATTGTCCAATTTGACACAGACAAGAGGACACGGAATGAAGCTAAGGGGGGACAAGTTCAGGACAAATATCAGGAAGTTCTGCTTCACGCAGAGAGTGGTTGACACCTGGAATGCTCTCCCAGAGGAGGTTATTACGGAATCGACCGTCCTAGGATTCAAAAGCAAACTAGATGCACATCTCCTTATGAGAGGCATAGAAGGATATGGGTGACTAAAAATTACGCCAGGTATACGCCTGGCAGGGCCTCTGCATGTGCGGATCGCCGGACTTGAGGGACCAAAGGTCTGATCCGGAGATGGCGCTTCTTATGTTCTGCTTGCATGTTCCCACACTAAGGGCTCCTTTTACTAAGGTGCGCTAGCGTTTTTAGCGCACGCAGGAAATTACCGCGCACTACGCGGCTAGAACTAATGCCAGCTCAATGCTGGTGTTAAGGTCGAGTGCGCGGGGCAATGTGGTGCACGCTATTCCGCAGGTTAAAGCCCTAAGGCAGCTTAGTAAAAGGAGTACTAAGTTAATGCTGTAATCTCTATGCATACCAATTCTCACTGTAATCTCAATGTATTCCTCTGTTATTGTACACCGTCTTGAACTGAAAAGATATGACAGGCAGGGCAGGATTAATTCGTCGAGGTCCCCAAGGCATACACGTACACTGGGCCCCCTGCCCCGCCCCACCCCACCATGCGCCCAGGCGGAAATAGGAAGCTGGGCAAGCAGCACCACTTGCACAATTACAGTTCCCGTTGCCTTTCTTACCTGTGTTGCTTGCTTGTCTTACTTTCCGTTGATGGGAGGGGGAGGGGGGGAGGCCATGTTGCCGATTAATGCTGGAGGGGCCCATCGCCATTTGGAGAAAAACAATGTTGATGCCCTCCTTCATCAGGCCCCCCTGACCATTTCGGGCCCTAGGCACATGCTTACTTGGCCTATTGGTTAATCCTGCCCTGATGACAGGATATAAATAAAACTATTATTATTATTATTATTAGATAGATTGTGAGTCCACTGGGACAGACATGGACAATGCTTGAAGTACCGGATGGTCTCGGGACCCAAGGATCTACCATACGAAAAACGGCTTGACAAATTACAGCTATACTCGCTCGAGGAGCACAGAGAGAGGGGGGACATGATCGAGACGTTCAAGTATCTTACGGGCCGCATCGAGGCGGAGGAAGATATCTTCTTTTTCAAGGGTCCCACGACAACAAGAGGGCATCCGTTGAAAATCAGGGGCGGGAAACTACGAGGTGACACCAGGAAATTCTTTTCCACTGAAAGGGTGGTTGATTGCTGGAATAGTCTTCCACTATAGGTGATTGAGGCCAGCAGCGTGCCTGATTTTAAGGCCAAATGGGATCGGCACATGGGATCTATTCACAGGGCAAAGGTAGGGGAGGGACATTAAGGTGGGCAGACTAGATGGGCCGTGGGCCCTTATCTGCCGTCTATCTCTATGTTTCTATGTTTCTATGTTACCTGTATGTAAACAACTTTGACTGTGGTTGTAAAATCTACAAAAATGCAGTATACAAGTCCCAATCCCTAAAGATTGTATTGTAATGTTTATGCAGTAGTTATCCTAACTTGAGCAACAAAGGCAACACGGAACCTCGTGCGCCGTATCCAATCCGTGGACGCACAATTCATGAGGGTCCAGCGCATTCCTCCTTCTCCGGCATCCCAGTCGTTTCTTTTGATGATTCAGGCATCTTCAAGGTGATGAGTAGAAAAGTTGTAATGGAGAGCTGTAGAAAAACCGACCGATGGGAACGGGCGGAAACTAAAGACTGGAGACTAGGGGGAAGCAGGGGGAAATGGGTAGGGCTCGGGCATGCCCAGTGGGGCCCGGGCCCTGCACGTGCTCAAAGAAAAAAAAAAAAAAAAAATCTCTCTGAGCTATTGGAGAGCTTATCTGCAAATTGGGAGCTGTTGGGACAACACCCATATGTGGCTGACTCATCCTGCTTGTCCTAGGAGAAAGGCTTTCTATTGTATTATATCCCCTCATGCCTGGTTAAGCAGATTCTTGAGGCACTAAGCCCCTATATATTTTTCTTGATTATTTTCAGCCTCCCTGAGGAACATGTCCTTTACAAATGAAAAACTGCTATTATATGACCCAAGATCAAAGATCCCACCCAGCCAGAAACTGATTGGCAATAATGTGAAAATTATTACAATCTTCCATTTATTGCAAAAATTAAAGAATCCATAGTTCATTCCTGTCTTCTAGATTTTTCCAACAAAACACGTGCACTTCATCCTAACCAGACAGATTTTAGGCAAAATCATAGTACTGAAATAACTTTGCTAGGTATTACCACCCACATATATGTTCTGCCACCTGGATCAGGCAAAATCTTTTTGTCACAGACCTACTGTAACTGCATCTTTCAACCTTGTCAATCACTCAGGGCTCCTTTTACAAAGGTGCGCTAAGCGTTTTAGCACGCGCTGAATCAACGCGTGCACTAACCGCTAACACGTCCGTAAGATAACACCCCTTCTCTTATGGCAGATCGTGGCTGAGGTAATGTGCTGTGGAGGCTGACGGCAGCCTGCTAGGATTGCTACAGCACCAGCGATCCTCTGCAGGCTGCCATAATTAGCTGAAGGTGAGACCGGGAGGCCAGGGAGGAAGGCAGAGGACGCTAGAAAGAGCACCTATGCAGCACTTCCCGACTGACCCTCCCCCCTCGCCCCCTAAATCAGGAGCAGCAGCGGCAGCGGACGGCCAGCAAGAGGTACGGGCAGGAGGGTTAGTCACCGAATCAGTGTGCCCAATTCTTTTTAAAAAATGAATCGATTCAAATTGATTCACCAAAATGAATTGATGAATCAATTCAAATTGGCGAATCGGGCAGCACTAGTGCAGAGATGGGTTTATTAAAAAAAACAACAACAAACAACCCATTATCATATCAGCATATCACATAACACAAAGACACCAAAAAATAAAGAAAGGAATGCATATCAATAAATATTCCTGGTGAGTGAATTTTCTCCTTGTTTTTGCTTGTTCATTGGGAATAGCTTCATACTTATGGTGTGGTTCTTAAATAAGATGACTTTATTTACCCAGAAAATTCACACGCATTTTGCATGTTGCAGGAAACAGTGCTTACAGACTTGGACATCTGTATAGAAAAGTGCAACTAATGGCTTAGCAGAAACTCTACCAGTCTTTTGCTCCTCTTACAAAAACATGAGAGCATGTTCCAGCATTCTGCCGAGTCCCAGTGAGAATGAGCTGAGATTCCCTTTTAACAGACAAAAGAATTTCCTTTGCCCTAGTTCCCTACATGGGGTTAAATTGTTGCTTCCCTTGCAACCTTAGATGGGAATGCCATCTATTACTCATATCTAGGAAATGTCAGGAAAAATCCTTTCAAAGGGAAATTTCATTTAAATCCCTGACATGAAGTTCTGCAGAAGCAATTGCACGTCAAGTTAGCAAGCTGGAGGCTAATTCATCTTCCAGGCTGGTTTGCTTTCCCATGTGGTAGAATATCTTTAGATTGTCTGGGCAGGCTACCACATGGTCCTAGGCGAGCACAAAATTTATTTGGGTGGGTGTAAGGGGAACGACATAAGAACACAAACATCCGCACACCCACACATGCACACAGCAGTCTCAAAATCATTTTTTTTTCCCCCATTTAGAATGAAGGCTGGATTGTTCATTATTGAAACTTAGGGCTCCTTTTACAAAGCTGCGAAAGCGGATTTAGCGCGCTGAATTGGAGCGCGTGCTAGATGCCAACACCAGCGTTGAGCTGGTGTTAGTTCTAGCCTCGTAGCGTGGGTTTAGCGCATGCTAAAATGCTGCATGCGCTAAAAACGCTATCACAGCTTAGTAAAAGGAGCCCTAAATGTCCAAAACTTAAATTTCTGTACCTGGAAATGTCCTAGTAGCTCTTTTTGTACACATAGTTTAAAAAAAAAAAAAAAAAATCCATGAACGGGTCCTGCTCATTGATACAAGTCTAATGGAAGGAATAACTAGCTAGTCACACAGACATGGACTAACACCAGTTTCCACATCAGTAGCAGGACTTGTTTATCCATGCCTACTCTAGCTGAAATCCTTTTCCTGCATCTTTTCAAACTCCTCTTACCGACCTACAAATGCACTCACTCAGCTGCCACTCACTATCTCTCTTCACTTATCTCCCCCTGTGTGCCCCCCCTCCCCGTGAGCTCCGCTTAGCTGGCAAGTCCCTCCTGTCTGTGCCCTTCTCTTCAACTGCCAACTCCAGACTCTGTCCGTTCTGCCTTGCTGCGCCATCTGCTTGGAACAAGCTGCCCGCATCCCTACGGCGAACTTCATCTCTGGCAGTGTTCAAGGCCCGGTACATAGACTAAACCACGCGAGACAATCGTACACGGACAATGCCGGGCAGATAATCGTGCGCAGGACGTCAGCGCACTGGATTAAAACACTATTTTAAAGCACTCAAAGGGTGTGTGTGTGGGAATCCACCCCACTTTACTTAGAACTGTTGGCGCTCCCATTGTGAGGGGTGTTGGGGGGAATCCCCCATTATAGAGGAAACAGCCTTTTTCCCTCTTTTTTAGGGAAAATTACAGTTTCCTCTGTAATGGGGGGTTCCCCCCCAACGGGAGTACCAACTGTTCTAAGTTAAGTGGTGGGTTCCCCCAAGCACCTCTCTCGGAGCGCTTTAAAAGTGTTTTAATCCAGCACACTGACGTCCTGCGCATTATTGTCTACCCGGCAATGTCCGTGCCTGATTGTCTCACACAGTTTTGACTCTTCACCTGAATGCCTAGTTAAAAGCCCACTTCTTTGAGAGTGCTTTTGACTCCTTACTCCTCTCACCTTGGGTTCTGCACCTCCAACCCTATATGTCATGTCTGTCTGTCCAAGTTAGATTGTAAGCTCTTCTGAGCAGGGACCGTCTATAAATGTCAAAATGTACAGCGCTGCGTATTGTCACAAGCCGGACTCCCATTCCAGCCTTGTGCCAGTTAGGAGCCCCAGAAATTGCCCAGTGAAACTGGTTAGAGTTGACCAGTATGTCCCTGCAGTCCAGGAACAGGACCATAAAGCTCAGGCTGAGTTCAGGCAGGACTTAGTGCATAGCCCTGAGAAAACCGGTTTGGTCCCTTTAAAACCTCCATCTTTGAAATTGCTGACCAAACAGGTTGGAAAGCAGCCTCGGCTGCAGAAAGCCCTTCCCCCGCGTAGAGCTGGGCATGGCAGGCATGCTCTCCAGCATTTAGAGAGCTGGCTGTCTCGGAGAAAGCAGCAGCCCAGGGAAGCTCTCATGTAGAAAGAGCTTCCACCTCTTCAGGAGCCAGTAGATGCGGAAATGCTGAACCCAGAGACAGAAGAAGAAGTCCAGATAAACCAGGAACCTGAGGAGATGGACTGGAGTGCTCTGCCAGAATTTGTGCTTCCTGAAGAAATGGAAGTAAGCTGATTGGATTGTGTGCTTGTTTTTGAAAAGTTTTCTTTTTCTGGACTTTTTGGGTTTTGTCTGTTTTGCTGCTGGGACAATTATTTTGCTGCTCTTATGTTTTGGAAAAAGTCTCTGCTGAAGAAGTGAATTTTCTGTGTTTGCTAGAAGAAGGAAGTTTGCTAGTAATTTATTCTGGTTGTTTGAAAGGTTTTTTTTGAGCCAAGGTGGCTGCTGCAAACTGAGGCTTGATTGCAGTGAGGCAGCACTAGCAATGTCCTTCTTAGAGTTGGAAAAACCTTGAAGGTTGGGGCAGGATCTGCCCAACATCTATGTGGTGGGATTTGAGGGTTAATTTTGTTCTTTGTCTTGACAAGGAGCCGATTTGGCAAATCCACCAACCTTCTGCTCCTGAACTCTGGGGAGAAGGGAAGATCTGTAACATTGCAAAGTGATGAGTTTTTTTTAATGTTTGGATTAAAGACTACTGGAGACTGAATTGAGTTTTGTTCTATTGCTGCCACAGTGAAGTAGGACTTACCTGGGACATAAGTTGAACACTTTGAGAATTAAGCAGCCCAGGCTGATGAGTGCAACACTATTTTGCTTTCAGTTATTGTTGCTGTTATTTTTGGACTTTTGCTTTTCTCGTATTCTGTTTGGTCCTGACTGGATGACAAATAAATGTAAGTTCATTCTTTTTGATACTTACCCATGTGGTGCCATTCTGTTAATTATCCACAAGGTAAGCGCTCCACTGCAGGGACTTCCTCCCATTTGAGGAAGCGTGCTGCGGCTATTTTGTGGTTGTGTGCCGGTCCCTGCCTTATCTTAAGGGACGGCCACGCTACAGTATGCCTTTCAGTGCTATATAAATAAGTAGAAGTAGTAAATTAGTCACTCTTATTGCTATCTAAGTCCTATTATTCTACTGTATGTTATCTGCCAACACCCTATGCTGTCTGTTAAGAGAGGTTTTAATGTGTATTATGTTGACATTCTAAGTAGTCAATGAAGAGAGGGAATCAAAGTACACACCACAGAATAAAAGAGAAAACCCCCCCAAATAAACAAAAGTAAAAGATAAAAGAAGAGACAGCACCCAGAGCCTTCAAGTACAGGGCAACCAAATTTCTTTTTATTGATGGGTCCATCAATAAAAAGAAGTTTGGTTGCCCTGCACTCGAAGGCCCTGGGAGCTTTTTCTTCTTTGACATTTTAAGTAGCACATTATACCCCTCTTTTACGAACGCATAGTGCAGGCTTTAGCGCCGACAGCAGCAGTAACTGCTCCGACGCTCAAAATCCCTCCCCCCCCATCAATTCTGTAAATGGTTTTCAAATGCTAGGAATAATTAGAAAAGGGATGGTAAATAAGTCGAAGAATATTATAATGCCTCTGTATCGCTCCATGGTGTGATCTCACCTTGAGTATTTCACACAGTTCTGGCCACTGTATCTCTAATCTAATCCTTCATCCTTAACAATTTGATAGCGATGATTATTGCACCTTTACCAGCCTCCATGGAATTTGAGGTCAGCTCACATGGTTTACTGGATATACCTTCTTATAGGGTAATTTGACTGGAGAAATATTGGACTTTAATACAGTACATGTATCTGTGGGCCCAAATTATGGAATGCACTGCCACTGAATTTAAGATTGGAGCAAAATCTACAGCCATTTAAAAAAGAATTTAAAAACAATGCTTTCAGCAGGTCTATGGCTAGCGTTAGAAGCACATACTGTATGATTAGTGTGAAGACTCAGAAGTACATAGTTTACCCGAGAAGGATTTTTATTTGTGGGCCTGTGTTTTTGAGGCATGAATTACTGGTTTTAATTATGTATGCATAATTTGTAAACTGCCTAAAATTTTTTTAGATTGATTTTGCGTTATGGCCCGGATTCTTTAAACAGCGCTGTTGTCGGCGGATGCCCTAAAATTGGCCGCTGATGGTGTGTCAATCATGCGATGGCACCCTGTAGAGAATCACTCCTTCGGCAAACAGGCGACAGAAATGCAGGCCAGGGTTTTCAACGCCTACATTTTTTTGCCGCCTACCTCTGACGTGAATGGCACCTAATGCCACTTCTGTCGTTAGAAAATTTCTACACGTTTGAGTGTTGAGCGGTACCAGGGATTTGCACCAAATATTACTTAGGGCTCCTTTTATCAAGGTGCGGTAGGGGTTTAACGCGCGGAATACGTACAAACGTAAGGAAGTTCTTCTTCACCCAGAGAGTGGTAGAAAACTGGAATGCTCTTCTGGAGGCTGTTATAGCGGAAAACACTCTCCAGGGATTCAAGACAAAGTTGGACAAGTTCATGCTAAATTGGTAAGACTGGACTCATTTGGAGCACTGGTCTTGACCTTGGGGCCGCCGTGTAAGCGGATTGCTGGGCAGGATGAACCATTGGTCTGACCCAGCAGCGGCAATTCTTATGTTCTTATAAATCCTAATAAGACAATGAATTTCTAAAACTGCAATTTCTGTGTCTGGAAGGTCCAGCATTTCATTTCTTGACCTGGTAGTAACTCTGTTCTTACAGTGTTAAATAATCCCTCTCATTGTTGCACGAGGACACTCGAGTTTTCGCTTACTCCTGCCTATAGGATGTGAGGAGCGCATCATTCATCCATCAACTGTGAGCCTTTCAAAGACTTGAAGTAAGTATTAATTGCCCAGCAAATAATTCGCTATGGCTTAAGTATACATGTAACTCTAAACATGCTTCGTCTGTCAATAATCTCGCTAATTAAAGTTATTGAACAAAACAAGAAATCTCTACCTCCAGATTTTTAAATATTTTTTCCCTCTTAACCTGTGCTTTACCAAAATGACTATAAAAATAATTTTCTGCATAACCTAATTGAGAAATTATTTCAGTTGCATATGTAAAATGGAGTTGGAATTTTTTTTGCTTCCATAATCTTCATGTCTATTCCAGTGCACAAATCAGTATTCTTCATGAGGTGCTAATAAATGGATATTATACAGTTTAGAGAGAGAGAGTCTGTAAACCCCCTTGGATGGTTTGCATTCTATCACAATTTATACTTGAAACCTTATTAAAACCTAATTTAAAATCTGACAAGACAGAAAGATAAATTCAGTGAATAAATAACACTGATCAATACTGACACTAACATTCCTCCTAGTTGATTATTCTTTGGAATACAGAAACATGACAGCAGATAGAGGCCAAATGGCCCATCTAGTCTGCCCATCCGCAGTAACCATTACCTCTTCCTCTCTCTAAGAGATCCCATGTGCCTATCCCATGCCTTCTTGAATTCAGACACAGTCTCCAGCACTTCCTCCGGGAGACTGTTCCACCCTTTCTGTAAAAGCATATTTCCTTAGATTACTGCTGAGCCTATCAACTCTTAAATTCATCCTATGCCCTCTCATTCCAGAGCTTCCTTTCAAATGAAAGAGACTCAACTCATGTGCATGTACCCCACGTAGGTATTTAAACGTCTCTATCCATATCGCCCCTCTCCCGCCTTTCCTCAAAAATATACATATTGAGATTTTTAAGTCTGTCCCTATATGCCTTATGAAGAAGACCACATACCATTGTAGTATCCTTCCTCTGGACCAACTCCATCCTTTTTATATCTTTTTGAAGGTGTGGTCTCCAAAATTGTACACAATATTCTAAATGAGGTCTCACCAGAATCTTATACAGGGGCATCAATACCTCTTCCTATGCACCTTAGCATCCTTCTAGCTTTCGCTGTCACCTTTTCAACCTGTTTGGCCACCTTAAGATCATCACATACAATCACACCCAAGTCCCGCTCTTCTGTTCTGCACATAAGTTCTTCACCCCCTAAACTGTACCATTCCCTGGGTTTTTTTGCAGCCCAAATGCATGACCTTGCATTTCTTAGCATTAAATTTTAGCTGCCAAATTTCAGACCATTCTTCAAGCTTCGCTAAGTCTTTCTTCATGTTATTTATACCATCTGGGGTGTCTACTCTTGCAGATTTTGGTATCATCTGCAAAGAGGCAAATCTTACCTGACAACCCCTTCAGCAATATCGCTTATAAAAATGTTAAAGAGAACAGGCCCAAGAACAGAACCTTGAGATATACCACTAGTAACATCCCTTTCTTCAGAGCGATTTCCACTGACTCTCTGTCGTCTTCCACTCAACCAGTTTCTGACCCAGCCCGTCACTGTGGGGCACATCCTTGAGGGCACTCAGTTTACACTTCCCCCTCCCCATTCGCGGTTCCTGCACTTGCGGTTTCATATAATCGCGATTTTTTTCTGGGGAGGGGTAAAATAAAAAAACCAGTCTTAATGTAAAAAAAAAAAATCCATCTTTTTTTCCTCCCTGCCGCCTTCCCGGCCTTACCTGGTGGTCTAGAAGGCTTTCGGGGCAAGAGCGATCTTCCTACGCTCCTGCCCCGTGCAGATCGCCATGAGGAAATGGCTGCTGGGAGTTCCTGTAGTCTCTCGAGAACTCCCTACAGCCATTTCCTGATGGCGATCTGCACGGGGCAGGAGCGTAGGAAGATCGCTCCTGCCCCGAAAGCCCTCTAGACCACCAGGTAAGGCCGGGAAGGCGGCAGGGAGGTGGGGGTGGGTCAGAGCCGGATAATCGCGGTTTTTCGGCATTCGTGGTCCGGCTCTGCCCGTATCCCCCGCGAATGACGAGGGAGAAGTCTATTTATTAGATGTCTGTGTGGAACACTGTCAAAGGCTTAGCTAAAATCTAAATACACCACATCTAGCGCACTCTCCCTATCCAATTCTCTTGTCACCCAGTCAAAGAAATTGATCAGATTTGTCTGTATCCATGTTGCCTCTGGTCCTGTAATCCACCAGATTCCATGAACTTCACTATTCTCTTTTTTTAAAAGCATTTTCATTAATTTGCTTACCACAGAAGTCAGACTTACTGGCCTGTAATTTCCTACTTCCTTACTTCCACTTTTGAGAAGAGGGACCACATCCGCCCTTCTCCAGTCCTCTGGTACCACTCCCGACTCTAGAGAAGCATTGAAAAGGTCAGTCATTGGAGCCACCAGAACTTCCCTAAGTTCCTTCAGCACCCTCAGCACCCTAGGATGTGCACCATCTGGCCCCATCACTTTGTCTACCTTTAATTTAGCTAGCTCCTCACGAACACAACCCTCTGAAAATCGAACAGGGTCAGCCACTCCACCCCTATTCGTGTTTGTCTTCTGTGGTTCCGCTCCCAACATTTCAGTTGTGAACACAGAACAGAAACATTTGTTAAGCAATTCAACCTTTCCTTTATCAGCTTCTACATATTCCTCCCTTTCACTTTTGAGTCTCACAGTGCCAACTTTGCACTTCTTCCTGTCACTGATATATCTAAAAAAAAAAGTCTTGCCTCCCCATTTTACTGTGTCTGCTATTTTTTCTTACATTTCTATCTTTGTTTTTTTGACTACTCGACCAGGAAAGCTTGCCATCAGCTGATCGGGGATTCCCCTGCTGTGATCGGCAGCAGGGAGAACCCCATTTCTTCCCTTCCTCCCACCACCAAACCCCGCAGCCACCTCCCACTGAGCCCAACACCTCCAACACCCCTCCACACCCCTCCACAACTCCCGTACCTTTGGATAAAACATCGGCAGGAGGGATGCCCACTTCCTTCTACCGATAGGGCTGCCTCTTCAAAATGATGGCCCTTCTCCCTCCCAGCGCATCTTGGGCTGTCATGTGTCTATGTTTCTAACTCTATGACATTTGAGGGTTGTATCGCATGAACGCCTTGCTCAAGTCTTGCTACAGCATTCTCAATAGAATTTAGGTCAGGGCTTCGACTTGATCAAAACAGAGCATGTTTTTTTTTTTCAGCTATTCTGTAATAAAGTTACTTGAATGTTTAGGGTCACCCTCTCTTTATTCTTGGCTATCCTGTCATGAACATCGTTCTCATCCAGTTTTTATTCCTGAGGGTTGGCACATAAAACCCTCATGTCAGTCAGATTTAGAGAGGTCTGATGGTCATTATTCTGGGTTTCTTTGTGATTGTGGATGTGTATAGGGGGGGAAACATGCCTGGTCCTGCCTGCTTAAATCACAGCGGGCCTGCCGCTAACCAGGTAGTGCCACTGAATATCGCTTCTGACCCGCCATTAGAAAAGTGGGCAGGAGAAGGGCAGGACTATGGCACGCTGACAATTCCGCCCAGACTTTTGTGTGCAGGCAAATGCACACCACTGCTTCTGCCGGTTTGAGGCCTTTCCTTTTGTGTTCTGAGGGGGTGGGATTGGGGGGGGGGGAACTCCCCTATTACACTGAAAACTCCTGAAGAGGGAAAACGGGAAGGAGAACTGGAGTTTTCAGTGCACTAGGGGAGTTCCCCCCCCACAATGGGAGCACGAGCACTTGTAAGTGTAGTGGGGGAGGGGGTTCCCCTCCCACCCACCCCCTCAGAACGCAAACAGAAAGGCCAAGCGGCGGTGGGCATTTGTCCTGCACACAAATATTGGGGGTGGTATTGTCTGCGGGCCAATGTCCAGTGCGCATTCTACGATATATAGTGTTTCAGAGGTGGAGTTAGGGAGGAGGCGGGCGCTATAAGGGTGCTAGGTAGGATTCTCAAAACTTACCGTGCCCTTAAAGATGGTCGCTAAACCAGTTCCAGCCATTGTAGCGCGCCAGTATTTTAACGGCTGATCATCGGAATAGCTCACCGTGGTCTTTTCCGAGCTTCCTAGTAATCAATGACTCTGCCATACAAATGTAGTACAACAAGGTCATTAATATTAAAATGGGCTCATCAATATTTAAAGGAGCACTCCGGATGATTCTCCATCATCACCGGGTGGTTCCCTAACCTTGTTGTGCCACATTTACAGGCAAAATTTTCCAGCTGGTTCTGAGATGTCGTAGCCTTACTTTCCAGTCTATGCCTGAGTGCTGATAGGCTCAGGAACTGACAGGAAAGTAAGACTTAACAGCTCAGATCCCTCCCTCCCCCCAATTTAAAAAATAAAAAACTCACAATTTTTCCCTCTCACCAATACCTCCAGGGCTGTTTGATGTCTCCGACGATGCTGGCATCCTCGCCCCCCCCCTTTAAATTGAAGGACAGCAGGAGGGATGTCGGCCCACTTCCTTTCACTGCCGGGGTCCCCCGCCCACAGCCAACACCCCAACACTCCTCACACAATTTGTTAAGATGAAGGCTGGTGGGAGGGTTGCCTACATCTGGCTGGCAGGCCTGCCTCTTCAAAATAGTGGGCCTTCCCCTTCCTGGTGCATTCTGGAGGGGTCCTTAAGCACCTGGGCCAGTCGGAGAATCTGGCCCTAAATAGGAACGTATTGTAGCCCACTGTAGCTGAGACCAGGGCTCTACAGCGCTCTCAGTGGCTGCACCAAAATAGAACACCAGCATGTGACCCGGAATGGAGTCACCCTGCAGGACTGGATTCCAAACAGGAACCAAAAAAAACAAAGTTACCACAATTATAGTTCAAAGGAAAAATACCATTTATTCATTCCTTCATAAAGGTAAGTAGTCCTTCAATACGGCTGCCAAAATTGTCAGAATGCTCCCAAGCAGCAGCAAAACAAAAATACCAAAAGAGGCAAGCATATAACACAGCACAAAATAAAGTTCATGGCACCTGTTCCATAGCTCTAGTGCCCAAAGTTCCAATAAAGCCTCTGGACAGTTCAGAGCACTGCCAGGAAAGGAGAGTGTCACAGGTTTTGCAAAGTAAGGCCTCTAAACAGGCTTTCAAAATTCCCTCCCAGGGTGTTAGCAAAACCTCTCCCAATAAATCACACTCCTAGCTTGCAAAACAAAAAAATAGTCCCAAACAGTCAAGTGCAAAATCCAACTCACTGTTTGCAGGTGGAAGCCCAGTCCACCTGCATGGCTTCAGGAAAATCAGGAGCACACTCTGAAAGACTTTCCTCACACTCCATGGGTTGTTCTTCCTCTGGAAACAGTAGCTCCTTAGCTTGTCCAGCTACTAACAGCTCCATTGGAATGGGTTTGTTGCTCCTGCTTGGCCCAGGGGACTCCCTAGGGAGAAAAGGCTTAAACCTCCTCCCTAGCTGGCTTCCCTGTCTGTTCTCCACTGCAGGCTTAAATACTCTGGGGCAACGCCCTACTCTAGGTGAGTCAGCAGTGTTCCAGGGGCCTCTTGGGCTCCCCCGGTGGCTGGTTGGGTCAATATCACCTAACTCTTCTTCAGTTAATTTGGGCTCCCTCTGGTGGTCAAAGGAGATGTGATCAGGCTCAGGAACCGGAGGGACCTTGGAATTTCCCTTCCTGGTTTTCCTTTTCACTTTTTCCCCTGCCTTAACTGGGACCTTGGCAGGGAGAATACCTGGCTGGTCACAGTATAAACAGAAATCCTAACTATGTTCTCTTAGCTATGTAGGTGCTGGTATTGAATATTGCTCAGCACCTGTGTAGCTTCTGGGTTGTGGCTGATGCTGTGGAATGCAGTCCCCTCCCTCCCAAACTCCCCCTGTGACCAGGCTTCTCATCTCGATCAAGATCCACCCAGACAAGCACTGCAGCCACCCCCACCATGATCAAGACCTCTCCCCCCAATGGGTCTACCTCTATCTCGGCAGCCACTGAGGCAGGAGCAAAAGGGGATCGCTCCTGCCCAGTATATGCCCCACTGGACCATAAGAACATAAGAATTGCCGCTGCTGGGTCAGACCAGTGGTCCATCGTGCCCAGCAGTCCGCTCACGCGGCAGCCCCCAGGTCAAAGACCAGTACCCTAACTGAGCCTAGCCCTACCAGCGCTGAAGCTCTTCAAGATCACCGAGCTGTGGAACAGCTTTACTGCCCCTCTTCGGAGTTCGACTTCCCTCCAACGCTTCCGAAAACATTTGAAAACTTGTTTTTTCTCTAAAATGTAACTACTCCCTCCCTCTCCATTATACTAAGTCCCCTCTTTCTTTCTTTTTTTTTCTAAGCCCTTCTTCTTTCCATTGGAGTTCCTTTCTATATTAATTCCTGTAAACCGTGTCGAGCTCCACTTCTGTATACAAACTTAAGGTTTAGTTTAGTTTAGTTTGTTTGCGGTTTTAACTGATTCTCTTTTCATTTGGGACCCCTGATGAAGGCGTGCACTGCCTCCATTACATACAGAATAGATCTCTCTCGTGAATATTCATGGTGGGTAATTATCCTGAAAATCCGATTTGGCCGGGGTGCTTTCGGGGCCAGGTTTGAGAACGCCTGAGTTACCTAGTTATGCTAGTATTCTCTAATGGAAAGTAAATGCTTATTTAACTTTTTAGAATAGACTTTAAATTGATGCCCCTTTATAGAATTGCCTTCCTGTGTATAAATAGTGATATTATGAAAGCCATTACGCATTTAGAACTACAGCACACAGTTGTAGGTGGTATGTTTTTTGCACATGGTACGCATGAAATTCAGATCATGTAATGCAGTGGTCTCAAACTCGCGGCCCGGGGGCCACATGCGGCCCGCCAGGTACTATTTTGAGGCCCTTGGTACATTTATCATAATCACAAAAGTAAAATAAAACAGTTTCTTGATCATATGTCTCTTTAGCTATAAATTACAATATTATTATTAAGACTTAGCCAAAAGGAAAGATTTATAAACTATAACGAGTTTTACCTCATGCAAAGTTGTCATTTCTTTAATAAGACATTAACTATTTTTTTCTGAGGCCCTCCAAGTACCTACAAATCCCAAATGTGGCCCTGCAAAGGGTTTGAGTTTGAGACCACTGATGTAATGGCAATGCACACACATGCGTACTTTGCAAAATCTAGATGTTGGTATTTGTACCTATTCCAAAATATACGTAAGTGTTTTGCAAACCCAGACTCAAACAAGCAGTTAGACAAGCATTTGAGAAAGCACTGTGCAAGTTTGGATTTTTTCATTGGGATATGTAGTGATGATAATGATAATAACCATTTTTAAGAGTTCAGTTTTTCCACAGATACTGTATACCAGGAGAAAGCTGATAATATTATCTATGAGAACAGACTAGACATAACCTCCCCTCCCCCTTTACAAAGCCTCACTAGTGACTGCTACGAAGCCCATAGAGATTTAAAAAGCTTTTGGGGATTTTGCCGTACAACAGTCGCTATGGAATGACTGCTTGACCACCCTCATCTCTCTTGCCCCATCCTACCTATCCTTCAGAAAATCTCTCAAATCATACCTCTTTGATAAATTTCTCTAACTCCCTCCCTCCCTACCAAACTACTAAACTCAACCCCGCCTCCCTTCCTTCCCTTTCCTCTCCCTTCTCACCTTTTTACCTCATCTCCCCCGGTTTTTCCTATCTCCTTTCTGCACTCCCTTGTAATTGTTATTGAATTATTTTGTAATTGCTACTGGTTATTTTATACCCTTGTATAACTAACTCTCTGTATCTTCACTGTATATGTACAGTCTCTTCTGTAAACTGCTCTGAACTGTTTTGTGGTATTGCGGTATACAAAAATAAAGTTATAATTATTATTATTACTTATATTTAAATCTAAGATTTTCCTGAACTGACGATCTTATAGAAAATATGCAGGGTGTAAACATGTATACATCTTGACCTTGGATAGGGGGTTTATTCATCCTGGATATAATGGCTTGTTCATCCTTTAAAGGGGCAATTTTCAAACTGTCCATATAGGTACCTAATTTTAAAAGGGAAAGTATAAGTTTTTGAAATTGTAATGGGTACAAAACATTTGCAGACTTTTTGCACCTACCATTTCGGCGGGTAAAAATCTCTTGGGAAAACAACAAGCATATATTTGAATATACGGTATAGCCCCGCGAACTCGCAGTCCAGCATTCGCGGTCCCGATTATTCATGGTTTTTCCTTCCGCGTGTCACGTTCTGCTTTTTGAAAACGGGAACGGATGGCTGCCACTTCTCCGTGGCTCCAGTGCTTCTGGGCAGTGCTGGGTATGTTTGGAGCTGACTGGAGTATGCAGAAACAGGTTTGGCCCGGGGGAGATTGTGTGTGTTTGAGTTACAGCAGACTAGACCTGTCGCGATGGGATTCGGCCAGGGAGTGATAACAGACAGTGAGTCCCGAGTCTCCTCCAGGGGGCAAAAAGTAAAACCTGACCTGCTTCTACTCTTCGCTTTGCTTTTTTCTATTTCCTTTCTATACGGAAACTCTCTCAGGTGCACCGGTCTCCCGGCTCCAAAAGCTTCTTCCACTCCATTTTGTACCGCATCCAATATTCGTGGTATTTCAAAATTCGCAGGCACTCCCAAGAACCTAACTCCCAAGAATTTCAGGGGAGTACTGTACAGCCCATCTCTGTTTACTGATTCTGGGAATCTCTCTACTCGCATTGAAAGCTCAGATGTCTCTTTAGTGAAGGCCATTTTCAACCAACTTACCCGATTGCATTAAGCTTTTTATCAAAGCTTGAGATTCTGTAAGCTCCTCCCTCTTTGTCATCATCATGCTCCAGCCCCGCTATAACAGGGAGAAACCCCCTTCCCCCAAACCTCCCACTTGCAGTACAAATAACAGGTTACTTTTGTATGAGCTTCCAATCGAAATAAATCATTGTTTAATTTCCTGATTCATAAAACCTAACTACAGGTTCCAGACTAATTAGAATGTCAGACTGCTTTTTCCTTCTGGATTTCTAATTCTTTTTCCATAGTACAGCGATCCTAAATTCTATTAAACTATTCATTTGGTGCTGGAGGATTAATTTTCATCCGAAAAGACTGCAGCTGTTCTCTGGGCAGTCACCAATTACCGAGTAACCAGTACATTATTCATTTAATATGCTCTGTCTACTGGGAGTCTCCCTCCACCAAACCCTTCAAGGGCCAACCCCCCCCACCAAAAAAAAATCATATTCTCATTTGAGCCAGAAAATCAGCCCTGCTATTTGTCTTACCCATGAAATATTATATCTTTTTCCATATTATTATATTCTTACGCAATGTAGTAACACAAGATAGCTCAAATAATAGAGAAAAATCCAAGAAGCATTTGCTAAATGCTAAGCTGCCCATTCTATTTCTATGGGTGGCCCAGCATTTGTCTCGCACTGCTTGGCAGCGTAGCTTGATAAAAGGGGGGGAAGGGTAAGAATATAAGAAATTCCATGCTGGGACATGACAAGGTCCATTGAACCCTGTATCCTGTTTCCAACAATATTCATTCTGGCTTGGATTCTATAAACAGGGCCAGGGCTCTTCAGCTTGGAAAAGAGACGGCTGAGGGGAGATATGATTGAAGTCTATAAAATCCTGAGCGGAGTAGAACGGGTACAAGTGGATCGATTTTTCACTCCATCAAAAATTACAAAGACTAGGAGGGACACTCGATGAAGTTACGGGGAAATACTTTTAAGACTAACAGGAGGAAATTGTTTTTCACTCAGAATAGTTACGCTCTGGAATGCATTGCCAAAGGTTGTAATAAAAGTGGATAGCGTAGCTGGTTTTAAGAAAGGGTTGGACAAGTTCCTGGAGGAAAAGTCCATAGTCTGTTATTGAGAAAGACATGGGGGAAGCCACTGCTTGCCCTGGATCGGTAGCGTGGAATGTTGCTATTCTCTGGGATTCTAGAATCTTGCTACTCTTTGGGGATTCTCTATGGAATGTTGCTACTGTCTGGGGTTCCGGAATCTTGCTATTCTTTGAGATTCTTTATGAAATGTTTCTACTCCTTGGGTTTTGGCCAGATACTAGTGACCTGGATTGGCCACCGTGAGAACAGGATTCTGGGCTTGAAGGACCATTGGTCTGACCCAGTAAGGCTATTCTTATGTCCTAGTATTGATGGCCACCTTAAAACAGCTGCTGATCATATGCCAATCACTCATCGGTGCTGTTTATAGAGTTGGTTTTAAAACAGTCGCCTTAAATGTAGTCCAGCATTATATAGGCCTACATTTAAGGCGCCTATCTTGTGCCTATTGAAGCACCCAAGGTCATCTAATATCACTTCCAGCATAAATCATGCATGACCATGTCGGCCTCAGGCACCCTTAGGTGTGCCTAGATGATTCCATAGGCACGTGAATGGCACCTTCAATGTAGGCACCATTGGCCGCATCAATTTTAATAAAAGAAAGTGCATCTCAGTTAGATGGTTGTAGGATGCCTCCTGTCGTCTATTTTTGAGATGCCATTACTAAAATCTGAGTGTCTGGCCCAGATTCTATAAACTGTGCTGATACTGGCGTCCGCAGGCATCTTACAGGCTTCTGTAGGCACATGAACAACACCTTCAAAGTAGGAGCTGTTCGCCACATAAATTTTTTTTTTAAAAACGTGCATTCCGATTGGTTAGTTAGATGACAGTGGGATACCTACTGCCGCCTAATTTTGGGATGCTATTACTAGAGTCTGGGCCTCTGCGTCAAAAGTATCTGACAGATCCCAAAAATTAGATTTATTTCTCATAACAGAATATCATTTATAGCGGATGAGGTCCGCTGGTCCCGGCCGTTCGCCTTTATGAACATGCAGAAAATCACTGTATATAGCGGACTTGCATATAACGGACAAACAATTTGGTCCCCAGAGCCGCTTTTAGCTGTAGTTTTTTTGGGCTATAATGGACATGCAGGCTCCGCCTACAAGACGCGTGGCATGCCGGTGATACAGTATCAAAATGCAGCCCAGAAGAAAATGACAGAGTATTTTTCTTTCCAGTACAGTATGACATAATGCTTTAGATCATCTTTTAGTGTTCTGGTTTTGCAATCATTTCGTGCCATACCAATGTTTTGCTGAGTTTTGTTCTTGATGTTGCTGATATGGTTGTGCAGTGACTGTTGTTCATTGATTGAACGTTGTTTCAAGTTGACCTAAATAAAGTTTTTAAATTAATGCGACTCTGGATATAATGGACTGTTTTTCCAGGTCCCTTGAAGTCCGTTATAACGAGATTATACTGTATAGCTAGTACATAATTACATAAAATAGTTTTATTTCCAGAGATGAGCAGTGGTTCTCCCAAATCTACAAGGCTAATATTTTTCTATTGGATTTTCTTCCTGGAATTCATCCAAATTTCATTTGAATCTCACTGAATTAGTCACCTTGACCATATCTTTTGGCAACAGATTCTAAAGATTAACTATCCCCTCCCCCCCCCTTTTTACAAAACTATGGAAGTGGTTTTTTTAGCACAGAACTGGTGTGCGCTGCTCCCGACACTCATTTTCTATGAGCATTGGGAGCAGCGCAGAGCATTCAGCACACCGGCCAGCGCTGAAAACCGCTTCTGCGGTTTTGTATATAAAAAAAAAAAGAAAACCTCTCTACAATTTGTTTTGAACCTGCTGATTATTAGTTTCATGGAGCATTTTTTGTTTTTGTGTTTGACAGGTTAAATAACTGTTCCGCCCATTCATGATTTCATAGCCCCCCTCGGTCTTTTTATTTTTCCACAATGAAGACTCTAACCTGTTTATCCTCCCTTCATAAGGAAAAGGGATGGGACTTGATATACTGCCTTCTGTGACTACAATCAAAGCGATTTACATATTATAGGAAAATGCTCATTTTATCATATCGCATCGCACCCAAACAGGAGATCCTACCTTACCACAGTAGAAGCATAAAAGAAAGGACAGGAAAAATGACCTGCGATGCTTAATTCCTTTATTCCTGTACTACTGTGGCATCTAATTGCGATCCCCTGATGCAGAAACATGGGCCGTGCTGTTTTTTTAAAAAATAAAAATGGCTTCCTCAAACTCCTGACTCCGCCTTCTTGAAAATGTTGAACTCGCTCTCGACACTGACATTCCTTCTCTGGCCTATTGTATGCATCCTATGCTTAAGTGGGCTTATAAATGGGGGGAAATCCACTCTATATGTGCCAAAATAGTCTCATGTAGTTGTATTTTAAGTGCCTCTAATTTGTTCCTGTTAAATTTAGGCCCTAATACCATGACATATTCATCACGTTCTCCCAGGAGGTTAGGTAGAGTCAGGTGCAGTTTGGTTTATTCTAAGCTAAACATCTTCTCTGATTAGATTGATTTGAAGAGGGCACTGAAACTCTGTTTAAATTGGTACAAATTGTCTGCTCTAAAGCTATTTATAATATTGTTTTATTTTGTAAACCATTCTATGCCATAACGGATTTCTTAATAAACAACCAGCAATAAATTGGGACAGTGGATAACCTTGCCTAATGCCTCTACTCAAAGTAAGTGTTTTTGAACAGCCTTCATTAGGCTTCATGTGGCCTTAGGATGAAAATAAAATTTAGCTAGTGATCTTAGAAAATTAGACCCAAACACAATTTTCTGTAGGACCTCATCCATAAAATCTCATTGCACCCTATCAAATATTTATGAGCATAGACCAGTGTCTCACAAACTTTCCAGCCGGCGGCACTCTAAACTCAGTGCCCCGGTGGAAGGCACGCGGAAGTGTGTGGTCGTCAACGCGATGATGCCATGCACGTGCGTGACATCATTGCATCATCTGTGCATCATTTGGCCGTGACCTGCTTCGTTGGAGGGATCCAGGAGGAGGGGAGGTATGGGGCGAGGAGGAGAGTCAACCATGCCGGTTGACTGCCTACAGGACAGTCTTGCTGTTAGAGGCAGGTCCTGTAGGCAGTCAGCTGGCGCGGATGACTCTCCTCATCGCCAGGGTGTCGTGGCACACCTGAAATCTCAGGAGGCACACAGTTTGCGATACACTGGCATAGACAGTGTTTTCTTGTGTACTGGCTGCATGCACTCAACGTTTTATTTCTCATATATCTGATGCTTGTCTTTCTAGAACAAAATTTAATTGATCCAAATGAATTAGACCTGGGGTACATTCATAGTCTCTGTGCTAAAAATATTGGGCAATATTTTTGTTTATAATTACCAATGAGATTATGCAGATGAGGTTTTTTCACCCTGTAATATCCACCACCCAGACTCAGTAGGGTGGAGGGATTCTGAGGCTTTTTCCTCCTGTGGCAGATTCACATGGAGCCCTGCCAACATGCACTGAAAACAGCACAAACAACCACTGTACAAAGGTGCAACAACCAGAAAGTTTCTATTTTTCTAGAGACCAGAGTCTGTTTCTTCACAGTCTCAGGAAAGGCACAACCAATTGCTTAGTTTTCATAGCCTTAAGTCACTTCCACAATTATTCTCCTCTGGAGGTTCTTGCACACGTCCCTAGTCTTTCCAAGGCTCCCTCAGGCTAAAGCTAGGAAAGGAGACTTTCTCTCTCCCCAGGACTCTTTCCTTCCTCAGAGAATGATTCTCCTTTGTGGCAGGTAAACATCTCCCTGCTTGAGTCTCGCCCCCCCTGACTCAACAAGGTTACCTTGTTAAGGTGGCTTAGCACTGAGCTGTAAAGCCCAGTGTGGTCTGAGACATGCAGTCCGCTCAGTCTTGGGCTAGCAACCCCTGCTATATAAGAACATAAGAACATAAGAAGTTGCCTCCACCGGGATCAAACCAGAGGTCCATCGCGCCCAGCGGTCCGCACCCGCGGCGGCCCATCAGGTCCATGACCTGTCAAGTGTTCCCTGCCCTAAAAAACCTATCATTACTTCTATCCGTATCCCTCAATCCCCTTATCCTTCAGGAATTTATCCAAACCTTCTTTGAATCCCTGTAGTGTCTTCTGCCCTACCACAACCTCCGGGAGTGCGTTCCATGTGTCCACCACTCTCTGGGTGAAGAAGAACTTCCTGGCATTGGTTCTAAACCTATCCCCTTTCAGTTTCTCCGAGTGCCCCCTTGTACTTGTTGTTCCCCACAGTGAAGGTGGAATGGTAGTATTAGTAGAAGATAACCCCTTACTCTTCCACACCTCCCCATTTACAACAGTGGGTATATGTGCATTAGAACCTTCACATTTGCATATATAGTTTCAAGTTTCAAGTTTATTAGCATTTTATGAATCGCCTATCGAAATATCTAGGCGATGTACACTCTAAAAGCCACAGATAGTGGTTTCACATATAATTTTGACAGATTAGACATAATACAGACAATTTTAAACAGTATAAAAATTTTAGGGAACAGCCAATACAATACATTTGAGGTTAAGGAATAACATGACTAGGCAGGAAAGAAGGGAAAAGTTACATCATTTTTATCTATTGAAATTTACATGAAAGGGAAAACACAGTACGGAGCAAGGGGATTTGGAAGGTGCAATATTTGTAATAAAATGTATAAAAATTATGTGTGTTATATCATGTGTTCAAATGCATCTTGAAATAAAAAAGTTTTTAAAAATCTTTTAAACGTTTGTAAGTCTTTTTCTATTCTTATGTAGTTCGGTATTGAATTCCATAACGTGGGTGCCATAACGGAAAATATGTCGTTTCTTCTTATGCCAATAATTTTTAAGGAGGGGATAGATAATAAATTCGAAGTAGATGATCGTAAAGAACGTACGGAGTTATATGGAATGATCATTTTAGAAATAAATTGCGGTTCATTGAAAGTCAGTGTTTTATGTACTAAGAGTATAATTTTGAAAGTAATACGATGGGAAATGGGTAACCAGTGTGATTTAATCAGTAGTGGAGTGACGTGATCATATTTTTTAGCTTTATGGATTAATTTTATTGTGGTATTTTGAATTATCTGAAGTCGTCTTTTTTCTTTCTGGGTTATATATATATAGACGTTTTATAATGCATCTATGATTAAGTAGATGAGACGTTATTGGGTTGTTGTGGGTTTCTATTAGAGAATGACATGAGGACAAATTTGTCCCCATCCCCGCAGGATCTCAATTTCCCCATCCCATCCCCATGAGTTTTGTCGCTTTCCCTGCCCCATTCCTGTAAGCTCTGTCTTAACCGCAAAAGCCTCAAACACTTATGGTTTAAAGTGTTTGAGGTTTGTGTAGATGAGGACAGAGCTTGCAGGAATGGGGCAGGGACAGGAAAAGAACTCACGGGGACGGGATGGGAAAATGAGTTCCTGCGGGGACGGGAAAAAATTTGTCCCTGTGTCATTCTCTAGTTTCTGCTTAACCTGAGTAGTGGTCATAATATTTAACAATGATACATGTCTATAAAATTGCCTCATCTTTCGCTTCCTTCCACTTCGACTCATAGAATCAGAAATTTCAGTATCTTCCAAAGGTAATTGAGCAGTTGAAACATAGAAACATAGAAAGTGACGGCAGAAAAGGGCCAAGGCCCATCGAGTCTGCCCACTCCATTGACCCACCCCCCTAGTTAATTGCTCTCTGATGACCTTTTCCCTCGAAGAGATCCGACATGAGCATCCCAACTGATCTTAAAAACTGGCACGCTGCTGGCCTCAACCACCTGTACTGGGAGCCTATTCCAGCTGTCCACCACTCGTTCAGTGAAGAAGTACTTCCTGGTGTCGCCATGAAACTTCCCGCCCTTTATTTTCAGCGGGTGTCCTCTTGTGGCCGTTGGGCTAGAGTGGTCAGGGAATACGGCCAGTGCTAGGCAGACCTCTACGATCTATGCACCTAATTGTGGTTAGACAATCTGGGTGACTTGGGGTGGGCTTTAACGGCAGCTCCAGTAGTTGGAGAATAAGATCAATGCCGAGCAGACTTCCATAGTCTATGCCCTAAAAATGGCAAGGTCAGATCAAGGTCACAACAAGAAGCGAAGACCCGATTTTTCACAGGAGAAAAAGGACAATCCAAACAAAAGAAACTGTGGAAATCCAATGTTCTTGATGCTTCTTTTATTCAGTACAATTCTTTAAAATACAATATCCACATTTATTGGAAGACCCAACATGGGCTGTGTTTCGGCAAAACACGCCTTCCTCAGGGAGCCAAGATATTAAATATGCAACCTTTTGCAAATGTGGAATAACATGAATGACTTGGCAACCCAAGATGAAACCCGCCAGAGAGGCATAAAACCTGCTACAAGCACAATGCCAGCTGCAGAAACCCTGAGAGAATATGACACGTCTTGTTTCTATTTCTCTGAATTAGCCTAGAATAAATGGTTATACTTAGCTCAAGAACCAGTAGTTCTGAAACTGTATTCAGATTAAGCTCATGTAGCTCAGATAAGGCAGCCTGAAGCTTATCTCTTACTCTTTTTAAAAAATTTCTAAAGCTTCTTTTTGAGCCATTTTGTGGGAGCTCCTACTTGGCAGGCATCATTCTTCCATGGGTTTTTACCCGATGGCACAATTTTCTTCTATTTAAATTTTCTCTTTTATTCTTCTCTGTTTTCTGTATAGATTTGCTTTTAGCTGATACTCTCAAACAGTCTCATACTGAAGCCAGAAGAACTTCACATGTATCGTGAAACATAAACCCAGCCCTCATCTATAATTCCTTTTATTACCTTATCTATTTAAATTTCCAGATCTACCTGTTTGCAGTTTCATGGCATCTGATGTTCGTTTGGTGTGTTTTTGTGTGTGCAAGTCATATTTTATTCTTCCTTTTCATCTTTTTCTGTGAAAGAGCACTGCATACTATACCATAAATCGTAAAAAGGATGATTCAAGGAGTCGGTATCAGAGGAGGGCAAAACAAGGCATTGATTCCTTACTCAAAAGTCGCTGAAATAGGTTGGAACATTGAGCCATAAGGGAACAGCCAGAAATCAAACTAGTTTCACAGGAACACAGCTAGGTGGGTACGGGAGAAGCTATGAGCAGAAGGCTATAGTTAGGGATTTTTTTTTCCCCCCGTGTTGGGCTCTTTTCAATTATTTCGAAAACATCTGAAAACCTTGCTTTTTTGGCCGCTGCTGCACATTGGGCGGAAGATTTCATTATATTGTTTACGATGACACCCAGATCCTTTTCTTGTGCGCTAACCCCAGAGGTGTGGACTCTAGCATCTGGTAACTGTGATTCGGGTTATTCTTCCCAATGTGCATCACTTAGCATTTGTCCACATTAAATTTCATCTGCCACTTGGACGCCCAGTCTTCCAATTTCCCTAAGGTCCGCCTGCAATTTTTCACAATCTGCATGCGTTTTAACAACTTTTGAAACAGTTTAGTGTTACCTGGAAATTTAATCACCTCACTCGTCGTTCCAATTGCCAGATCATTCATAAATAAGTTACATAGCACCGGTCCCAGTACAGACCCCTGCGGCACTCCACTGTTTACTCTACTCCACGTTGTATATCTTTTTTAATTGAGCATCTGTAAAAAAAAAAAATTATTGCTCTCTCCAAATAGTTTTGTTTCAAGTTCTATTTTCCCTTTTCCAAAAAACAGTTTCTTAATTAAGAGCTTCCATAAGGATCATCCCAGCTGTCGGTTTGCCTAGGCCAGGGTATATGCACCCTATAGGCACATCATTTCTTTATTTCTGAGCATTTTTATTTCGCCAATCTGGGGGGAATCTGGCCTAGGAGGAGACATCTCCAGAGGAAGGGTTTTGGTGGGGACTGCACTTATTGGATTTTGAATTTATCACAACCTCAGGGTGCCGAGACAGCTGCTCCAATCACTAGGCCACTCCTCCGCAATAATAATAAATAAATAACCTATGTATGCAGTTTGTTTGCTAAACCGTGGAGGGTCTTTTACTAAGCGTGCAGGCCGATATAGTGCACGCTGAATATTAGCATGTGCTAAATGCTAACGCGCCTATTATATTCTATGGACGCATGAGCATCTAGCGAGCGCTAAATCGGCTAGCGCATCTTAGTAAAAGACACTGCGTTAGGTGTTTAAAGTGGGTTTTATGTGTGTTGTTAATGCAGAACTCAAAAAAGTAGTTAATCTACTGCGTTAGCAGCCATTAAACATGGCCGTTAATACACTCTAAAATGGCGTTTCATATTAGGAGGATGGGAAAGGGGTGGGCCGTGAACCTTGCAGTTAACATGGGTGTCATTATTCTGTGTTCACTGCTAAGGGGACAGGCAATGCATTAGCTTTCACTTCTCGATTTCTCAAATCCATACTATTCAAAACCCCAGCTTTTATTCATAAAGTTTTAATTCCTTATACTACTTCGAGAGTACTACGGTCAACAGAACAACATCTATTGGTCGTCCCTTCTTTAAAAGTTATTAGTACACGACGTCATTCTATCTTCTCGGTTACGGCTCCCCAAGCTCGGAATGCCCAAGAGAGGAAAGAATTCTAGAGCAAACTTAAGGGTTTCCTTTTTAAAGACGCTTTCAGTAATTAACTGAATTCCTTATGTTTAATCTCTCCTTAAACTACAATAAATTTCTCCCCCTTTTCCCAATGGGTTATTAACCTTAATTGTTTCTTTCATATTCAATTGTATTTCTTCCTGTAACTTTCCCATTCCTTGATCTTGTATGTAAAATTAGTCTTGTTAGTTATGTTATGTATTTTATTATATTTTAATATGTTTAGTAATAATTTTGATAGTCATGTAAGTTTCCCCTAACTTTGTAATTTTTAGCTGTACATCGCTTAGAATTTGGAATAGGCGATTAATCAAATATTTATAATAAACTTGGAAACTTGGATGTGTTTTCGTCTGTAGGATTCTCTGGTTCTCAGGGATTTCAATATTCATGCGAATCTACCTCGGTCCATCTGAGACAGAGCATTATTTACTTTTATGGATGATTTAGGGATTTGTTAAATACATTCAGTTCCCTACTCATGAGGCAGGCCAGACCATCTATCCAGTGTTTATCTCTTCTTGGTCTCTGAAGAGATTTCGATGCATCACTAGCTGTCGGCTATCTTGAACTGACCATACGCTGGTGGAATTTGATATCTGCTACCCAGAGGAAGATTTTCCTCCTAAACCCCCCCCCCCCCAATAATAACAAACTTTTGTAGAACTGAAAGGCCTTGATGTGAAGGAGCTGGAAAGGGCTATAGATGCCTTTCCAGCTAATTTCGATAGTCTCTCACTGGAGGAACAAACAACATAATGGCACAATACGTTAGTGACGGCTTTGAACGTGGAGGTCCTTTTCCATAAGCTTTCTCGTACTTTTCAGTCCTTGGTATCGTTCTCTTTTATCTTCTTTTGAAAAGGCAGACGGAGCAAACAGAGCAGAGACGGAAGAAGAATAAAGTAGAAAAGGATCACTTACTGTGTCAAGAACAATATTATTCCTATAAAGCTTCCTATATAGCAGAAATATGGAAGACAAAAGAGGCTTACATTCCCCTTTAATTCATTCCAATGCAAATTATCCTTAACAGTTGTTTAATGTCATTTTGAAATTGTGTAATTCATTGCAGCAGGAAAAGGGATTTCCTCATTGTGAGCAAATCAGTTTTTATTTATTTATTAATTTAAAACATTTATATTCCACATGTCCAAAGCTCCAAGTCAGTTACATAAATAACTTACTTTAGCATGCCACAACGGCGCAAAAGACAAAAGCGCGTGCCGACAATTGAGCGCAGCGTGCGCCGCCGCGCCGCTATAAATTACAGTTTTTAGGGGCTCCAACGGGGGGTTTTGTTGGGGAACCCCCCCCAGTTTACTTAATAGACATCGCGCCGGCGTTATGGGGGGTTTGGGGGGTTGTAACCCTCCACATTTTACTGTAAACTGAACTTTTTCCCTAAAAACAGGGAAAAAGTGAAGTTTACAGTAAAATGTGGGGGGTTACAACCCCCCACACCCCCCACAACGCGGCGCGATGTCTGTTAAGTAAAGTGGGGGGGGGGTTCCCCCCACGCCCCCCTGTCGGAGCGCTAAAAACAGTAATTTTAGAGCGGCGTGGCGGCGCGCGCTGCGCTCAATTGTCTGGTGCACTTTTGTCGCGGCGCGCTTTTGACCCGACACCTGCCATAACAAACATAAATCATATCGCCAACAATAATGCATACAATTTCTTCAACCTTTAACACATCAACAATGATTCATAAAATATCTTCAGATTTCAGCGCTGCAGCAGTCTTATCCTACATGCCGTTAGGCTTTGATTTTGGCGCCTAAAGTTTTAGGCGTCAAAAACCCTGGCATAAATTGAGGACACCTAAATGTTAGGACGCCGAGTACCACCTAAGCAAGTTTAGGCAACGCCAAGCGTAATTCTAATCTAATCTGATCAGGATTTCTGAATCGCGCTTTTCCAGTACAGGTTTACGATGATTTACACGATGAGAGGCTCAAACAATATCATGGGGAATTTATCTACAGCTCAATTGTAGAAACAGACGCTCAAGGATGATGTAATTTGGGGGGGGGAAGAGCCAGCGAGCTAAAAACCGCGAATTAATCAAAATCGCCAGCGCTAAAACCGCGATTACGGAGGGAGAATGTAAACCTCTTCCCGCCAAGTCTCACAGATGGATGAGTTTTTGCTAACGGAAGACGAGGAAACCTGCCTTTGTGTTGCACTGTCGGTGTACACAAACATTTCTTGTTTTGCTGCACTGGTTGTGGCGTTTTGGCGTTTCACTTTGCATAGCATAAACTAGCAAACTAGACTGTGTTGTTTTGTACTTCAGAACTGCTCTAAGTGGGCCAAATTGCTAATTCAGCCAGCAACAGAACACCCACTACACAACCCCCAAAATACCACACAATCGTGCTGTTCTCTGTGCGAAACCAATTACATCTGTTCATTCATTAATCTTTTTTTTTTTTCATATACACCTACGTTTTAAAAACATGCTTTCTCACTTTCATGAAAACAACCTATTTTTCTTTCCTGTTGGGTGTTAATATGTTTGGCTCTCCTGTCAGGTAGCAGGTTTTGCAGCCGCCCTTATAGTTAGTCATTGTACAGAATTCTGGTTGATTTTTACTACAGTGGTTACTGAAGAGGGCTGAGACTACTTTGTGGATATGATTAAAAAGAAACCCACAACTTGTTAGCAATACTCATCAGGGTAGTCGCTGCTTAAAAATATCTGGATATTATTTGAATAGTTTTGAGCAGATTTTCAGCAGCAATATTCTTAAGGGTGGATGTATCAATGCAGTTTCCTATTAAGTTATGCTAACATTCCATTATAACACAGGTCCCATTTTATGCAGTGAGACCTAATTATTAATAATTGGGGTTAACAGTAATAGTAGCACATGTTGATAACTTCCCCCTCTTAAATAAAGAAAAACAAAATGTCTCTAGAATTTAAAAATCACCACCATCACTAATAATAAAACCCTAAGCATGCATGTGCTTCTCCTACCTCCGTGATCTGTAGCTCCGTGGCTTTGCATGCGCAGTAAAAGGAGTCAGCGGTGGTTTCTTCTGTGCATACAGAGGCGGTGACCACGGAGACGACTCCCCCCCTCCCGCCCTCACTCCGTCTAACACAGTGGTCTCAAACTCGTGGTCCCCCAGGTACTGTAAGGTGCGCTAAGTGTTTTAGCGCACGTTTAGCATGCACTAAATCTATGCGCGCGCTAAACGCTAATGCATCCATAGACTAACATGCACGCATTAGCGTTTAGCGTGTGGTTAGCATGTGCTAATATTTACCGTGCGCTAAAAAGCATAGCGCACCTTACCCCCTCCTTTTTTTTTTTTTTTACGAAACTGCGGTAGCGGTTTCCAGCGCGGGAAGCCGTGCTGAATGGCCCGCGCTGTTCCTGAAGCTCATTGAGTTCCTACGAGCGTCAGGAGCAGCGCGGGCCATTCAGCGCGACTCCCCGCGTAGAAACTGCTATCTCGGTTTCGTAAAAGAGGGGGGTTAGTAAAAGGAGCCCTAGATTAGAGAATGACACGGTGAAAAAATTGGTCCCCGTCACCGCCCCGTCCCCGTCTCACCATCCTCTGCACCGCCCCGTCACCGCCATTCCCTTCACCGCCCCGTCACCGCCACTGCCACCCCATTCACCGCCCCGTCACCGCCACTGCCACCCCATTCACCGCCCCGTCACCGTCACTGCTGCATACATAAAAGCCTCAAACGGGTACGATTTTATATACTTTTCTTTATTTACGTATAAAGGAAACATTCTTTAAAACTTTAAAACTTAGTTAAATATTAGTTAATAACTATACAAAAACAAAACACGCAGAGAAAAAATTAATTAATATAAATTCTCAAAACTGACACATTTTGATCACTAAATTTAAAATAGTTATTTTTCATACAGTTTTTCAATCACTAATCTTCCACCACCCCTGGGGCTAGCAATGCAAAAACAAACACGACATGTACTTTAAATGCTTACAATGTTAGCCTACATGGTAAGTAGACGCGGCCGCTGTACCTAATCGCGGCAAAGATCTCCCTGCCGTGATTAGCATAGTGACCGCGGCTACGGCTGCAAGTCTCCCCTCCCCCCAGCGATCACGGCAGGAGGGCACCCAACCCCTCCTGTAGACCCCCCCAACGGCCCTCCCGACAATCGCAGCAGAAGGGTACCCAACCCCTCCTGCCGGTCCTCCCAATGGCCTCCCCTAAGATCGCCGGCAGGAGGGTACCCAACCCCTCCTGCTGGACCCCCCCCCAACGAACCCTCCCACCCCGGAACCCCCTTAGTCTTACTTTCCAAGTTGGACCGGATGGCTCCTCACACGTATGGCCAGCAGGCTTGCCTCCGTCCAAATGAGGCGGGCCCGCCCCTACCCTGCCCAACCCACAGGATCCTAGGGCCTGATTGGTCTAGGCACCTAAAGCCACTCCCGCTATAGGAGGGGCCTTAGGTGCTTGGGCCAATCAGGCCCTAGGATCCTGTGGGTTAGGCAGGGGAGGGGAGGGGCGGGCCCGCCTCATTTGGACGGAGGCAGGCCTGCTGGCCAGACGAGCGAGGAGCTGTCCGGTCCAACTTGGAAAGTAAGACTAAGGGTGGTGTTTCGGGATGGCGGGGTTTGTTGGGGGAGGGTCCGGCAGGAGGGGTTGGGCACCCTCCTATTGGCGATATAGGGGGCCGTTGGGGGTGCCGGCAGGAGGGGTTGGGCACCCTCCTACCAGTGATCATAGGGGGGCTGTTGGGGAGCTGGCAGGAGGGGTTGGATATCCTCCTGCTGCGATCGTCGGGGGGGCTGTTGGGGTAGGCAGGAGGGGATGGGTACCCTCCTGCCACGATCGTTGGGGAGGGCTGGTTCTGTCGGCATGAAGGGCTGAGGGCGATCGTCGGGGGGGGGGGGCGGGTTCTATTGGCAGGAAGGGTTGATCTGACAAATGAGGAGCACGGTGAAACACAGGTAAATAGCGGTTCCTAGAAGGGGGGACATTGGCCTGCGGGGACAAATCTATTCACCGTTTTTGCGGGCGGTGAAAGGATTTGTCCCCGCGTCTGCGGCGATTTGCTAATGAGGTCACCATAACCCGCAGCCACGCAGCGGTTCGCTGCGGGGATCGCTCCCCGTGTCATTCTCTACCCTAGATCTAATACCCGTATACATAATATACAGTTTACAGGTTACAGTGTGCCATAGTTACAGTGGAAGATCTTTTAATACAAGTTTTTATCCTAATGTGACACATAGGGCTCCTTTTTACTAAGGTGCGCTAAGCATTTTAGTGCACGCTAAATATTAGCGTGTGCTAACCACACCCTAAACCAAGGGTAGGGAACTCCGGTCCTTGAGAGCCGTATTCATTGGGGAAACCCTGAAAATTCGACTGGAATACGGCTCTCGAGGACTGGAGTTCCCCACCCCTACCCTAAACGCTAACACGTGCATGTTAGTCTATGGCAGGGGTCTCAAAGTCCCTCCTCAAGGGCCGCAATCCAGTCGGGTTTTCAGGATTTCCCCAATTAATCTGCATGAGATCTATGTGCATGCACTGCTTTCATTGTATGCTAATAGACCTCGTGCATATTCATTGGGGAAATCCTGAAAACCCGACTGGATTGTGGCCCTCGAGGAGGGACTTTGACACTCCTGCCCTAATGTATTTCCATTCCCCATTTACCTCCCTTTATTTTTATTTTATCTCGATGTACCGCAAGGGTAGGGAACTCCGGTCCTCGAGAGCCGCATAGATCTCATGCATATTCATTGGGGAAATCCTGAAAACCCGACTGGATTGCGGCTCTCAAGGAGGGCCTTTGAGATCCCTGATCTAGGAGCTTCACTTGAAAGCCACGCAGAGCACAAAATGATCATGAATTAAGTGGCTAAAGAGCAATTTCAAGAGCTAACAGAATGCGTAGGTCTGGCATGATTTAAGTGCTGGGGATAAGTACCATCTACCCAGTGAAGCCTTTGTACAGAATCTGTGAATTAAGTGTCATCAAGCTCCCCTGCTGTCAATGTACTGTGAGTGTTGTTTTTGCATATTAGCTAACGAATGAGACAGTTTAGACTCAAATAGAGCATCTTATGTTGCTTAATGGAGTACACACACTCTATGCGATATTATTAGTGGCGGAGAGAGCATCTAAGCTTACCCTAGCAGACTGCAAGCTCTAAAGGGGTTTGTAGGTTATATTTATTGGGATTTATTAATCACCTTTTCATGAAGAGTTTCACTCAAAGCAGATTACAATACACTGAATAGTAATTGGCTACTCTTAAGTATTTTCCCTATCTCTTCTGGCAGGCTCACAGCCTAAACTGTGGTACCTAGGGCAATGGAGGGATAAAGTGACTGAGCTGGCTGCGATCAAACTCACAACCTGAGGGTGCCGACGCAGCAGCTCTATCCACTAGGCCACACCCCCTACTCACTTGCAGTTTGTTTTTTTTGCTCAAGAACTGAGGAACCAAGAATTTCCCTTAATTTCTCTGACTGTAATTTTTTTTTTTTTGCTGGATTCAGTAAATCTAATCTAAATTAACCTAACCTAGGATTTGTGGTTCATTCTATGCCTATGAAGGTTCAAGGCGATTCATAATTACACATGAGCCCATTCAAACCATGAGGGCGTTTATAGAAGAAGCCGAACATGTGAGGGGGAGACTCTACAGTCAAAAACAACGAAAGCAAGTATGCCATAGGAATCGTGCTGGACAGTTGAAATGGCAAATGGAATAAATGCTTAACCAACTTTATCTCAAACGCTCTTTCTTACCAAACTTTTAGGAAGTCAATCAAAACTTATCTCTTTGACAAATTTCTCTGACTGCCTCTTCCAGCCAGAAAATTCAAGAAATGAGCCCGCAAATCAGCCTTCTGCACAGCCGATTCCTCTTCCTCTCCCCCCCAATAGTCAGCCAATCAGCCTTCTGCACAGCCGATTCCTCTTCCTCTCCCCCCCAATAGTCAGCCAATCAGCCTTCTGCACAGCCGATTCCTCTTCCTCTCCCCCCCAATAGTCAGCCAATCAGCCTTCTGCACAGCCGATTCCTCTTCCTCTCCCCCCCAATAGTCAGCCAATCAGCCTTCTGCACAGCCGATTCTTCTTCCTCTCCCCCCCAATAGTCAGCCAATCAGCCTTCTGCACAGCCGATTCCTCTTCCTCTCCCCCCCAATAGTCAGCCAATCAGCCTTCTGCACAGCTGATTCTTCTTCCTCTCCTCCACCCCCCCCCCAGTCAGCCAATCAAGTTTCAAGTTTATTTTAATTTGATGAGTCGCTTAATTTAATTTTTACTAAGCGAGTTACAACATTGAAAAGAAATAACATTTATTTTAACATAACGTTTAAATCAGCCTTCTGCACAGCCGATTCCTCCTCCTCTCCTCCCTGGAGCATACCGGGTATGATTTACTGCACGTGCCGGCGCTCCAGCTGCCCTCTCCTGCCTTTTAACAGACTCAAAACCGCATTCGTGGTTTTTCAAAATTCGTGGTTGTTCCTAGAACGGAACTCCTGCGAATTTCAGGGGAGTACTGTACGTGTATTTATGCCATTAAATGGTATGGTAAATCCAAAAACTTTAAAAGCCTCAAGGTCATTAATAAATGATACCTTGCCTTTTAGCTGAGCACATATTTAAAAAGTCTACAGATAGGATTATAGGAACCAGTGGAGTAGTAAGGGGGGGAGCGGGCGGGGGAGGTGGTCCGCCCCAGGCACCATCTTGGTGAGGTCGCAGGTACCCTTCCTCTTCTCAGTTCCCCTGCTCCTTCCCCACCTCCCACCGCCACACGTGCGCACTGCTTCCCTTCCCCCTGTACCTTTGTAATGTTCCTTGCGTGAGCAGCAACCCCCAAGTTGCTGTCGGCTCATCCTCTGATGTCACTTCCTGGATCTGCGCCGTCAGAGGATGTCACTTCCTGGACCAGCGATGTCAGAGGAAGAGCCAACGCTGGCATGACAGTAGCTTGGGGGTTGCTTGCTCACGCCAGGAACGTTACAGAAGTACAGAGGAAGGGAAGCGGTGCGTGGCAGCAGGAGGGGGCAGAGAAGGAGCTTTCGGAGGAGGGGGTGGAGAAGAGAGCAGGGAGGGGCACATCTCACCCTCGCTGTGCCACTGATAAAAACATAAAAGTTGCCATACTGGGACAGAAAGAAGGTCCATCAAGCCCAGTATCCTGTTTCCAACAGTGGCCAAACCAGGTCAAAAGTACCAACATTCCAGAGCTGAGATTGTGATGTCATAATGCCTCATTCCACCAATATCTAAGAGCCAAACTCATCAGTGATGTCACAATGTCTTGATTCTCCTATACTTGGCTCAGCTAAGAACTACCATACTGGAACAGACCACAAGGTCCATCAAGCCCAGCATCCTCTTTCCAACAGTGGCCAATCCAGGTCACAAGTACCTGGCATGATCCCAAGGAGCAGATCACCAAGCCATCTTAATAATGGCGCATTTCATGTGTGGGAACAGGGAACAAGAAGTCGAGTTAGTCCAGCGGGTTTTGGCCACCTGTTTTCTTAAGCTGTGCTCAAATACTTGAAGGGTATTAACGTAGAACAAAATCTTTTTCAGAGAAAGGAAAATGGTAAAACCAAAGGACATAATTTGAGGTTGAGGGATGGTAGATTCAAAGGCAATGTTAGGAAATTCTACTTTACGGAGAGGGTGGTGGATGCTTGGAATGCGCTCCCGAGAGAGGTGGTGGAGAGTAAAACTGTGACTGAGTTCAAAGAAGCGTGGGATGAACACAGAAGATTTAGAATCAGAAAATAATATTAAATATTGAACTAGGCCAGTTACTGGGCAGACTTGCAGGTCTGTGTCTGTATATGGCCGTTTGGTGGGGAATGGGCTGGGGAGGGCTTCAATGGCTGGGAGGATGTAGATGGGCTGGAGTAAGTCTTAACAGAGATTTTGGCAGTTGGAACCCAAGCACAGTACCGGGTAAAGCTTTGGATTCTTGCCCAGAAATAGCTCAGAAGAAAAAATTAAAAAATTAAAATTGAATCAGGTTGGGCAGACTGGATGGAACATTCGGGTCTTTACCTGCCGTCATCTACTATGTTACTATGTGATAAACCTCTGCTTTCAGTCACTTGGGCTCGTCCATGTACTTCAATTGGGCTAAAGTGGGAAAACTGAAATCCAGAAGACACTTTGTTTGTTGAACTTGTGTCTCTTGATTGATTTCTGTAGACCCAACTCCAGTTTTGCACGGATAGACACTGGCCTTCCAGTCTTTCTCAGGGTGACCTGCAGAGAGCAAACTAAAGGGGGGAAAATGCCAGCATTTAAAAATAAACAACTGAGGTCAGAGTTCTCTGCACAGCAGACTCGCAAGGAACCTGGGCTGTGCGCTGCAGAAGCTTTTGACAACACATCTACAATATAAACCACTTGCCTTTCATTAAACTTTTTTTTTTTTTTTAATGCCATGTACAAGTATGAAAGCAAATATTTTTTTTGACAGCAAAGCCGTTCCTTGAGGCATTCTTTAGTCTGACCAGCTGCTGCCAGATTATGGTATGTTAACTGCATCCAGCAGTGTGACAGGATTTGAGAAGAGGTCCTGACTGCATTAGAAAGGTGGGTAGCAGTTTGTCTGGTTAGAAATGAGTTTATTGCTCTGCATTTGTACAATATTTCATCTGGTTACTTAAGCAAATCACCGATAGGGTGCGATTATTTGGCCATATCTGGTAGCTGTTTTTGCTGCTCTAAGATTTGCATCTGCTGTGAGATTAATGCACAAGAAAGAACAGAAGAAATGCATAGTGGGTAAAAGCTAAGATGCATTGAGGCTATAATACATACTCATTAAATGGCAGTAACGTGTGTATATTACTGTCGTGCATGTTAGCTTAGGTCAGAGATTCTCAATCCTGTCCTCAGGACATACCTAGCCAGGTTTTCAGAATCTCCACAATGAGTAGCATATGCATAGGTTTGCATGCACTCCAGTGGTGTAGTAAGGGCGGACCGCTCCAGGTGCTGGCACCTCTCCACCCCCCCCCCCCCATGCCACGCTCACGCCCCTCTCTCCTCCCCGCACCCGTACCTCTTTAAAATCTTCACCAGCCTGGTTCCCTCTGAAATCACTTCTGGGTCACGGGGCCAGGAAATGACATCAGAGGGGAAGCCAGCATGAGCAGCAGGGCCAGAGAAGCTGCTCGTCCTAGCGAAGATTTAAGGAGGTGTGGGGTGGGAAGCCGTCACTGGTGAAACCAGGATCCTAGTCGTGCGGTATATGGCAGCGCTGACAGCACAAAGGTGGAGTGAATGTACTCTGAATAAGAAGTTAAAGAGCTAGCACCTAGGAAACATCGTGTCTATTGGAGAGAAGCGATATTTTTTTAAATCGCGATTTGTGGAGAGAAGCAGAGCCATTCAATATAAGAGAAGTACCCTTACGTCATCCCTTTCAGCTGTAGGGATTGTCTCTCCATATTGTATGATTACAGTGTGATGATCGAAAGCGGTGCTGTTTTATTTCTTTTGAATGTGAAATAAGCACAATAGTGCTACAAAGTAGCCATTTTCTGAGCACTGTATAAAATCATTTAAATAGTAAGAAATTGAAGAAAAATAAATTGTGAAATGAATGATATGATAAATATATTATGGAATTGAGATATTATATAAATATGATATGCCTAGAAGTTAGAACACCTAGCGATGCCTAAGGGTGGGGGTGGGGGTCGTTTAGGTGGCACCAAGCGTGATTCTATAAGTGTGCCTAAATTATATAGAATTGCGCGTAGCAGCACACTAGTGGGTGCCAATTTTTTAGGTGCCTTAAAGCATACTAATTCATTAGCGTGTGCTAAATTCATTAGTGCACCTTAGTAAAAGGACCCCTAGGGTGTTGTGGAACAAATTCCCTGGGTACTTGCTATGGTATACAACTTGACAGCCCTTTTCTGAACGTCTAAAATATCGATTTGTTAGTTTTCTGTTTAGTCCGATAATTTAGATATTTGGATTTTATGTATAATAATTGTGAGCCGCTTAGGTGCAAGTGGGCTATAAATTTTGTAAGTAAATAAAATAAATAATTTGGAACCAGTATGGGCAGGAATGATCTCCAGTTGCTCCTACCCATTCTGGCTCCAATCTCAAAATGGCTGCCATTTATGTTCCCTCTAAGCTAAGCACGTGAGGAGTCAGCCGGCACCTCTCCTCCTTCCTGGCGTCTTGCCTCCTTTCCGCGCCTTTTCTTTTTTCAGCACCCCCACAACGGGCGTCTCAGGGCCCCATCTGGAGGGCCTCCATGCATCTGTGGATGTCATCACGTCGATGTCCACGCACTTCTGGATGCCTTCGGTCCATGTCCTCTAATTTAGTGTGTCGCCGGCTCGCAAAGTTTGCGAGACACTGCTATAAACGATGCCTAACTGCACATAACTTTTTTAGGTGCTGGTCTGCACAGAGGTATCATTTATAGCACAGTTCTTCAACCGCTGGTCCGCGAAAAAATCTTGCCGGTCCGCGAAGGATTTGGTCCCCGCCGCAACGAAAGGTCGGCGTCAGCTGACTTGCAACTTCCTGTTGCAGTCGCGGTGCCAGAACTCCTGCCTTCGCCGGGACTCCTGCCTTCCACCGCGTTTGCCTCCTGCCTTGTCTCCGCACCTTCAGACCAGCAGCGGCAGCTCTGTGTATTTTTAACTTCGGCACAGAGCTGCCCCTAATCAATAGTTTAGTGCAGTTTCATAAGGCAGCTTCGGGGCCTTTGCTAGGCCGGCCCACATCGCATCATCGAAGCGGGCCGGCCTAGCAAAGGCCCCCGAGGCTGCCTCATGAAACCGCGCTAAACTATTGATTAGGGGCAGCTCTGTGCCGAAGTTAAAAATACACAGAGCTGCCGCTGTTGGTCTGGACTCTTGGGCCGCTGAAGGAAGGCAGAGCAGCTTCCTGGAGGTCACCCTTCCTCTCGCCTTTGCAGGTCCCTTTTTTTTTTTTTTTCTTCTTCAAACGGCAACGGGCCCCAGCATCGACATCAATCAAGTAAGTTCCACTGTTCCTTGCAAGCGGTTCTGCTCGGCCAAAGCTTCCCCTCTGATATGAGCCACCTCAGGGGAAAGAAAGTGACCCGCAAAGGTGAGGGGAAGGGGGGCAGATAATGGAAGTTGGAGGGGGGGGAGAGAAGGGGCAGATGATGGAATGGAGGAAATGAGAGAGAGAAGGGGACAGATGATGGAAGTGAGAAGAAGGGAGAGAGAGCAGAAGGCAGATGGATGTCAGTTGAGAGGGGAGAGCAGATGCTGAATGGAAGTGGGGAAAGAACACATACTGGATGGAAGGAGATAAATAAAGGGGGAAGAAAATAGTAAGATAATGGAGGGGTGAGGGAAAGGAGTGACAAGCTGTGGTAGACACAGTGAAAAGAGGGACTAAATAGTAAGAAAGAATTTAATTTAGATGGAGGCAGAAAATAGAGAAGGAAGACCAGAGAAGAAAAGGGAAGAGAGAGCAGAGAACGATATCAGATCTGAGTGGAGGAAATGAGAAGAGAGAGATGCTAAAAACCACAGGGGGGAGGGAAGGACAGAGATGCCAGACCATGAGGGGAACAGAAGGAAGATGATGGATGCCAGACCAAATTGGGGGGAGGGGCAGGAGGAGAGATGGAAGGGGCAGATGCTGGACTGAAGAGACAGAGAAGGTTATCATGCCGCTGTACCGGGCCATGGTACCCCCTCATCTGGAGTACTGTGTCCAACACTGGTCACCGTACATGAAGAAGGACACGGTACTACTCGAAAGGGTCCAGAGAAGAGCGACTAAGATGGTTAAGGGGTTGGAGGAGCTGCCGTACAGCGAAAGATTAGAGAAACTGGGCCTCTTCTCCCTCGAACAGAGGAGATTAAGAGGGGACATGATCGAAACATTCAAGATACTGAAGGGAATAGACTTAGTAGGGAAAAACACTATTCACCCTCTCCAAGGTAGGGAGAACGAGAGGGCACTCTCTAAAGTTGAAAGGGGGTAGATTCCGTACAAACGTAAGGAAGTTCTTCTTCACCCAGAGAGTGGTAGAAAGCTGGAACACTCTTCCAGAGGCTGTTATAGAGAAAAACACCCTCCAAGGATTCAAGACAAAGTTAGATAAGTTCCTGCTGAACAAGAATGTGCGCTGGTAGGGCTAGTCTCAGTTAGGGTGCTGGCCTTAGACCAGAGGGCCACCGCGTGAGCAGACTGCTGGGCATGATGGACCACTGGTCTGACCCAGCAGTGGCAATTCTTATGTTCTTAGGGCAGACGCTGGATGGAAGAGAGTGAAAAGACAATGAAAGCAGAAACCAGAGACGACAAAAGGTAGAAAAAAATAATTTTATTTCTATCTTGTGATTCAAATATATCAGATTTGAAGTATGTATCTTGCTAGACATAACTGGGGAGTGCAAAGCCCAGGCACTACTTCTTTAGCTTCCAGCTGGCTTAGGGCTCTCTCTGACCAGGGGGCAGTTGCTCTAGTTCTACTCCACTAACACCATTCCTGTCATGTGTGACTGTGGTATTCTATTACATGATATTTGTGTAGCATTCTGTAATAATTTAGGTTATTCAGTTTTCTTGATAGTAGAGGGGATATATGTGAAGGGGAGGGGAGACAGGGTTTTTGTTGATCTTTGCCCTGTATTATTTGTATTTATAAAATGACAATTGTATAGAATATTGTTTCTTTTTATACTTTAATAAAATATGTTCAATATAAAATCATAACTATTTGAGGCTTGTGCAGATGGGATCAGATGGTTTGTGGGACCGAGCTCGCAGGGATGGGGCGGCGATGGTTTTTAAAAAAAATTTCAGTCTTAGTAGTTTGCCGGTCCACGAAATAATTATTTTATTTCCGCCGGTCCACAGGTGTAAAAAGGTTGAAGAACACAGATTTATAGAATCACACCTAGTGGCGTCCAAGTGGACTTAGGCGTCACTAGGCATCCTTGAAGTAGGTGCTGGTATTTAGCAGCACTTATCTTGCATGGTACACTGTCAGTAGTGTGCAGGACAATTGCGCCCTGACAAATCCGCTCTGACAAATGCGCGCACCGACAAGTGCACGCATGAAGGGAGTGGAATTTTTGGAACGCAATTGTAAGTGTAGTGGGCGGGGGGAGGGGGGTTTGCGGCAATGTTCGAATTCAGAGCCCCTTGATGAGAGGGTGAGTGTAGTGTGGGGGGGTCTTTTTCGCTGGAATAGTCTTCCACTACAGGTGATTGAGGCCAGCAGCGTGCCTGATTTTAAGGCCAAATGGGATCGGCACATGGGATCTCTTCACAGGGCAAAGGTAGGGGAGGGACATTAAGGTGGGCAGACTAGATGGGCCGTGGGCCCTTATCTGCCGTCTATTTCTATGTTTCTATGTTTCTATGTTTACCACATCCTCTGGCAACGTGTTCCAGAGCTTAACTATTCTCTGAGTGAAAAAACATTTCCTCCTATTGGTTTTAAAAATATTATTTTGTAATTTCATCGAGTGTCCCCCCCCCTACTCTTTGTAGTTAAAAGGACCCCTAAATCATATCTAAGACTCAGGTGCGTTCTAGGCAGAGCAAACTCATTGAGGAAAGTTTGCATAACGTTAAGGCTTTCCTCTGAAAATGAGACTTTTTTCCCCCATGTTCACTCTTTTGAAATGAAATCAAACTCCCACCAACCCCCTGTTTTACTAAGGTGCGCTATGCGTTTTAGCACACGCTAAATATATGCACGTGCTAGCCGCTAAAGCGTCCATAGACTAACATGCCCGTGTTAGCACGCGCTAAAATGCTTAGCGCACCTTTGTAAAATGAGCCCTAAGTTTCAAGGACATCTGGTGGACCATCATAGCGGATATTTGCTGTCTTTACTCTTGCATAATATACTGTCTAGGGACCAGCGTGATTATTCAGTATTTCATTAGCATTTTCTGCAGGTGTTTGCTCAGCAATAGTTACAAAATTCCTTGACTGGAATTAGCCACAGATAATTCTATTTATAATAGGCTTTATAGAGCAAAATATAGCAAGTTGAACAATTGATCAAGGTTGTAATGCAATCAACCTGACTGGTGGAATTCATGCATTTAAAATAAAAAAGACTTGTATTTCATATCTCTGATGATATTACCAGTGATTTTTTTTTTTTTACACTTATATTGAAAGAATAGCAAATATTCTCATTCTGGTTTTCATTCTGTAATATAAAACCCTTTTTTTATAATGGGGTACATTTGCAGCTGGCATTCAGGGTTCCAGGGTGGCAAATGGGGAGAGGTTCAAAGCCTCCAAACAGGCAGGCTTGGAGCTCCCTGTAGCATGGGGAGCTGTGGCAATCATCCTGCTTGCCACCCCTTAATGCTGGCCCTGGCTAGAATGGTGACCCTACTCAAGGGCCACCTTTATGGAAAACAAGCTTTTGTTGAGCAACACCACCACAATAAAAGACAATATATGAGAAAAGCTCATGGTAACATACCAAAGCACCCTCTCCCCCCCCCCCCACACTCCCCAGGTTCCCTTAAGACAGTGGTCTCAAACATGCGGCCCGGGGGCCACATGTGGCCCGCCAGGTACTATTTTGAGGCCCTCGGTATGTTTATCATAATCACAAAAAGTAAAATAAAACAGTTTCTCTTTAGCTATAAATTGCAATATTATTATTAAGACTTAGCCAAAAGGAAAAGGTTTATAAATTATAAAGAATTTTGCCTCATGCAAAATTGTCATTTCTTTAAAAAGACATTAACTATTTTTTTTCAGAGGCCCTTCAAGTACCTACAAATCCAAAATGTGGCCCTGCAGAGGGTTTAAGTTTGAGACCACTGCCTTAAGACATAAAGAAACTGAAAACGAGAGAGGACCCGACATCTCGCTACTGGGGGTCAAAGTGTTCCAGAAAGGTTCCCAGATGGATTGTTTCCAAGTTTATTAAAATTTATATAAAACGCCAATCATAACTTCAAAGGGGCTCATAATCGAAAGAGAAAAACGTCCAAAAACTGGCCTAAGTCGGCACTTGGACAAACATTGTCAAAATACGTCCAAGTGCCGATACTAAAAACGGGTTTTGGACGTATTTCTAAACGACCTAGGCCTTCATAGTGCCACTGAACGACCAGAGCTAAATGGGGCGTTTCGGGAGGAGTGTCGAGGGCGGGAGTTGGGCGGGACGTGGGCCGGCTTAGACTTAGTCATATAGCATGTATAACCGAAAGTTATACAGCCCAGGATCGACGGATCTTGGACATTGTGACTTAGACCATCTAACATGGTCTAAGTCACAAAATCCCACCTAAAGTGACCAAATAAGCACTGTACAGGGGTTCAAGGAAGGTTTAGATAGGTTCCTGGAGGAAAAGGGGATAGAGGGGTACAGATAGAACTTGAGGTAGGTTATAGAAGTGGTCAGAAACCACTTCACGGGTCGCGGACCTGATGGGCCGCCGCGGGAGCGGACCGCTGGGCAGGATGGACCTCTGGTCTGACCCAGTGGAGGCAAATTCTTATGTTCTTATGAAAACCCATAATTCAGACCCCACACACTACCCCAGTGATCACCAATCCCCCAACCCCATAAAAATCGTAATCACACCTTTAAAATTCACCCTACAGACCATCATCACCTGGCAGCCTGGCATAGGAAAACCTAGTCATCCTGCACAGAGGCGGCGTAAGCCATCTTAGGGGTGGGTTAGGGACCCAGGAAGAGGAGGCCCCATGCCCATAAGCTCCTGTAATCACTGCATTGATATTGAAACATGTGCACTCCCCTATACATCCACAAAACCCTTTTGTACTGGCATATAAGTGGCTCTTGCAGCTATAAGGGCTATTGGGGTGGGTCTAGGGGATTCTGGAGGTGGTTTGGGGGCTCACCTTGACCTATAAGGGAACTGTAGTGAGATGATGACATGGCACCCTTTTTGTGAAGTTCACAGCAGTGCCCTGTAAGATACCTCACTATTTAGGTGCCATGTCTGGGTGTTCAGTCCATCACTTTACAGATACCTCCCACCTCCAACAGGGCTTGTTCTAGGCGTTTTTGACTTGGACGGAAAGTTGGACGACAATGTGGTATAAAGATGGACGATTTAGCGACTTGGACGATCAGATCGGCAAGACATAGACTTAGACGATTTTCAAAACAAAAAAAAAGTTTGGACATATTTTTTTGAAAATGTGTCCTAGGCTGTCGACTTGCGACTTGGACGAAAATGGACTTAGACGTCCCTTTAAATTATGCCCCTCCACCCGTTTTACAGTAAAAAAAAAAAAAAATAAGGGAGACAATCAAGAGTCAAATGAAAACAATACTGACAAAACAGTCTGAATAGAAACTGTACAGACATAACGTACAACAAACAAGAGGAAGGGGGGGGAGAACTACAATATTTAAAAGAGGACATTGAAGGAAAAGCTGAGAAGTAAGGGGAGAGATCCAAGTTTAAGTAGGTCAGAGCATTTGAGGAAAAGATCAGCTTTAGTAAGTATCTTTGAAGAAGAAACGTTTCAAACTTCCTTTGAATTGGTCTACATTATTGTCTACCCTTATATGTATTGGTAAAGAGTTCCAAATTGTAGGAGCAGTAATGGCAAATGACGTGGCCCGAAGAGTGCTGATGATTTTTAAGAACACTTGAAGGGCACGCTGTGAGTCCAGATCTGTAATGTCTCTGCGCGCCCAGGAGAGGATAGTAATCATCTGCCCCCCACCCCACCCAGTGCTAAGTCTGTAAAATGCACTTAAGAACAGCTAACAGGGACCAACGAAGAAAGGCACCTAGACCTCTGTTCCGGGGATCAAAGGAAGTAGCAATTCCAAACAGCGAATAGTAACATTCCGTGTGGATTGTACAAAATCAATGATCTGTTCCCAAAATAGAGCCACAGTTGAAGGCCCCCCCTTTATTAAATGTGAAACAATAACCTGGTGCATGGGGCTACGAGCATCGGAGCAGCGTCGGAGCATGTAACGCCCCGGGCCACGGTAAAAACCTCTACCGCGGTTTAGTAAAAGAGGCGATAATCGGCTTCATAAAAGGATAACTTATTTAGTGGCTGAATACTACCACTTTGTTTAAATGGCCAGGAAAGGCTCCTTGGGCATTTGTGCTGGGCTATCAGAGGTTATTCAGTGGCACTTACCCAGTGGCTAATATTCCCTCAAACCACCCAAGCTGAAAATGGCTACTTTTGTGGGCGGTCCATGGAAGGAGTTAGGATAGAGTGGAAACATAACCGTTTTAGCAGAGATTTTCCGGCTGAGCAACTACATAAAGTTAGGACAGAAAAAAGGCTTCCTTAACTTTGTGCAGGGAGTCAATTTTGTTTCAACAATATTATGGGTCAAATAACTATGAAATTGTAGGTTATACCAGTGACTTTAATATATATATATATATTTTTAGCAGTTCTTGGTTTATGTATTGTGCTTTTGATATGATGTTTTGTGCCTAACTTTAGGTCGACTTTATAGAGGCGGGGCCTAAGTGCTCATGTGGTAATTTTTAATAACGGCAACATACTAATGTAACATTAGCACATGATCATAAATTAAATTAATGGAAAATAAATGTTTTTTATGGTCATGGTAAAAATAGCCTTTGTGTGCAAAAGGGAAACACGTCAGAACACGTAAAGGCCAATGCTTTGTAAAAGGAGCCCATAATTTGCCTTCATCTCTAATGGGCCCTTTTACTAAAGCCTATTATATCCAAACAGACATTAGCACACGTTAAATGCTGTGCTTCCTAATTTATACCTATTGGCTATGTGACACTTACCTCCTCTTTTACAAAGGTGCGCTAAGTTTTTTAGCGCGCGCTAAATATTAACGTGTGCTAAACGCTAATGCGTGCATGTTATCCTATGGATGTGTTAGCGCATGCGTTGATTTAGCACATGCTAAATCTGCGCTAAAATGCTTAGCACGCCCTTGTTAAAAGAGGGCCTTATGTACTGATATGCAATTAACTGGGACTGTTTTTATTCCTCAAAAATTCCCCTGACGCAGCATGATTGCGAAACAGGGCCTGTCGGGAATTTCTTGATTATCTCCAGTGCTATGCTAGATTGAGTGAAACAGCACCGGGTGATATTTTTTTCACTGCGCTGCAGTGATCTTGCCCACACCAGAGGACAGAAAGACACCATTAAAGATAAGTGCAGTTTTTTATCTAAAAGATTTTTGGAAATAAGTTTTTGTGATAATAATTTATTGAACGGAGTTTTTCTCAGACCAAGGATGTGTTTCCTAGGACAACTTTGTAATTGTCATAGTGGTTCCCTGAGTTTTTCTCTTGGAACACTGCGGTCTTTTCTCCGTATAATTCTGATACCTGCTAAATTTAAGTCCCTGGTAAGGGGATTTATTGTATGAATATCCTTTAGTGGTTATATAGTATTTTTGATATTCAGCTTGTGTATAATTATTGTTTGTCAGAGCATAAGAACAGCCATACTGGGTCAGACAAATGGTCCTTCTAGCCCAGTATCCCTTTCTCACGGTGGCCAATCCAGGTCACTAGTACTTGGCCAAAATCCAAGGAGTAGCAATATTCCATGCTACTGATCCACGGCAAGCAGTGGCTTCCCCCATGTCTTTCTCAATAACGGATAATGACTGGTAATCTGCTGTAAAAATTAAAGACGACACAAGAGCGTTCGGTCTCCCTATTTAAGTTATTCTGTGATGTGGCAAAAAAGGCACAATTACTATCTTGAGATAGAATCATTTGACCCTCATGGACTGATTCTATAAATGGCACCTAAATTGACCGGCACCTAGAAATATGGCGCCAGCCATGGGTCAATCATACTTGGGCACCATTTATAGAATCGTGGCTAGTGGAGCCTATGTAAAAACTTAGGCACCTGAAATGTAGTTCGGGGTTTTAAAGGCCTACATTTCAGGTACCTAAATTTTTGGAGAATCGTGCCTAGAGGTGCCTAAGTCACGCGCCTTCCATAGAAACACCTACTTAGCCATTAGGCGCTGCTAGGCGCCATGCAAATGATGCCTATCTTTTATAGAATCAAATAGGCATTATCCTATGATACTGTGATATTTGGTATGGAAATGAGAGCAAAAAGTCAGATTTCTGCGAACAACAATAAATTATTACTTATGACTGGTGTTGCCATTCAGCAAATTACATATAATTGGAAGGATTGGAGGAGATTAAATTATAACTTTTGGTGGAACTCTTTATGCCATATCTATAAAATGGAAAGATTTATTGCATTACAACGGGGATATTTCAAGAAATTTCAGGATGTGTGGAAACCATTAACAAAATATTGTACGGATTAGTTGAAATTGTCTCCCTTAAATTTATCAGTTTAATTATGTAGGGAGGGGGATATTTTAATTATTACATATTCTATATGATAATGGAATATATGGTAGGGAGGGGTGGGAAGGGGGGAGGGATAAGAGTTTATGTAATGTACCAATGATAGCTTGTAAGTGATGTATTTATTGTTAATATGATTGAATATATATAACACTTAATGTAATTTTGAAAATGAATAAAGAATTAAAATAAAAAATCAAATAGGCGCTTATTGACCGTTTTTTTGGTTTTTTTTACCAGTTATTGATGCTATTGAGGGTATTTTGCCAATTAAGTTAGGCCCCTAAGAGGCGTCTACCTTTAGGCGACTTTTATAGAATCAGCCCTCCATTATTCAGTGGACCAGAAGCACATAAAGAAAAGACCCACAAGACATTGTAACTCCTATGGCAGGCATTTCACGCTGAAACACGACCCTGTGTTGAATCTTTTATCATGGCGATTTTTGAATAAATACCTAATCTTGATTCACCCCTGGTTATTTGGAAGATCATTGGTCCAACCCTACTCCTTCTCGCTATTAACTACAAAGGTCCCTGCATTCTGCAGGTGCTGTATTGTTGAAAACAAAGGCCAGTCCTAAACATGTAGATAGAACGCTATGACCTTTACGTGTGCAGGTGTTAAGCTGTGGAATGGCCTTGTTGGCCAAATTTGAAAATTTGGAGAGAGGAATTCTTTTAGGAAAATGTTGAAGACTCAGCTATTTGTTAATGCATTTTTCTGAGCAATTGATTCATACTATACTGAATTCATGGCTGTACTGAATATTTTTATTTTATGTACGTAACCTCTTGTGAACCGTTTTGGATAAAAACGGTATAGAAATTTTAAAAATAAATAATAGTCAAGATCCTGCCTCTGATATCGTTAGAATACATTCATATTTAAAATCATGAAAGGTGTTTTGCTACTAGTTTCAAGTTTATTCATGTTTTTAATTAAATGCTTATCTAGAGGTACTAAGCGTTGTACAAAGATTTAAAAAATAACAAGGACATTACATTAAAAAAAAAAAATTAAACATACATAATTCTTAATAAGACATACTTGGGTGACTACTTTATTAGCCATGAGAAACAATAGGAAAGAGGGGAAGAACTACAATTTTTTTTTAAGAAAAAAGGTACATAGATGGAAAACACATAAGGGATGGGATTGGAGAATTGCTGGACATATATATCAGTGTTGAAAACTGTTAAAAGCAGTGCATTAACAATTAAAGGCATCTTTAAAAATAAAGCACTTTATTTGAACTTCTGCAGGTTTAGTTCGGTTCTTAAATATAGAGAAAGGGAATTCCAAGTCGTAGGAGCTGTTACGGAAAAAATAAGATTACGTCGAGTTCCAATTATTTTCAGGGAAGGGACGTTAAGGGTGAACTGTGCTGTAGATCTAAGGGCTCTAGGGGGATCATACGGAATCAAAAGTCTATCTATAAATGCCGGGGCTTTGTTTTGAATAGTCTTGAAAACGAGAAGAGCAATTTTGTATGTTATCCTATGTATGACAGGTGATGAGCTTTTTGTAGCAAAGGGTTGACATGATCAAATTTTTTAGCACCTATTGATAAAACATGGTTGTTAAAACTTTTCTTTAAAAATAGACAAAAAAGCTTCCTTGGGTATAAAATACAAATGTTCCCAGATTTGGCACGGGAGACGCAAAGGCGCCGCCGTGAATTTCTTCTGTTGAAACCTGGGGTTTTATCTTTGGGGGCAACTTTTTATTTGAGACATCCGTGTAAATGTATTGTATATCACCGTACTCTTAAATATGTGTTTTTTGAACCATTACAATTGACAAATTTCGTGGCTATGTCTCGTCTGAATGTTAACAATCCTTGAGCCCTATATTTGGGATATTGTGACCCCATCTCAGTGCTATAGCTCTCAGTTTCTTAATATTATAACTTTCTTTTTTGATAATTTCGCCAATTTTCTTTAATTCTTGGATCTTAATTGTGGACTTGAGCATAAATAGTATATTTGTTTAATTTAGGAATTATATTACTATTGTATTTGATTTCTATTCTATTCTTGCTTTCTGTACAAGTGTTATACTTGAAATTTAAGTTGAAAACAATAAATAAATAATAAAATTAAAAAAAAATTTTTTTAGCACCTGAAATTATCTTAATTGCTGTGTTTTGAATAAGTTGGAGACGTTTAATGTCTTTTAGGTATGCACCCTTTAATAAAGAATTACAATAGTCCAATTTATAAATCACCAGAGAATGGACCAATGTGTTAAGGGACTTGTCGTCAAGTAGGGGGACCAATGATCGAATCATCCTCAACTTTATAAAAACAGTTTTTAACCAACGCACTAATATGTGAACGAAACGTAAGCTTGTTGTCTATAAACACGCCTAAAATTTTGGTGGTATCAGTTATTTTAAGAGGTATATTATCAATTGAGACTGGGGCAATTGGCTTTGCCCCTTCTTTCCCTGGAAAAAAAACACCATATTAGTTTTAGAGATGCTTAAAGAGAGCATGTTGGTTCTTAGCCAATCGTGAATATTGGCTAGTTTTTGATTGATATTAAAAATGTCTCTGAGCCTCAGGGCTCCTTTTACAGATTAGCGCGCACTAACCCCACGCTACGCGGCTAGAACTAATGCCAGCTCAATGCTGGTATTAGCATCTAGCGAGAGCGACATTGCAGTGCGCGCTATTCCGTGCGTTAAAGCCCTAACACAGCTTAGTAAAAGGAGCCCTCAGTTTCAAAGTTTTAAATTTTCTGCACTTTTTTAAGGTACTGAGAAAACCCTTGAAGTGCTTATAGAAGCGGTATAAATTTTATAATCTAGGGAAAATAACTTGAATTTCAATATCTTCTGTTTGGGGAAATCCATTTGAGTCTAGAAAACCATGTTTGCTTTAAGTGAATGATTGTATTCCGTGAAGTCACTGCTGCCAGTTTGATAAAATGATTAGCACCAGCTAAGCTTCTATTTTAAAGCTGTTTCATATCACCTCTGCTGTCTTGCTGTTGATAGTGTATGATTCAGTGATTCCAATGCAATCATTTCTCTTTCACAGTGCAGAATAACAAAGGGCAAAATACAGAGCAAAGCAATCAATTAAACCATACTAGTATAACGCATTTAATATATGGTGCAGAAAGTCACCTGTGATTCTATACACGGAAAAGTTCTAGAATTTTTGCTAGGCCTAATGAGTTCATCATTTTTCAATAGGAATGTATTTTCATTCCCAAAAGAAATAGGAAACGTCAACAGTTATTATTTTGTTTAGTTTTCTTTTATTTTTTTGCCCATATACTCAAACTATCTTTCCCCTCGTTAAAAGGCGTCATGTATGCAGGTAAATTAGGGAAATCCCTTTTCTTCAAATTCACCGAGCTTTGGAACAACCTCCCTGCCCCGCTGCGGAACCTAGGCTCATTCCAATTATTCCGAAAGCATCTGAAAACCTGGCTTTTCTCCAAAATGTAAAGCTATCTATTTAAAAATGTAAAGCTAGCTATCCTCTTCATAACCTCAAATTTCTTATTATGTCATTCCCTCATTTATTGAATTTACCTGTAAACCGTGCTGAGCTCTATCTTTATGGAGATGATGCGGTATACAAACTTAAGGTTTAGTTTAGTATAAATTCAATGCTGTCACCGTTGTCTCATCAAACGCGATCCTCTGCTTCCAACACTAATGCCTGGCAACTAAAATTCAATGCAAAGAAATGCAGAGTAATACGTTTGGGGATTAATAATCAGAAGGAACTGTATATGCTTGGAGCTGAGAAGCTGATATACACGGACGGAAAGAGGGACCTTGGGGTGATAGAGTCTGAAGATCTAAAGGTGAAAAAACAGTGTGATAAGGCGGTGGCTGCTGCCAGAAGGATGCTGGGCTGTATAAAGAGAGGTGTAGCCAGGAGAAGGAAGAAGGTGTTGATGCCCTTGTACAGGTCATTGGTGAGACCTCACTTGGAGTATTGTGTTCAGTTTTGGAGACCGTATCTGGCGAAGGACGTAAGAAGACTTGAAGCGGTCCAGAGATGAGGGTGACGAAAATGATAGGAGGCTTGCGCCAGAAGACGTATAAGGAGAGACTGGAAGCCCTGAATATGTATACCCTAGAGGAAAGGAGGAACAGGGGAAATATGATTCAGACGTTCAAATACTTGAAGGGTATTAACATAGAACAAAATCTTTTCCAGAGAAAGGAAAATGGTAAAACCAGAGGACATAATTTGAGGTTGAGGGGTGGTAGATTCAAGAGCAGTGTTAGGAAATTCTACTTTACGGAGAGAGTGGTGGATGCCTGGAATGCGCTCCCGAGAGAGGTGGTGGAGAGAAAAACAGTGACGGAGTTCAAAGAAGCGTGGGATGAACATAGAGGATCTAGAATCGGAAAATAATATTAAATATTGAACTAAGGCCAGTACTGGGCAGACTTGCATGGTCTGTGTCTGGCTGTATATGGCCGTTTGGGAGAGGATGGGCTGAGGAGGGCTTCAATGGCAGGGAGGATGTAGATGGGCTGGAGTCGGTTTTGATGGAGATTTCGGCAGTTGGAACTCAAGCATAGTACCAGATAGAGCTTTGAATTCTTGCCCAGAAATAGCTAAGAAGAAAAAATAAAAAAAATTTAAATTGAATCCAGTTGGGTAGACTAGATGGACCATTCGGATCTTTATCTTCCATCATCTATTATGTTACTGTCCATCTGCTGCTGCCCAGATGTGTGGCACATCATAGGTCTGTAGGTCTGACCAACAGTTTACTCATGAAACCTGTGGGCAATGCCAATGGTGTGCCCAGGCACTAGTGGGCCCTGAATGGACTCACCCTGGTACTAATAAAACCTTTAAATCGAAGATGAATACCTCTTGCACTAGTACTCACGTTATTTATGCGATTCAATGCCCGTGCGACTTGGTATATATAGGTAGGACAAGTCGGAAAATTATGATAAGACTTACCGAGCATAAATCTAAAATAAATACCGGGAGCCTCGAAGCACCTCTTGTGCAACACTGGCAAACTCAGAAACATAAAATCACTGATCTCAAATGGAGAATTATCGATCATGTTAATATAGGGTGGGAAGGGGTGAATTATATGGAACGTCTGAATTTCAAGGAACAACGAATGATCTATACTCTAAATACTGTTAAACCTAATGGTTTGAATGCAGAAGTAGAATGGATGACACTGGTTTAAATGATACCGGGGCTGATTCTGGATGCTGATTGGGTACGTGTATATGAGATCATGATGCTTTTATTTTGCATAAAAAACGCCGCGGCCATATTGTTCTGCCTAAACTAAACTACAATGATGGCAGTACATGTGGAATCGGCATAACAAAGGTATTTAATAAGTTATTACTTTTAAGATATAACCGTTAACTTTTTTCAACTGCTTTATATGGGCTAGAAACGATGCCCCTAGGAGCTGTTGATAAGAACTGCCGAGTAGCTGTTTTAGATTAATAACCATGATATATTATCTCTCTCTTTTTTATCAGGGGATTACCTTGATAAAGCCCTAGTGGCGAAACATAGCCTATGTCGGTGAAGAACCCCTGCTATGCTCTGATAAAGAGATGAGTAACATTTTCTAACTTATTTGAATAATAAATTGAAAAATACATATAAAGTAAATAAATAAGATAGACCGATGAAGATTTTAGTACACACTATACTGTGAATGAAAACTTTCTCACAGCCTGTACTACTGAGGTCATAAAAGATAAAAGAAAAAGAAACTATATAATTGAGGCTGTATGGACTGAAGTTTTCTGATATTTAGCCTTAAAAAATCTTTATATTACCGCCTTTTATATTTGTACATCATAGGTCTGCCATCTCCACTGAAACCTGTCCACCTTGGGAGGCCCTGCTGGTAGTGAAACTACCGATGGCATAGTTTTCAGCTTCTCAGATGCGTGTGAGCCCCAGTGGCACGACAAGCCCATATATCATGATGTAAGGGCAATATTGGAGGCAGAGGATCACGTTTTGACGTGACAATGGTGACAACTTTGAATCTATACTATGCAGAAGAAAGGCCCGGCAATCTACTTCTGTATTCTACCATGAAAACTTGATGATGCTCATCAAGTCGCTAGGACAATTTTAGTGGATACGTTTTAGAAATGTTAATTTCTTTGATGCTCTCAAGCTCTGCCAGTGATGGATCTGTGAAGTGTGCTGTGCCTGGAGTTGTATTAAGACCTGCACTAAAATATGACTGTTTGCTACCAGGCTGCTTCAGAACTTTTCTATCTCTTAAATTTGTTTTATTTTATTTTTAATTTTTTTTAATCTTCTTTCATTCTTTCTATTTCTTTGATTTTTGATCTTAGAAATGTATTACATATTTTAATTTTAATCAGGTACTTTAGCTAGATTGTGAGCCTTCGGGATAGATAGGTTAGTTTTTCTCAAGTACCTCATTTCATTTCAGTTTGATACTTTGTAAACTGCTTAGGTCAGTAAAATGCAGGAGCGGTATATCTTACATAAACATAGGACTCGAACACGAGTTGATGGCACCTAACAACTCTTTTTTTTAAAAAAAATTAAATTAATTAACTAATCTATTGTTATTATTACTAAAAATAAGCAGGTTACAATAACAACACACATAAAGTGCTCCCCTGCGAATTCACGGTCTGCGTTTCGCGGTCCCGGTCATACGCGGTATTTTCCGACAACGAAGGGAAAGCAGGAGAGGGCAGCCGGAGTGCTGGCAAGTGAAGGAAATCACTCGCAGTATGCTCCGACCGCCTCTTCCTGTACTAAAGTCGGGCCTTACCAATCAGGAGCTACGTGGAAGGAGGGGGCATGCCACCAGTCCAGGTGCCTTCTACCCTCGCTACGTTACTGGTGCTAGTGTGGATGGACCAGAATATCAGCAGTGAGGATCTGCTATTTATCTCTTGCTAATTTTCCCTCTCTGTTACTTTGTAAGGTTATCATTACAAAAGCTCTTTTGAATTTTGCAAATCACATAAATACCTTGGTTGATATGTGGCATATCAAAGTCAATAAATATATAAATTAATTGCTCACAGGACATTCTTGGTGGGAGGTCAGGGGGAGCTGGATAAGTTCAAGGTGGCTTTAATAAGCAAGAGTAAGTGGGACTGATTACCACAAATTAAAACAACAGAACAAAATGACATAAACCATCTCCGCCCACACACCAATGAGAGGTAGAAAAAGTCCTTCATATCTTTCATTTCAATGCCAAAGGCAAGATGTAATGTTTTCTTTGCCCAGGCACTGATAGAGCAGGGTTAAGTTTCAACAAAATAAAATTGCTTGTGTTGGTAATAGTCTCAGCTTACAATTAAATCACTGAGAGTAGCTCACCAGCAATAAAAGTTATTGGAATGGAATGCAGAACTCTGGACGAGTCTCCCAGGATTTGTCCAACGATGTCAGCTCCTGGAAGAACCAGCTGAAATACGAATACAGAAGAGGCTCGATGGCTCAGACACTCTGTAACACTGGTGTGTGGGCCTGAGTATGTGGCACAGATGAAGTCCTCAAGCTGAAGGAGAGAAGGGAGATGGCTATGGCTACCTTGTGCTGTCTGCCAAGGCGTCATGTATGCAGGTAAATTAGGGAAATCCCTTTTCTTCAAATTCACTGAGCTTTGGAATAACCTCCCTGCCCCGCTGCGGAACCTAGGCTCATTCCAATTATTCCAAAAGCATCTGAAAACCTGGCTTTTCTCCAAAACGTAAAGCTTTTTAAAAGTGTAAAGCTAGCTATCCTCTTCATAACCTCTAATTTCTTATTATGTCCTTCCCTCATTTATTGAATTACCTGTAAACTGTGCTGAGCTCTATCTTTATGGAGATGATGCACTATACATACTTAAGGTTTAGTTTAGTTTAGTTTCTCTTCCTCTCTTTTTTTTCCCTCTCTCTCTCTCTCTCTTCTTTTCTCTCTCTTTGTGTCTCTTTTTTTCTCTCTTCCTCTCTTTCTCTCTCTCTCTCTCTCTTTTTTTTTTTCTCTCGCTCTTCTTCTCTTATCTCTCTCTCTCTTTTTTTTCTCTCACTTTCCCATTCTCATTAAAAGGCGTCATGTACACAGGTAAATTAGGGAAATCCCTTTTCTTCAAATTCACTGAGCTTTGGAACAACCTTTCTGCCCTGCTGCGGAACCTAGGCTCATTCCAATTATTCCGAAAGCATCTGAAAACCTGGCTTTTCTCCAAAACGTAAAGCTATCTATTGAAAATGTAAAGCTAGCTATCCACTTCATAACCTCTAATTCTTATTATGTCCTTCCCTCACTTATTGAATTACCTGTAAACCGTGCCGAGCTCTATCTTTATGGAGATGATGCGGTATACAAACTTAAGGTTTAGTTTAGTTTAGACCTCGGCAAAGGTGTCTGTGATCTGCTTTACAAAAAGAATTACCTTTTAGTAGGGGGATGCTAAAAAGTTCTAAGCCCAACCAGCTTCCTAAATTTTGAGTGTTATTTTGCCACTGTAGCTGAAGAGTGCTTCTTTTTTTGTTAAGTGCCAATTCGAAGAAACAAAATTCTATGTTTTGATATTGTTTCAGATCATCGATTGAACCATATCCACGTCATTTTCTTCTTGGTTGGGCGAGAACTTTTTGGCACCCACTTGTAGCATGAAGAGTTTCAGTGTCTGGTAACAAGAGCTGAGATTGTGATGCTATAATGCTTCATTCCACCAATAAGAGCCAACCTCATCAGTGATATCACAATGGCTTGATTGTCCTATACTTGGCTCACTGAAAATACGATTCACGTGAACGGTCAAGAATACGAAATCGATCAAACCATAAAAATACTAGGTGTACCCTTGATAAGCACCTAACCCTGGAAAAACATACAGATCTATTGTTCAAAAAAATGTATATCGGTCCTATGGAAGCTTCGCATCATTAAAAAATACTTTGACGAATCGTCTTTTCATTTACTAGTACAATCATCCATCTTGAGTACTTTAGATTACTGTGATATTATATATCTAGGAGCTTACAAAAAGACACTTAAGCTGAGATTGATTCGGAACACTGCGGTCCATCTAATCTTCAGTTTAAAAAAATGGGAACACAATACCCATATGTGGCTGACTCATCCTGCTTGTCCTAGGAGAACCCTTACTTTCAGAAACTTCACTGGTTGCCTGTGGAATCTAGAGTTCTCTTCAAGTTTGCCTGCATTAGCTACAAAGCTGTTTTTGGGATGCTACCAGCTTACCTTGCCTTTCAGTTCACTCTAAACTGTTCTAATAAGAGCACCCGCTGAATAAGTCTATTTAATTATCCCTCCCTGAAATCATGTCAATACAAGAAGTTTTTTTTGATAGAATGTTATCATTCCAGGCAGCTAAATTGAACACATGGCTTGGAAAACCCATACTTGAGGCCACTTCTTACGTTAACTTTATTAAATTACTGAAGACAACGTCTGTTTGACAAGTTCTAAATCTCAAAGCAAGTTCCACCTATCTCACTAACAATTCCAAACAGCTGTCCACATCTGCTACTGTTATATCTTTTAGATTTTAGATTTAACTGATGTATTCTTCCAATTATTGTATTTCAGATTGAATGTTTACTTTGTATCTCAATCACTGACTGTATGTAGCTCTGTTGTTGCTTTGAACTTCTGGTATAGTGTTATATAAGAAATAAAATTATTATTATTATTATTATATATGAGGGGTGCTGAAAAGTTATCAGCCCAACTAACCAACTTTCTAAATTCTCAGCACTGTTTTGCCACTGTTGCTGAAAAGTGTTATCTTATTTTGTTAAGTACCAATTTGCAGAAACAAAATTCTCTTTTTTTTGACACAGTTTCAGATCATTGATTGAACCATATCCACATCATTCTCTTCTTGGTTGGGCTGAGAACTTTTCAGCACCCCTCATATATACATGATTTTATTAGATTCTTTATATTCTACCTTTCTATGGTATATAAGGCCCAAATAATAATAATAATAATAACAACAGTTTATACACCGCAATACCGTTAAGTTCTATGTGGTTTACAATAGATTAAGCGAGGTACAAATTGATTGAATTTAAGAGGGGGGAAGAGGAGAGTTAATAGGACCGGAAATGCGTTGTTGAGGAGAAAGAGATTAATAGGACAGAGGAATCACTATGGAGGAGAAAGAAGATGAGTGGGTCAGTTGTCTAGATACTTTAGGAACAGAGATAATTTAGGAACAGTTCAGTTTTTAGACGTTTTCTGAATTCCTCATAAGAAATACAGCTTGATATTGCATTCAGGCATTTTCTTGGTTCCTAATGGGCTTACAATCAAATTTTTTTTGTACCTGGGACGGTGGACTGTTACGTGAGTTGCTGAGGGTCACAAGGACCCCAGTGGGAATTGAACCCAGTTCCCCAGGTTTTCAGCCCACTGCATTAACCTTTCGTTTACTATTGATTATTAACCTTACCCTTGGGCTGATATTATTTTTTTTAAGTTAATACTGTATTTCTTGATTATACCCTTGAAAACACGTAATTGGAAGAACCATGATCACCTTAATTTCCCTTTCTGGTGGGCAAACTTATGCTCCAGCTACAAATATGAAAAAAGGAATGCTGAGATACTGGGGCATAGTAATGTATTTAACTTGGTATGGGGCCCTTTGGCATCTTTTATTGCTTCTATTTAGTTGCCATTTCTCTTTAATTTTTGTCTAATTTCCTTCACATCCAGGGTGGGAATGTATTACTACTTTAAATAAGAGTGGGTTATTGGTAGGATAATTGCATTTATATTATTGATTAAAGGGGGTGGGGGAAAAGATTACTTTTGAATATTTGTAAGTTTAAAGTGTTTTTCTTGATTTGTTATACGTTCAGATTCATATGTATTGCACTATTACTACTTGAAAATCAATAAAGATTTATATAAAAAAATAAATACTGTATTTCTCGATTATACCCTTGATAATGTTGATTTAACATCCATCCGTCTATTAAATTGAATTCAACTCTGGGATGGTGTATGAGATACTGGTTTTGGAAAGCCCCCCCCCCCCCCCAAGCTTCGGCTGCAACTGCAGGGCCTTCAACAAGCATGCGAGGATGATGTCGCACCCATCCACGCGTGCTGGAGGCCCTTCAGACGTGGCCTGGAGGTCGTCAAAAACAAGATGAGGCTTTGGAGAGGGGGAGGTGGGGCTGGAGGTGGAATGGGGAAGGGCTTGGGCAGAACAGGGGGGGGGGCATATACCCGGGTTTTCCCGTCCTTAAATAAAGTAACCCTACAAATAATGCAACTTTGAACCTTAATACAGTTTGATAACTTCCTCCCCTAATTGTTTTAAGTATTGCTGTGACTTCAGCACCAGAATAGACGAGGTCCACATCTGATGGGCATCTGCTTCTAAAGGTCAGCAGTCTTTTTAACATTAGCTTTAAATTAGAGAATGACACGGTGACAAAATTCATCACCGTTCCCTTCCCCCCCGGCGGGAACTGCGGGAAACCATCTTCATGTCATTCTTTAAAGAGAGAGGGAAGAATCAGAGTATGAATGGCCACAACCACTGACCCGCAAGCTTTGCTTTGAAAAATGCTGGTGTAGAAGGACAGGTTGAGATAGACACTACAGAATGGCAGTCTTTGGTATCCAGAGCAGATATTGTGATGTCATAATGCCTCATTCCACCAGTGCCTAAGAACCAATCACATCAGTGATGTCACAATGGCATCATTATCCTTGGCTCACATAACAGTCAGAGTATGAATGGCCACAACCACTGACCCACAAGCTTTGCTTTGAAGAACGCTGGTGTAGAAGGACTGAGGTTGAAATAGACACTAGAAAATGACATGGGATTATTTCCCGCGGTTATCCGCAGGGACGGGAATGGTGATGAATTTTGTCACCGTGTCATTCTCTACTTCAAATACATTGAGCTTCACAGACTGCTCTCAATGGTTCATAGACAATTGCGCGCGGACAACTGAGCGCAAGACAAGTGAGCGCTAGTTAATTGAGCGCGAAGACAACTGAGCATGAAGACAAACCAGCGCAAGACAATTCAGCGCAAATTATTTTCTGTAATGTGCACGAGCAGGACAATTCTATTAACATACCGAAAATATAAACATACCTGTAAATGAAGAAATGTGGAAGTACGTTCGCTCACACCAGAGGCAAGAAAAATCCGCGCAAGACAAATATTCATTATAGATGAAGTACTAGCAAAACCAGATCTTTACCTATAGCGGACAAAGTCAGGCAGCGAAAGGAAGGCGGGCTGTTCGGAGCACATATATAAAGAGGAAACGTAACCATAGTAACAAAAATGCATTCACGTGACTTATATTGAAAACACAGAGTCAAGGGAACCATACTGACAGTGTGGTGACGTGATCACGTGTTAACGTGCTGAACGTGCGCGTGGCCTTCGTTCAGCAGGCGCCATCTACAGGCGCGCTGAATTGTCATTGCGCTGAGTTATCGTTGCGCTTTAATTGTCTGGCGCTCAGTTATCGTTGCGCTCAATTGTCTTACGCTGAGTTATCCTTGTACTCAATTGTCTCGAGCGCTATTGTCTTTGCGCGGTATTGTCTTTGCGCTGAGTTGTCTTCGCGTTTTTTTGTCTGCGCGCTATTGTCTTGCGCGAATTTGACCTGTCACCGCTCTCAGTTAGGGCAAGCCTGACCCATAGTGGTACCACTATGAGATTACCATTGTTGCTATGTGGAGGAGGTTGTAGCCTTGGAGAGGTGACTTGCTGGACTGGGAGGGAGTACCATGGAAGGGAGGGATCATATATGCCTTGGATGAGTCAGAATGGGATCAGATGTTAGGGGGGCATCAGGGGGTTGATTGAGAGTTGCCCAGAACTCAGCATTTATGGCTGCCCCGTAATGGAGGCCCTTACATGTGCTTCAGGGTAGCTGTAAATGTCAACCTCTTTATTGTAGGCCTGTCCAGGACACCTCCTCAATGTCTAAATGTAGTAAGTTTCCCTATTTGTCATCTACATTAGGTAATGCTTTTAAAATAAGGGCCTGTATGAAGCTATTCTTACTAATAAAACTTCAATATCACTTTTAATACCTGTGGAGATGAATGCAAATGGTTGTTCATTTGACAATCGGCAAAAATCCCTCTCCCAGGCTAAAGTTTTGTGGTTTGCCGAATATAATATGTGTCAGAGGGAAAAGCTGACTTAATAACACCGGCCTGGATGATAACAACCAGAACTCAGTTGTACATAGTGGATAAGAGATAAAATCAAATATCAATGAAGTCTTTGTTAGAAACTGAAGCACATTCACCAAATAAAATCAAACAAGCGTCGGCAGATGGAATGCCCACAGGTGCCCTAAGCTGCTTAAGTGCTAATTTAATGCCTAACGCAGCAAAACAAGCTTACTGTGTTCATGCATTCTGCGTTAGTTGTTGCTCGCGGCTGTTCCCGTCGGCTCTCCCTCCGACGTCGCGTCCTTTGCTTGGCGCCCAGACGTGACGTCAGCGGGAGAGCACTTCGTTGACCACCGCAAACAACGTCTTCGAGCAGAGGTGTGGGGGAAGGAAGGGGGGAGGGGGAGAAATGGGAAGAGGAGGGGGTGGAGAGGAGGAGGGGTGTCGGCGCCCCAACCAACATGACGCCTGGGGCGGACCATCCCCCCCCTCGCTCCCCCCCTTACTATGTCCCTGACTGGGCTTGACGTAGCATGCTTTGTCTTATGTTATGTCTACTTATAATCTATGTATGTCGGATATGTCCTTTTAGTCTCTTAAATGTACTGCTGGTGCTCTTAATATTTTGCATTGTCCAATTATTCCTTCCATGGTAATTCTGAGAAAGGAATAACATTGTTTCGTAGATGCTTAAATGTTCTTGTTTATCCAGTTTTAATTTTTTTTTTTTGTACACTAATTCATTCTAAATGCAGGGGATAAATATCACAATGTCTTCTTTTAATAACTTTTTTAAATTTCTCACAGTGGGATAACGGGAAAGGGTAGGTAGCACCGTCATTTGGAGCGGTTATTGCATTTTTAATTGGATAGATAAAATATCCACATTAGGGCTGGCACTGCTATAGTTGCTAGGTTAAACTTCCTCAACAGGCCTTGTGTACAGCAAGTGCAAGAAAGGGACCGCTTTCCTTTCTCATCCGTTGCCGGTTAATTCAATGTTAGCGGCCAAACGTCCACTTCTGCCCCAGTGATTAGGGTTTTTAGAATATTTGCTTGTTAAAGTTACTAAGGGGTCCTTTGAATAAGCCGTGGCAAAAGGCGAACTTGGCGCACCCTTACGCAAGTTTCCGTGCGCTAAGGCGATTTTTACTGCAGCCGTAAACATTACCTTTTTCTTTTTGTATTAATAAATTTTCGGTCGCCGATTATTACCCACCAACCCTCCCGTCTCCTGATGTTATGATTTTAAAACTTTCGGGCAGGTGTCGCACAGCGTCAAACAGCAGGTCTGGCCTTGGAACCCTTTCTTCTACTACTACTATTTATTATTTTTATAGTGCTGAAAGGCATATGCAGCGCTGTACATTTTAACACACAGTAGACAGTCCCTGCTCAGAAGAGCTTACAATCTAATTTAGGACATTTCAGGGTTGGTGAGGTTATAGTGGGTGTAGGTGTCCGACAGCAGTGGGGGCAGGCCTGCTTGTGGATGCTGTGCGGTGGCTGCTCATATATTTAAAGCTATAGTGCCGGGAGGAGGTGGACTCGGGAGCTCCTGGGCCCCCCCCTATACAAAGCAGCGCTCCGCTGCCTATGAATAGTCAATTGCTAATGTTGCCATTCGTGTGTGGCCATTAAGAACATTGGCGCATGTGCCCTTACCGCTACCCGTTTTGTAGGCGGAAAGCTACTGGTTCTATAAATATTGTGTGAAGTTAGGCCCCTAAATCAACTCTAGGGGAGAAATTCTAGAAATGGCGCCCCACATCTAAGTTAAGTAACAAACGCTGTTTACAATGGAAAAAAAAAAAAAAAAATTGGCAATGTTAAAGCGCCTACTCATGCTTAGGCCACCCAATGCCAATGTAGGCGTGGCTAACACTGGAAGTGGCGTTAGGCAGCTGAAAATACCTAGGTAGGCACAATTTATAGGCCAGGAAAACCCTGGGCCCTACAATTCTGTTTTAAAATTTTCTTCACCGTTTAAAGCCTACGGGCCTTCCAACATAAACATACACAGTCATGTACGCATATATATACTCATTGCTAACATCTTTCTACCTAATTCTCTCAGCTCTTCTAATTATAGCTACAATTAGCACATAGATTTTTTTTTTTTAAAACCCTCAATAAAACAGGTTATCAAAATATAGAACTTCACGACTGGAGTACTGTGTCCAGTATTGGTCAACTTACCTCAAGAAGGACATGGCGATACTTGAGAGGGGTTCAGAGAAGAGCGACGAAACTGATAAAAGGTATGGAAAACCTTTCATACGCTGACAGGTTAGAAAGGCTGGGGCTCTTCTCCCTGGAAAAGCGGAGACTCAGAGGAGACATGATAGAAACTTTCAAGATCATGAAGAGCATAGAGAAGGTAGAAAGGGACAGATTCTTTAGCCTACTTGGAACCATAGAACAAGGGGGCACTCAGAAAAATTGTTAAAGTATAATAAGGACAACAGGGTAAATTTTATATGATACATGATACATTGTACTTTTTCTGTCCTTACTGGGCTCAGAATCTGTTATGCGAGCGGTAATGGAAGGTTGTGACTTGCCCAGGATCACAAGGGGCAGCTGAGGGAAATGAACCCAGCTCCCCTGGTTCATAGAAACATAGAAACATAGAACATGACTGCAGAAAAGGGCCACGGCCCATCTAGTCTGCCCACACTAATGGCCCACCCCCTAACTACCTCCATGAAGAGATCCCACATGCCAATCCCATCTTTTCTTAAAATCTGGCACGCTGCCGGCCTCAATTACCTGTTAAGAACATAAGAACATAAGAAATGCCATCTCCGGATCAGACCTTCGGTCCATCAAGTCCGGCGATCCGCACACGCGGAGGCCCTGCCAGGTGTACACCTGTCGTAATTTATAGTCCACCATATCCTTACATGCCTCTCTTAAGGAGATATGCATCTAGTTTGCTCTTGAAGCCTAGGACGGTCGATTCCGCAATAATCTCATCTGGGAGGGCATTCCAGGTGTCAACCACTCTCTGAGTGAAGCAGAACTTCCTGACATTAGTCCTGAACCTGTCCCCCCTTAGCTTCATTACATGTCCTCTAGTCCGTGTCAAATTGGACAATGTAAATAATCTTCTCTGCTCTATTTTGTCGATTCCTTTCAGTATTTTGAAGGTCTCGATCATATCCCCACGCAGTCTCCTTTTCTCAAGGGAGAATAATCCTAGTGTTATAAGTCTGTCCTCGTATTCCAGTTTCTCCATACCCTTCACCAGTTTTGTTGCTCGTCTCTGCACCCTCTCCAGCAGTTTTATATCCTTCTTTAGGTAGGGAGACCAATGTTGGACGCAGTATTCCAAGTGTGGTCTGACCATTGCCCTATAAAGCGGCATTATAACTTTCTCCGATCTACTCGAGATTCCTTTCTTTATCATGCCCAACATTCTATTTGCCTTCTTTGCCGCTGCCGCGCATTGTGCCGACGGCTTCAGGGTCCTATCTATCAGTACACCCAGGTCCTTTTCTTGTTCACTCTTCCCCAGAGTTGCACCTGACATTGTATACTCGTATTCCTTATTCTTATTGCCTAAATGCATTACCTTGCATTTCTCCACATTGAACTTCATCTGCCATTTCTCCGCCCATGTTTCTAACCGACACAAGTCGCTCTGGAGTTTCTCTCTATCCTCATGCGATCTGATCGCCCGGCATAGTTTTGTATCGTCTGCAAACTTGATGATCTCACTGGATGTTCCTTCCTCCAGATCATTGATATAAATATTAAAAAGGATCGGCCCAAGTACCGAGCCCTGGGGTACACCACTAGTCACTTTCTCCCAGTCGGAGAACTTCCCATTTATGCCCACTCTCTGCTTTCGGTTTTCCAGCCATTTGCCTATCCATCTTTGTATATCCCCCTCTATGCCATGGCTTTGTAGTTTCCTGAGAAGTCTTTCGTGTGGAACTTTGTCGAACGCTTTCTGGAAGTCCAAGTATATTATGTCCACCGGCTTCCCACTATCAATTTGCTTGTTCACGGTCTCAAAAAATTGGAGTAAATTCGTCAAACATGATTTCCCTTTCCTGAATCCGTGTTGACTGGGTTTCATCAAGTCGTGTGCGTCCAAGTGCCGGACCATGCTATCCTTGATCAGTGCTTCAACCATCTTGCCGGGGACAGACGTAAGACTCACAGGTCTATAGTTGCCCGGTTCCCCTCTCGATCCTTTTTTGAAAATTGGGGTGACGTTCGCTATCCTCCAGTCATCCGGTATCTGTCCAGTTCTGATTGTCAGGTTTGCAAGTTTTTGCAATAACTCTCCGATTTCAACCTTCAATTCCTTTAAGACTCTCGGGTGAATTCCATCCGGTCCAGGGGATTTGTCACTTTTAAGTTTGTCGATCTGATAGTATATCTGGTCTAAGTCCACTTCAACTGTGGTGAGGCTGTCTTCTATTTCTCCTGCAAACACTTTCTCCGCTTCAGGTATTGTTGAGGTGTCCTCCTTCGTAAAGACGGACGCAAAGAAGGAATTTAGTTTGTCTGCGATTTGTTTATCTTCCTTGATGTATTCCAGCGATCAACCACCCTTTCGGTGAAGAAATATTTTCTGGTGTCGCCATGAAATTTCCCACCCCTGATTTTCAACGGATGCCCTCTTGTTGCCGTGGGTCCTTTAAGGAAAAAGAGATCCTCTTCCACCTCGATAAGGCCTGTGACATATTTGAATGTCCCGATCAAATTTTTTCATGTCTCCCCTCTCTCTGCGTTCCTCGAGTGAGTACAGCTGCAACTTACCCAGCCGTTCCTCATACGGTAGATCCTTGAGTCCTGAGACCATCCTGGTGGCCATTCGCTGAACCGACTCAACTCTCCGCACATCTTTTTGATAATGCGGCCTCCAGAATTGTACACAGTATTCCAGATGGGGGTCTCACCATGGATCTGTACAACGGCATTATGACCTCGGTTCTGTCATAATGCACTAACCATTAGGCTTCTCCTCTGCATGATTAAGTAGCCGAAATGTACATATTATCTAGGGTTACCAGAAGTCCGGATTTCCCCGCTCATGTCCTCCTTTTGAGGACATGTTCGGGGGTCCGGGCGGCTTTTCACAACCCGGCACTTTGTCCAAGTTTTTGAAAAGCTTCCAACGTCGGGACGACATCTGCGCATGCACGGATGCAACGCGGTGATGTCATGCGCATGTGTGCGACATCATCGCATCATTGCCATGCATGAACAGGTTAATAGGAGTGGGGCTGGGGGCATGACGAGGGCAGAATTGGGAGAGCCTGGGGGCGTGGCCATGGGTCCGGGGTTTTCCTTCGGGAAAATCTGGAAACCCTAATAGTATCTATTTCCCATCTTACATATGGAATGCGCATTTATGTTAAAAATAAGTTGCCTGTGAGTTTTGCACTGGCTTGGAGACATGCCCAGATTTTAAAACATGCTTAATTCACCCACACACGAGAGATTAAAGGCATAATTTACTTTAATCTCCTGCTTATGCGTGAAAACGCTGCGATTTGCACTGAAGAGGTTCCCCTGAAAGCAGCAATATGCTGAATCATGGCTGCGTTTGGAGAGCATTTAAATGCAGAGCAAGTGTCTGCAGAGCATCAGAAGAGGCTTCGTTCCCAGAGTTCAAAGAGTAACTGCTTTTAAGTGCTATAAGCTACAATCACATCACTGTAATTAGGACTGCATTGGAAGGTAATAGATGCACAGCAGGTCTTCGGAGGACTCCGTTGATCTGGCTGCTTCCTTATGGCTTATGGTATTTTAATTCTGAAAGATATCACGGCGAGATATTTCACAGTGGAGCTGGAGAACACAGATTGCCCAATATTCAGAACTATTTAACTGGCCAGTTTCTGATTGGTTAAATAGCGTTTGGCCGGCAAATCAGTGGTGTAGCTACAGACTCACCCTGTGGAAGTACCAATTGCCCTCCCCCTCTCTCCGCCACAGTGCCTTGGCATCTTACCTCCTACTTCTCAGCCCTGTCTATCTCCAGTATACCTTTCACATATTCCCAGGGCCTGCAGGGGTTTATTTTTGCTGCTGTTGCTGGCCCCTGAAGGCATTCTGTCGCATTCCACCCTTGCTGACCTCACTTCCTGTTTCCTATCTGGTGAGATATGGCAGAGGGAAGCCGTCGAGGGCCAGCACCAGCAGCAAAAACAAATCCCTGCAGGTGCTGGGGACACATGAAAGGTACACCGGAGAGAAAGGTATACTGGGGTTGAGAGATAGGAGAGCAGATGTTGGGACGCTGAGGAGAGGGGAGAGATATTGGATGTGAGTAAAATAAAAAACCTTGACATTAAAAAAAAATATTCCCAGGAGTGGATGTGGGTTGAAGGGCCCATCCAGCTTAACCGAGAGCTCATCCAAAATACTGGATCCGGCTATGCCACTGGACTGGCTCACCACTAATATTCAAAGGGAGATAGTCAGCTATTTCCTGCTGAATATTAAGAGTTAGGAACAGATTCTATAATTGGGTGACTAAAATGATAGGCGCCTACAGTTAGACAACTATTTCATGTCAATCACACTTAGGCACAATTAAGTAATGGGTGCCTAACTAAAACATAGGTGCCTCGTAGGCGCCGAAAATCTAGGCCAGGGTTTTAAAAGCCTGTATTATAGGTGCCTAAGTACTTTAGAGAATTGCGCCTAATGGCGCCTAAATCCTTCACCACCCCTAAACACGCCTACTTTGGCATTAGACGCCATAAGATAGGCGCCTAGCTTATGTAGAACAATGGCCAAGAAGATAGTCGCCTATCACTCAACTAATTTATATATTTTTAATTAAGAACATAAGAACATAAGAAATGCCTCCGCTGGGTCAGACCCGAGGTCCATCGCGCCCAGCAGTCCGCTCACGCGGCGGCCCAACAGGTCCAGGACCTGTGCAGTAAATTTCTATCTATACCCCTCTATCCCCTTTTCCAGCAGGAATTTGTCCAAACCTTTCTTAAACCCCAGTACCGTACTCTGCCCTATAACTTCCTCTGGAATTGTATTCCAGGTGTCCACCACACGTTGTGTAAAGAAGAACTTCCTAGCATTAGTTTTGAATTTGCCTCCTTTCAACTTTTCCGAATGCCTTCTTGTTTTTTTTATTTTCTGAAAGTTTGAAGAATCTGTCCCTCTCTACTCTCTCTATGCCCTTCATGATCTTGTAAGTCTCTATCATATCCCCTCTTAATCTTCTCTTTTCTAGGGAAAAGAGTCCCAGTTTTTCCAATCTCTCAGCGTATGAAAGGCTTTCCATCCCCTTAATCAGTCGTGTCGCTTATTAAAACATCAAAATCACTGGATGAGATAAATAAGATCAATGAAAACAAATACTTTATCTCCTTCTGCAGAGGAGGGAGATTACCAGCATACTCGAAAATAAGGTGGAGAAAAAGATCTCGTTACCTACGAGAAGTGTATCCTACAGCAAAAGCCGTGTCAATGAGTAAGCCCCCTGTTCATCATAAGTCATAAAAAAAACAAAACTCCACCAAATCGTGTGTCAAACGTTAAATCTCCCACCAACGGCAGGAGCAGCCAAAGTAGATGAAGAATTAAATTCAGGCGAGCAGAATATTAACTCTTATTTATTCTCAGCTGGCAGTGCTAGAGCACATTGTACTTTTATTAAGGGCAATGCAATCCCAGGGTAGGTGGAGTATGATTACAAAGTAACCAACGCAACTGCGGATGTTATTCTCACGATAGAAAGAAACAAAAAACACCAGTTTGTGTGATCGAACAAATAAACGCCAAGCAGGAGGGGGAACATAAGGGCAGACTTGCATGGTCTGTGTCTGTGTATGGCCGTTTGGTGGGGGATGGGGGGGGGGGGGCTTCAGTGGCTGTGAGGGTGTAGATGGGCTGGAGATTTCGGCAGTTGGAACCCAAGCACAGTACCGGGTAGAGCTTTGGATTCTTGCCCAGAAATAGCTAAGAAAAAAAATTAAAAAATTTAAACTGAATCAGGTTGGGCAGACTGGATGGGCCATTCGGGTCTTTATCTGCCGTCTTCTACTATGTTACTATGTTATAAGATTTGCCGCTGCTGGGTCAGAGCAGTGGTCCATCGTGCCCAGCAGTCCGCTCATGCGGCGGCCCTTAGGTCAAAGACCAGTGCCCTATTTGAGTCTAGCCTTACCTGCGTATGTTCTGTTCCAGTTGGAACGCATCCAACCTTGTCTTGAATCCCTGAAGGGTGCTTTCCCTTATCATTAAACTTTTTATTGATTTATAATACTTCGCAAATGGTACGCTTGTTTCAGAAATACAGAACACAAAATGTAAAGAAGGAAAAGAAAAGCATCATTAGTGGTATACAGCTTTATTGTCTTTCTTAGACCACAAATTACCAGGAAGATCCATTAGGTTCATGGAGAAAATAAAGGAAAACTGATCCAGCTGATCACATCTAATCTCCAGAGATCTTTTTAAGGTCCAAGAAGGCTCTCAGTTGTGAAGGTAAAAAGAAAGTGTACTTAGTCCCAAGGTAAGGAACCAAACATTTGCAGGGGTATGCTAACAAATAAGATCCCCCAGTTCCTATGTTTCTTTATGCAGAGAAAGAAATTCTTATCTGCGATCCTGTGTTATCTTGGATACATCCGGATAAATCCAGATTCTTTGTCCAGAAAAATCTTGATACGAATTCCGAAAGTAAAGTTTCATTATATGATTTAAATCTTGTTCAAACACAAAGGAGACTAGAAGGGTCCCCCTTTCCTTTACATCGGAAAGGGGTTCCTCCAAAATTGCGGTCAAATCTTTTTGTACCATCAAGTTCCCTTCTTTACCAGCCTTAGTCAGGTTAGTAGGAATATAATATATTTTGTTAAAAGGAGGAATAGCTTGTTGAGGAATTTTAAGAATCTCCAATAAATATTTTTTTTGAAATAGTCATAGGCGTTTAAAGCTGGTGATTTTGGGAAATTTAGTACCCATAATTTTAGTCTCCTATTAAAATTCTCAAATTGTTCCAGTTTGGAGTGAACATGAATTTTATCTCTGACCAGGGTTGTTGTTATATCTTTTAAATCTTTTAATTCAACTTTAACAGATATTAATTCTTCAGCAGTCATGTTTTGATCAGTTCTATAGTTTTTGACAAATTGTCTACTTTCCTTGAAAGGCTAAGTACCTCTTGTGTCGATTCAGTTAACTTGCCGTCAAGCCTCTGTAGAACCTGCCAAATGGTTTCCAGAGTTACCACCGAAGGGGGACAATGGCAGCGGTACATTCACTGCAGGTCCCAAAGCTGTTTGCTCAATAGTCTTCTCTGCGGGTGTTCCTCCCTCCAGGCTCAGCTCCAGATCAGCAACTTCCGCTCCTAGAGTCCCTGCCAGGGCAACCCGTACTGACATCGGAGATGGTGGTGCACTAGAATGCGGAGGGGACAGTGATATCTCATGCCCCAAGAGGCTGGTCGTTCCATCGTCCGAACCTAGAACAGGGCCCTCTTCTCCGCGGGGCGGGATTGAAAGCTGACTCAGAAACCTCTCGAGAGTTTGTTGTTGCACCGGCGTGGAGGTTCTGAGCTGCGAGGGACCCGGCCTCAAAAGTCCCTTCCTTTTAGTATGCGGCATTGTGTAAGAAAGAAAACACCGTGAAAAACAAACGCGGCGTTAAAAGGCAAGCAAGGAATTAGCCGGCTCCACAGGAGAGGTAAGAGAGCCAGACTAGCATGCAGCTATTTTGGATCTCGGTGCTTTTCCTTATAACAGCCTCCGGAGGAATGTTCCAGATTTCTACCACTCTCTGGGTGAAGAAGAACTTCCTTAAGTTTGTACGGAATCTTTTCCCTTCTAACTTTAGCAAATGCTCTCTCGTTCTCTTCACCTTGGAGAGGGTGAACAATCTCTCTTTCTGTACTAAGTCAATTCCCTTCAATATCTTGAATGTTTTGATCATGTCCCCTCTCAGTCTTCTTCTTCACACAGAGGGTTGTGGACACATGGAACGCGCTCCCGGAGGAAGTGGTCGGGCAGAGTACGCTATGGGGATTCAAAGAGGGATTGGATGGATTTCTGAAGGATAGGGGGATTGAGGGATACAGAAAATGGTAGATATGAGTATGGAAAGAGTATAGATAAAAACAAGGGGGCTATAGGGCTAAATCAAGATAACCTGACAGGTCATGAACCTGATGGGCCGCCGCGGGTGCGGACTGCTGGGCGCGATGGACCTCTGGTCTGACCCAGCGGAGGCAAATTCTTATGTTCTTAAGAGGCCCAGTTTCTCTAGCCTCTCGTTGTATGGCAACTCTCCCAGTCCCTTAACCATTTTTGTCGCTCTTCTCTGGCCCCTTTCGAGTCCTTTTTCATGTACGGCAACCAGTGTTGGATGCAGTATTCCAGGTGGGGGCATACCATGGCCCAGTATAACGGCATGATAACCTTTTTAGATCTGTTTGTGATCCCCTTCTTAATCATTCCTAGCATTCTGTTTGCCCTATTTTACCACCGCCACACATTGAGCGGACGGTTTCATTGACTTGTCTACAAGTACTCCCAAGTCTCAATCTTGGGGGCTCTTTCTGAGTACAGCACTGGACATCCTGAATTCGTGCATATGACCTCAGAGACCTTTAAGGCAATATTGCTGCTGAATTTTTTAAATCAAATATAGCAGGTCGTGTCTCAATCCCTGCTCAAAATCCCAAATGCTTATAATAGTTAGTGCAAAATATGCGTTAGTGTATTCAGTGCAAGATAAACCAAATGCCGACTTAATATAATGGAGATAGCGCCAATACCTTTAAACAGCACTTATCTTTTCAAGTAAACGCTACGCAAAGACGCCAGCACTGCTTTCTTATATCCTGGCATTTCAAGACACTAATGAACCTCACTCCTAAGCCAGGGTAGGTGGAGTATGATCTCTGTCTCTCAAATTTACTGCTAACGCTCACTGTAATACTCATATCTAGTCAGAGGGCATTCTTTTGGGGGGGGGAGTCATAAGATGAAATATGTATAGACAATGCCGAGCTACGTTTGGGAATGGCTTTTAATCAAGCTCGTGGCTCCCAGCCCAAAGAGATTTTTGCGTCTTTCGGCCACATTGTCTTGGTCTGCTCTATGGATGCTCTAATTTATTTATTTAGCCTGTCCTACATAAACGAGTTACATTAGTACATTTACAATATGGCCAAGACACATACAGACAAGACGTAATTGGAAACATAGAGATGACAAAAGGGGACTGAAGAAATACCTTGTGTTATATCCTTTATATATCCTTTATATAATAATGCTTCAGTGGAAGACATTCAATACTGTAATAAAGATGCCGAACACTAGTTTTATAGATTTCAGCAAGGCCTGGCTGTGGTAGTTATTTAAGAAAGGTTTGGTCAAGTTCCTGGAGGAAAAGTCCATAGTCTGTTATTGAGAAAGACATGGGGGGAAGCCACTGCTTGCCTTGGATTGGTAGCGTGGAATGTTGCTACTCTTTGGGGTTCTAGAATCTTCTTTAGGATTCTGAATGGAATGTTGCTACTCCTTGGATTTTGGCCAGGTACTAGGGACCTGGATTGGCCACTGTGAGAACGGGCTACTGGGTTTGATGGACCATTGGCTTGACCCAGTAAGGCTGTTCTTATGTTCTTATTCCATAACGAGAAAGTCACAAATGGATTTTTAAAAAATAACATTGTTGCTATCTCACCTCCTTGCATTTGATTTCATTGCTGCTGTAACTTAAAAGCACTGTCTAAACAAGATGAGAAAAGAAGTGGAAAATATGTATATGAAATGAATTTATTACAAGCGGCACGTTCCCTGTAATCAGCACTGCAAAAGTGCCAGGTGCCAGAAAATTGGCAGGAGTAAAAGATCTGTTATAATGCATCCACAGGTTATTGGCGTGGAGAAGGGTCCGTGCTTCTAAAAGGCTTACATTTCATCTACATCTCTTCATCTACATCTCATCAATAGGATGTATGCATCTTTCATTATGAAATACATGAAGAATGCAAATGATATGTTTTCTCAAACAACAGATAGTAGTCTATGAGCTAAGCATATTCATCATTCAACCAAAATGGAAAAAAAAACCTCTTTAAAATGAAAGAGCCTAATGTGCGGCGGTGGCCAAAAAAGCAAACAAGATGCTAAGAATTATTTTAAAAAAGGGGTGGTTAACAAGACTAAAGATATTATAATGCCTCTGTATCGCTCCTTGGTGCGACTTCACCTGGATTATTGTGTTCAATTCTGCTCTCCTTATCTCAAGAAAAATATAGCGGCACTAGAAAAGGTTCAAAGAAGAGCGACCAAGATGATAAAGGGGATGGAACTCCTCTCGTACGAGGAAAGACTAAAAAGGTTAGGACTCTTCAGCTTGGAAAAGAAACGGCCGAGGGGAGATATGACTGAAGTCTACAAAATCCTGAGTGGAGTAGAACGGGTACAAGTGGATCGATTTTTCACTCCATCAAAAATTACAAAGACTAGGGGACACTCGATGAAACTGCAGGGAAATACTTTTAAAACCAATAGGAAGAAATATTTATTCACTCAGAAAATAGATAAAGCTCTGGAACACGTTGTGGATAGCGTAGCGGCTTTTAAGAAAGGTTTGGACAAGGTCCTGGAGGAAAAGTCCATAGTCTGTTATTAAGACATGGGGGAAGCCTCTGCTTGCCCTGGATTGGTAGCATGGAATGTTGCTACTCTTTGGGTTTTGGCCAGGTAATAGTGACCTGGATTGGCCACCGTGAAAACAAGCTACAGTGCTTGATAGACCATTGGGCTGATCCAGTAAAGCTATTCTTATGTTCATATGTCATATCTTAGGGCAGTGTTCTTCATTGCAAGGTCTGGGGGCCAATAGTGGCTTCTGGAGTGGCCCTCATCATCATTCTAGCTTTTTTTTTTTTTTTTTTTTTCCTGCTTCTCTTTATCTCTCTGGGAAAGTGGATGGGAGAAAACCCACATTCTTAAAAGACAAAGCATTTCTCAATAGACAAAGAGAATGCTTTAGGAAATACCCATCTTCTTGAGGATAGATTTGGCGGGGTAGATTTCATTGACAAACATTGGTCAGCAGCGTTGTGGCCTTGCGTGGGAAGATATTTGGTGACTCTCCTTCAGCTCATTTGGACCAAAAATAGAACCCAATGAAAAATTAATAATGACCACTGTCTTAGAGACTGGAAGGTGTTAGCCACGGTACTTTATATCACCCTTCTTAGAATTTATAAATCAACATAGTAACATAGTAACATAGTAGATGACGGCAGATAAAGACCCGAATGGTCCATCCAGTCTGCCCAACCTGCCCAAGTAACAAAATATGGTAGACACGAAGGTAAATAGAAAAGATTAGAACCCCCCGCCCTCCTAGAGAACTGAGGAACATAGTAACATAGTAGATGATGGCAGATAAAGACCCGAATGGTCCATCCAGTCTGTTCAACCTGATTCGATTTTTTTAAAAAAATTTTCTTCTTAGCTACCATATTTCTGGACAAATTTTTCCCCGGCCCCACAGGAATTCATTTTCCCCATCCTGTCCCCGTTAGTTTTGTCCCTGTCCTTGTCCCATTCTCGTAAGCTCTGCCTTAACCAAACAAACCGCAAACACTTATGATTTTAAAGTGTTTGAGGCTTGTGCAGATGAGGACGGAGCTTAGGCATTGGTGGAATGAGGCATTGTGACATCACAGTCTGAGCTCTAGAATGTTGCTACTTATGATTTTAAAGTGTTTGAGGCTTGAGCAGATGAGGACGGAGCTTAGGCATTGGTGGAATGAGGCATTATGACATCACAGTCTGAGCTCTAGAATGTTGCTGCTTATGATTTTAAAGTGTTTGAGGCTTGAGCAGATGAGGACGGAGCTTAGGCATTGGTGGAATGAGGCATTATGACATCACAGTCTGAGCTCTAGAATGTTGCTGCTTATGATTTTAAAGTGTTTGAGGCTTGTGCAGATGAGGACGGAACTTAGGCATTGGTGGAATGAGGCATTATGACATCATAATCTGACGCTGTCCCCGATTTTGGCTTCCCCTTGTGGCCGACTTCAGCAGAAACCATTGTTGCTACTCCAAGCAAACCCACTGTTTCTTCTAGGTCAGGAACCTGAAATTACTAAAGTCCCCCAAGTTTTCAGATATCATGATCTAACAGGCACTTGATAGGTAATTTGGAACTGCTTTTATTTACTCCCAAATGTCTTCTATATTGGGAGATTACTTTTGGTTGGGGTCACCTGAAGTCCCCGTATGTGTAGTTTTAATTCATAAATGTTTGTTTCTTATTTAAAAAGCAAGCATGCAGAAATCTAGACTCAAGTACAGTACTTACATGAAATGATTGATTTTTCAAATAAATTTTGCAAGTAATGCTTCTATGGTATTTATGCAAATCCCTTTATCCCTATAAAGCGTGAAAACTGGCTGGTAAGCCTTAATTATAATGTCAACTTTAACCTTTTTATTACCATGTAATATTTCTAAAACATAAATCCCATCTGGACAAGTTTTATTCTACTCAAGGATTTGAATCCACATGGGGTTCCTTTGTATGGATTTTTTTTTACAATGTAGAATTTGTAAAAGTGGCAACTTGTACTGGTCTTCTGTTGTTAACCGCAGTACTTCTCATTTTTCTAATCTCACTTTATTAGTGGTTTCAAAGTTCTGCATGCCACCCATTGGCGTAGTCAGTGTGGGATGGGGTGAGGGGGCGATCCACCCCAGATGCCATCTTAGTGAGGGCACCAGCACCCCTCCATCTTCTGCTCCTTCCCCCGCCGTGCAAGTACCTTCACTTCCTTAAGCTACTTCCAGTGCATCCAGGATGCACTGGGAGGGGAAAGGGCCACCATTATGAAGAGATGGCCCTTCAAGGCAGGAGGGAATGGGCATCCCTCCTGCCTGATTCTCAATGAAAGGTACAGGGGAGTAGTGTTGGGGGTGGAGGGTTCTCAAGCTGGGGGCTCTTATCCGACCCGCCCAGCCCACTGGACCACCAGAATTTTATGGGAGGAGTCAGGGATATTGGAAGGTGGGGGTGTGTGTGCTTGGTGTCTGGGGGTATTGGTGGGATGGGAAGGCGCACGTGCAGCAAGGGGTCAGAGAGGAGGAGAGGTACCGGCAGCCCCACCAAGATGGCGCCTGGGGCGGACTGCCCTCCCTTACTGTGCCACTGTCCATACCATAAAATTCTGTAGTTCCTGTGATGATGCTGTCCACACCATGAAGAAGTCATTTATATAATGCTTCAAAAAATACAATATACTCAAAATATTCCCCCCCCCTTATACAAAACCGTAGCGTGGTTTTTAGTGTCGGCTGCGGAGGTAATAGCGCCAACACTCATACAATTCCTTTGAGCGTCAGAGCTGTTACCACCATGCCAGCGCTAAAAAATGCACTACAGTTTTGTAAAGGGTGGGGGGGAGGTGAAATCTACAGATATTTCTCTTCAAATGACGTCACATATAAGCACACTACTGTGGGTGTCATCTAGGCACCCATAACTGTTATCTGTATTTGTAAAAAAAAAACATTGATTGGTTAAATTGAAAATAACTATATTCAAGAGCTATGGTGGTTGTGTGGATCAAAAACTGGATCCAAGAGCTAGACAAAGATGATGCCTCAAGATGTTGACGAATTATTTCAATGGCAGCCTGTTGGGGGATGTTGGCATATGGCACTGCAAGATCCAATGTGGCCAAAATTGCATGAGGTGGAACATTGTTTTCTCGGGACCTCTTTTACTACATCAGATGGCATAATTCGTAGTGATGCAATTATCACCACTCCCGTCCTTGCAGGAAACCATTCCATGACATTCTTTAGTGTCTATCTCAACCTAGGCCCTTCTACACCAGTATTCTTCAATGCAAGGCTTGAGAGTCAGTGACTGAGCCCATTCATACTCTGATTCTTATGTGAGCCAAGTATAAGATATTGAAGCCATTGTGACATCACTGATTGGCTCTTAGGCATTGGTGGAATGAGACATTATGACATCACAATGTCAGCTCTGGAATGTTGCTACCCTTTGGGTTTCTGCCAGGTACTTGTGACCTGGGTTGGCCACTGCTGGAAACAGGATACTGGGCTTGATGGACCTTCGATCTGTCCCAGTATAGCAATGCTTATGGTCTTATGTTCTAACCATCCGGTGTCATTCTTTAGTGTCTGTCTCAACCTCGGTCCTTCTACACCAGCATTCTTCAGTGCAAAGCTTGAGGGTCAGTGGCTGAGCCCATTCATACTCTGATTCTTATGTGAGCCAGGTATAGGATAATGAAGCCATTGTGACATCACTGCTGAGGTTGGCTCTTAGGCATTGGTGGAATGAGGCATTATGACATCACAATATCTGCTCTGCATACCAGAGACTGTCATTCTTTAGTGTCTATCTCAACCTGAGTCCTTCTACATCAGCATTCTTCAGTGCAAGGCTTGAGGGTGAGTGGCTGTGTCCACTCATACTCTGATTCATCCCTCTCTCCTTAAAGAATGATGTGGGGATGGTTTCCCATGGTTTGCCGTGGATACCCACTTTTAGTCTCTTTTGGAATTCTTTCAGTTGCGATGATTCACCCTTTCTTGAATTGTTATTTGGTATCTACTTCACAGCTTCCTTAAAAACTGTGAACAATAACATTGTGGGTATTCAGATAAAATATCTGCCAATTCTCTCCAGCCAGGCTCCTTGTGCTTCGTGCTGTGAATGTCCTGAATAATTTACTTTCTGGTTTCCGCAGCTTGATGACCTCCTTGTTATCGCCACGCAGGTGGTTTGTGACATATGGATGTTTCATTTCCGTGTCATTGGTGTGTTAATGCAGCTATAGCTGTAAAAAGTAGTGACCAAGTTTTCCTTCATAAAAATGTTGTTCTGTGAATTATAAAGTGTTGCTTCTGGTCTAAAACTTCCCTTATAGCACAGAGGGCCAGATGTGATAAAGTCTTTTTCTAATTGTGTGCCTTTGGGAAAATTGTGTAGTACATCTGGCCCATAGACTTGATTGAGAATTCAGTGTTAATTAATCCGCGTGACTGTATTGGAACGTGGCAATGCTTGCTCTACACGCAGGGGTGTCCAATGTCGGTCCTCGAGGGCCGCAGTCCAGTCGGATTTTCAGGATTTCCCCAATGAATATACATGAGGTCGATTTGCATGCACTGCTTTCATTGTATGCTAATAGATCTCGTGCATATTCATTGGGGAAATCCTGAAAACCCGACTGGATTGCGGCCCTCGAGGACCGACATTGGACACCCCTGCTCTACAGTTTGTCTAAAATGTTGACTCACACCTAACTTGTTCTGACAGTCTTTATTAATATTGCATGATAAAAGATTCTTGCAGTCTACAATGAATACCAGAGAACAAGAATCGAGAAGACATTGCTCAATAAATATGCAAATATTTTTTGGCTTTTAGGTTAGACCAGGGATCTCAAAGTCCCTCCTTGAGGGCCGCAATCCAGTCGGGTTTTCAGGATTTCCCCAATGAATATGCATTGAAAGCAGTGCATGCACATAGATCTCATGCATATTCATTGGGGAAATCCTGAAAACCCGACTGGATTGCGGCCCTCAAGGAGGGACTTTGAGACCCCTGGTTTAATCTGACACATCATTTGTCTAGCTCAGGGGTGGGCAACTCCAGTCCTCGAGGGCCGCAATCCAGTCGGGTTTTCAGGATTTCCCCAATGAATATGCATTGAAAGCAGTGCATGCACACAGATCTCATGCATATTCATTGGGGAAATCCTGAAAACCCGACTGGATTGCGGCCCTCAAGGAGGGACTTTGAGACCCCTGGGTTAGACAGAGCTTATAGGCTGGAGTTTGTTGAAGAGCTAAGCGGAAAGTAGGTATGAACAAGTCTACATAGGATTTTCGTGGGGCTAAATGGTGCCCTGAGCAGTTAACAGGGGGAAGAGGGTTGCCCGTGGACGTTGTGGCTGGATGTAGATAGAAGTCCCCTTGATGATGTGGTTAGTGCGTGTTTTGTTATAATTTTCAATAAAGTATTACACATTTTATCTCCAAGTTTTTGGACACTCCTAAACTAAAACTTAGGCCATCTTATACAAAGGCGCGCTAAGCGTTTTCACACGTGTTTAGCGCATGCTAAATCGACGCTTGCGCTAACTGCTAACGCGTCCATAGGATAACATGCACACGTAACGTTTAGCATGGGTTTAGCGCGTGATAATATTTATTGCGCACCTTTGTTAAACGGGGGGGGGGGTTAGTTTTATGGTCAAATATATTTTTATTGAGCAATCAAGAAAGCAACAGGCAACACAACAAAATACAAATCCAGCTCAATAGAGTATAAAGTGACCCCAAAAGAATCCTCCCCCCCCCAAAACCAGCCAAAGCAAAATCCCCCCCCACCCCCAATCCCACCCCTGGGTCCTCCTTCAAATACAACGTAGCAAAGAACATGAGAAAAGAAATTAAAACACCAAGCGAAACAAAAGGGTAAATACAAACAAGAGCATCAATTGAGTATTCGGCTACGAGCCAAAGGGGTCAAAGTAGACCAAAAAGGTTCCCAAGTGGTCTGGAAAAGGCGGCCCTGGCGAGAAGACATATCAGTCACATCCTTCCGCTCCCACATCAGAAGGGAAATCATTCGGCATCTCCAAAGGGAATAGTCCGGAGCTTCGGCCTCAAGCCATTTCAGCAAGATGCATTTCAGAGCAACCTGTATAGACCACTTAAGGAAAGCTGCAAGTCCTTTAGAACGTGGGAAATAATGAGGAACAGTCCCAAACAAAAGCAAAGGGGAGCTGCGAATGTGGACCTGCCAAAGATTCTCCACAAAAGCAAAGATAGCTGTCCAGAACATGTGTCCCAAGCTTGCTTCCGGAGCCTGACAACGAGGGCAGGCTGCATCGGGGCGGAAGCCCTTCTAGGAGAGATATATAAACGAAAAATCAATTTAAAATGTTGTTCCCAAAATGTGGGGGTTAGTTTTATAAACCGGGTCATCAGCGAATTTGGAGCTCGACTCGGTTAACATTAAGCAAATGAAAAATACAAAAGAACTAAACGAAAAAAGAACTAAAACAAGAGAGGTAGACGTAGTTACGGTAATTTCCAAAGCGCTTGGCGAACAGAGTTGTCTTCGAAGCCTTCCTGAATGATCAGAAGGGGCCTAAGCTTTTTAACGACAGTGGCAAATCATTCCTGCGTTCTGTCAATTTGAAGGAGGAAGAATGACTAAATTACTTAATAGATTTATTTTTACTCCTTGGTCCTTTGTCTCTGACTTTGGGCCCACTGCGGTTCACTGTGTGGCCATTCATCGGCATTGGTGGATTGTGCTTATTGCGACCTGCGCCATTTAAACCATCATAATAAACTTTGACGCCATGTACCTTGCAACCGCAGTCTTTTTGTTTTTGGTTGCCTAAGCACGATCGACAGCCATTTTTTATAGGCAGCTGCCAATTTAGGTGCTTTTTATAGAATCTGACCCTTAATGCTCAATGTTTAAATGTGCTGCAAATTGTAAAATAAAAAATAGATAAGGTGACACAGGATTCCAGTCTGATATTGGGGATTTTCTAGCACGTAGAACGATTACAAGTCTGGCACCTAGGATTTCTTATTGGTTGCAAAGTCAATCTTTCTATGGTTCACTAGTCCACCTGCAGGCTATTTAAGACACCTGTGTGCAGCTCTACTAGGCTTTCGTATACAAGGTGCTGATGTTCTGGAGACAGGTATGTACTTTTTCATTCTGATCTTTGTGGATGTATGAGGGGAGTCGGTGAACACTGGGGGAGTGTGTGTGTGTCTTTGTCTCTGCAGTGGTTGTCTTCTCACTTTGGATACCTTTTTCGCACTTTCTACCCGTTTTCACATCGTCTAATTCACAACGTCTAAGTCTACAGCCATCACAACTCTAATTCATTCACTTGTCATCTCTCACCTTGATTATTGTAACTCTCTTTACAATGGACTCCCTCAAAAAGAACTACGACGACTTCAACTCATACAAAATACAGCCATAAAACTTATTTACAAATTAGGAAAATATGACCATGTTACACCTCTCCTGAAAGAAGCTCATTGGCTACCTATAACCCATCGAATCACATATAAAACAATTATGCTAGTCTTCAAAATTAGATTCTTCCGCCAACCCTCTTTTCTAGATAGACTTCTCATCCCTTACTGCTCATCACGGACCCTCAGATCAGCCGATCAAAACCTGCTATCTGTTCCCACAATCAAAGATTTCTTTTATACGAGAAAGACTAACTTTTCTGTAGTCGCTCCTACCCTATGGAACTCATTGCCATCCCACGTTCGTCACGAGACATCAATTGATAAATTTAAGGTTAAATTAAAAACTTTCTTATTCCAAGACGCGTTTTCCTGCTCCCAAATATAATTTATTCTTCAATACCTCAACCGCTTTTAGGAAGCTATCCCATTCCTTATGTTTCATCCCTCCCTTTCAATTTTTTTTTTTTTTTTTTAATTGAACTATGTATTTTTTCCCCTTCCACTTCTTTTCCCTACCATCATTTTCCAGTATGTCCAGTTAAAGTCTAAATGTTCACAATCCTCCTTCTTTTTTCTTTTCAATTATTTTGTATATTGTATTAATTTTATTTTTTTTATCTTATTTTAACTTGTAAACCGGCTAGATATTTGCTGATAGTCGGTATAGTAAAAATTTAATAAACTTGAAACTTGAAACTTTCGTCCAGGATGTCCAGTAAAACATTTGATTGGGCCAACATGGACAGTTGATTGGGCCAACTTGTTGATTGGGCCAACAGTTGATTGGGCCAACTTGGACAGTGTCTAAGTCCAAGTTGGCCCACATCCTGCCCAAATACCGCCCTAACCACTCCTCCAGATATGCCCCTTTCAGCTCTGGGTGCACAGCGGCATTCAGAGGCATATGAAATCCCACTACACATCCAGAATGTCGGTTTGGTTATTGGCACTTGGATGTCCTATCTATTAGAACGTCAAAGTGCCAACTTGGGCGGGTTTTTAGACGTTTTAATGTTTTGATTATGAGCCCCATACACTCCAGGCTACTGATGGCCGAATCTCCTCTGACTAGAAAATTGTATTGATCGGGATCCAGTCATGCATAGGTCAGCAGCACCCATGTTAATTTTGACTCGACTTGAATTCCCACATTTTTGTCAATTTCATTAAGCCGCTGCGTCACGACTAACAAAGTAATTTCATTTTAAGTAAGGCTGTGTTGACCTGCAACCTCCGTTTTAATTATTTATTGGAAGGAAGGGAAGAACAGAAAAACCCAGGAAAATAAAGAGAAGGTTTTGTGTACTGGTATCCCTATGGACCTAAGAAATCAGATTATTTGCTAAATTTATGCTAACACATGCAGAACAGAAGACTCAGTATTTTGGAGTAATCCCCTTGCAGAAAGAACCTGTGTAGTTAATGAGTGCACAGAGGAAATATATATATATATTAATAATGATTTCCTTTCCATAACTGACTTAAGTACCTGGAAAGGCAGCTACATCAATTTATAAATAGCCACAAATTGGAGACATTTAGGTGCTAGAATAGCCACTCATAGTTTCATCATTCATAAACTGGCATTTAGATGTTCAGATTGCATGAATGCCTAAATTTTGATTTTACAAAGCTTGAATACGAACTTGTAAACTTGAAGGCTTACCAGACGTCCAGATTTGACCTGGACATGTCCTCCTTTTGAGGACTTGTCTGGGCGTCTGGACGGCTTTTCAAAACCCGGCACTTTGTCCGTGTTTTGAAAAGCTTTCCTTCACATCGTGTAGGGCAGGAGGACATCCGTGCATGCACGGATGCCACGCAATGTACGCACACATGTTTTGCCATCGCCTCCACGCATGCGCGGATGTCCTGCCCGGCAAGAGCAGCCATCAGGAGGGGCGGGGCGGGGGCATGACAGGGATGGGTGGAACTGGGCGGGCATGGGGGTGGTTCTAGGGGGGGTGGTCCAGATTTTCCAAACGGAAAATCTGGTAACCATTGCCATAAGGCATGCTCTGAGGGTGTTTTGGGTGAGAAGAGGGTCAACAAGAAAGATATTCATTCCCCATTTCAGAAGGGGAAGGAAAGTTTAGTCCAAAAAGATGCCTGTATTTAGACCTGCTACTATGGGATTAGTAATTGATATTCCCCATTCCCAAAGTGATAAAGGAAGAGATACCGGGCTCTGTTTCTAAAATGGGTCATTGAATGAACATCTACTGTGTGTTCCAGCATGATAACATTCAAGTGGCCATTTCACATCGTAGACAGTCATTTGCGGCCTTATATGTATTAAGATTTATATACAGCCTTTTTAAAGGATTTTACTCAAAGTATTGTACAGCAAGAACAAGTCAAACCATAGGCAGCAGTACCGTATGGATTCTGGGGTACCGTACGGATTACCACCGGATAAAAAGGCGATTTAGTAGACCAGTGAATGAGTTGAGTAGCTCCTTCACAGTGCAAATTTTTCCTCTGCAAAGGAGCTACTCGACTCGTTTACTAGTCTACTAAATCACCTTTGTATCCAGTTGCAATCCGTATAGTACCCCAACATGCGATTTTAGTACTTTTAGGACCCCTGAGCAAGGAATGTTTTTTCAAAACCCGGACCATGTCGGGTCCCGGTTTATTACCCATTTGGATCATATTTTGGATACAAATCGTTACATGTGCTTTTTTTTAAATTAAAGACTTGGCATCTTGTATATCATCTCTGCAGTTTTCTGCTTTGTTCGTTGGCAAACCACTTTATAGTCAGATCAGTATAAAGTGCTCATTTTTTGCACATACAGGGAGGAGGGGGGGGGGAGAGGCCTGGTGCAGCGTCTGTACAGTGCTACCAGCTGAAGCAAGTATAATGAGCTGTTCTGGCTTCAAAGTTTAGTTTTAATGCTCAGATGGAATCAGACCTAATCGATGTCTCTGATTTTACAATCGTTACACTTTTGTGATAAGGAAGGACACTTTTTAAACTTTTTTTATACAAGACTAAAATCAATTTTAATATTCTAAATTTATCGCAAGATGACACGAACGTCTTTCATATATGTTTTTAAAATAATTTAATTTTAATTTGTCTCCTTTGGATCAATTAGTTTCACCACGTATCTACCACCATAGGACGTTTTAGGGTATGTATGTTGTTCTATATAGGGCTCCTTTTACAAAGGCGCGCTAGCGGGGTTAACGTGTGTGACTTTTCATGATGCGATAACTCCCGTGCTGGCCAAAAACTACCGCCGGCTAGCACGTCTGGCGGTTTAGCGTGCGCTATTACGTGCGTTAAACCACTAGTGCGCCTTTGTAAAAGGAGCTCATAGTGTTTCTCTTCTCTTACTCCCTTTCCTCTTTGTTTTCTCTTCCTAATTTCCTCGTGTTTCATACCATTCACAACACAGGTTTTGTGTGTGTGTGTGTGTGTGTATGTATATATATATATACAGTGGTGCCTCGCATAACGAACGCCTCGCACAACGAACGCTGCACACAACGAACTTCATGTCTTGATTCACACAACGAACTTCGTTTCACACAACGAAGTCGCCCGAGCTGCCGATGTATTGCATCCTTCCGCGCAGACACTGCAGGCAGTCGTTAGTCACTGCGCTTAACTGCCCTCTCTCACTGTATACAGTCGTCCTTTTAAGATAAACTCAATATTTTTTATATATCATGGCTTCTAAAAAAAGCAGGAAGGTGATTTCTGTTGAAATGAAACGGGAAATAATTAGAAGGAGTGAATGTGGGGTCAAACAGTGTGACCTCGTCAAAGAGTTTGGCCTCAGCAAGACCACCATTTTCACCATTTTGACAAATTTATCTTTTTTTATGTCATCTTAGCATATTTTATGCTGCAGAACGAATTATTTTTTTTAACATGTATTGTTATGGGAAAACGCGTTTCACATAACGAACTTTTCGCATAACAAACTTGCTCCTGGAACCAATTAAGTTCGTTGTGTGAGGCACCACTGTATATATATTAGTCTTTAAGCCCATTACATTAAAGGGTGCTAGAATATATGTCTGTCTATCTTTCTGTCTGTCTTTCTACCTGCCCCTGTCTTTTTTTCTGTCCTTTATCTATCTGTCTCTCTCCCTGCCCCTATCCCACTTCCCTGTGCAGCAGCATTTCCCTCCCCCCCCCTCCAACTTTCCTGTGCAGCAACAGCAGTGGTATTTTGCTTTCCCTCCATATCCCTGTGCAGCAGCAGCATCATTTTCCCCTAACCCCCCTTTCACTTTCCCCGGTCTTGCCAGCTCCCTGCCGCCCTCCCCCCTTCCCTTGCCATGATATAGCATGCAGGATTAGTTTTAGTCTCTGGCCTCCCTGCTCTCAACCTCGATCGTACGAAAAACAGCCCTACCGGCTGAAGTTTATTTTTAAGTTTATATGTGCCATGGCGGCCCCTCTCACGATCGCCGCCTACGTCGGAAGCCTTCTCCGACGCAGTTGCGGCTCATGAGAGGAGCCGCCACAGCGGCTTTTAACTTAAAAGTAAACTTCGGCCAGTAGGGCCATTTTGGTGATGGAAGGCTGCGAAAACCACCGGGGCCACCGTTGCTGCTGCTGCTGCCAAGATAAGGGGAATTGGGGGAGTGGTACCACTTACAAAGGCCGACAAGAGTCCTTTGGAGGAAGGCGGGCCTCAGTGGAGAGAAGACGGCGAGGCCAGCGGCAGCACTGTACAGCGCTTTGCGGGCGGGTGAGCAGGCAAGAGGGAGGAGGGTGAGAAGAAGATGCTGGCAGGTGCGCCTGTGCCCCCCCCCCTCCGAATCAGCGGCATCAGTGAGGCGGCACTCTGGCAGTGAGTGACGGCGAGGGGGGAGTCACACCTCATAGAGCCAGGAATCACAAAACTCTAAGTGCGCATGCGCGTTTAGAGTTTTATTATATAGGAGATATATATATATATATTTTTTTTTAAATTTATAATTTTGTAATACAGTTCAAATTCAGAACAGTACAAGATGAAGATAAACATAACGCAAAACAAAATTAAACAATTTCTTTTAGAAAGAATCTTCCTAGCCCCCTACTATGAAGGAGTTAAAGGCAATATTACAAATTAAAGTATAAAGGAAAATATAAGCTCAGGAGTGAAGGTAAAGAACCCCCTGAGCTAAACTTCTTAATGCACATTTACTATCTCCCTTGCAAGATCAGCCCTTATTATCTTTCTGAACTTGTTCCCGTGGTTCTACTCCTTGCTCACGTAAATTTTAAAAATGTTGCAAGTGTATGGGGTCCCCAAAAATAAATTCTTTGTGTATATATTATAATGTGGTCACCGACCTTACCTTAGCAGAAGGTTCATTTGCACTCTGCGTTTTGTATTGATTTCTCTTCCGTTCAGTTTCTTTTATAGTTTATACTTTTATCTTTGGTTTTTCTTTTTCACCTGCTTACTTTACTAGCCTAATTGGATTTATTTCTTACACCACATTATGGGCTCCTTTTACCAAGCCGCGGTAGCGGGGTTAGTGCGCGCGACTTTTCATTATACGCTAACCCCTGCGCTGGCCAAAAACTACCGCTTGCTCAAGAAGAGGCGATAGTGGTTAGCACGGCTGGCGGTTTAACGCGTGCTATTTTGTGTGCTAAACCGCTAGTGCAACTTGATAAAAGGAGCCCTATATATTTTTAGATCCACCATTACAGATATTCTATTTTTCTGTTTATATATTACTTCATTGTACCCCATTATCCATAGGACCCCTGAAGAAGACATTTTGTCGAAACGCAGACCATGTTGGGTCCTGCGCTACCAGTGGACTAGATTCTTTAGGTTTTTACGTGGATTATTTTATTTTTATGTAGATTGTTTTATTGTACATTTGGAATTTTGACTCTTTTATTAAAAAAGTCCATCTCAGGATCATCGTCACTCCACAGGGTTTTCTTGGTTTTCCTTGGACTTTCTTCGCTGTGGATTTCCTGGGGTTCAATTTTCTCTGGTGTGTCTGGCTGCCTGAGGACCTCTTCCAGCTGGCGAGGCTTTTGCATCCCTTCCCTACCAGTTCAGTTATTTATTTTGTTGGGGGTTCCTGGTACAGGAGCGGGCGTGGGGCAGAAAGCACAGGGAGGAGGGATTATGTGCCCACCCACTTCGGACACGGACCCACCCAAAATATATGTCTTTGAATCAGATGCCAGGGCCTGTTTACTCTTGTCTTTTCCCCCTAACATCAGAAGATCAATCTACTGTATATCAACCACCAGTGGCGTAGAAAGGGGAGGGCAGGGGGCAGATCGCCACGGGTGCCATCTTGGTGGGGTTGCTGGCACTTCTCTGCCACCCCCCACCACCTCCCTTCTCCGCTCCCCCGTACCTCTTTAAAATATTCGCCAGCGCGCGAGCAACGACTGTAGCTTGCTGCTCGCACCGGCCTGGTTCCCTCTGAAATTGCCTCCGGATCGTGGGGCCAGGAAGCGACATCAGAGTGAAAGCCAACGCAAAGCTGCTTGTGCTGGCGAAGATTTAAAGAGGAACGGGGGGTGAAAAGGGAGGGAGCAAGTGTGGCGTGGGGTGCAGAAGAAGCTGGGGGGGGGGGGAGGGTTGGTGTGGAAGGAGCAGGGAGGATGGAGAGTATAGTACAGGGGGTGCCACTGCCCTAAGTGCCTCCTACTAGAGAATGACATGGGGACAAATTTTTCCCCCGTCCTGTCCTGGAGAGTTCTTTTCCTGTCCCTGCCCCATCCCTGCAAGCTCTGTCTTCATCTGCACAAGCCTCAAACACTTGAAGATCACAAGTAGCAACATTCTATTGTGATGTCATAATGCCTCATTCCACCAATGCCTAAGCTCCGTCCTCATCTGCAGAAGGCTCAAACGCTTGAAAATCACAAGTAGCAACATTCTAGAACTCAGATTGTGATGTCATCATGCCTCATTCCACCAATGCCTAAGCTCTGTCCTCATCTGCACAAGCCTCAAACACTTGAAAATCACAAGTAGCAACATTCTATTGTGATGTCATAATGCCTCATTCCACCAATGCCTAAGCTCCGTCCTCATCTGCACAAGCCTCAAACACTTGAAAATCACAAGTAGCAACATTCTATTGTGATGTCATAATGCCTCATTCCACCAATGCCTAAGCTCTGTCCTCATCTGCACAAGCCTCAAATGCTTTAAAATCATAAGTGTTCGAGGCTTGTACGGTTAAGGCAGAGCTTGATGAATGGGGCAGGGACAGGGACAAAATGAGCAGGGGTGGGGATGGGGACAAATCTGTCTCTGTGTCATT